>NC_084883.1:34760000-35402500 GCF_023558435.1 Drosophila sulfurigaster albostrigata
GCGAAATTTATGGCCCCCAAAAGGCATATGGACATCGCAGTTGCAGCAGGAGAGTAGATTTTAAGGCAACCGACATTTAAGTGCCACACATGTAAATACCCTAACAAAGGAATGAAAGAGCATTAATATGAAAAATATTTGAAGGTGAACTGACAGCAAAGGCAGCAAATAATTTCAATTAAAGTATTGCGGATTCCTCCTAGTACTCAATGAATATTAAATATTTATACAAATGAACATGTCAAATTGAATAATAATAACAAATTTGCTGAATTTATAAAAAACTATTTTAAAATTGATAAAGCATTTTTATACGTTTTCCAAAAAAATTAAAAATGAAAAACAATGTAGTGAAATAACTACAAACAAATTAAAATTTAGTTTATTAAAAAACTTTAAGATTTCTTCCATAGAACGATCAGTAATCAACCCGTTCTTGTATTAGTTTTACAAATTTACTATTACAAATTAAAAAACTATGTGTTTAATATAATATTCACGCTTATTATAGAAGCAAGATAAAGAAGTTATCAATTCCTTAAATTTTTTTAAAAAAGATATAAGGTCGCATTGTAATATTGTATGCACTTCTGTAACAATCGGAAAACAAAAATAAAAAAAATTTTATCAAAGTCGCCACATGATATACACATGTAAAATAATCAAATCTCATAAGCTTTTACTAAGAACCAATCAAGAATGCAACTGTTTAAGTTCAAGACATGACGAGTTTTAAAAGCTTGCATTAAAAGCATTGCTGCTCTTACAATTAAATATAAAAACTAGATTTAGTGACTCCGATTTGCCACCTTCTAAAATAGAAACTTATACTTATTAAACTGTAATTTATAAATATTAATTAATATGCACAATAAAAATAGTAACTTAGATCAAAAGAGATTAAAATATTCAGGTACTTAAAAACAAAGTTTGTTAAAAATCTGTTAGTTTCCTTTCTTATGAATTCTTGTCGCAAACTACCCGCTACTATATACCCTAACTATACCCTTTCTAATCGTATGCAAATTTAAAGCCGAAGCTGGCAAACGAAAAGAAATGATTTCTTTTTGGCTCGCCGCATATTCATAAAGTGCTTTTTAATGGGAGCAAGAGGTCTTAGTGCCGCCAGTCAGACAACGTCCCAATCTATGTCCCAGTCTGTTGAAATCCTCTGGCTTAGACCGAGGCCAAGTCCGAGACACGTTCTTATGTGTGTTTGTAGTTCGAAACTCAAACACATACTGGGAATGAAAGCGCTGACAAGGCGGCCAAACCAGGAGGCGTCTGTCACTTATCGAACTCTTTGCATGTCTTTGCATGCGGCCACATTTGATAAGCGAGCAGGAAAGCTAAGCAAAAGGAAAAAAAAACAAGCAAATCAGAGAAAAAAGAGAATTACTGTATGTAATGCGGAGACAGATTCGATTGGAACAGCTGAGACTGCGACTACGACTCGTCCATCTCCCTGCATCTTCTCCCTGCACCACGATTCTCCAATGTGGCATTGGCCTTCATGCGAGTATTGGCATTCACTTGGCTTTGCGTTTGGCATTCTGGGCTTTGGCCAAATCCGTTAATAAGCCATTTTGACAAATTGGATGATTGCCGTCAGACTGCGATTGCCAGTAATGTCTGCGTGTGTGTGTGCGTGGAAAGTGTGGCAAGCGTTTGAGGCAAGTAATGATAAAGTAGACGATTACCAATTGATCTAAAGAGTAACGAGCAACATTTAAGCATTTGATTGTTGCCAAAAGAAGCAAAACCATATTTGCTCTCAACAGTCAAGTTCGTCTAAGATACAAAGTAAACTTTGGAAAAATCTTGAAGCATATCGAAGCTGCAAAGTAAACAAATCTTAAATCGCAAGTGATGAATGGCGTGAGCAACTTGGCTTATACTTATATTAAATAAGAAACGACATTGAATTATATCTTGAACATTGATTTAAAGCGAATGAATTTAATAGAAGTTCTCATTTAGAGGAAATACTGAAGAAAAAACATCAGAATTTAATAAAAGTTTTCTTTTAGAGGAAATACTCTAGAAAGAGCATCAGATTTTAATAAAAGTTTTCATTTGTAGAAAATACTCTAGAAAAGTGAATTTTAATCAGTTTTGTTGTTTAGTACGTGCAAGAAAAGCAAACTCTATTAGTTAGGAAACTGAAGCTGGACACTTTGAGGGGAAAAACACATAAGTGCAGTCTCAAGGTCTGCCAAGTCGAATTTAAATATTTTGTTGGATTTGGTACCCCAAAAATAATTACATTATGTGCTTTTTGTTTTAAGGAAATCAAAAGAGACGATTAGAAAGCTAATTCAATGCACATTGAAGTGAAATATAAATAATACTTCCAATTAATTGATGTTGTGTAAGGATTTTACAATTATTAATAAGATTTTAAAATTCATTCATAGTCGTAACGTCAATTGGAATTGGATTTCAGTTAACCTTGCAAATTGTGTTTCAAAAGTACTTCCAAACATTTTATTGGCTGATTGATAATTAGTAATTATCCTTTCAAAGTCAAAAGTAATGATCATTACTGTATCTGGAGAATCTCGAGATACTCATAAGTTCTTGTTCGCAATTTATTCTCTATCCATCTTTTAAAATAATAAAACCACAAATTTATTTTTCAATATTTGCATAGTTATTATTTATTAAAAATGTAATTGTAAATTCGTTAATACAGTTTTCTATATTTCTATTTCAGTTTCTCCATCTCTCTAGACCTCTCCTTGAGTATCTGCTTACTGCATATCACGCTCATAGCATCTGATCGTGTTCCGGCACTCGTCATCATGCACTTGGCTGAACACTGAATAAACGCAAATTGAAAATGAAGTTAAACTAATAGATTGCCCAGCTACTCTCATTAGCAAAACTTACCATTTTTGGTGTTGAAGCAATTCCATTGGCTCAACTCACACTGACCGGGAAACTCGACGACACATTTGCCATTGGATGCACAAACGGGAAGCGCCTTCTCGGGGCAATTGTAGTTGCATTTGCCCAGTTCTTGGAGATCGCGTTGCGCCTCAGTCAACTCAGGCACTTGCACCTCCTCCGATGAAATCAAACGCAGCTTGTGGTGCTCTGGCACTGAGGTAGTCGATGTGCTGAGGCTGCTGTGTTGCTTCTCTTTTTGCTTTTGCTTCTCCTTCTGTGCGTTGAGCTTCTCGCGCTCGCTGATCGCCTGATTGATGGCCAGGGGAATATGCTTCTCGGCCTGTTGCATTATATAGCTGACTTTCTGGTGTAGCTGGTTGACCTTGTCGCCAACATTGTCCACTTGCGGTTGCTTGCCGGGCACTGTGACCACAATCTGTGATACCGGCGGCATCACCACTTTGTTATGGCCGGCAACAGGAGCTGCATACTGCTGCCATGTGCCAGTTGCTGTATGATTTATCACCTGCGGCACTGTCTTTGGCTGCTCAACATGTGGCGGCAGCAAATCCAAATGCGGCACAGCGATTGTAGATTTTCCTTTTCCCTCGCCTTGCAACTGTGGCACGTGGCCAGTTAATACTGTGGCCGTTTGTCCATGCGGTTTTTGTGTCGTCGTCTGCAGCACTTGATTGATGTGATTCGTTATCAGTGTTTGAATATGCACGGGAAGCTTGTCGGGAAGCTGTTGCTCTGGCTTGTCCAATTCCACGGCCTGTGATGCCGCCAACAACAGAGCTGCAGCAAAGACAATTTTTATTATAAATTCCTTTCACTTTACCTGAATCCCGCCCACTTACCAAACACGTAGAAAGTTCTCATTTTGTTATTGATCTCTTGCACTCTTTCCAAACGACGCTCGATTGTGTTCTGTGACGATTTTGATGAGAGCCCTCAGTTTATATACGAAACTGATCGAGTATCATGTGTGCACACAAGATTTGTCATAAGCATTTCAGCATCTTTATATTTTAATGCACTTTTTATGTTAATTAAATTATAAAGCATTGCGCTCATCCTAAAGGAACTGGTTTCGTTTTGCCTCAACGATCGACTGACTGTGACGGAAATTCGTTTGAATCGCACTTAATTCGCACTTCCTTATAGAATATTACTTTACACAAAATTTGAGATATTTTGTGTTAACAACACCTCGTGCTTGGGGCGTGGCATGTGGTTTAAGCCCACAATGCAACACAATTGAATTTCAATTAAATAACGAGTTCAATTCTTACTTGTTTTCAATACATTTACAGTTGAGAATGCATTGGGTGAGCATTAGGTGAGCAGTTTAAGCATTCAGCCTGAAAGTATGCTTTAAATATTTTTGTATTGTAATTTCTACACAATAACCAAATGCCGCAGCAATTTATTATTTAAACAAAAGCAAAGCAAGTACTAAATATGCAAATTTCCCACGGGACGAGCAAACACAAAAAGCTTTTATTTTTGGCAGGCGAACAATCAAAATAAATGACAGGCCCCAAAAGATGATGACATTGATAATATTACAGTTTTGCATATTTTTGTCAGGTGTTAAAATAAAGGATTATGCGAGGCAAGCGGCAATCGGATGAACAAGTTGAAGAGCCAAAAAGCTGACAAAACTTTCTTATAAAAACAATATGGACTCGACACAAAATCAACAGTTCAACAGTTGCTGCAAACACAGCAAGGTTAACCTACAACAACAACTATCAAGTCCAAACAGCTCAAAATGAAGCACTTTTCGCCACTTTGCCTGTGTAAGTTTAACAAGCATTGCTCAAACAACTCAAACTCTAACTTTTGCTTCCCTTGTCATAGTCCTTGTTACGCTCGCCGTTGCCAGCGCTAGTGTGTTGCCCGTAAAGCGCAATCATTTACCGGCTGTCAATCAGCAGGGCGAGGTCGTCTGGCTGGATGAGATGAGCCACTCTGTGCCAGATAAATGTGACTTCAGCTGTACGGATCAAGATTTAAGCGTCTGCGCCCACAACGGACAATGCCTGCAACTGTTCACCAGCCGCTGCACGATGGCCGCCTACAATTGCCGTAATCCTCAGAAGCGTTTCAATATTGTCGAGAACTACAAATGCACACAGGGCTACGTGCCGCTCTGCAGCCCCGAAGAGCGCAAGGAACTAGGAATTACAATGTAAACAATATATTTACAGACTTTTTGGAAGTTGATAATTGTAAAACTTAAATAAATTACATATTCATATATTATTAAAAAATAATAATATAATTTTACTATTAACGTACAAAGATCGAAAGAGATCGAATTTCTAGCCGATGCCGAAGGAAGTAATAAAAGACATTGCACAACTTCAATGAATTCATATGCTACGGATGTTTTATTCCAAATATTCTACGTATACTTCATATACTTAACATACTACGTATACGCATATGTGTGTTCTTCATATAGTGTATTCTTCATATTTCAAATATTCTACGTATACTTTTTATACTAAATATACTACGTATACTTCATATACACATTATAATACGTATGATTTATACACTACTTAGACTGCGTATATTTTATATACAAATTATACTACGTATACTTTATATAATAAATATACTACGTATACTTCATATAAAAATTACAATGCGAATGCTTTATACACTACATAGTCCGCGTATACTTTATATACAAATTATACTACGTATACTTTATACCCTACATAGACCGCGTATACTTCATATACTAAATATACTACGAATACTTTATACATCTCGCATATTATGTATACGCTTTACATTTACTGCATATGCAGCGAACACTTAATGCTTGTTATTATATATTTTATTGTTAGTGGTTTAAAAAAATTATCTTCGGTATTATGGGAAAATATTTGTACAATTATATTACAACCGCATTAAAATTAAATGAATTTCATCTAAATATAATATGGCGCAAAAGCTTCGAGCTAATCAAATATAATATTTTATATTTTAACATATCAAACTAAAAATTAACGGAAGCAAAAACTAATATGAAATTTGGTACACTTTACCCACTAAGCGATTAACTCTGCTGGCACGTTTGCAATTACTGCGTTGCTTGCATGCGCGCATTAATAAATGAATATTACTTAACGAACTAATTAAATTGGCGATTAAATTACACTTAATTGCATAACGAAACGCTCGTGTGAAACTGTCATCTTATAGCAAGAATTTGACAGCATTAAACGCACTTACAAATGCTTAATGGGAATACAAGGAAGGCCAAAGTGTAATAGATCAAATTCTTGAAATAATCAGAGCTTTCCTTGTAAAGTTGTTGCAACGAGCCACCGACTCCCCAGAGATAGTTGTTGAATGTACGAGTACCGAGAGAGCCCCGCGGAACTTTCCTATATAACAGGGAGATTTTAAAAATGCTTGTTGTGAATCAAAAACATTCAGAGGCGAGCAATACTCTAAGCTCCTTACATTCATTTGAAGCTTTGCCACGAGTTAAATAAATAAATTTGATTTGCAAATGTTCATAGAGTTAAAGGCTGCGCTTCATGTTAAGCACACTTTTGCTAATCCGCAAAGTATTCGTAATTGCATTTGAACTTTTCGAAAAAGCAAAAGCAAACTAAAAATTCGAATTTCCCAATGTTGCATCCATTCATTTTCTCTTCTCAAAAACTAATTCACATTTTTCATATATCATATGATATTAAATTGATTTTTTATTTATAAGCAAATTTAATAATATCAAACAAGTAAAATGTTAATTAAAATTACATATTGATATCTTCTGGAGTGCAACGCCTTGCACACAAACCCCTGCGACAGACTTGCTCATCGACTTCGCGGAACGCTGAATCACGATGCTTGCAGTTGAAGCTATCCATGATGCACTGATTTGGGAACTCATGGATGCAGACGCCATTGGTGGCACAAATCGGAAGCAGCTCGAACTTGGTGCACACTGCATCACAGTTTTCGGGCTCAGTGGGCGGCATTGGCATAGGATGGGGCGTGGTCGTCATATCGCCCAACAACAGCTGGAAGCAGTTTCTTGTCGCCACTGTTTTGGGCATCTCAACTGGGGTCGTTGTTGTGACGGGCGCTTGTACGACGACGGGTTGAACTTCCGAGGCAGCCACATGGGGAACACCAGGGTTGGGCTTGCCAAGATTAGGCATGCCAGGATTGGGCACTCCAGGGTTGGGCAAACCGCGATTAGGGATACCAGGATTGGGCATGCCAGGGTTAGGCACTCCGGCATTTGGCATTCCGGGGTTTGGTACTCCAGGGTTGGGCAAACCGCGATTTGGGATACCAGGATTGGGCTTGCCAGGATTAGGTACTCCTGGATTAACTGTCTCCACTATAGCTCTCATCTTGCGCACCTTGGCCACCGGCTTGCTCACAGTGGGTGGCACCACAACCTGCTCAGTGGTGCTTACCTTGCCTGGTTTCACCTCAACAACACGTGCCACCTCCTCCGTCACATCATCTACTTTATCCTGGGTGATCACGGGCTTTCCATTCACCAGCAACGGCACTTGGACTGTAACCCGGCCGATCTCTGAATTTGGCTTCACCTGCGCTGTGACAATTACGGAACACAGCAGCACTACGAAGAAAGTAGAGAGATTGATCAGTCAAGTATTGAATGATCCGCAAATGGAAGCTCTTACCTGCGGCCAAAACGAAACTGAGCTTAAACATCTTGTAACTTCACCTCGAGGGTCTTCTGTGTCCTGAACTGGGTCTTGGCAACGTCTTAAATACATTATCGGACAATCCCTGATGTAACTCGCCAACCGGTTGCAAGTTCAAGGCAACAGCTGGCAAACTGTGCAAAACCGGTTCCCACCAAAACTTTCCTCCATAAATCCACCAATTATTGTGGTTATTGTTTTTGGGTGGGTTTTGTCAACGCTTCATTAGCATTAATTCATATTCGAAAATTCTCCAAAGAACAACTGAACACTCTTGTTTGTTTTTATAAAATACTTCTTTTTTTATTATTTTTATTTTTAGTATTGTTTCGTACACTTCCTTGGTGTAAATCATATAGTATGTAGTTAAGCTATATTATTAGGCGTAGACATGTACACATAGTTAATTTATATTTATATAGATGTACATAAATTGTAATGGACTTTTTTATTAGTTTTATCTAAAAGCTTAAAACTTTTCTTTTCTTGCCTTTTACAACACTGTTCTATGATACAAAAGAATTGCTTAATTGGTATAAATCATTATAAGGCATCAAATATTTTGATTAGCAAAGTTCTCTATATATAGATTTTCCGTATTGTATTATTATATGTATATTGTATATATTCATATAGAAGAGTTGACCACTTGAGTTATGTATGTATTAAGTTTTCGTTGAGTTTTTTAGTCTAAGCTAATTAGGGATCGTCTGAACATATCCGGAGGGGTTTTCTACAGTAACGATCCCTAAACCTTTGCACATTACGTCCATCTATATAGGTTTTACATACGATTATAATATACGTAGTACGTAATTCAGATAAGATTAGTTTTGCAGTTTAGTATTATCTGTGTAATTATTTGTAAATAATTGCTTTTCATTCTAACTAAAACTCCGACTACATATCCTGGGGATTGTCCATACCATAAACGCAAATTGTTTGATAGGTTCTTCTTGGATCTGGATATAGTATATATGCGAGGAAGCCTAAGGTTCTTGAGACAAAGATATCAAAACAGAAATAAGAGCAAAAAGGTAAAACATTTCTGTAAATTCCCAAAGATAAACCACAGGCTGCCTCTTTTAAAGTATCTGAAATAATATCGCATATAAAACTCTTTAAAAGGTACTCAAACTAGGGAACGGTTCATATAAACATATCGTCATATTGTTGCTAGTTAAAATTGTTAATAAATATTGTTTCATTTAAAAGGTGTTTCTTCTTAGATTCTAAACATTTGTTTTTTTTATAGATAATATCTTCCAAGGTTCAACAATACTACAAAATCTATAAACAATAATTGGATAGACGATTTTTCGTTTTAGACAATTTGGGGTTTTGTTCTTTCTATTTTACAAACATGAATTTTTTATACATAACAATTATATTAATATAAAAGGGATACGAAAAAATGAATGAGTGTAACAATTTTAACTAATTTCACACAATTCTGTTTTTGTTCTGTTCCATTGCGTTAGGTTTTCTTCTTGGTTTTTGTTTTTATAAGTTTTGTGTTGTTCGGTTTAAAAACTACAATAAATTTGTTATAAAATAAATTATGACTTAAGTTAAATATACATAAATATATGGGATTTTTGCTTATCATATCATTTAAAGTAGTTAATTAGTTGGTTTGTTTTTCTTTTTTTTTCCATCTGTGTGTTTCTATGTTGAGTTTACGTTAGGTGGTACAGAAACTGTAAAGTGTCTGGGCTGTATCTTCTTCTCCGTCTCCTTCTCTTTCTCGTCGTCGTCTTCGTCTACTTGCGCTCTATGGGCTTGACTTCGAGCAACTGGGGATAATTCTCCACAATGTTGAGTAAGATGGTGTCGATGTAATGCTTTAGACGGACATTCTCATCTTCCTTTTCCTGGAAGGCCTGTTGCAGCTGCAAGTGCATACAAAATATTGATTAGTGTTGAACAACGTGTGAAAGTTAAGGTTAACAGTTAACACAAAGACAGGCAAAGTTATGAAACCTTTTCGTCCTCTTCTTGTTATTTCATAAAAACTAAATGAACCCAACACATAATTTTAAATTTTGTATTAAACATTTTGTAAAAAGAGTGCCAAAAAGAATTTGTTAGAGAACATGAACCAAAAACCATAAAAACAGTGGCCGTCAAACTGTAGCGCATGCACAGTGGCTCCAAAACCGAGTGATTTTAGTTGCGTTGCGATATTTGGAATTTTGTTTGCTTTTATTTTTTTCTTGTGGTTGTTGGTGGTTAAGCATTACCTGACTTAAGGATGCTAATGTGGCTGAATCCACAGAATCCTGTAATACAATAGATACAATATATAATATATATAGACATATGATATGGGGTACAACGGGCACAATGTGTATGCAGCAGGACTCTCAAACTGTGTGCAACAATTACAAGCGTGACTGTGCGTGGGCGTTGATTTTAAAGTTGTTGAGTGGACAGTACTAAGTACTAAGAAGGCTTCAAAGCTTGGGACGGAAGGGGAAAAGCGGGAAATAGCAGCAAATTCGCATTTCGCATACACACCTGAGCTTGTGACATTTCCTCCAGCTCCTGGGCCAGATTGTTGAGGGTGCCACTCAACAGATGACGACCCTGCTCCACGCCATTGGTCAGCATGGTGGCCTGATTCGTCAGCATCGTGGCCTGCAGTTCCTCGTTTTGCTCCTCGAGTGCTAATATAGAGACGGAGTTAGTTTTCTAGAAAGCTTTTGAGTAATTCACAAACTTACAGCGATTCTTTTGTCGCATCTCCTCGAGCTCTTGATGCAGCTCCTCCAGTCTTATGCTCTCCGGCGATGTGGTGGGCATGGCACGTGCCCCATTCTCCTCGCGGGCACGCTGCAGCTCGTGACTCAGCTCCAGCATCAGCTCCTCGGTGGATTTCTTCTCCTGCTCGTGGCGACGCAGCGTTTGCAACTGCTCATCGTATTCCTGCTGCAGTGCGGCAATCTGATCGCGTGCCAGCTCCAGCTGCTCCTCGGTGCGATGCAAATCATTGGCCTGTTTATCACACAGCACACGCAATCGTTGCGCCTCATCGCGCAGTGCATTCGCCTCGATTTCGGTGGCTTTTATCTTCATCTGGCAGTTCTCATTCTGCAACGAGGCTTCGCGTTCCACGCGCGCCAAGATCTCGCGATGACGCTTCTGTTCCTCAGCCAAGCGTTCCTCGGCGCGCAACTCCGACTAGAATATGAAAGAGATAGTAGTTAATGAAATGTACTCCACAACAATGCTTGCAAAACTGTAACCCACCTCTCTGTATTGCTCCTCGAGCATGTGATAACGCGCCTGGAGCACCGCATATTCTGTTTTGGTGCGCGTTGTGCGATCCTCGGCTATATTCTGTGTGTCTGACAGATCATCCACCTTACGCTGCAGCAGCTCCAGCTGTAAACGATACGAAAATTGGAAAAAGTTTGCATTAATTAAAATGGCATTTAATGGCGAAATTTCTTTTCGCATTTTTTGTTTTTTTTTGGTTTTGCATTTTCATTAACTACTAACACAATCGCTTTTCATGTGCCGCAAATCGTGGAGCAGCTCATTCACCAACTGCACATCTGCCATGTGATTTTTCAAATACATTTGCATATATCTTCGTCTATATACATTATCTGGGTCTCTATATAGTAATGATATTTGTATATCTATATTGCCGCGCTCTGCTCATCAAATATTCAACGAAATATTTTGCAGTTGGCGGCTTCAGCTTCGACTTCGACTTCGGCTGCGGCGTCGTCTTTGCTCATTTGCTTGCCACAACGAGACTGCAACACGTAGCCGCCGGCTGTTTTTGTTGATATTTTTTGCTGCTTCTTTTTGATTTTTGTTCAGCGGCAGCAAAGACGACGACGACGACGACGACGACGCACTCTGTGGGCTGCAGCATACACTTAATTACACTGTACAACAAGGGAATCGTATTTCACTTTTTGAAATCAACAATGAATCGCAAACAAAGCTGCCACAATTTGTTGTTTAGTTGAAGATACAATTTCCAAACAATTTGTTAGCTATTTAACAATTGTTAGCACTTGTTGCACAGTGTTATTGAGCATGCCGAGCCCATATAAATTTCATAAATATTAAGCATACGCCCATTGACTGTTTGTTAGGCACCCACAAATGTTGGCGTTGCATTCATTAACTATTTTTGGTAGACACTTGAAACGCAAATATTTGATTGCAAACTGCTGTTCAGTGTAATTATCGGCGCAAGTATATATGTGTATAGTGTACATATATAATGTCTGTATATATACAATGTCTATATATACGCTGCATATTTGAGAAATCAGTCGTTGCTTGTGTGACCAGCTGCCGATAAGAAACTGTGTGTGAAGCGGATGCGTCTTCTGGGATGCAAGTGTAATACAGGGTAACTGATAGCAAACTGTTGCTGCCAGTGTTGGAAAATGTGCTCGATTTAATGCAAGGAAAACTAGAGTAGTGTTGGAAAATATACTCGATTTGTCAGTAGGGAAATTTAGAGCACATAAATCTACAAAGATAGTCAAGATAACAATCTAATAGAGCGCTTTATATGTTAAATATATTTTGTTAGAGGATGTAACACGTGTTATAGCACTATTCAGTGTTGAAAAGCAACATTCTAAAGTGTTGTTAAATGATTATAATTTCTCAGCTGTGCAATTAGATGGATTGCTGCCTTTGCTTACAAGAAGTCAATTGAAAAGTTCAATTCAATCAAATACGCGGCATTTGCCATACAAATTGTGGGTGGGTATTTTTATTTGGGCTGCGCAGTGACTGTCCAACTGTTCAACTGTGTTGGCAAAGGCTTTAATTAAGCTTAATTAAATGCAATTTGTGGCGAATTGGTGACGCAGAACAGTCGCTCGATGAGCAATGTAAACAGTAAATAAAAAATCAGCGGCACACACAGAAAACAATTTGTACTCGACGCATCGAGCGGGAGAACGAGCGTATATGGCGACTATATAATATGTACAAAATCGGACGTAACAAACAAAAAAAAAAATATAACTAACGATACGGCGCACGGCACGTCAACAACTGAATGAAAGGCCTAGGAATGGGGCACCGAAAATGACATGTAAACTCTATGCGAGTGGAATTCGCTGAGAGGCCGCAAACAGCAAGAGAGAGAGAGAGAGAGAGAGAGAGAGAGCGAAAGAGCAAGGTCTTTAGGGCCCGATGTACTCATCATATGTGTACAATGAACCATGCCAAAAAAAAATAGAATTATAGTATCTTTTATATAAGCATAAGAAACTAGAAATTTTATTTGAAATTCTACAGAAAGCAACAACAACATGAATCACGAAAACAGAGACCGAGAACCGTTGGCCAAAATAAACAAAAAGTCATACAAGCCATAAAAGAAACTAGACAACATACTATAAAGAAAAGGCGAAGCAAAACACCAAGAAGAAGACGAAATAATAATAAAATAAAATTCAGCCAGACAAATTGAGTAACAAGTGCCGTTTTACAAACACACACACACAGAGAGAGAAAGAGAGGGGAAGATGGACTGTTGAAAGAAAGCGGGAAGTGGCGGGGTTATCTTAATGCTTCACTTTTTCTTGTCACTTTTGTTGAAGCCCATCAAAATGTCAGCAGGGTTAGTTCCAGGGTCATTTGTGGTCTGCTCCCCATATACCATAACATTTAAGATGTGTGTAAAAATCGGAAACTCACTGTGAACAAGTTTATTTTTGGTTGAGGAAGGAGAAAACTGGAAGGCTTTCGACTTTAGCTGACAGGTGACATTATTATGGGGGGAAATGGGGAAATGTGTGAGCACTAATAATGGAAAAGTGTGTGCACAAAAGATCAACACAGCTGGCAAAGGTTTTTGGGGAAGTGCATTAGGCAAAATTTTGATTGAGTTCAACAAACAGATGAAGAGTTGAAAGATAAACCATAATTGAAATGTGTCAGCATTAATCAACACTGTCTGAAAATTAATTTATACGACACGGAACTAAATTCAAAAAGAAAAGTGTCAACAAATGACATATGAAAAGCAAACAACTTTAAATTGCAATGATGATTGTTGAAAGATGTTGAGATAAGATAAAACCGATATATATGCAGTCATTAACCAACACTGATCGATGATCAACGCATAATGTACGATAAGTAAACACATTTTGTATTATTTTATCTATCATCCAACACGTAAATTCGATAACTAAAGAGCTGCTACCCATCATAATCACTTCAGCTCGGGTTTGGTGCCATTCTCCTAGACGTTAACAGCTCATAAATTTCAATCGCAATTGAAATAAAAAACAGAGCAATGCACAGAGCCATTACAATCAGCATTAGCTTTGACCTCAAAAGATTCCACAAGCAGCAACTTGCAACACTTTCCGCTGTCTACAACAATGCTCCCATTTGTTACATTTATCAAATGAGAGTCCGTTCCCATTAGCATACAACTCGTATATATTGTTTAGTATCGGACAAATGCGTAAACAAACTCTGGAGAACAGCGAAGACATGTGGATTGGCATCCGTTTCGCTTTGGCCTTATCGGACTTCCATTGACCTCCAGCCCGGATTGTGGGGTGTTGAAAGAGTTATCAAGACGTTATTTCAAAGAGCTGCTGAGTTTCGTTTGATTAATCACACGCTCGCATTCACAGCTCAGATCCGCTGCTGGCCAATTAGCTGAACCCAATGTTAGTACGACTGGAAAATGGAAAATTGCATCATGCAATTAGTTGCATGTCGAATTCTGCCGCTTGCTGCTTTTGTGCCCCATGGTGCATGGTTACACGTTGCAATCGTTGGGAACACAAAAAAAAAAGAGGTTGTTCCCGTCACAAACATATATATCTCATATCTCTCATAGGTATTTCCTTTCCTTTCTCATTCCGCAATCGCATTAGACGCTTCATTTTTAGAAACTTAAGACCCAAAGGCGCTTCTGTGTTCTGTTTCTCTCTTTCAGTTACTTTCGTTGACACATTTTGTTGTTATGTTGTTGCTGCCCACTAATCATCGACCAACCACTTGGCTAAGTTTCAGTTCATTCATCTGTCTCATTCATTCATCAGCATTATTTCTTCTCTAGTTTTCGTTTTAGTTTTTTCTCCGACTGCTGATCTCATTTGACGCTTCGAAAAAGATAATTTATGAATTCTTTGTTTATTTTTAACACATGTTTGCAATTTAACACAAAAAAAAGAGAGACGAGAACAACTATTTAATGTTATTCTTTTAGTTTTGCTGTTCTCTTTTTTTTTGTTGATAGGTAAATATGTCAAGGAAATTCGTAAACAATTTCTGAAATGTTCAATTTAACTGACGATTAAGGCAAATTTATTTTCGCAAGAAATGAAATGTTTTTCCAAAGAGAATAGCGCAGATGTTTTACTTAAACAATTTATTCATCACAATCACGAATGTTTCAATAAAAGTATTTTTCCATCAGCATTTCAACGCTTATTTGTTCAAGCTCAAATTGTTGTCTCATTTTTTGTGTTAACCAACACTGATTACTTATTTAAATGTCGAACTAATGCACTTAGCTAAGCATTACATAACACTGGTTTTGCTTGCACTTTTTGTTTTGTAAAATACCTTTTGGCAAGACTCACATCATTTTCCACACACGCTTCAAGCATTTTTGCTAAACACTTAACATAAATCAATCAACCAGTTAGTTATTTTTGAAATAAATATTTATTACAATTCCTCTCGCCCTGAACAATGCCAGCAACAATCCGAAGGTAGACTAAATCACCTGACTGCGAAGCCTCGCTTATTTATAGTAAATTGACATTATTGACATGCCACGACATACTATACTATAGTATAGAGGGTTAAACTAGGGGATAGACTATAGCAAACTGTCTCTCTAACATGCAAGCATGAGAGGGTGGCAGCTGGCTGACCACGCAATAAATATACCCTGAACTTTGCATACAACGAAAATAACAAAAAACAGCACAATAAAATTAGCCAAGTGGACAGGCGAGAGGTCAGAGGTTTGTGCTTACTTGCTCATTGAGATTATCGCATATCTCGGCACTGAGGGCTCCGTTCATTTTGTTGTTGTTTGTACCGTTCGCTGAGCCGCCGTTTCCGTTTCCGCTTCCACCGTTCTCCTCGAAATCACAGAGTAATTTGTTCTTAAAGTTTTTCAAATTTTCCAATTTGAATCCGTTGGTATTCGTATTATTGGTTTTATTATTAAATTTACTGGTTAACGTTTCCAAATTATAGATTTTATTATTGTTATTGTTGTTGTTGTTATTCGATTCAAGACTGTTATTATTATTCTCAAGTTTGTTCTCGATGAAAACAAGTGAATTGGGTTCCGAATCGGATGGCACAATATCCTCAAAATCAGCTGGATTGAGACTCAGAAATGTCTCCTGATCGATCAGTATCGGTTGCTTGTCCCCGAATGCCGAATACGGTCCTCCAGTCACTCCCAAACTGTAGGCGTTACACAGCGGATTTTGCGTGGAACTTGTGTTGAAATTCAAATTCAAATCCTCCAAACTGTCCGCCGCTGAGAGCTTCTGACTAGTGTTCCGTTCACTCCCAAATTTCACACAATTGTTATTGTTGTTATTATTATTGCTGCTGCTGCTGTTATTGTTGTTGTTGTTGTTGAGTGTGTTTTGCTTTTGATTTATCGACGCTGCATTCGTTGTGGGTCCGACAAATTCGAATTGACCCGCCCACATATCATAGGCTAAGTCAATGCTATCGGGCTGGCTGGCAGGTTGACTACTCATGATTTGTTTTTGTTGAACGATTGCTGTAATAGTTTTTCTTTTTCTCTTCTTATTTTTGGCTTTGTTTTCTTTTATGCATTCGTTTTTCGGAGCGGGGGCGTGGCACTGGGGTGTTGGATATTCACACTTTTTCGACTGTTGTTGTTGTTGTTTTAGATTCTTGTGTTGTTTTTATTGTTGCGGAAGACAAGGTGTTGTTTTGTTTAGGTTTCAAGGCACATTTTTCAGATATTTTAAAGTTTTCAGCTTCCTCTTGTTGCTGCTTACATTTTACACTACTTTTTGGGCACTTTTCTATGCATTTTCAACCTTTTGATATGCTACGTAAATGAATATATATTTTTGATTAAAATTTATAGTTTATTACAAAAACATAAATTATAAACTTTCGTTTAAATTACAAAATATAAATTAAATCAAATATTTATTTGATCTCTTTGTATTTTATAATCTAATTAGTAAATTAAAATATACTATTTTCAATTTATATCTTGTAAGTGTTTTTATTATTTATATTATATTATATTAATATTGTTTTAATTTTACTGAGTGTCACACATTTTTATTAGTTTGTTGTATATCTTTTTTTCATATTTTTGAATAATTTTTTAATTTAATTATGTTTTATATTTTATACACATTTTTTGTTGGTATAATTTGGTATCTTTTTTTATTTGATACACATTTATATATTATTCATTTTTTATCTTTATGATGTCACATTTTGTTTTTAATTTTAGTTTATTTTTTTATTTATACTCATATTTATTCAAATTTTAATTTATTTTTTTTTATATTTGATACTTAATTCTATTAGTTTGTGGTATATTTTTTGTAATTTGTTTATTTAATTCATTTATTATTTTTTAACTTGATTGCGTTTCATGTCTTATACACATTTCTATTCTATTAGTTTGTTATGTATTTTCTTTAAGTTACTCATTCATTAAATTCTTCATTTCATATTTGCAGCTTTTACTCTTTGTTTAGTCTACGAAAATCTCTTGAAGATCAGTCTCTTAATTACGCTTTATGAAGCATAATTGTTTTGGCAAAAGGGCACGTAGTACATTTCCCCTAATGAGTTTATTCAACTTCATAAACAAAAACAACAGAGTTCACAATTCATTCTTTGATTTCAGTCGAGATATTTAATGTTTAGGTATAACTCGAAGAATACTGATGCTGCTGAGATGGTAATCAGAATCGCGAGGCCAAACAAATTGAAAGGTAATATTGTTCCGGATTGTGGATGCAGCAAGCAAGCAAGAAAGTAGCCTCAAGGGGGGCCACCCAGAGTACAATGGGAAAGAAAGCAAAATACAGATCAAACAAACAAAGGAAAAATGGCAACTGGCCACTCGCAAATGGTAAATGGCATTAAAGAATTTTTTTGTTGCTTATTTTTTGTTGCTTTTTTCCTTCAATCTCTCAATATTTCATGCAGAAGGAAATGCGCGATGCGCTCAGAGCAGAGCAAAGTGAACAAAAGCCATAAGGCTGCAGCAAAAGTTCTTCACTGTTTTTCTGCAGTCACGCCTCTCTTTCTACACGACTGAATTCGGCGAGTCTTCTCTGTGTCTGTGTTTAATTTCCGACTTGAATTGCGACTTGAATTGATGAACTTCGTGCAGATAAAGAAGCAACGAAGAAACAACGTCTTCTTCGTCGCTGCAATGCTTAGTGGAGCATAGAATGCTGCAATTCTTCGTTCGCTTGCAATTGCATAACATTCGTCTCCCAGAAGAGACGCCGTCATCTTCCCTTCGCCGTCGTCTGCAGCTGTTTTTTTTTCCAACAACAAGCTGATGTGTTTTTCCTTTGCTGTTCTTGATGATGGCGATTATGATGATTCAATTCAAGAAATGGGAAAATGTGTCATGCACATGAGTCTTCAAAATTCTGTGATGCCGCCACTTTTGCGCGCTGCTTAAATTGTTTATAATAAATTCGCATGATTCACAGCAGAAACAGAAGCTGAAAACATTTTCCTCAGCTAGAATTGTGCATGTCAAACGCTCTTAAGTGGTCGCCATAATAAATTTCAATTTATTTGCTCAGCCCAGTTCAACAAAACAAAAAACGAATACAAAATTTCAAGCAAAAACTCGAGCATATTTAATAATAGAAATGCACTCAAGCTAACGCCAGTGTTGTAAAATACTGTAAAGGCAAGAAAGCAAAATGTTTTCAGCTGAGTTTGCTGCCCTAGCTGTCAATCAAAAAAGGTTCCCTTCAGGCAGGTGTTGTTGTTATTGTTGTTGTTGGACCGCAAATCAACATTAAGTTGACCACAGACTTTATTGATTTATGGTATTTTTTTGTCAATGAACCATCACAGTAGCAACATCAACAACAACAACATAAATAACAACAACAACTTTCACCAGTCTCTCTTGACCAGTCGACAGTCTGTCGCATATTTCGCAGCCAACTTGTTTACCAGTTTGTTGTCGCTTCACTTTTTTTTCCTCACTTCACTTTTTTTTCTTTAAACATTTCTCGAGAAAAGCGCATCAAATTAACTCGTGTCCAAAATGGGGTTTGGCCTTTAGCTGCTGCTTTTATGACCTGACCATTTATAAGCGATTCTTTGATCGGTGGCGTATGCGTGATATTTCAATGCAGACGCGTTTTATGATGCTCTCGCCTGCTCTATTGATTTGTGTAGCTGCATTTGATTTGCTTGCGGGCGATTTCACGATTTTAGACAATGGAAGCCAAGCTAATGATGCACCAAACCGAATGCCTTGGTTGGCGCCTGTCGTGAAAATGAATTTGTGATCAAACAAATTCATAATATTATATACAAAACTCTTAAGCAGCATAATGATGAGATTTTCTCAGATTTTAATAAATTTTTATTGCCATTGCGTGTTGCATATTGCGCCCCCACGCACACACAATGTCTGAGGGCAGCTTTTGAATGAATGTAAACTAAATTGAGCTGCTGTGAATGCTCTGAGGGGATTAGTCACAAAGAGTCATATAGTATTCCTGGGGGTTTAAAAAGGAGTATATATAGAGAAAGTCTGCTTAAAATATTCTTGAAACTATGGAGACTAGGAAGAGTATCAATGGAGTGTCTATGAAGTTCACATAAGGTTTCTGTGGCATATCCAATATGTTCATCAAAATGTTATCAGTAGAGAAAAATTGTTTAGAGGACACTGAGAAATCATTCTCTGAAGTATCTAAATACTGTTTGTATGGTAAATATTGTTTTTCGAGGTTACTAATAGAGAATAACTGTAGAGAATTGAAGAATTAAACTCACTACAGAGAAGACCTAAATGAAGTCTAACAATAATAATAGGAACTTTAATAGGACAAACTTTAAATTAATTTTAATAACTCTAAAAAGTCTTGATCATTTATGTGCAAATTATCTTTGAAGAACAGGAAATTGAATTTTTTTCATCTTGTCATACTCCCTCTAACGGCTTATCCCATTCAGTTTTAGTGAAGATAACTTCGCACTTAGAGCTACAAATGTCTGCATCAATTGAATGCCCCTTGAGAACGTGAATGGAGTTCACACTGTCATAATCTAGTTGTTCTACTTTCAAACGCCACGAAAAGTGTTGCAGGAAAGCAATTTAACCGCATTAAAACCCTAACAAGTTCATCCATTTTACACAAGCCACACATTTGAGCCAGTTTCCAAGTCAAGCCAAACCGAGCACATTGTCTGGCTGTGCACACACAACACACACAACACAACACATTTTCGCCATGTCCATTTGCCATTTGCCAAACGCCCACTCAGCCCTTTCAGAACATGGCCAAAACACACACAGACACAGAGACAATGGCTAACCTCGTTTCTCAAACTGTCTGTCAGGGCAAAACAAAAAGAAGAAAAAAAAGAGACACAGTCAGACAACAGCTGTTTGCTGTCACACTGATCTCTCACCTTGCCTCTTTGCATAATTTTCCAATGCAATTGCGAATGCAGAACAACAACGTGAATGAAGAGGAACATGGTAATAGAATAGGTAACTAAACTGTTTAGTAATCTACAGAAGTGGCAGCAGCATATGCTAAACTCAACTAAGCTCAACTTGGCAACTTGGTTCCCCTTTCATCTTCATCATTATGTAAGCATCAAGGGGAAGACTCAACAGAGCGTTAAATGATTCTCTGGCAAACTGCTCTTAAAAGACAATTACAATCGCCACTCAAGGAACATTCTACGCTTGTTTTCTTTTCTGTTTCTTTCAGTGTAATGAAAGCAGTTGGTCTTTATATTATTTTTCATGTCCAGATTGCTTCCCCCCTCAAAGCTTTGGGCATTGTTCTACGCTTCCAACTAGTTTCTAATTACGCTAAATTCAATGCTCTGCTGCTTTTCAGCCATGGAAAAAACATTGCTCGCATTATACACACAGTTCTACAGAGTTTGCCAGCTTATCAGTAGTCGACTCTATAGGTAAAGCGCCCTTGGCACTTCTAAGGTCAATTTTAGACACAGTCGGGGAATGATTGATAATGCTTTGGAAATTCGGTTTATTAGTATGCACAGACGCTGATTAGAAGCCGCTATAAGGTTGATTACAGCTAGGAAAAGTGTAGAGTGTGGTAAACGAAACAGATGATGGATTATTAGAGAGTAAATACAAAAATAAAAATAAACTAGGGTTGAAAAGGGCGTTGATACATGAAAAAGTTACAGAAATACACAAAAATTTCAAGTTGTTTATTTGTAAAATTAAAAGAGTCTTGTGTAAATCAACAAGAAGTGAGAAACAATATTACTATCAAAGTTTTTAAAAAAGAAAAAAAGATTTCTATTAACAATTTAAATAAATTACAAATTTCATTACATTTGCAATCAAATTGAAAACAAAGTTCGGTGAAAAACTATGAAAACTGTACAAATTATCACACAAAACTATTGCAAGGGAAAGACCAGCGCATAATTAACTCTGTTAAGTCAACTTTCTTTAGGCAGTTTTGTATATGTTTTTTTTAATTTATTTCATAAATTTACTGCTCATCTTCACTCAATAAATAACAACAGTAGCTAATGCAGCAGCAGAAACAGCAGCGGGATCAGCGGGAAAACTGAAGAAAATATCATTAGCTTTTCCACGGCGCATTTACATACAATTGCCTCTATACAAACTTATTGTTGTTGTTGCTGTCGAGTAGGGGAACTGGCCACTGTGATAGGAGGAAAGAGAGTCTTCGGGGGGATTGGGTTTGGTTGCTTTATAAAATAAGCAACTCATTAAATGCAAATTTCCTTTACAACAACACATTTTGTGTGTGTGCCGAACAAAAGAGCACTGCGCATATTTTTAAATCAATTTCGCTTTAGGATTTTCTTCACTTTATATTCCTTATTGTTATGGAATTTAAATTTGCATGTCAAGTGGAAACATATTTCCAAATTTCAATCACAAAACTTAAAAGATCACATTGAAATAGACATTCTAAGAGCAGCAGCCAAAAATATACAACACTTTGATCGTACATTTTGAAGTAGTTTGCATTAGTAATTTACTATTTATTTTGGTGTTTTGATTGGCACGCGAAAAATACCGAAAATCAAACAAAACAAAACAAAACAAACCCGAAAAGTCTCTCTGTTATTTCGACTCAAACACGCGAAACGCGAAAGTCAAACTGAATGCCAAATTCAGGGGCATTTTTATAAAGTAAACTATAGCAAATGCAAACTGAGAGAGTCAGCGATAAAGAGGAAAGAGAGCGCCTTTTGCTGAGAGCAACCCCCTGGCAGATCTTATAAATAGTCAAATGAAATAACAAAGAAATCAACGTCGATCTTCTCCCTCTGCTGGGGAGGAATTGAAAGCCAAAATGATGAGAGAGAGAGAGAGAGAGAGAGAGAGAGAGAGAGAGAGAGAGAGAGAGAGAGAGAGAGAGCAACTGGGGAACTTTGTGGAACTGGCCTTTCAATCAACAATTTGCCATATGTGCGCCATCAATGTACATTTACGTATACATCTTCGTACACTCGCCACATATGGTACAATATTCAGCGAGGGGTGTTCAAGGAATATAAGAAAATAATATATAAATGAACAATGCTTAAATTGAAGGATTATTTCATTACAAAAATCAAATGAATATTTATTTGTTTGTCTTAATAATAATAATCTCATATTTATTCTTCTACGATCGATATCTTTATAAAATAGATTCTTCTTACTAAGTTTTCGAGCCACCCTCTGTGAACTCGCACTCGCATAATTATGAGGCATTCCATACCCAAATGCGACTTCCCCTCGAACAAAAGCGCAAGTGAATAAGCACGGACTCAAACCATGTGAGCTCGCTCACTTAGTAACACCGCAACCGGGACAACACGCATACGGGCTCAACGATGGACACGCGCCGTCATCAGAGTAGAGGAGAAGTCTCTGCTCTCCCTCTCTCTCTCTTTCTCTCTCCCACTCTTTTCCGGTACGTGCGTGTCATGCGTCTGATGTCATATATAGTCAAAAGATGGAGAAGATTTCCCTCGGAGAGACTTTTGCTTATTGGCTTCTGGTTCCGGTTCTTCTTCTCTTTCTACGACGGTTGGTCGGTCGGTCGTTGTGCCGTTATAATGCCGACTACTAATTGACTGGCTAATGAAAATTTCTAACAAAATTAACGGCATGGAAAATGTTAAGAAGCGGAAAACGGGAAAACTATTCGTTTTCCCAATAAACTTGAAATTGTGCGTGATTCTTGTAAAGGTTCATGATTTATTTTCGTATGGTTTTTATAGTTGCCCCTCCCCAGCACTTACATATTTACTATAACATATAAAAAAAGGGGCTTGTTAATGCTAGAAACTTCCGTTTTTCGTAGCTGATGGTGTCAAGTACCGTTTTGAGTGGCTTATTCTTAACGAAAAGTCTGAAGATACGATCAAATCAAAAATAATAAATATTTATGGTACAAACATTTAATTTTTAAAATTTTCAGAAGTATTGTAATATAACTTTCTATTACTTTAATACTTTTGCTAGTTTTTATTACTACTTCAAAATAATTCGTATTGGAATTATTGTTTGGTTTATTTCAAATTATTTTTTATGTTTTTATTTCATTTTACATTTTTTTAATTCATTACTTTTGTATTTTTAGTTTTATTGAGTATTTTATAAAAAGCAATATTTAAATATAATCAAAGTTTTTAAGCTTGATTATATTTTTCTTAAATTTTATTGCAATCGGCCTATGCAGCCCCTTTTTATTCAACCACAAACTTCAATTTCAGATCAATCAAACTTTTGATAGCGTTGTTTTCGATTAGCCGGCTGAGTGGTCATAGGCCATAGACCGATGAATCGAGCCAAGACACGTAAGGCGTTTACAACAGACGCCGCAATTATCGTCGCTTTGTGGTCGTCTCAATTTTCATATTGAATAATCGCTTAATGAGCCGCACACACACACACACACATTTAGATTTATGCGAAACACCTGATAAGCGATCGATATGTGTTTCCGATAAACAACAATCGATAAATATTTGGTCAAATTAAATTTACACTTGGCACATTTTCCTTTTTGCACGAATATTTATTGCAAATTATTTAGCACCCACCACAGAAAGGTAAAAACAACAACATCGACAGCAGCTGCTGCAGTTGGCGTCTTTTGCATTTTCCGCACAAATACAAAAACAATAACACACGCTATCGAGCAAGCGAGCTAGCAAACGTGCTCAGTCAAACACGCAGAGAATAAACGAACAAGCGAGCAAGCGAGCGAGCGAGAGAGAGCGCAACTCCCCCAGCCAACGCGAGGCGGCCGTCTATTTCTTTTTTTTCCCGTTGTTATCGCTCTGTCCGTTGTGCACGCGGCAAGAGTTAAATGCAATCTGAGCGCAGAGCGAGCAAACGAACCACGAACCAAAAGCAAAAGCATAGCACATTGGCGTCGACGCCAGCAGCGACGCTAGCTACCAATGCTGGGCACAAGCTAACTTGTTGGGTGCCGTTGACGTCGCAGTCGACGTCGCAATTGCTTTGCTGTTATACTACGCGTAGTAGTCGCTGTCGTTGTAGTTGTAGTTGTGACTATGTAAGCAGCCGAAAAAGCGACTAATGCGACTTAGCAAGGGAAATTTGCAATGAAATTTCAACGTGGAAAAGGCTTAAGAATGTACAATGAATTAATCAAAATAATGAATGCGATTACAAGCTTGTTACGAACCAGCTGATTATGCAATAGAAGGAATAGTTATGTTTGATAGACATTTGTTTGGTCTGCGCTACTTAAGAAACCCGTTACTAAGCACCCTCAACTCGACCCTCTTAAGTGGGAAGTTCTATGAGGAGCGTCGTCGTCACAGCAACAACTCAAATAAACAAACTACATTTTGTACACAAACTCGACCGCAAAATAAAAATAAACACAACTATAAAAAAAACCGCAATTGCAGCTGCCACATGCAGACTATTTATATGCGAATATAGCTGGGATCGGTCGAAGCAGTATAAGGCGCATAATTAAATGCCAATTGTTTGACTAATCCAATGCAAACTAACAACAATTTCATAAGATCAACGAAACAAATATCATAAATTTGCATGAGTTTGCAGAGAGAGAGAGAGAAAAGTCAACTTAAAGCTCAATGTGTGTCACATGCAGATAAGCAAATGATAAAAAGTAGATAAGAAAAAGTTGCGAACAAGTTCTTCGACTCTTTTCTTTCTGGGTTATTATAATCGAGCTACTTCATTTTGTGCAAATTTGATCCGACCAAGTCGATTAACTAGTTCCATTCCATTTGATAAGATTAAAGCAACTCTATAAACTGAACTAGCTGTCGTAATACTCAGTAAACACATTACTTTTGCCCACTTAAGTGACTAAAACTAAGTGCAATCATCATCACTAGCTTCCTCCATCATTCTTCCACTGCTTCACAACCAATTCCTTTAATCGCAAATGCTGAAAATGTTCAGCGTGATTTCATTCGCACGTAGGACGTAATTGTTAACTCCCAGCGTCTCCTGTCTCATTATTTATAATAAATAATTTGCGCGATAAAAATACAAAACAAAAACAAAAACAAAAGCAACACCAAAGTTGGCGATTTTTTGGTGCGGCAAGTGCGCGAACTAGTTGACTATTAATGTAACGCCCGTTTGCCTTGTACAACCTTGCGAAAAGCAAAGCTAAAGCAAAGCAAAACTAAAGATTATCGCAGGAGTCGTCGCGAAGATACCCTATATAAGTAGTATATAGAATGGTCAACATTTATTGTTTTATATGCGCTTTTATGATCAGATAATGAATTCAATAAATTAGCTAGAGATTCCTAAAAGTTTCTAATAATTATAAATATAACAATACCCTTTATAAGAGGTATCTAGAATGGATTGAAATTAGGACATTTTTTATATTAAATGTAATTTACGATTAAATTATACATTCAATATAATACTAGATATTTCCATTAGCAAGAAAATATAAATCAATTAAGAATAGGACAACATTTTTCATTACGAAATTATACTTTCAATCAATCAAAATGGATTCTTAGAATTTTCTTTTATTTTCAAATGTAATAATATCCTATATAACTAGTATATAGAATGCACAACGTTTAATATTACAATCCTTTTAAATAAGAAAATTTATTTATAATATGGATATGGCTAGAGATTCTATTGTATACAATATACAATAACTAGAGATTCCTTTATAACTATAAAATAGTATAACAAAGTAATTCTTTTTTATATACAGATTGTAACATATTGAACATATGGTGTAATCTAAATAGAAAACTCCTCTTAAAAAAGATTTCAAAATAATAAACATATGATGCGATCTAAATGAAATTCGAACAATTTTGCACAGCAAAACGTAACAAGTTATTTTTCTCCAATTTATGGGGTATTAAAAGCGGCTTAAAACAGCTACAAGCAAAAGTCACAGTCGAAATCTGACGTAATAGGCAAACGGACAGACAGACGGACGGACAGACAGACGGACAGACAGACGGACAAACGAACAGCAGGCGTAGGATTTGAGTTGTTGTTGGTATTATTAATGCCACGCCCTAAGTTCGAGTGACGCCCCCCTGTGTGGGAAACCAACATAAACATTTTATGGCCAATTCTTTTTGCGATGTTTCGCAGCAGATAGGCAAACAGTTCTTTTGGGCCCGTAAGCTCGCAGGTGTTGAACTCATTGTCTCTCGCCCGGCAGAAAAGTTAGATAATAAACTTGCGGCATACGTAAATACTTTACTTTACTTACTACGCTCGTCTATAAACAGTTAGATATGTATTTGATTGTCTGTTGTTCTTGTCTTGCTTACCTGAAAGCAAAGTGGGAAAATGTACAAATTATTATCTGATAAACCATAAAGAAATGTCGAGAATATGTTGGTTTAGATTACAATAAATATTTGAAAGATTTGTAAGCAGCAGTAATTAATAAGCTGCATAAACGTATGGAAAGTACACCTAATGAATAGAGTAGTAATAACCGATCGTTAGCTAATAAAAAATAGCATAAAAACAATATTCAACACTAAAATCAAGTATACGCATTGTATAGTTTGATAGATAACTGTTGTAGTAAATTTTGTATCCATAGTTCATAAAAAGTAATTATAATGCAATATATGTGTTGATATCTTTTAGATCTCACAGATGATAATTAAAAATGTTAACTCCTTAAATAGAAAATGTATTTATTAATAAAGATTATATTTGATGCAACTTCGAAATAAAAACTTCACTAACTACACAACTAACATTTTTAAAACAGACTATAAAACCTTGTCTTTTGACTGTTATTATTGTAATCTTCTTTTTTCTTTAATCTTCCCTTTTACACTTAACTACAACCTCCTGAATCAGAAAATTAACATAAGTGTTTATTAATTAAAGATTATATTTAAAGCTATAACAACTTCAAAAGAAACTTTCCCAACTACCATATTTAAAATTTGTCAAAACTTGTCGTTCAGTTTCAACATATATTGAATATTATTAATATAATTTGATTAACGATTTTCCCTTTTAAATTTTTTTTTTAAATTTAACTATACCCTCCTGAATCACAAAATGAGCATTTGTATTAAATATATATAATATAAATATATATAATAAAATAAAGATTGTATTTGAAGCAATAACAACTTAAAAAGAATCTTCTTCAACTAATTTATTTAAAAGTATCTATTAAGAGTCTATTATCTATCACTTTTAACCTTTATTGTCTCATATTACTTGTATTTTAATCTTTTAAACTAATTTCCTTTTCCTACTTACTAATATATTTGTATTTATTAAATAAAGATTACTATATATTAAAGTCAATAAAAAGACACATCGAAAAAACTTCACCTTACATATTTAAAAGAGGTAATAAAACCTTATCTATCAGTTCCTAACTATATTGTCCCTTATTATTTCAATCTTTTTAAGCAAATTTCCCTTTTCCCGCTTGACACTTAAACGTTTTGCTAAGCGCATAATTCGAAAATTGTGATAGATTGTAAGTCGCATTTGCATTAATTATAATAATTGCAACAGTTTATGCCACAATTTGTTGCGTCTGGCGACGCGTGGGTTGCGCTTCGCTTTGTTTCTCAGCTCAGCTCAGTTCAGCTGAGTGTTTCAGTTTCAGTTTAAGTTTTCTGGGTCATCGCAACATTTGGGTTAAAAATCGATTTTCGTTTATGATTTTTACTGTTTCGTCTGTTTCGCTGTCTCCCATCCATTTGTCTTCTTTTTCCACATTTTGCCTTATGCTTCGCCTTCTGTGTACTATGGACTTTGTGTTGAGTGTTGTATGTGGGCAGCAGGTGCCAGAAAATTGTTTAATCGATATGATGGAAGAGCAAGCAATTTGTTGTTGTCCTATTATACTAGATACATTTGACTTGCTGTTAATGGATCGATCTGCGAGCATACCATGAAAAATAGGCCTTTTTAAGGGGGTTAACTAGAGACACATGGAAATGTTGGAATGACAGCGAAAAGTAAGCAAGATTTTCAAATACAATCTAACGAAGAATTTCTATAGAAAATTTTAAACATTAAATTGAAGAAATTTTTATCAGTAGTACATTTTATTTGTATAAGGATATAACAAATGGTTCCTTAAATAAAGAATGAAGTAGTAAAGATATGATAAAGATTTTCACTTAATTAGGAAAATTTAATACCTTTGAATACAAACAAAATTAACAAAAATGTTTGTAAAAAATCAGTGAAACATTTCTTCTTTCAGAACAAAAAAATTCCTACTTAAATTAGAAAAGCTTCAATTACTTTCCTTGTACTTTTCTTGACCCACTCAAAACATCATAAAGCATTTTAACAAGCTGTGAAACTTTTCACACTTTTCACCTTCAGGGAAACCCGATCAAAAAGTTTTCTTTTTGAGGGTTTTTTGGACTTTTCCAATCTTTTTCCTATACCACGTATTATCTTCTGTACGCTTGTGCCTAATTGTCAATGCTCTGATTGCCTCGGTGCCAACAAGAAAGTGAAAAGCAAGAGATGAAAATGGAATAGAAAAGAACCTCAAAAGGTGTGTTAAGCCCGTTGGACGCATTTAATTAGCTAAGGTCAGTTGGGTTCGGGGTTCGGCCTGGAACAGACACTTGAGGAAGTAACTAAGAAAAAAAAAAGAAACAGTGACTTTTATAGTGCATTCAATTGCATAAGCAAAGCTCCCCTCGAGCTCTATGTCTATGTCTGAAGTATCTGTCAGATCGGCTCCCACAACTCTTCCCAGACACGTCGCCAGATTACCATCTGTGTCACAAGTTTGAGAGTGTCTGAGAAGGGGAAGACTCGAGGGGAAGCGGCGACGCACTTATGCAATTATAACTGTAGGCATTCGAGTATGTTAAACCGACAAAAGACAATGGCAATTGCAATTTGTTCAATTGTCGAGAGAGAGAGAGAGAGAGATCTTTCGGCATTTAAGTGGAGTACGAGTATCTGAGAGACTTTGAGTATTGCTCTTGCAGCAAAGATGACGACACCAAGTTGCAACACGCAATTTCTCAATTTATCCGCAGGAAAATACAAACACACAAATGCATAGAAAGTTGAGGGATTTATGGTGTAGAAACTAAAGCGGATGCTAACACTTTGTAAACATTAAATCGAGTTCTTAAATTTTATACACTTTTTAATTAATCTTTTTTTTAAGGTAACTTGAAATTTTCAGTCTAATCCGATCAAAAATGGAGAAGATGCTAAGAAAAAGTTGAAGGAACTACGTTTCAAAGCTGTTGTGGTGCGTGTCTCGCTTGCTGGCGGTTTGTGTCTGAGCTAAGCAAATTTAATTACAACAATTTGAAGATCTCTAGACCTAGTTCTAGTTTTCAGAGATTGTTTTTCCCCTTGTTCTTAACAATTAAACACGAACTACAACTGCAATTGAAACTGCTTTTCCCGTCATCTCGCTGCAGATTTTCCTTTTTCTTTTTTTTCTTATTTTGCATGTCGCATTTCCTTATCAATTAATTGCTTTTGCCCTGCTTTTCGCTCATTTTGTATGCAACGCCAACGTTTCACACAACAATCAACGACGCCCTTCAATCGCCGCACATTTCGCATTGCAAATGATCTGACTTGCCACTTGCCACTTGCCACATGCCGCACGCCACTTGCCACTTGCCACCTTTTGCTTCGGTCCTGAGTGCCTGGCATTTCCGTTTCCCGCTTGGCCTGTTGCATAAAAGAACAATCAAAGGTCTTCAAATGATTCGTACGTGATATTTTTGCGTAAAATTTTTGCCATTTTCTGTTGTTGTTGTTGTCGATGTTTCTGTTTTTGTTTTCTTATTTTTTCCTGCGTTTTGGAATTTTCCTCACTTCAGGTGCAAGTGAACACCTTTCATTTTCCATTCACCACAGCTCTTAAATGATTGTTGTTGTTGCCACTGCACTTACTCCTTTTATTTTGCTTTTCGAAAATTTACAAATAATTACATGCAACAGCAGCCCGTCGACGATAAAAAATCCATTTACAATTTACACCTGTCGCCAGATACTCGACAAAAAAAAAAAAGAAAGAAAATTTGCATAACAACAGAATTCCTTTTATGGAACATTCGAATTCTCTCGACAATTACAAATTCCTGCCGGATATCTGTCCCCCTTCCCCCAAGACAATTTTGGTAGTTAAATTCAACGCAGTGCCAAAAATTGATGCAACAAAATTGTTTATTTGGTTACATCCGTTTAACTGTCTGGCTATCGGCGCTTAAATCTCAGTGACTAAAAGAGCTGAAGTTGGTAAATTTGTTGGCAATAATCATATTATTAAAATGCAGTTCAAGATTCTTTTAAAAGTTATTTTTCATTAGTAAAAAAATTCCAAAAAATGTTGAAATTGCTTTAGTCGATATTTTTCAACATATTTTTGTTTGTTATGAGAACATAATTAATATTATATCACTTTTACATCTAAATAAAAGTATCCTAAATTCATTAAAGGATTCTTTTGCAACTAAATTTTGTTTGGCAAAAAAGTCTAAAAATATAGAAACTGCTTTAAGCGATATTTTTCTACATGCTTTTATTCATTATGACAACATTATCCAGATCTTAACTTCACTTTTAAATCTAAATAAAAGCGTTTAAAATGCATTTAAGCATTGTTTTGCAACATAATTTTGTATGCTACAAAACAATATAAAAATGTTAAAATAGTTAAAATGTATTACGACCACATTAAAAAAAAGGTTAGCTTTACTTTCGAGTCCAATCAAAAACGTTAAAAAATTGATTACTTTGCCATTTGTCAAACATATTTATTAACGACACATAAATGCAAATGGGAAAGCTGAAATGTACACGAACATTCGATCACTTAATGATCGCAAATCAATAGTCGAATATAATCAGTTAAGGAGGAAGAAGTAAAGCCACAGTCAATGCAATGACGACCTCATTGGCACCAAGTTTGAGTGAGCGAGCAGCGGGCTAAGTAATTGGCAAGTCGCGTCTTAACTTCACTTCTCTTCACTTGACTTCACTTCACTTCAGCTTTAGCTGGCCAGAAATGCAATTCAAGTCAATTTCAATGACCTTGGGGCGTCGTTGCACTCGCTGCGAATTCGAATCTCTTTCCTTTTTCGGTATTTGGCCAATTTTCATGCCATCATTTTATATAATAACGAGGCAAAACAGGAGAGCTAACTGAAGAGGAGAGTGCAACCCACACCAAATAAAGAGTTTCACCTGCCTGCCACCTAACCACGAATTGTGTGCAGTTAAAACAATCAAAGACAAAGACTCCGACGAGAGGGAAAACATGTTTTTCTGTGACTTTGTAGCGGGCGAATTTCAAGTGAAAATACACTTTTCCAGCTACCATGTTGAACACGAAAAAAACAAGCAAACTGAATTGCGGCGACGTTGACTGAATTGGAATTTGGTCATTAATGAATTGGCCAAAATTGACTGCCAAATCGGTAGCCTAAATGTGTCTTCAATATGTCAATTTGTCAACGCTTTTGTCATCGCTGGTCAAGTGCAATTTTTGCGTTTCATCGGCATCAGATTTCGTTATCGATTTCAAAGAGACATTGAAATCTACCGAATACCCATGATTTTTAAGACCAATCATGCAAGAGTCTGCGAATTATGACATTGCAAATTTTTCAGATCGTGTTCGCGGAACGGATTCCCGCATTTTTGTAACGATTTGTGCAAGAGAAGTTGCAAAAGCGAAGAGAGAATGAGACAGGGATAGTGGGAGAGCAAACTAGAGAAGAAAATATCTAAGTCTGACAGTTATATAAAGTCGACTTACCCGATAATCGTAATCATGACGATTCTCCAAGCTTATGTCGCTGTACATGTCTTCAGTTGTATCACAGTTGGAACTACGGCCCGAGGAGTTGAAGCTCGATGATCTGTAAAGTTGGCTGCAAAGTAAAAATAAAACATTTAAATACCAATTCAATTAACACATTCAATTGAAGCCATTAATTAACGTTACTTCAGTAATTTTAGCACAACTTGTGTCTATTGTGAACTTGCTGATACTAACAGTGGTTGGTGTCTGCGCTAACTCGACGAAAAAGGTTGCGAACGCCGCAGCACAGACAGCAACCATACAAAGCCTAAGCACAGACATCAACCGCACACAGCCTAAGCGCAGACACAATCCACAAACAAGACAATTTCAAACTGTGGAATGCAATGCAGCGCAGTGCGCACCGAACTGTGTTTAGCCAAGACACTGATATTTGAGAACCGCAGTTGATGTAAAACTGTGACTACAAAACTGTTACAGTGAGTTTAATGGAATTAACTAACGTTTGAGTATTACTTAAGCGAATATATTAACACTGTAACACTAATAACTGTTAAATTTGATAATATATTTGTTTAAAACTCACCTGGCTAAGGCATTGGAACTTATCTGCCTGCGGCCGGAACTGTAATGAAAGCGATAAAAATAAAAAGTTAGTTTAACGACGAAATAAATCGGATATTTAGAGAATCAAGTGTGCTCTTGCTTAAAAGAGTGCCCTTCAAGATGAAGCCAAAGCAAAGAAATTTCTATAGATTGATTGTGCCTTAAAGCAACTGCAAATAAACTATCTGGCATTGAATAAAGAGCAAAAGACAACGAAAAAACGACAACAACAAAAAACGACAAACACGTGATAAACAAATAAAGAAAAAAAACAACATCAACAAAAACAAAAGGGAAAACAATAGCCACCCACGCGAGCGATTGACGCCTTTGCCTAGGCACACAGCAAAGTCAAAGAGAAACAGGTAAAAAGAAATACCAACAACAATGGCAACAAAACAACAATAGCAAGAAAATGCAGCCAAGAAATTGTAACAGCAATATAATTGAGACGAAAATAACTAAAATTAAGTTGTAAAAGAGAAAAAGCAAGACATGGAAAATGTGTAAAGTGCATTTAGAGAAAATGTGTCAAACGGGAAAATGAAAATAAATGTGGAAATATTTTGCATTTTCAGGTGTTTTGGGTGAAACTCATCAAGTGTGAAATGGGTGCAGTCAACAAAATGCTTAGATAAATAAAATGTTGAATGAACTATCTTTCTCTCTCTCTTACTAACGTCTTTGAGACCAATCCCTCATGTAACAGCGCTTCTCAAACTGTGTAGTTTGCAAAACACGTGAACAGCACTTTTGTTATTGTTGATTTGTTGTTATTTTACCTGCTGCGGTTTGTTTAAACAGAGAACATATGGAAAACTCATGGAAAATATTCAATTTTCCGCCTGTGCATTTCTGTAGATAAGCAAAGCCGCAAAGCGGCAAATCAGTTTTTGCACTCTAATTGAATTAGAAAATCAACGCAAAAATGTTTGCCAAAATAAAACCCAACAACCTCAACCGCAGACTAACATAAAATAAGATATATATATATACATATATATATAGAGTAGATCTTGCTTATAATGGGGGGCTGTGGCTCAGCCTTAGCTGCAGCCTCTCTCTCTCTCTCCCCCCCTTACTTTTCCCCTAACAACTTCGACCAAGAGTGAACTCATTAACCCACTTTGTTGTTTTTGTTGTTGTTGCTGCGCTAGAAATATAATAAAATACAAAAAAAAATATGTCTCATCTGGTTTATGACTTATTTTTAGCAACAACATAAAGTGTACAAGACCAGCACTACTCACAACAACAACAACCACAGCAACAACAAAAATAATCGTGGCAACAGCAGCCACAACAAGTATAAAAAGCAATTCATTCAAATTAGCAAGGTTTTTTGCCAAGCTGGAGACACAGATAACAATTTATAAAAATAAAAAATAGATAAACTAAATTTGTATAAAAATATGTGAATTGATGAATAAGATGAAAAACATAATTAAATATTAAATTGAGTAAAATATATAGTTATGCCAATGAAAATAATTAAATTGCATAAAGTCCAAAATGTATAATTAATAAACTAGAAAAATTAAATTAAATGAATGAGTTAAAAATAATAATTAAATTGCATAAACTCAAAAATTAATAAATAATAAACTTGAAACATTAAATTTAATTGCATAAACTACCAAAATATATAATAAATAAATTTTAAAAATTAAATCAAATGAATGAAAATAATAATTAAATTGCAAAAACTCTAAAATGTATAATTAGGAAATCTACAAAATTAAATTAAATGAAATGAATGAAAATAATAATTAAATTGCATAAACTCCAAAATGAATAAATTATAAACTTGAAAAATTCAATTAAATTGCATAAACTTCAAAATGAATAATAAATAAACTTGAAAAATAAAGGCACTTTGCATCAAAATAATAATAATGAATAATTATCAATAACTGAACTAAATTATACTTCACAACACAAATTAAAGTACACACAAAAACATTATGGAAGATAAATGCAAATAAAACAAAATAAAACAGCATATTAACAAATTTAAAAAATCATAATAAACAACAATATTGTTGTACTGTTTTTTGTAGTTTCCGTCAAAATTGGCAATCGCGCATTTTTGTGCGAAGTGTTCGAGCCGAACAACAATTTTAATGTGCCACACAAAGTTGCGCAATTTGAGCAACAATTTTCAGCATAATCAACGGAAAAACTAGTGGCGGAAAAACCAAAAATTCGCAGCTACGTGGCGAATGCGAATACCCTTATAAAACGGGAAATTAAAGGAATAAAAAAGATCTAGTTTATAAATAAAAATATTTCGTATTATAAATTTAGATTAATTTAAATTTGTTCTTCATTAATGTGTGTTTTGCTTGTGTATTCGTCTATACCCTATTCAATTATAAATAGAGTATAAATAACAACTGCAAATCGTCATCGAAAATGGGAATAAAATACACGTAAAATACTTATACTTGAGCTGTGCGGTTGGCTTTGAGTTTTGCTTTTGCTTTGGTTCACAGCGCTTGGCATTTTATTGATGCAAATTGAAATTGGCATTAAATCGCAACGAAATGTGGCAGGTGGCAGGTGCAAATCAAAGTGCTCTCGACGCGGCATTAGAATGTGGCACAGTTGCACGACACAAGACAACATGCAACATCATCATCTACTATATAAACCAGCCGGCCACAAATTACAAAATGTCGAAAATAAAACCGGCTACAAAAAAAGGCAGCAGAAATAAATTTATCATTTGGTTGTTTAACAACTTTTCAATGCGTAGAAAATTTGATATCGCAAAACAAAAAATTATATATTCGTGCATTAAAATGAAACAACGAATAGCACAAAAACTGACAGTTAATTATAAAAACGATCAAGGTAATGACATGTAATCAACAAAAAAAAAAAAAACTGTTTAAACAAATTATGATTGAGGTCGCATTTGGTTTAACTGCCTTTTTTATATACATTTATATTTTTTCTACTCGCTATCGATAGAAATTGTTGCTGGCATTTGGACAGCTGTGGCACCTACATTCATACATTCATACAAACACACTCACACTCACATTCAAATTCATACATATTCAAACAAGCAGAAGTAGGTGACCTTCGCTTCAAAATAATATTCGGGTTCTGCTCGTTTTTAGAAACACTTTGGAACACACACGCTCGAATTGCAGTTAATTGAAACACGCCGGCCGGAAATTACGGCAGACTGTTTTTTATGTTTTTTATTTCACATTACGATACTCTGCAATTAAATACGAGATGCCCTTTCGGTGTTGCTCAATCGCCATCTCCCTCGCATTGTTTCCCGCTCGCACTCGGTCTTTCTTCTCTTCATTATTTTTCCCTGTTTTTTTTGTTGTACTTTTATTTTGTCACATGTATTTAGCAAGAAGTTCTTAATGATCTACGGTAATCATTTAATGACCTATAAGATTTAACATGCTCTTAAATAAAACTTTTAATATACTCTTTCTTTGGAAGTATAATCAACCAAATACATACTACATAGAGTTTCTTGCAATTAAATATATTAGTATTATATTCTACCATATATCTATCTTTTTCATGAACTTTTCATATTACTTTGCCCCAACTTCTATGACTTTTGTTTGTTTTATTTATGTAATATTTTATTGACACGGAAGTAATGTTGTTGACTGCCTTAAACTTGAACTTTTTTGAGTTAAATTTGCAACCCATCCCATTTTATATCTCTAAATAGAGAATTTAGTATAATATACTTTATACCTTATATATTATATATGTATATATACCATAATATACCTTATATATACCGTAATATACCATATATACTTCATATACCATATATACCTCATAAAATATTTAAAACTGCCTATATTTATATATTATATTTTTATAAATGATTATTTTAAATGTATACGTATATTTAAAATAATATTTACTATATTCTCTGCTCTTTGTCCCCTCACAATATGCCGTAATTGCATCAGCTATTATTTAAAAGGAAGTACTTAACTACGTAGGTACGCTCTTGTCTTCCTTTGTCTGAATTTTTTCCTAGAAGTTCCCCCCACTTTATCGTTTAATCACCTCTCTCGGCACCCTCAGGCAGCGCATTCAACCTGAGCTCAGCCCTTGCAAGGAGTTTTGCAGTTCTCAGCCATCAAAGTGACAGTCGAAGAAGAGACACCGGTACAGGTCACACACACACCTGTTGAATGAATGTTTCTCTTCTCTACTCTTCTCGCTCCCTAAAAGCTGCGAGGCGCACGCTCAATTGCTGTGACTGCCCTTTCCCTCCCTACAGCTCCCTTCTGCCAACGTTCCGCTTGGTTTACGGTTGAGAATTTTGTTTGGTTTAGCAAAAGGGTAAATATATGTATATGTATGGAAAAGCTTGCAAAAGTCGTGTGTGTGGAGTGAATAGAAATTCATTACAATTTTTATATAAGTTTTATATTCTTTGTTCAGTCAATGACATAACTAGTGGCTTGACTATAGAAGCGAGTTCGTTGCTCCTTTCTATCGAGTGCTAACTGTATAGTGTGATGCTCTATTCAAATGCGATGGAGCTTTTTATCAAAAGGGATTAAATTGAAATATTTGTTTCTAGTTGTATATTTGGATTATTGAATAGAATACATGGGATATAGAATAAAATACCATATATGCAATATATACCACATATACCATATATGTCATATATGCCATATATACTATATATACCACATATACCGCATATACCACATATACCGTATATACCACACATGCCATATATACCATATATACCACATTTACCGTATATACCACACATACCATATATATCATATGTACTGCATATACCGTATATACCACATATACCACTCAAATATCATATATACTAAGTCACGGTTTATAATGAGTCTCAAAACATCTCTTTCAATTCTCCGATTCTGTGCGATTTCTAGAAATATTTCCATCAATACAGCCACTCGATTCACAACTTTCTTTTCATTAGCAACTTCCACTTGTTTCCCACAAAACTTTGCTTAGGGAAATACAATTAAAAAAAAGTCGCTTTGCTAGTTGAATTTCGGAATGCGGAGAAATGACAATAAGAAACGTTATAAAATGAGTTTTTCACCCATTGAAGTTTTTCCCGAAAACACAAAATAAATTAAACGGTACCAAGAGCACATTAAAAATGCCATAATACCATTAAAAAAATAGTCGCGTTTCCCAGGGCATTTAATGAGCAGGTTTCGAGCGGACTTGAAAGGTGTGTTTAGAGTGACCATCCTTTGGTAATACTTCACAAAAAAAAAAGAAGTAACTGTTTACTCACATACTTGAGGCATCGAGGCGTTTCATTTGAAACTACTTTGTGAAGTGCAAACAAACGCAATTTGCAAATATTATTCGAGTAAATGTGGGTCAATTTATAGAGTAGATACTACTTAGCATTGGGCCCCGCCTAATATGCTTAGTCAAGTGTTCGGGGTTTTGCATAATTTGCCATTTGATTGATTGACTCGCAGCGCAGCCACAAAAAAAATATGAAACATAAATATAAGACGAGGTATAATGCAAAATAAAAGAAGAAATATCCAAGGGAAAAAAAGTAAAGTTCCATTGTCTGTGTGTTGAATTTTAAGCAGACAACCACAACGAAGTTCAAGAAACTCACAACTTTGGCTGATTATTTAATTTGTTGCTGTCTCGACGCCTACCGCGACCCCGCCTCTCCTCTCCTCTCCACCGACTCCTTACCAGGGTAAGCTTTATAGCTGAAGAGGTAATCGTAATCATTAAAACTTTCGGTTGAGTTTGCTTTGACTGTCGGTCGCACGTTTTGACTGCTTTGACTTTTACCTGAATCGCAACAGGTATTAACAAGTGCGTCAAACTGGTAACAATATTTACAAATACTTCACTGGAAGAGGGGATAGAAGAGCAAGGGGAATGCTGGCAAATAGTGTTGAGGCCAGTGGAGTAGAGCTAGTGAAACGCGACCCTTTGTCAGCTGACATGAAGCGCAGTAAAGTCTAATTAACAGCAGGTTGTTAAAATACGCAAATGACGGCACTTTGACAATGTTCCTAACAATTATTATATGTGGGGGAGCAGACGTTACCGAACTTATAAAACGAGTGTGACAATGTGTGAGATAAATCACAGCAACTACGCGCGAGTAGAGAACGATGATCTTAAGTAAATAGAGTTGAGAAAAATACGAATATATAGACTATATTTTGATATACTACTATTGCTGCATACTACAGTACTATTTGATATACTGCAGTATTTTTATATACTGTATAACAACAATTCTAAATTATTCTAAATCTATACAAACAGAAATCATTCTCTATGACTTAAATGGGATATACTAATAATAATTATTATCTAATATATTCCATTAAAATATAGACAAACCTTTGTTTGATATACTACAGTATTTTTATATACCATATAGCAACAAAATACTAAGTTCTTAAAATCTATACAAACACAAATCATTCTCTTTGTAATCATATTTATTGTCTAATATATTCCATTGAAAAATAGACAAATCTTCTCTTGATATAACTACAGTATTTTTATATAACATATAACAACAAATTATTAAGTTCTTGATTTCTATACTAAAGTATTTTTATATACTCTATACCAATAAAATTCTAATGCTTTAGTTCTATACAAACAGAAATCATTCACTACATTTTCAATTGAATATACTAATCACATTTATTGTCTTTTATATATTCCATTGAAAAACATGATTAATGACTTATAAATAGGGTTAATCTTGATATATCTTCCGCATTCAAACTAACACACGATCTATTCAGTTATATAATTATATATGTATGAAAAAAGCATGCTCCAAAGAATACAAAAATTATATAAACAGCTAAAAACCAAAAATGCAAAAGCATAACTACATAATGTCATACACAATGACTTTTATATTTATTGATAGATTGGCAAATGATTGCTTCATTTATCATAGTTAAGCAGCTAACCAAACGTTTTTCTTACCTAAGATTATTAAGCTATTAAAACGGTTATTTTCTAGTTAATGTCTTTAAGACATATTTCTAAAATTTTATAAGAATCGTTAGACTAAGACTTTGAGTTTGGACTTTAATTAAATATGGTAAGTTTTCACTGCTTATCATGTTATTATAATCAGCCTAAGGAGATTGCGAAAGGTTTTTTTCTTTATAGTAAAAGATGCGACACTTTTTAAATGCTTATAGGAATATTGACTTCTTTGTATTAATATATTTCTGTGCTTCAGAAAGTCTCTATAGATATATATGTTAGACTTTTCTTTCAATAATATATTTGAGTCTTTCAGAAAGTTGTCATGCTACGTTTACGACGAAGGGAAAATCCATTGAAATACTTAATGCTCGGGTCAAGACAAATTCGCGATTGTTGCGATTTCCAAAGAAATACTGTGATCTAGGTAGGAGTCTCGAGCTGACTCACAGAGCCACACAATTGTTTACAGAAGCGAAAGTGTGTTTATTGTTATGTGGGTGTGATGAATGTGAATGTGTGTGTGTGTGTGTGAGGGCGTTGATGGGCGTGTCGCTTAGCTTTCGAGTTTCTTAAGAATTAGCAGACATTTCAACAATGCTTTACATGACATTTAGGTGCAACAACAAATAACCACAACTAGAACAACATTCAACGAGATTATCGTCAAGTATACGCACATTTTTCTCAAATGACTGCGGTCATAAGGAAAATACTCAAAATATTCATCATCCATATGTGATTGTGTAGCCTTCTTCGTATTTGATTGTTCATTTAATTTGGTTTTATCTTTGCGATTAACTCATTTGCTTATCGTCTTGGCCATTGGCCGCATTGCACGTCATTCAAATGGCCTTTTCTCAGATAAGATAAGTTTGTTAAGAAATTGTTTACAAAGAAACTTCATTGAATTATCTCTGTTTCCACTTAACTTAAGACGTTTACACTGGACTGCGTTAAGTGGCTTCACACTGCACAACAGGACACTTTATAAGACACTTTGCACTTCCTTGTTAAAGATTTTTATGCAACGTCAATTTATTTCGATCATTTAGTTGATGTACATCCCATTTACACATGCTTGCAACATTTTTCAGCGTTTTTTTTTCCTACAACATTTTCAGCACTTTTGAAGCTCAGTTTTGTGTTCGATTTTACACTTTCGCAAGAGGCCACGCTTCACTTTTCATTACAAATCAACTACAACACGAACACGAACAACAACTACAACAATAGACAATTGCATTTGTAGCCCCTCTGTGTCTGTGATTTATGGCTAATATTTCATAGACACGCGTTTTTCTTCATTGCAGCTTTTCTTAGCTCTGATAACGTCGTTAAATGCCCCCATCCGAAAGCGAAAATGAAAACTGAAAATCGACATCCAACAACCAACAACCGACAACCGAAAAAAGTGAGTAAAAGCAAAAGCAGAAACAAAAAAACAATAGAAAATCAAATGCGATCACAGTCTGTCTGCCGTTGCTCTTCCTTCAACGCCTTTTGATCAACTACCAATGAAATTGTGCACCAACTGTTAACCGACTTTTATGGCTGCTTAAGTGTAATTAAGGCTATAAAACGATTTGATTTTGATTGATGCATTGCGCGCTCTCTCACAAAGGGTGTGCAATAAACACAACCACAGACACACAGACACAGTCACACACACACAGATACACATACACATTGATGCACTTAGTGTTAGGAAATGAGAAGTCTTCGCTGTCTGCTGCGGTCTTCTCTTTTTAATAGATCTTATGGACGGCCACGTCGAATTGATGATTGCAGTTCTTCGATTATTCAACTGTTTAGTTTGTAATTAATCAAGTGAATATACTTTTGAAGCACAAGATACTCTTAAGTTACGGATTGATTGCATTTTGAATTGCATTATAATACGATTAAAATGTTAAATTGATAACAACACATATTTAAATTGTTTAATTTTTTGTTTAAACTGCAAATTCTTCAAAATCTTTTAGTTATTTATTTTATTATATGAATTCACATATTATTTTATTTATTTTTAAGTTGTTAAACTGTAGAAACTTGTCTGCTTTCTTATTTCGCATTATTCTACTAAATTTTAGCTGCAAATATTATTAAGGAAAAATTTGCATCGCTTTCAAGTTTTTTTAAGACTTTACAAAACACATTTGAAAGGGTATCGACAGCCACACAATTATGGTGAGTATAAGAATTTTCGTGAGTGTTTTGATTTGGTTTTTTGTATTTCTTGATTTCAATGTTGATGTAAGACATTGCAACGCGTGCAACAAAAGGGCGTGGGCAACACATTTTTGACCACGTGTGTGTGTGTGTGTGTGAGTGAAGACATGTCAGAGACAGAGGTGTGTGTGTTGTCTATATGATTGAGTGTGTGCTGCTGCTGCTGCTGCTTTGCTGCTTTGCTGTGCGAGTCTCTCTGTAGGCATGTGCAACAATGACTCTCAGCCTCGTCAGTTTCGGCCCGTTCGTCAGTTGTTGACGCTTGTTGCAGTCATTAAGGCGTGACGCCGTAAATTACCAAAGTGTAAGCAACAGCTACAGCAACAATAACAACAACAGTAGCTACGACACCAACAACAAGCACTTAAAACAATAACTCGTTGTAAATAGTAATAGTAATAACAACTAAAACGCGCGCTGCGTTTTCTATTCCATGGAAAGCGAAATTTATGGCCAAAAAAATCTTAAAATATTTCATTATTTTTTTTTCTGTATTTTATTTTTAATTTTTTGCTGCTCGTTTTCGCGCACTCTTCGCACTTAATAACACAAACAGCGAAACAACAACGTAGACAACAATAAAGAGGAGCCACAAACAACGCAAAAAAAAATAAAAACTTTAGCAATGTTTCGTATACGACGCGTTGTCCGCTTTCACATACTTTTTATTATGCTGCTGCGGAATTTTGTGTAGATTTTTATAATGCCACACCGGAACCGAGTGTGACTGACGATGGATGCGATTCAGTCTCGAGTCGGATGTGAATACAATAACACACCACAACAACAAACACGCACGAACGAAATGTTTGATGCCAAAATTCAACGTAACGAAAAATGCCAACTGCACGCGTTTGCAGCAAGTTTCAAACTAAAAAATCAACGCAAAATGCCGCTGCCAATCTGAAAATGCGGCTAACAAACAGGTTCGACGCAACCAAAAACACACATAGCGAGAGCGTGAGAGCAATGAGCGCAACTACGAGCATGTGTGTGGAGAGAGGCAGAGAAAGAAAGAGAGAGCGAACAGTGGCCGAACAGGCAGCCAAAACATAATAAACAAACCAGCTAGCGATGGGCAAGTGCAGTCTCTCTCTATGCTCTCTGAGGGAGCGAGAGACGAAGTGCACGCCACTCTACAAAATAAAACTATTTGCTATGGCGCTAAGGTGAGCGTGGGAGAACACATACGGCGTTGCCAGACTGCTGAAAAGGGCAGCTGCACAGCCAGCAAAGCAGCATCCGCAGTGCAGTGGCAAACATTAATCTGTAATTACTAATTTAGTTTATTAGTGTAAGTTGTATTTAGTAAGTTTATTTTACATTTCGCTATAGTTTCCTATACATTCTATGCTATACGGATAAAGCAAGATATTACTCTAATTGACATTCTTATTATTTTTAACACTGTTTCGAGCCGTTGACAGCTATTATTTTCCAACCAGCCAGCCAATGGAAAATGCCTCTAAATATCATATAATAAAACCAAATGCCAAGATGACCAAGTTTTTTTCTGGTAAACCATTACATCAGTATTCCACAAATCTAAAAAAAAATCTGGCAGCACGTTGTTTGCTTTGGTTTCGAACAAAACTGTTGCCCTGCACTTGCAACAAGTTCGATGTTCGTCAAGTTCGATGCTAAAAACTATTTGCCCGGCCAAGACAAACAATGCAGTCTAAATGGAATATTTTAATGTGGCAACAACAAATGTGCACAAATATATGTACATATTTGCTTTTGTGTGTATCCAATAGATACCAGCAATCGCTAACTGCCAAATAACAGCTGACACTTTGCCAAATACTGAAGAATTGCCAAAAACTGTAAAAACGTGAGCCAATTATTTAAGCCTTAAGTCTAATTGATGGGCTGTAACCTCAGGAATACCTAAACAAAAGTAGGCATGAAAGAAAACTAAAGTCAGTTTACAAACTTGAAAAGCAATCGTAGCAAGCATCGACCTGTGTAGACTTTTGCTTTAGCAAATTTGATCGAATGTTTTTCAGTCTCACAAAAACATTCATACTTTTAGTTACTTGATATATAATAGTATTACTTTTAATAATGAAAGGATTTATAAAGAAATGGTTTTCATCTAAAAATGAGACCGAAAAAACTTCGTTGCGTTTCGTTGATTGGTTCTCCGAATATTTTAAGGGTTTGCCCTGGCAATCCCTGATTTTCTATATCGTATTTGCTTTTTCTGTGTTTGTCGCTTATGGTTTGATAAAATATGAACGGATCCTTATCGGTGGAAGAAACACCCTGATGAAAATTATTCGTAATATGGACCGGAAACTAACAAACATTGAGAATGCCGTAATCAAGGAACACGAAGAACGTCTAGAATTTGAAGAAGAGGATAGCGATGAAATTCCAGTTCGGGAAATGTCTGTGCAGGCAAATTTTCCCGTAGTACCATCTCCTCCATGTCCTCCAAATTCGACCAGGATTCTTCCAGGCCCACCGAAATTGCAACCATCGAGAATTCCAGCCCCAACTTCAACTCCAAGGGATGACATGCAACGCTGGCGCGTTTAAACTAGTTTTGCAACAGTTTTTTAAGTTTGGTATTGAATTACGTTAAATTTTAAATTGAATTAGGCAAATCAAAAAGGAAATCACCCACCCACAAAAAAAAGAAAAAAAAAATTGAAGCAAGCTTTTCCCAAGAAAAACAAAAGACATTTGCATGACAAATTAAAGCTGGCTGGGAACACAGGATAAAAAGTGCTTGGCTGGTTAACTCGATAGATGCAATGGCCGGAAAGTCAAGAGCCCAGCGGCAATAGCAGCAGCAGCAATTTACGAGACACTTGCACATCAAGGTTAACTTAACCTTAACTGATTGCAGCGCAATGTTTGCATCTAATTAGCCAAGATTTCCCACCACTAATTGACGCTGCACGAACACTCAAAAGCTGCAAAAGCATTACAAAAAAAAAACTACATTTGACCAGCTGGCAAAACACTTTTGGGTCAATTGCCAATTGTGGTAGCTTGACAAAATAGCGGCCTAAATTCTGTAGCAAGATGAAGATGAAAACCAAGAGTTAACTGAATTTGCCAGCAGCTCGAAAAGTAAAACCCGTTTCTGTTTCTCTCCAGTTTACTCTCTTTCGCTGTGCGCATTCCAACGGCATGACAACCCCAACAAAATAATGCAAAAAATACAAAGGCAACAACAAAAACGATAAAAAGAAGTCTGCAAAACTTGTAAGCCAAGTCAACTCGAACCGAAGACACTGAAGACTCAAAGAGTACCTTCAACCTTTTCACTTGAAGCGAACAAAGTTGAGCGAAAAAGAAGGCGACACAGGAAACAAGGAAAAATCAGTCGAGAAGTTGCTTAATCTTTAATCTGGAACTATTAATCTCTAGAATTTATATCCAACCATGAACTAGACAATTAAATGCGACCGCAAACAAGAATTCTTTTTCGCTGAGATGGTACAATTTGATGACAACAAACACGAACATTAATTTTTGTGGGTCGCAAAGCGGAAAACATTCACAACAAATTTATGAATGTACTTGAAAAAACGAAAACAAGTCAATTGAATTTTATATCGAGCAAACCCAAAAGATAAGCTGGGAAAAAGGAAAGAAAATATGCGAAGAAAAGTGTTGGATTAAAATTCAGATTATACAAGTATTAAAATGCATTAACTTTTGTACATATTTACAGCTTATTCTAGTTGTTATATAATTAATAAACCACAACCAGATGGGCAGCAATTGAAATGACGAAAGTTAGATTCATATGAAGAGCTCTACATGATAACCCAAAAAAGCAAGCCAAATTATGAAGATGAAAATGCGAAACTCAAAAGGAATTATGGAAATTATTGCTTACTGTCTCATGGAGCCCCAACGACGCTGGGATAAACTATCTGGATTGCTGTAAAGAATTTATATGATATTTTAATGAGAATAAGTTGCGGTATATGGGGGAAATCAATTATCACATAAGACACAAAGATTCAATAAAGGAATATATATGAAAAAGTACGCTGTCGTCTCACTATTTTGACAATGTAGTTTTAATTCCCAATAATGTTGGAGTTGTAATAACTGTTGTCTACAAAGTTATTTAGTTTATACACTTCCATATTTTTGTCCTGGTATTAAGCTACTTTTTTGGTTTGCAATACAAATTTTGTTCTAGACTAATTTTTGGAAAACAAATATAAAAATGTAAAAGCGGAATTATCTTGCTTTTACGTTTCAACATTTATTTCCTAAAGTTAACATAATTACAAATCTAACACTATGATTAATATCGTGTAATATGATATTCCAAATGTTCATATTCTTATTTCTGCAACCTTTAATGGATTGTACCTAAGCAAAAGGTTGATCACAGCACAGCTTGCCTACGGTATGATTTAAGAGCGCAGCCATGCTCTGCTGTCAGGTGAATCTTCAGTTCACCACAGCAAACTACACAGCACACCTTAGTTCGTCTCTCTCCCACTCTCGCTCACAGCTTGTGGTGAGTTGACGACTAAGCGGAAACAATGAGCGCTCTCTGATCACGACTGCGATTTTTGGTCTGAGGTACGCATGAATCACGGCCTAAACGAGCGGCAAAAGAGAGAGACGAAGCGAGAGATCGTGATAGGCAGATAGAGAGGCAGAGAGTGGCCCATAGAAAAAACAAAACTGGTTTCTCAAGCCGTGTATGCACATTTTGTGTACCTACAGATGGAGATATGTGAGCCATACAAAGAAAAGGTTAAATATTCAAATAGTTTTACAGAAACAGACGGACGGACAGACGGACGGACGGAAAGCAGTTGATGATCTCCGGCCAACTGGTCACTTTATGAGCATTACGTCAAAATAGAGACACTGATTATGCGTGTGTGTGTGTGTGCACAGTGTCAACATAATAAATACTTGTTTCTACTACCACATATATGTATGTATATGCGAATTAATGCGGTGCTTTCCATATCTAATTGCCGATCGTGTTGGCCTTATATAGTAGTTCCCACTTGTTTGTTGTTTTGTTGTCTTTACCTTGTAGGCGTGCGTCTCAGACTGCGTCTGGCCCAATTGTCGCGGGGCATAATGTTCAACTCCTCGTCACTGCAACACAAAAGTTGAATAAGTCAATAAATAAACTCAATGTGCAGCAAAATAAGAGTTCGACCTACTCCTTGGGCGATGATGAGACATGCGGCGCCAGATCGAGTTCAATGCCAGCGCTGTCATTCAAATTGTTATTGCCGTCATTCGAGTGCCCACTGTGGCCAACACCATTGCCATTGCTAACGCATAAGCTTCCGTTGCCACCACTGATGCTGTTGTTGTTGTTGTTATTGTGGCTGCCACCGCTGTTACTTTGGGATCCGCCTGGCACTCGCAATTGGCCGCTGTATTCATTCTCGCCATAACCCTCAAAGGACTCACCATCGGACAGCGACGAACACTGAGATTTGGCTACGCCAGCTAGTCGATAAGACAAAGAGAATACCCATTAACGAATGTATCTAATAGATAGTTTTGGTATTGTATTTTACCTGTGCTCGAAGGCGGACTGCTGGGCGTTGGGCTGCTGTCGCCGGAAACAGTTTCCGCATAGAGAAAATTATTGGTGCTGGCCTTGATTGCCGCATTGCTGTTGGCCAACTGAATGCGTGGCATGGGCGCCATTCTGTCGAACCGCTCGCTCACTGCAATCTGCAACCTGCAATCGAAATGGAAGAAAAGCGAAACATTATTGCTTGCATTATCTAACAGTGAGTTTGCAAAGTTGTAAAGAGGTCAATAGGACAGTCAATCGACTTGCCACATGCAATCGAAGAGGCCGCAAAAGTGCAACGTGCTTCAAAATCCCACCCAATCTCATTTTGAGCATTCTCTCCCTTTGACTGACATGCACATGTAGAGCACTTTCTATTCCGGCATGACATTATTAAATATTAAACACAATTCATTTATTTTCAATCTATTATTCAGTATTTACAAGACAAAATGAATTTCGAGTAAAGAGCTGAGGAAAGTAGAGTTAAATTCTTTCTAAACTCGTATTCTAATTTCAGCTTTCATATGTAATTTTTACATATTAAAGCCCTTTTCTAGATTGTATATCAATATTTTGATGACCAACAAAGGAAAAACAATGAGATTGAGTTTTTAAAAAACTTTATAACCTTTAAGATTTCAATGGATACTTCTAATTTTGTTACAAAGTCAAAGTATTTTACTATTAAAAACAATAACAGAACTTTCGGGTATTTCCCAACACATATCTGGTAATTACAGACATATCGATTGTACAAAAAATGGTGTTGTGCAACTCAACTGAAACGTAAATTGAAAGTACATATAGTAAGTGCAACAGGTGCAATATGCCAACTATAGTAAACCATAAAAAAGAGGGTAATAATCGAACGGAAGTGGTCAACCAAAAGCGTAACAAGTTCCCCAATTGGGTCGAGGTTTGTTGTGGTCACTTCCTGGTACCCAGATATTAGCATTGACAACATGACAACTAAGCTACAACATCCCCCGCAATTAGCTGCAGAGGGGAAAAGGAAAGGAGCTCAGTCACTGGTCGGTCAGGCGACATTTCCAGCGGCCTATTTGTCACTCCCGCTAAGCGTGCGTAATTACTTTATAATTGTTGTTAGTTCCTTTTCAGAACTTTACCTACTTTCGGCTTACGCACGCTTTCGTTACGAAGAAAGCAAATAGGCAGACGAATTGGTGGAATGATTGGGAAGAAAAAACTCTATAAATAGTATTGAGTACGATTGTCAGATAGTAGGTTGATTGTACGAGTTTGGCTCTGATGATTGATTGATATGTCATGGCATATTGGTTGACGTTTGGTTCTGAGAATTGGGTCAGTATTATTGTCGCTTTTGGGTATGCAAGATAATGCCCATTATTGGATATACTTATGGCCAACAATTAGCGAAGAACCTCCTTATTAGGGAAAATAGGAAATGGGAAGTTTAGCTTAAGAAATTATTGTTCATTGAGGATTGATCAAAATATATTTTCTTGAACATAAATATTAAAATTTATTAAACTTTCAATCAAATATCTAAAAATACGTTAATTTGCTAATCGGAGTAAAATACAATCATATTTTCAAAATCTTGATTTATTGAAATTGATTTATTTATTAGAATTTTCTCTTACAATGGAATAGTAATAAACATATTTGTATTTGTAATGAAATTAATATTTCTTAATCATACAATGAGAATAGATAATTATTTTCTGTGTTGTATACTTTCTTTAAGAACACATGCAATATCATGTTTTGCAATCTAATATTGTTGTGGTCTGTTGAGTAACTTTCTTATTTGACAGAAATCTCTGTCAACCTCAGCTGAACTTGATCGCATGACTCTTTTCTCTTTTAATACGCGGAGTAAACAATAAAATAAAAGACGCAGCAATTGCAAATACACAATTATAGGAATTTGTCATAATGGGGGGATACATAAAGAGCTGTGATTAAATATTGATTATCTGACTATATATCGGCAATTACACAAAACGTTTTCAACTGGAAAAATGCGCAATAATGAAAAATGATTATTACATGGCAGAAGTTCAAAACGAAAGCAAATAGAAAATAACAACAACAACAACAACAACATAAACAACAATCGCAACAATGGCAGCAAAACAAGCAACAATAAACAAATACACTTAAGCAAACAACAAACAGAGTAACTTTACTTTTATGCTTTTGACATTTGACCAAAACAGCGAAAAGGCGTAGGTAAATGTGGGTGGAAGGAGAGGGAAAAGAGGGAGGAAGCGACAGAAGGAGGCTACTTCGACGAGGGCAATGAACTCGTCGTCTATCGTATCGGGTCTCAACTCGAATGGCAATCGTCGAGTCGGCGTGACGACAACTGCAGCGACGAAAAATCGATGCTGGAATGTTGGCGAAAAACTTATGCAATTGACTTTTCCTATGCATAATCAAACGAACAAGAAGAAAGAGGGCGTGTGAGAGCTTGACAGCCCCTTCTGCCCCCTGTCAAAGCTGATTGCTATAGCACCGCAACAGCAACAACAGCAACGTTAGTTGCCTGTCACTTTTTATATACCCTTTACGTAGCGAAGTACTACAGACTTGTGGTGTATCTTGATTGTAGTTGAGTTTATTCATTAACTAAATGTGGAAATCTTATTGGGTGTGTCTTGATCATGATGTTATTTTATTAGTTGATTTTATTTATTCAATAACTAAATATTTAAATTTTATTTCATTTTTGAATATTAATATATTTCATATTTAACATTTTATTTATATTTTATATGTATATAAATTATATTCTATGTCTTAGCTTTATTTTTAGCTTTTTAGTTTGACAAAAAACAACATAAATAAAATAAATAGACAAACATTATATTTTGATACTCAATGGATGAATCTATTAAGGTTTTTTATCTTATTCATTTATTATTTCTTGAAAAAAATAAATATATTTCCATCCATCAATACTCCCTTCAAATTCAATAGAATTACTAATTCATTTATTTTCATATTCAAGAATTTAGTTGTTAAGCTTTTAGAATAGAATATTTCAGCATCAGATTTTTATTTATCTAGTGTAATTACTAATTTAATTATATTCCTATGCAATCATTTATTTGATCAGCTTTTGTGATTTGATTTTAAAGTATTTCCGTATTACCTTTTCAGTTATTTTTGTTTCTATTGCGTAATTTCGTAATTCATAAATTCAGCATAAATTATTAGAATTTATCTTTTCTTTAAAATAGAGTATTTCGGCAATGACTTTACACTGAGCTCAAAAAAACATCTGTGTCAGCTAATAATAATGCCAATTTAATTTGATGCCATCTGGTCGAGCCACAAAACCAAATTTTCAGTTATTGCAACCTGCGATACAACACAACGAGCAACAACAACAATAACAACAATAAAGTGAGAGACCGTTTCGTTTACAGTTACACAAAGGCACATAGGATGCTGTAGTGCAATAAAGAGGGAGGATGAGGAGGGGAAAAGATAGAGAATGGGGCGGGCCTGAATCAAATTTATCTGTCATGCCTCACGGCGATTCTCAAGCATCTTCCTACATCGCTCCCTCTGCTTGCACTTCGCTGATTCGCTGATTTGTAATGCATTTTTCATGCAAGCTTGCAGGTTTTTGTTGTCGTCTCCGCTTCTATAATTATAAATGTATTTCCCATGAACGGTTTTCCATTGTTTACAACTCCAACACACAACCCATCAACACCAACATCATCATCATCGTCATCGTCATCATCATAATCATCAGCACCTGATACGAGTGTGCGCAATAAAAATAAAGAACGGTGTGAAAAGTTTGCGAAAACAAAGAAAACTCCTATTGTGAGAACAATGTGATTAGCGTAAGCATCATTAAATTACTGTTGCTAAGAGCTTTAAGCTGTTGCTTTAATTGAAAAAGCTTTACTAGCCACTTAACTCTATTAATCAAGTTGTTTAATCATTCCACAATGCAGCTGCTTTGTAAACTATTCTGTACTCTAGAATTTAAGCGGAATTGACGCAGTCGGTTAACAAACAAATTTATGGCGAAAGCTTAAATAAATTACGAATATTATTAACTAAACTGTGTTAAGTAAGCTGTCAAATATTCTAAGCACTACAATAATTTACATTTACAACTGCAGTTTTATACACAACTAAGTATTGCAATCTTAAGAGAAACAAAATATATATGCAAGAAAAGCTTCTTAAAATCATCTTTTAAAGAGCTTAAAGCTACATATATGAATGTCTAAATATACTATATATACCTGGTATATACAAAATGGAAGGGTATTATTTTTACATAGAATAATTCGATTTTTACTGCAGAATAATCTATTTTACATCTCAATATTAAGACAATCAAATGCAATATAGTATATAAAATGTTTATTTAAATCATCTGGTTAAGAGCTTTAAGCTGTTGTCTAAATATTTTACACTTAACAAGCTCTCATAACATTTTTCTTACAGCTGAGCACGACTTTTTCAAGATTATTCTGCATTTAAGTTTCAGATTACATCGTGAAACACATTGATACTTGTACTGAGAGCATTAGCCATATGCTACAGATCAAGAGCACATGCCAGAGAACTCAATATATATTTAATTATAGCACAAACGGCTTGTTTGTGGGGGCGTTTGCTACTTATTAGATGTTATCCGAGACTATAGCCAGCCAAATGGGCGACTGCTGACCACAGACTCAATGGAGCAATAGAGCAGCTGCCGTTGCCGTTGCCTTTGCCTCTATTGCTGCTGGTGCTGCCCCCAGTGACTTTGACATGAGTCACAAACTTGAACTTGTCCGGCACAGCACAGCACAGCACAATAAATATTGAGAAAAACGAGTGTACTACATATACAAATACATGTGTATTAAGTCGAGAGAGAACATACTCTATATATGTACACATATGTACATTTAGTGGATGATGTCAAATTTACGATGGGCAAACGCTTCAATTTACTAATCAAGTGAACTGCTGAACGATCTCTTTGGATTATTCCGAAATGACACTGCGAACAGCTGTGAAGACTGTAAAGAAAAGGGAGCAAAGTAGAGAGAGAGGTGTAGGGAGTGAATGACAGGGAGTTGAGGCAGTCTGTGCTTATGGATTACATGTGTTGTTGAGCTAATAACAAGCATAGATGTGTCTAAATTACCTATAAGGAGGAAAATAAACAACAATATACTAATAAGATTGTATGTTGAAAGATATTGATCCTTTTAAGTGTTGCTAAATACATTTTAAACTAACCAGTCAAATCATACTTTCTCTGACATGTCGAAGTAATAAAAAGTTTAATGCAAACAGAGTCAAAAGTTATCGAAAAACACGCTATAAAAATATGTAGTTAGTGAGAGGTTTTATCAAGCATTTCATAATGAAGAAAAACACACTTTCAAAAAGACGCAGCAATTAAAAGTTAGTACAGAAAAATTGTAAATAAATAAATGCAAAACAATTACAAAAGTTGAAAAATAAATAAATGAATAATATTTATAATAAAACTAAAAAAAGGTGAAAGAGAAAATAAAATCTAATGCAAATGTTTGTCACAAGCTGTAAAAAAAAATAATAATAAAGTTTTAGATTAAAGTAAATTTTAAATTCGCATGAATGTATGAAGCGTTTGCGAATGAAACAAAGGAAAGAGAAAGAAATACTAAATAAAAGAACGTATTGCATATAGAATACAAAACAAAATACTGAAAATACTGAACTATAATCTTAAATGTTTTCAAGTAAATTATATATTTATATGTGTATTTAAACTCAATATTTCAAAGAATATAAACGTAAAACGTTTGCGAATTTGCCAACAAAGAAAAGAGAAAGAAATACTAAATAAAATACTGAATAAATGAACTTAAACCTTATAACATCTGAAAGCAATAGCTCTCGGTAAAAGACATATTTGTATGTGTATTCTAATTCCATATTCTTAATAATGTAATCGTGAAACGTTCGCGAATGTGCGAACAAATAAGATAAAGAGAAAATATTGTTAAGACCGTATTGAATATAAAAAAACCAAATAAAATACTGAATAAAGAATCTTAAATGTTTTACAAGTAATATTATATATTTGTATGTGTATTCTAATTCGATATTGTTAATAATATAATTGTGAAACGTTCACGAATGTGCGAACAAAGACAAAGAGAAAATTTTGCTAGGACCGTATTGAATATAAAATACTAAATAAAATACCGAGTAAATGAACTTAAACCTTTTGCAACTTATGAAATTGTCTCTCTGTCGTCAACTTGAGTTGACAATTGAAAATTTGTATATTTTTGGCCCAGTTGACGCGGAGAAGAATGTCTGCAATTAGCTGTCAGCTGGTCTGGCATTTTAATGAGCCTACCAGCTATGATCAGTCACATGGCTGGCTATACATGTGAACATACATATATCATTCATTCCTCGGGCATAAACTGGCATATAATACGTGTAATGCGATGGTATTATGAAACCACACGAACTCTGGTCTCTGGCGAACAATCGAGCGGGCAGCCAAGTTTGGTCATGTAACTCTCTCAAGTGCCACAAGCAAAGAGGAGGCAAGCGAAAGACACCAATGTGGCAACAGCAACTAGAAGAACAACATGTGGCATGGCACACGCGATTCGCTTTGGTTGCGTTGAGTTTGAAATGGGATTGGAATAACTCTAGTGCATAATTCAAGCGAAGCAAATGCCAGTGAGTATCATAGAGAATTCTATTGAAATTCTCTGCCAAAAGAGTGGAATGTTCTCTCACACTCTGAGAAACCTTTTTCTTTCTCTCGTTTCTACCTGCTCAAGATGCGAACAGTTGGCGAGATATTTTGCTGAGTGCTTCAACAGCCGGTCCATAAAGACTGAGATAAAAACTGACGATAAGATAAATTTGGTTTAAAAAAAATATTGTAGAAATTTGTTGGACAAATGCTCAACCGTTAGCATCCCACTTATGCAATAGCTAAAACAACTAATCGAGTTCTGAAGAGTTTGTGACTGTAAAAAAAAACGTGTTTTACGTTCAAATACATTAATTATAACTAACTGTATTGCACTTGGAACTGGCTACGTGCTTTTACTGCAAATATTTGCATACTTTTGTACTAAGTAAAAATACAAAAAAAAACAACAAAGAACTTATATAGATTGCAAACAGTACGATTAAAAAGTTCAACTGTTTATAAAATAAAAATCATTGAGCGGATTTCAAGAAAATTTGTGGGATAAGTGCAAAATAAATCAGTTAACAATTATACAAAGTTTCAATTCAATTGCGTTCAAATAGAGAAAACTGATAAGGAAGCGAAAAATCACCATAACAAACAACATTAAAGCTTATTTAATGGCCCTTCAGAACGCCCCCCATTAAACAAATAATGGTGGGAGGGGAAAAAAACAAACGCCCCCCATAAAAAAATAGAGAAAAGTCGAAAAGAATCAGAGACCAAATAGATTAAGACAATATTGATTAATTGTGCAACAACAAGAACATGAAAACCAAATGAAAAGAGAAAATAAGAAAATGCATTGCGACACTTGAAAGTGAAGAATCAAATGTGAAGAATTGGGTCACTGGGTGGAGGATGAAAAACGTGTGGAAAATGCACAAAAACACAACCGAATGACAATACAAACTGTGGGAAAACTGTAGCAAAGTTTCTAAAGTTTTTTTTTTGTATTTTTTTGGGAACTTGAAATTCATTTACAGTTTTGAAGTTGACAACTTTTTTCTTTTATTTTTGGGCGACAAATTGTTTGACAAATTGGGTCAAAATACGAATGAAAATGGCCATAATTTAGCCAGATGAAGGGCACAAAAAAGACCCCCCAAAGCAAATGTGTAAATTGTAGTGTGAAAATTCAATTAAGATTTTCCTCAACGAACGTACAAGGAAAATTCGCCCGCCTTCTACTACTACTCCTAAAATACCAGAGCAAATCCCATTTGCGACGCTTTGACATATTTTATTTTTATGCATCTCGAAAAACTGTCTGCACCTCGAGAGAGTTGCTATATTTTTTGGATCGTGGATGCCTCGCTGGCAGTTCCCGCTAATTTGTAGCCCAGCCTCGTAGCCCAACCTCACTCCTCTCCCCTCTCTCTCCGTCTCTCTCGTTGTCAACATGCAGCAGGTTTAAAATTCTTGAGGCCTACACACTCAAGCGGAAGCCAAAAAAGAAAACACACACATATATTCTACTTGGCCGACTGCCTTTGCTGAATGAATAATGAGGCAGTCGAAGTTGTTGTTGTTGGGGCAGGCAGCAAGCATACTTCTTCAACTCTGCCACATCGCTTTTAAGTACTCAGCTGTAGAGCAAGATTGTTGCAGACGAGAGTGCTCGACTAGGAGATGTTAAATTGGATGCAGCTCAGCAAATAAATGGCTAAATCGAGTCGACAGTTGAGGCAACGTCGACCAAAGGTCACTCTTTTAAGCCAATACTTAGCGGAAGGATATCAAAGTCAAAGAATGAACTTTTAGTGAGAAAGGCAACATATTCAAGGTTGCTTTAGCAAAGAAAAAGAATTATTAAAAACGCAATAAAAGTATAATTTAAAAGATGTGAGACTAGCACATTAACTAATAAGAATTTAGGAAATTCTTTAGAATAATATTATTCATATATTTTGACAAATGTTAGACAACAAACGAAAAGTATTTAAATTGTGCGCCAGAAGTGAATGAATGAAGAAAACACATCCAAAAGCAAGTGTAGTTTGTTAACAAAAGTAAAAAAATGTTTAGCATTAACATTTACTATATTTTTAACATTTTAAATAAATTAAATAGAGGTTTATATGATTCTCAAATATATTTTTAGACTAAAGAACTTAGACGCTCTGATTCATCTCATTGTTTGCGTTATTTCAATAAAATATGAATAATAACAATAAATACATTTCATAGGGTTTATAGTTCATAGAAAATAGATCCAAAGTCAAGCGAAGTTCTTTACTTAAAGTAAAACCAAGTTCAATCTTGAGCACCAATTTTGTGTTTAATTTGTTATCAGATATGCAAATCAATGAACTGCAAAATAAAATGCACTCCAAAACACAATGAGAAACTTCAAAGTAAAGATAGAGTTCTTAAGTAAAAACAACTATTTGTTATGTACATTTTACAGGGTATGCAAGGCTATAAATTGCATTCCCAGAAGTAAATTAATAATCCAACAAGCAGTTGAAACTTCAAAAGCGAAAAGTATACAACTTTGTGCCGAAGAAAGAGTTCTATTTATGCCAAAAAATGAAGTTGTAAACTGCTGTTGACCCACAATCGTTGCAGCTCAGTAAAATTAGAAGCAATGCAAAGTAATTATAATGTCTTAAAAAAGCAATTCCCCTCATGACAATTGCAGCTGGAATGGAGATGGAGAATTTTTATTAGATTGACGGGAACAAACGCACAGGCATCTAGAATGCTGAGATATTTGTAATCAAAAGGAGATGCGGAAGTCTGTGGCTCACGTACTTGTATCTGAAAGATACATTACAGAACTGCGTGCGACGCTCGCCGCACATGACAGAACAAAAACATAAAAATAAATACAAAGTACGTATATCTAGAAACATTCGTTTATAAACAACAACAAAGTAGTCGCCACCTGTTTAAAGTCGTTGCAGTACTTTTGAGAGTCCCTCTCTATGAGTTCTCTGTGTTTTCTGTGTGTTTACAGACTTTTCAGTCACCGCAATTGTATTTACTTAGGCCAGAAAGCGGTTGCCTTCAAAAAGAGACGAGCGAGAAAAGTGTCGCCAGACTTGGCGAGGGAAGAGCGGGGAGTTTCCCTGACTAATTACAAACATATGCCTTGTTCCAATGACCAATCGCATTCCCCCCTTCCCTCTCTACCGCTCTGCATTCCCATTTCAATTGCACCTCAATTTGGTGGTGCATGCAACGGCGGCAGGTGGTAAATGCATTTGACCCACTTTGATGACGACTGCACTTCAATTCTCAACCAATTACAAATCAATTGACGATGTCATCATCTGTCTAACAAAAGTCGCTAGGCAGCTTTTTTAGCTTCTTTTTTGTTTATTTCACTTCTCTCGCTCTTTTCTCATCTCATTCTTCTTCTGCTTTTGGCAACGAAAATAACAAAACAACTGGCACGAGTTCTCGGTTATAAACAAAAAACACAACAACAAAAAACCAGAAAAAAATAAGTAAAAAGCTAAAACAACAAAATCATTTCGACTCGTTTGCCTTGAATCGAATTGAAGTTCAAATCTGTAATTTTATATTTAGCTGCAGCTTTTTTTTTATATAGTATCATTGTTATTTCGTTGCTTTTATGCATTAATTAGCGACTTTATACAAATTGTATTTTTTTAATGGAAATTCGTTTGCAATTGCAAAAAAGTGTACTAAAGAATTGTTTGTTAATTTACTTATGAGAAACGTTGGTAATGTATTGAAGAATTGTTATTTATGGAGAGCTGAAACTTATTAACTGAATATATAATATATTTCTGGCCTTATAAAAGTTAAAAAAACAAAATACATGACACAGTATATTAAAACAATATTTTAGTTTATTTTTTTGTAAAAATTATTTATATAATGGCTCCTTACCATGTTCAAATATATCTTTAAATTAAATAGAAAAACCTAAATTCTCTATTACTTTTAGTTTTTGTCGTATAAATTCACGTATAACTAAGTATACGTATTTTTCTTAAAAAAAGATTACTAAAATACATAAAAACAAGTATTTAATCCCGTTGTCAATGCTTCCTAAACCTCCTCCGGACAACTCTCAAGCAACTTCGCAGCTTCAAAGCGCTGCTCAAACCTGTTATGCATTTTGACACTTTGCAACTCGTTAGTGCTGCTCAAACCGTGTAGGAACAGGTCATGCCGAACATAGAACCCCAAAACTGCAATTGCAGTAAAATACTTCAGGCATAAACCAGAAGACAAACAAGTTAAAGACACAACAACAGCAAACAAAGCGTGGCCAAGCCACATAACTGTGCCAAGGCCCGACAACAACAACAATGCATATTTTTGGGCATATGCAAAGTGCATTGCAAAGCAGAACCATTAGACAGCTAAACGAGTGAGGGAGATGCCAATAGAGTGGTGGTGAAACAAGGTGGGTGGCAAGAGAAAGACAGGAACAAGGGGGGACTGCTATGGCTGTTGTAATTTTAGAGCGCTAAGCAATGTTAATAGGGGCCAAATGGACTTGGGCGAAATGAAGAAAACTATCAAATTACCATACGTATGGAAAACGCAAAAAAAACACTCACAAGAAAATAGGAAATAAAATCCATACGCGTGTGATGCAATGCAAAAGCAAAAGAAGAAGCAAAAGAGCGTAAAGAGCAGAGAGCAGCTGCTGCTGCATCTTTGAGTGGGTTTCGCATTACCGAAAAAAAAAAAACATCGTGGCTGCTTCGAGTGTCTAATGTCGCTTCAGTTTTTTTTTTTTCTTATAGACTGACTGGCTTCCTGTTGCATTTATGCCGGGGCAGGTGGCCATAGTTACAACAACAAGAGCCGGAAACACTTGTGCATGCTCTCAATGCTCCTTTGCTCTCATTCTGGTTGTCGCGCTCTCTTGGTAGCGCTCTTGCGTGCACTGCTTGGTTGCAATTACAGCAAATGGATTAAAAGCAACAGCAAAGCTTCCTATTTGTACGTACGTGTGTGTGTAGAATAGATACCCTGCAGTGAGTGTGAGTGAATAAGCGGTATTATGCTGTGGCGGAGACCTGCTTGCAAGCAGTGCACTGTAAGGATGCTGCATAGAATTTCCACTTGTTCTCTATTTTTAGCAGTCTATAATACCCTTTCTCTAGCTAAAATCAGAGGGTAAAAATGGCTAAAACGCAAAAACATAAAAAACTAAACCAAAGAAAACAATAAACCAAGCAAAAAGCGTCGTTGGTGATGGCGCCAACTGGCACGGCAACTGAAAAAAACAACAGCAAACGAAATGGGAATTTCGCATTGGTGCAAATGTTACAACTACAACTATAACAAGTAATTTGCTTAATTGCGCGTACACCACAAAAAAGTAAAAACAAAAGCTTAGACAGCAATGCTGCTTCAACCACTGACAACTGCGCTTACAGTTTGAGAATCAATAATAATAAGTATTGCGTGTCAACAAAAACCAAGACAAATGACTGTGCATGCTAACAACATTAATATCACATTTCATTTATTAAACTTGATAAAACATATTTAACATCCAATTTAATAGCAACTTTTTATTTTGCCTTGGGTAACAGTTTGACAGTCCCCAAAAATGCTAATGAGCATTTACAGACACAGCCATGCAAACACAAGCATATGTGCATTTGTGTGTGTGTAACGGCCAACAACTGTTGTTCCCCAAATGATGTAAAACAGTTAAAGAACAAAAAATAACACAAAACGCACCTGTTTAAAACTGTTGGGCAAAATATTTGAGCGTAGCGCAATTAACTAAATATTTTAAATGCACTTCACGCACACAAATTCATAAACACACGCACACGAACGAAGAAGCGAGAGACGCAACAGTTAGATTTTTCTGCTTCTTCCCGCTTGTTATTCGTGTTGTTGTTGCGCACCTCTTTTTTTGTAATCCGCTGCTGCTGCGCTGCTTCTGCTTGTATTTTCCGCTGCGTCCAACGAACTTCTTAGACAACAGGTAGTCCAAGTGATTCTTTTATTACGGCTATATTTTGCTCTTAATTATGTTTTAATTTTGCTGCTATGTACTTGTTTTGTTTGCTTTGTTGTGTGGACAAGGCCAAGAAATAAAGGTGTAAGCTTTGATTTAGTTGGGATATTTGTTGCACTTTCACTCGGGTCATGCGGGTGATGTTGATGCTTTTTACGCTTTGCGGCTTTTCAAATGAAACACGCACACACAAACAAACACAATTTGGGGTTTTTTTATTTAGCTGTATTTTCTACGCGTGCGTAACGTTGGCAACGCATTTGCATACTTTGATTAGGTTTTGATTTGCTGGCTGCACAAACACACGCAGAGACACACACACATACGAATATACAGGTAAGTTAGAGCGACGATACGAAACACAAGAACGTCGAAGAAAAGCGCGCGCACATCCGACCGAATCGCACAATTCAACGAAACTAGCAAACAATTCATACTGTGTGACCGCATATTTACAAGTAGCAAAACACCAAACGTATCGACTTGAAGCAAAATACTAAAACTGAGCTTTTTCTTTTAAATAAATGACCAAAAAACAGTTTACACTTCGAAATTTAAATTTGTGTATTTTTTTTTTTTTGGTTGACTAGTGTTTAAGTTTAACAGACGATTTTTGCTTACAAAGACTATACCAAACAACAACAGTGCACACGTTTTGCATGGTGCTTATTTAATTCTCCATTTTTGTGGCCTCTGGCTTCGAAATGTCACTGGACGAGGGCGCGGAGGATTCCTCATCCTCATCCTGCTGATCCAACGATTGCTCAATGTCCTCATCGGCCTGCTCGGACTCGCTCTGATCACACTCCGCTGGCTGCAACTGCTGTTGTTGTTGTTTGCTGCGGACTGTTTTGGCTGCAGTATTGACCACACTCGGATTGGCATTGTTAAAGGAACTGGCCGCTGCCTTATAGAAGGCACTGTTGGCCAAAGTGCTGACCAACTCCTGCTGCTTGGTAATCGCATTCGCTTGACTAGTCACCGAAGCCAAGGCGCTGTGATTGCCGCTCTGTCCATATTTAAAGCCCGAAATGCTGTTGACCGCATTCAAAGGCAGCGTGGCAGCAAAACCCAGTTGTCCACTTGCCGGCGATGCAGAGCGTCGAGCGTTGTGCAGGGTTGGGCCTTGCATTGAAGGCGCATTGAAGCCCACCTTGGGCACATTAAAAGTGTCCAGCTTGAAGACATGACGTGACGCCGTTCGATTCCTTGACTTCTCTACGCGCAGCGTCTGCACAGGCACAATGGGTTTCTGGATCATGCGTCGCATGTTCCGCGATTGCAGCTGCTGTTGCATTGTATCGAAATCACCGCTGATAGCCTCACCAGCATCGCCCCCAATGACATTAATGGAACGTCCCGCCTCCATGCGTTGCTCGAAATGCGGCTGATTGTGCGCATTGACCTCCGGGTGCAAAACTCCCTTGGCCAGTCGTTGACTCGCCGTCAGCTTGGAATGCTCTGGCAGCAGTGGCGCAACCTGTACACTAGCCGGTTGATTGCAATAAGTGCCTAGTCCTAGTCGTTGCTTCACCTCCAGCATCGTTTGCTGGGCCACTTGACGCGCTCGATCGGCACCCATTTCCAGCATGTAGCTCAGCTCCTTTCGATTCGCCATATGTCGATCGATCTGCTCGCGTATGGGACGCAAATGCTCAATGACGGCATCGGCCACACGTTCCTTGTAGCGTCCGGTATCCAAGGTACTGGCCTCCTCTACAACGGTGGCAATGCTCGAGTTCGTTACATGGGCATGTATATTGACGAGATTACTGACGCCTGGACGCGTATTTGGATCGTAAGAAATATCTGACGTAAAGTCTGTCACAGCCTTTTTGATCTTCTCTTTGATTTGTTCAGGGGTGTCGGCCAGATTAATTGTGCCCTTGGGATTAGGATCCGATTTGGACATCTTCTTCGACACATCACGCAAAGACAAGACTCTGGAGCCATCGTCCTGCTCAATGACAGGCGTGCAGACGGGAAACAGCTCGCCATAGCGTCCATTGAAGTTGCGTGCCAGATGCTGGGCCAGCTGAATGTGCTGCAGCTGATCAATGCCAACGGGTACATGGGTAGCTCTGCAAAAAAGAGTTTGGTTTAAGTCAAGGCAGGTATAGATTAAAGCACTCTCTTACTTGTAGAGCATTATGTCGGCGGCCTGCAGCACGGGATAGACATATAAACCCAGCGGCACATCGCGCACCTGTCGCGACTTCTCCTTGAACTGCGGCAGCTGCGCCAGTCGCGGCATTGTCGTCAACGAGCTGAGTATCCAGTTTAATTCGCTGTGCTCCAGCACCGCCGATTGCACAAACAACGTGCACTTGGCCGGATCAATGCCGCAGGCGAGAAGCGTGGCCGCCATGGTGAAGATATTGTCACGCAGCATTGGAGGATTGTGTGGCATTGTTATCGAATGCATGTCCACAATGCAAATGGTGATGTTATCGCTGCTGTTCTGCTCCTGCATTTGCAGCCATTTTCGCACTGCACCCAAATAGTTGCCCAGATGCAGTGAACCCGTTGGCTGGATGCCACTGAACACCTTGCGTGGCCAGCGCGTGCTGCTTGTCTGTCATTTGGAGTGGGGAGTGAGTGAATTGTTACATCACCATCCAAGACTTCTGCTACTCACCGGCTGCTCATTGCTGTTGTCCAAACTGGGCGACTTCTTTTGCTGCTTGCCAGCTGCGTGTAGTTGCGATGTCGCCGACGATGGCGCTGTTCGCTGTTCCTTTCCTCCAAATCCAATTGTGGTAGTTTGAAATTGATTGGCATTCAGGAACCGTTTGGCCAGCGACATTTGCCGCGAGATTGAAATGCAATTGGAATGGTTCTTCGGAACATTGATTTTGATGGCCACGCGAAACATTGCGCAAGTGTTTCTTATTCGGAATTTTGTGTGCGGTTTCTGCTTAAATTACATAAATAGTTTTAAATGGTTTTGCATATATGGATCACACTTAATAAAACAAAAAAGCAAAAGTTAAAGAAAATAACACCCCGAATCTGATTGTGTGTTTAATTTTGCACTAGGTATTTCTTTTTTAAAAAACCAAAATATGAACATATGTCAAGTGTGACCAAACAAAACTGACACTTCGATAACTTAGTTGACCGAGTGTATATCGATTGCTACACGTTATTTCAAATTGATTGCTTTAACTATCCCCACCGTCAGTCTGCCAAAGAAATTACGAAAAGGTTCACTGTGTCGATAAGTCGTCTATTTCATATTCGCTTTTATGTATGTAGATCGACTCAAACATATCGATCGCATTATTAAAAAATAAAAGTACTTATTAATACATAAACAATTACAAATCGTGTTACAATCATGTATTACAAATTCATTGTGGACAAACCTTTATTTAATGGCATTGTTTAACATTTTCACTTATCGATAAACGTACTCTTGCCCATCACGACCAACGACATTCAGCATCCACCGATAATTTGTAATAAAATGAGTGCGCGCTAGTTATCGTAAATTTAAACGCGATTTTATTGCTATACTTAGGACAACGATTTTCAATTATATATTTTTGCAATACATTGCAGTTCTATATATTTATCGGCGAATTTTTGAAATATTTGCACAATGAGAATTTTCAACTCGCAGACACTTTTAGGTATATCGAAATGTGTTGATTTTTTGTTTGTTGCAGGGCAGCAGCAAGAAAACGATTTAGAAATTAATGGGTTTGCCAAAAGCAGCAGCCACATTCGCCTCACGCAGAGCCTCAGCGCAGGTCTACAAAGAAACATCAAATTAATCAATATTTTATGAAGTGGGAAAGTGTTTTTCCAACTTACTGGATGAGCATGACAGACACGGGCAATATCCTCAGACGATGCGCCATACTCCATGGCCAGAACAGCCTCATTGATCAGCTCACCGGCCGAGGGGCCAATGATGTGCGTTCCCAGCACGCGATCTGTGGCCTGATCAGCCAAAACTTTAACGAAACCATCGGTCTCGTTGTTTGTCTTTGCACGCGAATTGGCCATGAAGGGGAATTTGCCGACCTTGTAGGCGACACCCTCCTGCTTCAGCGTCTCCTCGGATTTGCCAACCCACGCGACCTCGGGATGTGTGTAGACCACGCTGGGCACGCAGTTGTAATCGATATGCACATGACCGCCATTGATGCCCTCGATGGTAATCAAGCCCTCATCCTCAGCCTTGTGGGCCAACATTGGGCCATGAATGCAATCGCCGATGGCATAAATGTTTGGCACGACCGTCTGGAACGTGGCATTGACGGGAATGCGACCACGATCGTCCTTCACAATGCCAACACCCTCGAGGCCAAGACCCTCGGTGTAGGGGCGACGTCCCACGCTCACCAACAGAGCATCGCACTGGATCTCCTCCTTGGCACCAGACTTGGCATCCTCTACGTTGACGGTGACATTGTTGCCGCTGCGTGAGGCGCCCATTACTTTAGTGCCCAGCTTGAACTTGAGTCCTTGTTTAGTGAGGACCTTCTGGAAGGTCTTAGACACCTCATTATCGATGCCCACACCGCCAATAGTGTCCATGAACTCAATGGCAGTGACTTCAGCGCCCAAACGAGACCACACTGAGCCCAGTTCGAGGCCAATAACACCAGCGCCGATCACAACCAAATGCTTGGGCACCTGAGCCAGTTTCAAGGCTCCAGTGCTGCTCACAATCACTTCCTCATCGATCTGCATATAAATACACGTAAGAGATTGAAGCAAAAATAAGTAATATTTATATTTACCGTGATGCCTGGGAAGGGAGTCACTTCGGAGCCGGTGGCAATCAATATGTTCTTGGTCTTCACCGTTTCGGTGGTGCCGTCGTTCTTTTTCACCAGCACTTCGTTGGGATTGACAATGCTGCCAAAGCCCGTCAGCTGGGTGACCTTGTTCTTCTTGAACAGCATCGCGATGCCGCCCGTCAAGCCCTTGACGGCATTCGTCTTTTGGGCCATCAGCTTCTCCAGATCGAGTGTCACCTCACCGCAGTTGATGCCACGCTTTGCCAGATCACCGGAGTGTGCCATATGATAATAATGCGAATTGTTGAGCAGTGCCTTCGATGGAATGCAACCGACATTCAAACAGGTGCCGCCGAGCGTTGCCTCCTTCTCCACGCTGACGGTCTTCATGCCCATTTGGGCCGCTTTGATGGCGGCCACATAGCCACCAGGGCCAGAGCCAATCACCACAATATCAGCTTCGTGTGTTGCGGAATAGAAGCGGGCATTTAATGAGCCCAAAATCGCAGCATTGGTGCGTAGCTGAGACTGCAAGCAAAAATTTAAGGAACGGTTTTAATTTCAAAAGACACACTGGTCACACTGTCAATATTATTTTTACGGTTTTGTTGTGTTTACGCTAATCGCAGTGGCATTTAACAGTCTTTTTGAGATTAACAATCTTAATAACAGCGGTTAATGAACGACCTTGACATTCACAATCACTTTACGGTTTTGACGTCACTAATGCAGTTAATGCCAAAGTTATGACCTATTTAGGTTAGAATTGCATAACCCTCGATTGAGATTTTTTGGTAATGTTTTTTACATTGACTTCTTAGTTAGTACCTTGGCAACAGCCGCAGCTCTCGATAACGTCGACTGCATTGTTGGTTAGTTGTAAAATTTACTTTCGTGTTTTGAAATTCCACCAACTACTACTATGATTTCCAATAATTTTCAAAGCTTGCACTGAAAATTATTCTGGAAATTTTTTGCTAGAACACGGCACAAATCGCAGATGATGACTGGGCCAGCGTGACCACAAGCTGCGTTCCAAAATATACCACTGTACTGTGAGATATATCACATTTGGTTGTTTGAGACTGGTTACACTATTAAGAGATACACGTTCAATTGTATACCATTTAAAAAATTTATTTTAAATTACATTTAACGTTTTTAAAGATTCCTCAAAATTCTTAAATATACTTTTGCAAAAAACAAAAAGTCGAATTCGTTACATTTTTCCGCTCAATTTAGTTTATTTATTTCGATAAGAACTTCATTTCGATATGCAATGTAATCGGACCACAATTTTGGTATTTCAGGCCCTAGCATAGCATACATGGTATGTTTAGTTATTCGCTGTCTGTGCCCACTTGTACACGAACACAACAAGATGGCGAGAGTTTGTCTGCAAATTCAGTAAAGAAAATCGCAATAAAACGTGCAAAATAATTGTTAAAACATAGTTAAAAGTGTTAAGCGGCCGCAATAGCAAGCCGAGCAAATAGTGCTCGCAATTTGTGTATGCGGCAGCGTCTGCTAGCGACTTGCGAAAGTTGCTGCGCTGTCTGGCCTTGTTGTTGTTGCTGTTGTTGTATGAGTGCCTAACTTGAAAGTTCGTCTGCCTTTTATTCCTGTTCCTGCAACTGCGACAAAATGATGAGCAACTACGGCAACATTATGATGGACTCACCGCGCTCCTCGCCCCACGGCGGTCGATCGCCAGTGGTGGCGCGACAGGACTCGTCGGGAACGCTGAAGACAACGATATCGTTAGGTAAAACACCAACAATAATACACACAGGACCATTCTATTCGATGAAGGAGCCACCAGCGAAGGCTGAATTGACAGGTGACAAGGATCTCATGACCGAATATGGACTGCATCATACGCTAACAAAATTCAAGGAGAAAAAGTTCAAGGAATCCTTGGCCTCTTTTCTGCCAAATATACCCGGCATCAATGACCTCATCACGCATCCCGTCGAGAACAGCACACTGCGCAGCGTAATCGAGAAGCCGCCCATTGGTGGCAAAGAGCTGCTGCCACTGACTGCCGTGCAGTTAGCCGGTTTTCGTTTGCATCCTGGACCGGTTTGTCTCATCCTTCCAATTGTAATTGTATGTATTTCTAATCATATTTATTATTTACTCTTGCCAGCTGCCGGAACAGTATCGCACCACATATGCAACACCTGCGCGTAAACACAAAAACAAGCACAAAAAGCACAAACACAAAGACGGCGTCACCACGGGCGGTACAGAGTCAACGCTGCTGGGTAAGTTCAAGTGAAGTTTGCGCTTAGCTGCAACTCTTCTCATTGCAACCTTTTTAGATTCCGCTGGCTTGGAGACCTACGAGAAGAAGCACAAAAAGCAGAAACGTCACGAGGATGACAAAGAGCGCAAGAAGCGTAAAAAGGAAAAGAAACGAAAAAAGAAAAATCAAAGTCCTGAGCCTGGGTCAGCGTTGGGCATGGGCATGCCCGGCGGTGGCGGTGCCTTGGCTGGTGGCATGGGAGCTGGACCAGTTATGGGCGCCACAGCGGGCATGTCAAATAATCCAATGGGATCAAGCGGCGTTATGGGCGGCATGAATACGGGCATGGGTCTTAATAGTTTTCCGCCATCGCTGCAAATGCAACAACAGCAGCAGCCACAACAACAGTTGTCAATGCAGCACCAACAGCAACATCAGCATCAACAACAAATGCCCAGTGGAGCGTTATTGGGCTCTGTGCTTGGCACGAGCGGCGGTGGACCGGGCGGCAACCCGAGTAGTGGCGGAGCGGGCGGTCCAGGCAGTTTATTAGTGTCACAGTTTTAGGCGAAATCCATTAGTTAATAGACTTGGCTCATTACCTCTCTCACACAAACACACACATCCATAGCTCCTTTAACAACAAAAGAAAATCACATGTGTCCAAAATACAAACGCACGCTCTAAATGCAATTTCTTGATAACAAAAAACAAACAAAAAAAAAACAACTAAAAGAAAAAAAAAGTTTAATGTTTAGGTTATAATTTAAAATTATGATTGTAAAAATAGTTTAAATTGTAATTAGCCAACTTTTCGTTCGTTTTGTAATGCATTGCTAGCTTAATGAGATTTATTTAATGCAAATTATGGTACAAAATGCTAAATTTTCGCTCTAGATTCCACAATTACAAACCCCCAACACTGCAAAAACCTAATTATATACACCGCATATACATTTACAAATTTATACAAATCCAAGCATGCAGTTTACAAAATGATCAGTCATCAACATGAATATTCTTATTTTGCTTAAAACTTTAGTGCTAGCTACAGTATTTTTCTTTGTTTGCAATGGTTTGTTCTTCCAGCATGTTTGTATAAAAAAAAAACAGTTAATAATGAATGAAAGAAAAAAGCTGAGATTTAACAAAACAGAAACCTGTACTCTAAGTAATTAATTATATATGTAAGCGCCCATTACAATAATAAACGGCATAGAAATGTAATAAACAATTATATTTAACAATTTCGAATTTCATCCTTGGCGGGCAAAGAAAGGGAAAATATTGGCAAATGCAACAGCTACTCCGGGGAATGTACTAAAATATACCCTAAATCGACAGTACTTTTGGACCAGCTGAGCCTGAAAGCAAACAGCTGATTGGTTTTGGAGAGCTGCCAGATAGTTGAAAGGCCATCAGCCCATGGATATACATAAATAAATTATCAGTGAATGAAATGTTGTAATTAAAAGGTAACCTGCAGTACGAAACTGACATTTGATTATCCCAGTCCCATGTGTAAGCACTTCATCAATTAAAACAACGATAAACGTACAATGTATAAACAAACGTGCACCAACCTATTGAACCTATCAAAAGATGAGGTCAAAGCTTGGCTAGATAGCTTTGATTCTGTTATTACTGATTGCGATGGTAAGTGAAGTAAATTATTAAATGATGCTACACCACAAAATATATACATATATGTAAATTGCGTAACGATAGGAAGTTTTCGAAAGCAGACAGGCTCTACGTCACCAGTCACTATAGTTTTGTGTAGTTATGCCTTTTGCGTGTTGTGCATGTGTTTGTGTGTGTGCGTGTGCGTGGCCGCGCAAATTTCAATGTCAAAGCACAATGTCAATGGGGTGCGGCTAACAAGACCTCTTGAAGCTGCTCCACTTCATGCTTAGGAACATAATAATTGATATGAAATATTATGAAATTTGTTTGTCAACTTTAGACAGGCGCATATAGTCTAGTATTAATTAAAAAAAAAACAAACCATTTATTAATACAAAGATACTATAGAATGAGATATGATACAATATTTACAAGATTTAAAAAATGCTATAATATTTTTAAGTAATACTATATGTGGAAAACTGATAAATGAAAATAATTCCGACTTAAATTTAATAATACTTTAAAGTTAGAAAATAATTCTGGTAAACGTATATTATAAAAATTGTGGTAAATATTTTATTGATTTTTTTAGATGATTAACTATTATTTCTATTCATAACAATTTAATCTTGCATTTATACAGGCGTGCTGTGGGTCTATGGTGAGCCAATTGCTGGATCCGCAGATGCTATGAATAATTTGAAAACCATAGGCAAAAGCATTTATTTTTGCACAAATAACTCGACAAAGACTCGCGCCGAGTTGCTTAAAAAGGGCGTTGATATGGGATATCACATCACTGAAAATGGTATCATATCAACTGCCCATGCTACAGCAGCTTATTTAAAGGCACACAACTTTAGCAAAAAGGTCTATGTGATTGGATCGGAGGGTATTACTAAAGAACTGGATGCCGTAGGCATTGCACATACAACAGTTGGCCCAGATCAGATGCACGGATCGTTGGGAGAGTTTATGTCAAAGCATTTAGTATTGGAGAAGGATATTGGCGCCGTTGTGGTTGGATTCGATGAACATTTTAGCTTTCCGAAAATGACAAAAGCCGCATCGTACCTTAGCGATCCGAACTGCTTATTCATCGCCACAAATACGGATGAACGTTTTCCAATGCCAACGCTTGTCGTGCCAGGCAGCGGTAGTTTTGTGAGAGCCATTCAAACATGTGCGGAACGGGAACCGATCGTTATTGGTAAACCGAATCCGGCCATTTGTGCACCATTGATCAATCAGAAGATTATTGATCCATCGCGAACTCTGATGGTTGGCGATCGTGCCAATACAGATGTACTTCTAGGATACAATTGCGGCTTTCAAACGCTGCTGGTTGGCACCGGCATCCATCAGTTGAGCGATGTTGCCGAGTGGAAGCAGAGCAAAAATCCAGAGGACAAAAAGCTAATACCTGATGTGTACCTGCCCAGATTGGGAGATCTGCTGCCTTTTATTGTTGATAAGGCAACTGGTGGCAGTTATTAAGTTTTTAACTTTTATTTGAATTTATTCATTTATTCTCAATGAACTAACCTATGTATGTATTCCGCTCAGGGACGCTATTAAAATATAACCAATAGATGGGAATTTATTTTACACATAACAAAAATATAAATGTTTCTAGTTCAATTTACAATAAAACTACAATTGTTTTGTAAACTGATCATGTTTATTGAAATGCCATCAAGTGTAGCGCATATGAACTATCCATCCATAAGTGCAAGGGAGATAGCATGTACAGCGAGCTAACTGTGTTTGCCGCTCAGCCGACGCTCAATTGTGGTTGGGGCACGAACGTTTTTCGTGCGAATTCGGCCGACAGTTATAATCAGTGCGCCATTACAGCATGTTTAAGGCGAGCGGCACGAATTTGCTAGATCTTCAGGCCGAACAGGTGAGCGACTGGCTGAAGAGCTTCGATACGATTATCAGTGACGGCGACGGTGAGTAAGCATTTCTATGTGTGCGTGTATGAGTAGAAGACTGCAAGTCAAAGTGACCGCAAGTGGAATATACCAAAGTATACTAACTTGTTTACACTATTTAAAGTATTCTGTCCATTTTGAAATTTAAAAAAAAACGCATCTTTTTAAATAATTTTCCATTTTTCTTTTAAAAAAATTCGATTACTTCTAGATCTTAGAACTGGTTTTTGTTACCTTTTAAATGATTAGATTTGTATCAACAATTATTAAAAAACACAGCTATAAAATGGCAACATACGAGTATATCAATATTAGATATTGGCGTTGCCACCTTTCTTTAGTTATTTGTAGAAGCTTTACGCGCGCGATCGAATTTGAATTTAAACTTATTATTTAAATCATATTAATTAGGCACAATATGGTTTGATGATACGGCTATCGAAGGCGCTGTAGAAGTGTTGAATGCACTGCAATCGCGTGCTGGAAAAAAGATTTACTTGATGACAAATAATGGCCTCAAGACTCGCAATGAAATCTTCCAACGCGCTCAAAAACTGGGCATTCAGATACCAAATGAATCGCATATCATTTCGCCGACACAAACCATTGTTGATTATCTCAAGCAGCACAAGACATTCGACCGCACAAAGCGGGTTTACGTGGTGGGAAATGCGGCTATTGCCAGGGAATTAAACGACGCCGGCATTGAGAGCTTTGGTGCTGGTAAAGCCGAGGAACTGCAGCCAGGTGACAAGTGGCAGGAGTTTGTCCAGCGTGAGTTTAGCACGCCCGCAGCTGCGGCCAATATTGGAGCCGTTGTTGTCGGTTGGGACGAGTATTTCAGCTACTGCAAATTGGCCCGTGCCTGTCACATTTTGAGCAGCAATCCCGATTGCCTATTTCTCGTTACGAACAAGGATGCCGTGCACAAATATCCCTCTCTTCACATACCCGGCACCGGCGCCTTTGTCGCCGCCATCGAAACCTGTGCCGAACGTCCGGCATTGGAAATGGGCAAACCGAATCCTTTGGTGCTTGAGCCACTGCTGAGCACAGCTGCATTGCAGCCAGAGCGTACGCTAATGATTGGCGATTGGTAAGCAGCAGCTGCGAAATGTCATTCAACATCAAATCTGTCACACTCTCTCTGCCTTTGTAGCTGCAAAGTCGACGTCACCTTTGCCAGGAACTGTAACATGCAATCCCTCCTAGTGGGCACGGGCAGCTATCAATTGGATAAGTTGCGTGAGAACCCCCAGCTGCCAATGCCAGATGTTTATCTGCCCAAGCTAGGCAATCTATTGCCTTATATATAGGCCTCGATCAAATTGTAAATAATAGTAATAAATAATAGTGTGAACAAAAATGATAAGCAAAAACCGTGTTGAATGTCAATAAAATGCATTCTAACAAATTTTGTACTGTCTAGTCTATAAATAACTTAAAAAAATAGTAAGTGAACGTAAAATGTCATGCTGATAACAAAATATATTTTCCAATTTTAATTTTTGTATTCCCCAGTCAAAAAACTCAGCTACTAAGAGGCTCATGTTATATATTTTCAATATTTATTCAGACCATTAAATTAATTAATTAATTAATTAATTTACGAAATGATTGATCGTGGATGTATGTATATATATACATATATATATACATACATACATATATATATATATATATATATATATATATATATATATATATATATATATATATATATATGGAAATACAAATAATATAACAAGTATAATGATCGTATGAGACGTAGTCCTCGATCATTATACTTGTTATATTATTTGTATTTTTTGGTATATTCATTTGGTATATTTCTAAATGAATACTGCACTGTATACATAGCTTTGATTCACAATGGGTGGCTGGTATCTCACAGTCGAGCACACTCAACTGTATCTTTCTTACTTGACTTAATATCATGGGTAATTATTATAATTAAAATTTCAACACCATATTGATTGCATCAATGGACTTGATAATCCCATAATGGAGAGAAATACAATTTTAGTCTTATATAGTGATTATATTTTATATAACGTTTGGCTTTTAATAAAAACAATAGCATTTAATTTCTGTTTTTTATTTTTTTTTGTTTTTGTATCAATTTCCTGGTCAGAAGAAGGCGTGAAACAAATATTATACAATCTTGATCTGCCTGCAACAACATCATGTGATGTGACCAAAAGTTATAATTCCCTTCAACCACATAGGTAGCAGGTAAAGAAACATCTAATTTAACAAACTTTTATTGTTATGTAATAAGTGTAACTTACTGCAGAGAGCTTAAAACTTACATCAGCGTCTTGTATTCCATAAGCTTTACAACACTATTTTTTTCAGCGTTTTCCCTGCACACCGATATGTAAAAAATTAATAAATGGATATTTGAAAACTTTTGACTATTTTTCCAAGACATCTGCGGCACGAATTATTGCGAAACTAAATACAAAAATAAAAACTCACAAAGTGGTAGACATGTAAGTCGTTTATTAGGGCAATTTTGCATTTAATTTTCGTGCTAATTTTACAAAGTTTACTTTAACTTCATAACATATGGAAGTTGGACGCATCCTGTTTAACTGGTCAAATGCTTTAAGCTCAACTCGTATTTTATGTTCTCCTTCTATATCAGCCATTTTATTTTCGATTTCTATATGCATATCGAAGTCTTCTTGTATAAACTTTGTCTGAAAAAATAATTATTTTATTTTGTCACACTATCATTCAAAATAGTTACTGATTTCATGATATCTTACCCCCGGAACATTTAGACACTTGTTCTTTATTTCGTCGATATTCGTTATGTATTTTGTCCATACTGAGTACCAATATTGATTTTTATCAAACAGTATTGGACAAAAATCATTACATTTTATAGTGTACAGAGTTGGTACCCACTCTCGACGATCATATTTAAAAACGGCAACCGTCGCCTGAAGAGCACATTTTGCCATAACAATAATTTTTTCGAAAATATTCTAAGAAATCACCTGAACGCGATCCGTTTTCTCAATATTCCATTGCAACGTAAAATTTCCTGATACATGCAAATTGTCCTGTTCTGGGGTAAAAGTCAACTCTGTCAAATTTGCGAGTCCATGAATATTTATTACATTCTCCGGTTGGTTGGGACAGTCACTGAACAACTCATCATCTTCATACTCGGCTAAGTATCTATGGGCTTTTGTGAAGATCACTATTCCGACGACTACTGCCAATTGCACTAAAATTACACGATTTAGCCACATTATACTTTGATATGTTAAGACCTATAGTCTCTTACTCTTTTATATGTTGAAATTTCGAGCTGGACACGTGCAAGATTTGATCAAATTATCTTGACGAACATGTTTTTGTTACCGTTTTATCTGATTTGTTTTGTAATTATTATAATTATAATTTTCAACCCTATAATCATTATAGATATAGTTAATTTCATAATGAAGGGATATACAATTGCAATCTTGTATAATGCTTTTATATAAGAAACAAGTAAGAAATTTACAGTCGAGTGTGCTCGACTAAAACCACTGCTCGATATAAAACCACATTCAAAATATACCATAGACGGCACAATATACCAGATTGTCAGCCAAAGCAACTAAGACCCCTAGTAGGTAAGCGTTTTGCCCATACAAAAGTAGCGGTAGCGGGTATACGAGGGTTGCTATTTAAGTTTCTGGCCTAGGTCACTTTTAGCCATATTAGGACCAATTGGACTTTTATCGATAAAAGCTCCATACAACTTTTTTCATGTGCGACCACGTTTGATATCGATAAACGATTAATCAAAAACTTACCTTTCGACTTGGATTATTACGACAATCTTAAATCTTTATAAGGCGATGAAGTGCCATCCTATAGCCCTGTGAAATACTGGTTTAATGGATTCTATCGTGGCCGATGCTCGCTGGAAGACGAAGGTTGTGAAGGTCGTCCAAAAAACAGACGTTGTGCCAGAAAACATTGATGCCGTGCGTGAACTGATAATGCTAGATCGTCATGTGACATATCGTGAGATAGAGGCATCCTTTGACATTTCTTCCACCAGAATACATTCGATATTGCATAAACACCTGGTCGTAAAAAAGGATTGTTCTCGTTGGATCCCGCACAATTTGACAATTGCTCAAAAAAAGGCTTGTGTGGATTGGTTCAAAGAAATTTTGGAAAAATACATTCCCTGTGCTTCAAAAGACATTTATAAGATAGGCACAGGTGACGAATCATGGATCTATGGTTATGAGCCCAAAACAAAACAGCAATCGACCGTGTGGGTCTTTGAAGACGAGCCAAATCCAACGAACCTTGTTCGTGGAGGAAGCACTATTCAGCAAATGGTCGCCTGTTTCTTCGGTAAAACTGGTCATGTGGCGACTGTTTCGCTTGAGCAATGTAGGACGGTCAATTCTGATTGGTACACCATAATTTGTAAGCCTGAAGTCCTTGTAGAAATTCGAAAATCGAACAAGAAAAGATGGATCATTCCGCACCATGACAACGCGAACTCTCACACACCAGCTCAAGCCCGCGCCTTTTTTTGCGGTGAAAACGTGGAATTCATGGGTCATCCGCCGTACAGCCCTGACTTGGCACCCAATGACTTCTTTTTATACCCGCACATTATCGAAAAAAGGCGTGGTCATCGATTTTCGATGTCAGAAGATGCTGTTAAAGCGTTCAAAAACCATGTTTTGGAGGTGCCTCAATCAGAGTGGAAAAAGTGCCTCAACAATTGATTTGAGGGCATTCAAAAGTATATAAATCTTGCTGTAGAATACTGTGACAAACAATAAATCCATTTTTTTTTTATAAATATTCGCATTTTCATTATTAGGCCAGAAATGTAAATAGCCCCCCCGTTAAAAATTCACAAAGTGGTAGACATGTAAGTCGTTTATTAGGGCAATTTTGCATTTAATTTTCGTGCTAATTTTACAAAGTTTACTTTAACTTCATAACATATGGAAGTTGGACGCATTCTGTTTGACTGGTCAAATGCTTGAAGCTCAACTCGTATTTTATGTTCTCCTTCCATATTATCCATTGCATTTGCGATTTCTATATGCATATCGAAGTCTTCTTGTATAATTTTTGTCTGGAAAAATGATTATTTTATTTTGTCACACTATCATTCAAAATAGTTACTGATTTCATGATTCTTACCCCCGGAACATTTAGACACTTGTTTTTTATTTCGTCGATATTCGTTATGTATTTTGTCCATAATGAGTACCAATATTGATTCTTATCAAACAGTATTGGACAAAAATCATTACATTTTATAGTGTACAGAGTTGGTACCCACTCCCGACGATCATATTTAAAAATGACAAACGTCCCCTGAAGAGCATATTTTGCCATTAAGATAATATTTTAGAAAATATTCAAAGAAATCACCTGAACGCGATCCGTTTTCTCAATATTCCATAGCAACGTAAAATTTCCTGATACATGAAAATTGTCCTGTTGTCGGGTAAAAGTCAACTCTGTCAAATTTGCGAGTCCATGAATATTTAGTACATTCTCCGGTTGGTTGGGACAGTCACTGAACAACTCATCATCTTCATACTCGGCTAAGTATCTATGGGCTTTTGTGAAGCTCACTATTCCGACGACTACTGCCAATTGCACTAAAATTACACGATTTAGCCACATTATACTTTGATATGTTAAGACCTATAGTCTCTTACTCTTTTATATGTTGAAATTTCGAGCTGGACACGTGCAAGATTTGATCAAATTATCTTGACGAACATGTTTTTGCTACCGTTTTATCTGATTTGTTTTGTAATTATAATAATTACTTTTTCAACACTATAATAATTATAGGTGCTGTTGATTTTATAATGAAGGGTTATACAATTGCAATCTTTTATAATGTTTTCATCTAAGTAAAAACCCGATAAAGTGGATTTTGTAGGATTTTAGAGAAACACCTTTAAGGTAATGAAATATCAATCAATTTTGAAAAGATTTCAAAAACATCCTTCTATTATTTAGTTCAATTATTAATATTATGTTTATTTTTATAATATACCAATATTGATATAGCTGCCAAAATAATAATCAAGTCAAGTACACAAGGTGTTCTTTACACTGATCAAAAAGGTTTGACATTATTGAGTAATGTTTAAGTAATGGAATGTTTCATACCTCTTTTAATGTTGCACACACTTTATGGAAGAATTACAATACTCACCAGCGTTTTTATCATATCATTGTTTGTTATCATTTAGTGTTGCTATCAGTTTAATTGAAACGCGAAACGCACATGATGTATACATATCATTTATATTTATTGTATTTTATTAAAAGTACATACATAGAGTTCCCCAATGTGCTGGCAAGTTTTCCCATAACGCTCTTAATTAAGCTTATTGTAATAGTAATATCTTTGAGTTGCGCCTGCTAGTAACCAACTGCTGTCCGTAAATAGTTCTTTCAATCTTTTAACTACGTTCTATACTTTGCCAGACACTGAAGAATTGACGGCAAAAATGTCTTAACATTTGCATTATTATTTGATGTGATCCCTCAAAAAGCTCTTTAGACCAAAACTGATATACATACATATATGTATTTATATATTTAAATTGAACATATTCGAAGTAGCATAAGAGTTTATAGTATAGTAGAGTGTTTAACGTTAGATAGATAACTTAAGCTTAAAGAGATGTGGCAACTTATAAGCTAACTGTACAAATAATATATAAGAGGTGCACTTGAAATACTCCACAAGAGTCAAGTATTCTTGTGCTGTTTGTAGTCCTGTGATATGTTTTTATCATTTTATCGGTTTAGCAAGTGTCTGCATAGCAATTTAGCGCGTAAAGAAATCTCATGAAGCGTTCGTTTAGCAAATCAGGTAAAGAGCAAATAACTGAAGCCATAAATCATCGATAAATTTCAACTCTATTCCATTCCTTTCCTCTCCTTCCCTTTGAACATTCACACTCTTGCCCCTTTGCCGCTGCTGCAACGCTGCGTTGATTTCTTTAAGGACTGTGTCTAAATTGCTAAAAGGTAACATCAGGTGCTCGTCGGCGTATTGGCCAAAATGCGTGAGCTACGCGACAAATAGCCATACCAGTAGAACACATTGATCAGAAAGAAGAGCAGCGGAAACACAATTCGCGAGGCACGATCGATCTTCGATACCGAATTGTATTGCGGCGTCCGTTTGCCCTTGCGACGTGCCTCCAACTCCTCCCGGCGATAGAAGGACATGCGTCGACGTCCCACCACAGGCGGAGAGTTCTGCTCAGCTGCTGCTGCAGCCGCTGCCGCCGCCGCCGCTGCAGCTGCCGAGGTGCAAGGTGCTTCGTCGGCACGCAGCTGCGTCTGCTCATCATCCTCGTCGTCGTCGTCATCGGAACATGTGGCCTTGCGTTTGGGACGCCGCTGTCGTCGTCGCCAGCTGAACCAATCCAGACAGCGCCAGAAGCTCGAGCCTCCCAAGCCGTGTCGACGATTGCGTGTGCTGCGTCTGGAGCGCAACATGCCACTTGGATTGCCAGCACTGGGCATATTGATGGCGCACATGGACAATGGTATCACCTCGTAGATCTTGGACTCGCTGCTGCTGCGAAAATCCGACTGTCCGCTGGCATCGACATCCGTCTCGGACTCGGCCGAATCCGAGTCGAGTTCCTCGATAATGAAATAACACTCGCCCGAACCGTATTTGGTGAAATAATGCACAACAGCAAACTGCAGAATGGTGGCAAAGATGAAGCCAAACGAGAGAAAGACAAAGAAATCCAAGGCAGTGGGATACGACACCTTGGGCAGATCAGTGCGTGCCTCCAATCCCAGAAATGTCATGGTCAGAACTGTGGTAATGCCAAGGGAAACTCGATCGGCGGTTGCCTCGCGATTCAGCCAAAAGGAGACCCAGCTGAGAACGACTAGGAGACAGCAGGGTCCGTAGACCTGAATGAGAAAGTTGCCCATGTGACGCTGCAGATGAAAGTTGACCATCAGCATGGAGTATTCCGCTGTCGAATGATAAGAGCATCAATCAACATTAAGACTTAAGGTAAGAGTAAAGTGACAACTTACACGGATGATGCGTTTCGAGGGTGATGCTGCCCGCCAGATTTGTGACAAGGCCACCGCCTCCTGCCACGCCCCGTCCCGAACCGAAGGCACCTTTGTCTAGCTTTAAGCCAGTGCCGCGTACATGTTGATTTTTGGCACCAGGACCAGCGAACGTGGTCATTGCCTTGTTGTTGTTGTTGTTGCTGTTTGGCGTCTGCTTGGGTGACAGCGTGTCCTTGTTGTTGTAGCCCTGGGGCATGGGTGCGGCTGCCTTGTAAACAATGTCCGTCAAATTACCCGCCGGACAATCGACCAAATCGAATTGTGACAATTTCATGTCCTCAGCAATGGCAACTGCAGGACGCTCTTTGTTCCACCGATAAATGACATCCGACGTGGTGTAGCCAACTGTGGCCCCAGTTGCCAATTGAGGGAGGTGGAAATAACATGAGAGTTAGAGAGTGCGATTGTGTCAGATTTGTTATTCTAAATATTGGCAATTAAGAGAGAGAGATAAAGACTAAAAGAGCGAGGGAGAGATTGAGATTACCTGGGCAGTGATGGCAACTGGGCTGTGATAATTGACTAATGATTTTATTTGGAAAAATGAAGTGAGAAAAGTTGGACCTATTACTCTTATAAATTTTACTTTTTAACTGTGTTTAAAGTTTTACCATTAAGGAAGTAAATAATTTCAAAAGTTAATGATATCAACTACTTAATTAACTTAAATAAGATTGCCCTAAATAATACTGTTGGCCATTAAAATCTATTTTCCGTTTATGAAGGTAAAGTTTTAATCTAATGATTGGCTTTTCTGAATTCAAATTAAGTTATCCCAAGTTATCGAATTGGCAAACATTCATAAATTATGGGCACACTTTTCTCGTCTTTATTTACCTTTCTGTATTAGTTTTGTTTTTGTTTCTCGTTTAAGGAGCTGAAATTTCAATACAATTTTCTAGCTGAGCACCAAATAATATATAATATCTGTTTTGTCTAGTCTTTCCTATGATATTAAAATAATTATTAAAATTTCTATTGCTATTAAGAGTTAAAATGAGTAAAATTGTAATATCAATTTTATATACTATAATTATATTATAAAGAAATAAAAAAAAACAAACAATAGGTATTTTTTATTACTATAATTCCTTACTTAGAATTCAATTATTATTTGCACTTTTAGTTCCTATAAACAATTAAATGAACGCTATTGTTAAACTTTCTTTTGATACTAAACATTTAAATTTAATATTACTCCAATCCTGACAAACCTTTAAGAAACCTCTTGAATTTTTGCAAAAACGAATCTCATTGTTTTTATGATAATTACTTTCACTCGTTTTTACAGTGATTAAATGTTGGTCTAAGCAGATTTTGCTTTCTGCCATGCACAGTCTTTGGCTCATTCGCAGTTCATCATATTTTTCCACATCGCTATTCCAGCACTCTCATTCTCACTCACACTCTCATTCTCATTCTCACTCACATTCTCACTCACACTCGCACCCATACACTAACTAAATAGTACTCGCACTCTTTCCATTCATCCCCTTCCAAACCATCAATCCATTGCTCTGCAAACGTTTGCTATCAACACACGTACAGTTATTTTATTTTATTTTGTTTTGTTGTTGTCGCCTCGCTGCACAAATTGCCAAACATTGCGACATGTGTGTGATGCGGATTGGTTTACCTTATTCCCCAATTTTTTTTTTTTTTTTTTTTTTGCTATTCTTTTTTTCCTATTTGACTTTGGCAATATTTTCAGTGACTCTTCGTCGTCGTCGCATCAAATGGGAAATTGTCAACATTAAGTGGCAGGCAATAACGGCAACGTATGGAACGGAGTGGCGAGGGGTAATTGAATTCTTGACTGCATGCAACATTATTCACAACAAATAGGAAGCAATAATACCTAGAATAGCTCGGTGTCGTCTGTTAATTTACGTTTCGCAGATAAGACTACACATAATAAAGTGTTGCCTTCTAGCTGGAGCTTCTGATATTCTTTATGTTCTACATATTTAATGAACATTTGGTATTGAAAATATCTTTAGTTATCGCCCACTCTTTAAAATTGTTTGCTGAAAATGCATCAACGTCAGCAGTTTGTTGCTAAAAATAATTGAAATGTCAGCTGCATATCTCTCCGAGTAGAATATTCAAGTAAAGTCAGGTGCTTTAAACTTGGGTGAAGAACTAGAAAATGTCAGAGGTATGAAAATCTAACGACTAAAGCTTCGAGCTGTATGAAGAACAAAAAGAATGAAAAAAGAATGTAGTCATATCTGAGACTGAAGATTGTACAATATTTTCTATTTTGAAGTGATTTATTTTTAAAATAATTTCAGAACCTTTTATTATCGTCTTATTTTATAAAAGTACCTCAGTGCTTTAGTTTTAAATCTCTCTTTGATGTCAACTATAATCAAAATAAAGTTTAAGCATAAAATGAAACTTATTAATAAAAACTAAAAATATTCAATTAAAATTTGACCGAAACTAAACAGAAGCTTAAACTGAAAAATTAAAATAAGAAAAAATATATCTGAAATTGAAATTTAGATTAGAGGAGGATTAGAGGATTGTTTTCTCCTAAATGGATCTGAGATAAAATATATTTTTTTAAATTATTTTATAACAAGGTTGACGCTACTTAAAACTTTCTAACTATCAATGACAATTATTGCGCTTTAAGGGGTTTTAGAATCCTCCTTTGGCAGCATCAATTGCCATTAGCGCAAGGCAAATCCGCAGTTGGCCCCAATCCTCTTCGTATCAAAGCATTTTACTCTTTGCACATCATCTCACAATCCAATGTCATGGCACATTCATTGCATAAATCCGAGTGCCCTTCTAACTACAACAAGTGGTCGACCCACGGACATGGACATTCATAAGGCCATCAGCGTTCACATCAAAGCGCCTCTCAGCGCCAATTATGCATAATTATGCCAAAGCACAACCATCGCCACTTCTTTGCCCAACAGTTTTTTTTCTTTCTTGCTCATATAACGTATGTATTTTGTATTTGTTTTTTATGGTTGTTTTTGCACTCACATGATCCAAATTTCAGAGGACATTTCTGTATGTCCATGGGAAAATCCGCGAGATTCATGGGACAACCGGCTTTGATTGTCAGACGACTCGAGTACAGAACGCGTCCATTCTGATAGATGCGAACGAACTTATTCGGCGTGGTAATCGTGTGCAAATAGCTCTGTTTGCCATTGTAAAAATACGTATCGGGCTTCCAAATGCGCGCCAACATTGACACTGACAGCGCCAGCGTATCCTGGCCACCCTCGAAGGCGAGACGTTTATCCACCCAGGATTGCCGAAAGTAACAGTCCATCGAATATGTCTGCAATAACGCACAAGGCAGGCAAAGAGAGAGAGAGAAAGAGGAAGAGAGAGAGAGAGAGTGAAAGTTCATAAGACACTGCAGTTACGTGACTCAAGTGGGAGACACTCGCAATGTCCTTGGAGTGCAGTATTGAGTGCGGGATTTTGTTGAGGCATTTGTTGTTCACAACTTACCATATCCACCTCCGATATGGGACCCATGCTACGCACCATTATGTCGACTTCTATTGTAGCCGGGGGACCTGCAATAAAGTACATGGTTCATTATTTTCTAAAATTTGCAATTATTGTGCAATTCGATAAATTTGAAGTTTTGCTTGGACAAGAAGGAAATGGAATTTTGAATTTATAAACAGCACTGAAGTTTCTTAAATATAATTAGTAATTTTTTATTAAAATTTAAACAAACACGTTTAACTTGTTATTTTTGACATTTAATAGAGAATCCTATATTTAAAACTTTTCAACAATAACAATAATAATAACAATGATATAGTAATCAAAAGAATTACCACTAACTAAATATTGCAAATGACAAAGATGATCATAGTTTTCTATATGCACAAAGCTTGAAAGCATTTTTAAAGCAACCTGATTCCCCAGCAAAAGTTAACTAAATATTAATAATAAATATTTCTAAGTGCCCTTTCTATTTATAGAATGCAGAAGAGTACTTTATGCAATTTATAAAAATTTCATAAAAATATAAAATTACTGAAAGAAAATGTTTTAAATCAAATTAAACTCAATAATCATATTAAAAGAATTTCTAAAGCTAGCTCACTTAACTTTGCGCTAATCAAACTTCATTCTAATTGCATTGTTATAAAAATCTTTGTAAACTTTGAAGTTAAGTTTAGAAAGTTGAGCCTGACTTTTTAATCTCTTTAAGTGAAGTTTTTGCAAAGAGTCCAGAGCTCTACATTTTCCATAGTGATATATACGAGCTTTATATTTCGTATAATTCCTGCATATGAATTATCCCCCAAAGTCCTTCACATGAAACGGAATTTAAATGTTGCCTCTGTTGAACAATGACACTTAAGCCGCTTGGCAGACAGTCTCATTCCATGGCAGCCCCCTTACCCCGCACCTCCCACAATTCGCGGTCCGTCGGTGGCCTCACATTATGGCTGGGATATCATCATCATATCATCTATCAGCTCTTCATGGCGTTGTATTTTGCGCTAATATGCAGTTTTTCTTCCTCTGCTTTTTTTGTTATTTTGTATTCTGCCTATGCGAACAGTTTTTAATGACTTTGGGGCGCTGAGCTTGGCAAACATGCGTTGTGCATCCTGCAAGCTGCAGCACGCCGCATGCCGCATGCCGCACATGCCACCTACATCGGCATCGTAATGTTACGGCACTTGGCATCCTTTCGACTACCTACGAAGCGTATGCTCGCATCCTGCTGCACGTCACACGGCAAAGCAGCCATTCTTAATGAAGTGTTTAAAACAATGTAATTTGGGCTTAAGTTGCGTAAACGCAAAACTTATTTCTTTTTTTGTTCTTGTTTGTGGGCGTCGCGCGTTAAGCTCCATTGAGTGCCGACCAAACCGCTCATTTCTCGCACTCGCACTCTCACTTGCACTCGTTCTCATTCTCAGCCGCAAGGCTTTTAAATTTCGAAAATATTTAAATTTTTATGGTGTCGACAATTTGGAAAATTGAAAAAGCTTATCAATTTGCCCTCGCGCCTAGGAAATCCTTCAGAGTCATGACAAACAAAACGAAACGAAACATAGCAAAATAACGATAAAAATATAGCGAAGAAGCGTAAGGAAATACGCAATGAAAGTCTATGTAAATATTTGTCGATTTTGACACTAACTATTTGCCAAGGGAATTGCCGTCATCATCATCATCATCAACATCATCACCAGCAATGACGACGACATCCACGTCATCTTGACTCTCTCCTGGCAACGATTTCCGCTTCATTAAACGTTTCCGCTGAAGGGGCAAATCTGCTCACATGCTGATTACAGGAATCTGCGAAAGGGTAAACAGCCAAAAGGCATAAACAAAACTCATCCCGGTTCTTGCCAAGGGATGCAACCACAGCACAGCGGAAGCAGCGGCACCTTAATCTCAATATCTCAGATCAGTCGGAAACTATATGAGTTTGTAATTCCAGATTACCTTTACATATAAACCTATATATATTATTATTTTAATTACATTAGGTAATGTTGGTTACATACTCGTAAATAATTGACAATATATGTAAAAGTAAAGTCTGATCAAATTTAAATAATACTGCTTCCTGCTGACGACTCACTTCGTTATAACTTTCAGCTGCTGCTACTGTTCTACTTTTTACGTGTGATGATCTACTTCTTAGGATTGATGATACCGATAGGATCTATCGAGTAGCATCTACCTCGATTGGAAATCTTGATACTTCTTGATCTTTAAAAAAAACCCTTGAAAGAAGAATTTTAGGTTGAAGAGTTTTTAAACGAGATTTCGAATACCAGAAACTATAGTTTCTGTTGTTGCTTACTACTCTACTAAAAACTACTTACATTTAAAATACAAAATATAATTTATTTTTATACTCATCTAATATATCCCAGGTATAACCATCTAATATTATATATTGAAACATCTATTAACATTACATTTCCACATAACATATAGCCTGTTAGTTATAACTGCTTAAGGCTCTCTGAACAAATGATGACTCCATTCTGTCTATATAAAAACATTAAATACATACTCGTATATGGTATCTATATTAACATACTGTTTTGCGCCGCCTCTCTCCAAATTACATATGCGTCTAACTATTTATCAGCAGACTATATCTGCATTATCTGCATTTTAACTGCATATTAGCCACGGACAAACTTGGCTTGGCTTAGACTTACCCCCAAAATCGGGTCGAATGCTATTGTCGTAGCCACGCAACAAATTGTCGAGCAGCTCGGAGATATTAGCATGATTATTGCTTTGCGTTAGCCAGGAGCGAGTCAGTGAGCCGGCACCAATCTCGTCCAGGCGATGTGCATCGCCGCGTCCCTTGATGCTGCCAGCCATGACGCCAAGTTGAAGACCGATGGACGCTTGCCAGGCATTTGTGTAAATGCAGCACATTAGAAGCCAGCAGCTAATCAAAACTTTAAATATGCGCAAGCTTAAACGTTGTCCTTGCCACAGCCACAGCCACATCCTCGTCCACAGCCAGGAGGACATGGTCCGGCCGACGACGACGACGATGAGGTCAGCCGACGCATTGCCGGATGTTGTACTTGTTTCGGTTGCTCTTCTTGCTCCTCTTCGACTGCAGCACATATTGACCGACTGTTTGTTGCTGTTGTTGTTGCTGTTTGTTTGCAGCTGCTGATGTTATTGTTGTTGTTGTGTCTATTGTTTAGACATCTGACGGACAACTGTTCTGGCCTAATCTACACATCCGTTTGGCTAACATTTGTCGCTCCAACTGGCCAGCGTCCAGTGCTCCTTGCAGTCTTCTTCTGCTTCTTCTTCTGCTTCGTCCGGCGCCTGCTGCTGACAGTTTCTCAGTTTGTTTTGGTATTTATTTTCATTTATGCACCGGAAGTTGCACTCGTCTGTGACACAAGCTGCATTCCGAGTCGGGTTTTTCTTAATTTCCACAAGCACATCTGTACACAGCTCCTCTTCTTCTTCTTCTTCCTCTTCCTCTCGACTTGTTTCTCTCTCGCTCAGAGCATTAGTTCCGTTTATCTTGTCCGTTATCTTGACTTTGGTCTTTGTGTATTTCAATTCGCTTTCGCTTTTGCGTTCACTTCTGCTGCGATGAGCTTTATGATTTTAATTGTTTGAACTGTGCCTGTGACTGTGTCGCCTCTGCTCCTGGCACTTTGATTCAATGCCATCCACTGTGATTGGCCAATTAGCCAGCAGCGTTTTGATGGCTGCCAAGAAATTAGTTAAGTTGCTGGCAGTTAAATTAGCTTTTATTCGAATCTGCACGGATTATACACATTATGTTTAGATTAGCGGTAATCGATTGTCGTTAATTGAAAACATTATATTTTATATTTTTACTTTACTTTATAATTCACAACTAGGCGTATGCGTAATATTTTGACTACCTTTGGCAGCTTCATAACAATTCACATCAGGGCGTATGGGTAATATTTTATAGTTTTCGCTTAATCACTTTATATTTATTTAAAATAAATGTCCATATTATTTGATTAATTTTCTATACTTGCAAAACATTTGCAACAAGTTTGATTTGTATTTATTGAATTGAATGTACATTGTGGCGTATGCGCAATATTTTGTATTCACAGTTAAAAAGTTTGTATTTCTAAGATTTACTTTCTATATTTATTGAGTTGCCACAAATATTTTAAATTGCAAATATTTTTTCACTATTTACTGAACACGTGGCGTATGCGTGATATTATCATCATTATATTTATTAGATTTTAGTTTAAGTTTTCACTTTTGTATTTATTGAGTGTGTTTTAATTTTCTCAAATTAAATTAAAAATGAAGTTCTTAAACTTTTCGCAGCTTTTATTTATTTTACACACATTACACGGCGTATGCGTAATATGAATCTTGGTTAAGTACACGCCTGGGAAACGCGTGAAGATTAATGCGAGCAAAGCTCACGCTGTGAGTGGATATTTCACACAACAGAAAACAACAAATATTTATAAATTAATCTCGAAAACCGAGAAACTCAACTTATATTGATGGCAAGTTATTAAATGGAATAAATAAAATATGCGCCCAACGGCACCGACCACCGAGCTGTTAATGAAAAATCAACTGCCATCGGGCCAAGAGGCAGGCGAGATGTCCTTTAATAAATCTACTCGTATTTGGTCATTTGGAAGGTGCATCAAGGCGACGACGAGTCCATCTATCTAATTATGCAAAATACTCGTACTTGTGTGCAATGCGACCCATAAAGTTGATAGTTGATTATGTGTCTCACCCACTAACCTAATTGTGTGCTAATGCTGCTACCTGATGAGGGTCCATTCCAAGTGCATTTTGCCTTGCCTTCTTCTTCTTTCTCTTGTTCTTCTAGTTACTGATAGCATCTCCAGTCGGAGGCTGAGACTGAGACTGAGGCATCGAGGCCTCGTGTTCGTCAATGCTACTTGCCACTTGATTAAGCGCTGTGTTTGCTAATTAAGCATGTGGCTGAGCCGCAGGAAATGTGCATTAGATTCACTTGGTTTGCCCAGCACTTGACGCATGTGAAAAATTTTGCAAAATTCAGCTAAGCTTACAAAGTAAATTAATTCAGTGTGAAGAGCCATTTTTTTTTGTTTCTTCTGTTTGCCATCAGATACCACTCAAATGTTGAGAAGGGTTTTGCTATCGACTTTCACCATAAATTAACCAGCTGATCATAAATTTGAATGCCGTAATCTGAGCCACACACATTTTACTTTTCCTTCAGTTGAATCACACTTTTCGTATGTTTCTGTTTTGCATTTTTGCTGCCAGTTTGTTTCGTCACAAAACAAGCAAACATCAGCAGCCATCAGCATCAGCAGCTTTACTTCTAATTTCTTGCTTTGGATGTCGCGTCGTCTCGCGACGCCTTTACTTTGCCCTTCCTTCCTTCCTTCTCTTTCTTCCACTCGCCTCCCTCCCGTCGACACCTTGTTGCCTTTGTTAACTGGCGAAAGGGTTAAATGCGGCCCCGAACCGAGCCCGGCCACAAGCGTAGAGAACAACTTGAGCACGTTCAACGCATTTTCTCATCAACGTCGTCTAAATTGCACTCAATTTTTGAAGGCTGCCCTCCTCTTTCATCGCTGCCTGCTTCCGTTCTTTCCGCCTCCTTCTCTTTCTTCTGCCACTCTTCTATTCTTCATTCCCACTTTCTATAGAATATGTCGCCTTTTTTTCGGGTCTGCCTGCCAACTGCATTGTTACAAACCACTGTGTGTTGGTGGCCCTTGCAGGGTATAAATTCACTTTGCAAACGCCATCAAGCACATCAAATAATCGTGGTTTATTCTATTGGCTTCATAATGTTATATACAATTTGGTTGATCAAATATTATTAACTCCATTATACGAAATGTGCTTTACGTTCAAACTTTTCAGTTCATAAACTCATTTTATGAAGAAAGAAATTATAATTTTATTTTTAAGTGATAAATAAGTTTTTTCTGCAACTTGAAATATTTTCATATTTCCAACTTTTTCCGTAATTAATTGTCTAATTAATTTATTCCAAAATTTGTAATAGGAGGTTTAAATGTAATATTGGAACTGAAACAATCTGCCTTGACATTTTATAATTATTTTTTAAAGTGATATAGTATATAAATATTTTCTGCAAGTTGGAATATTAAATATTTCAATTTATTTACGTAGTTAGTTGTCTCATTTATTTGCGATGGGATTTTAAATTTCATGTGGAAACTGAAAATATCTTTCTTGAAATTTTAGTTAATTCTTTAAAAATTTTTGAATTTCTTATTCTGCCTTATAAACTTGCATAATTACAGGGTATTTAAACTAAACTATACGCAATTGTCAGCAATCTGAGCAGTTTTCTAAACATCTGGTGCATATAACATTGTTTGTTATATGGTTTCTTTTTGTCTTTTGCTGTGACTGCTGTGTGGGTGCAGCAGGTGGTTTCTATGGACTCAGGTCCTGGCATTATTTCGAACGCCTTTTTGTGACTGCGCTTACCAAATGAGTTTCGCATTTCAATCTGCTAAAGAATTTTACTATACTCCAATTTAAATGCATATATGGTAGTTCTGCTTTTTTGGGCAACGTGTGAATTCTCATTGTCTGAACTATGGAAAAAAGAGAAAGGGAAAGGGAAACGGGCAAAAACGGATTTGGCCACAAGTTTTCTAGTTAACTTAAGTAGCTTTAAAAATGTGCAATTTAATTAAATGCAAGTCAAAATTTTGTGGCCAACAGAACTCGAGCATAAAATAATGCAATTGTTGTAATTATTTTAGACTAAAGCTGCAGCACGCGCTGCAGCAACGATGGTCAGGATACGAAGCACACGACTTACGGAAATGTTTGCCAGCCCAAGCCAAAGCAGCGGAAGGAAGTGAGAGTAGAAAGTGAAGGAGGTGCAGCAGATAGCACAAAACGCAGCCTCGCTTGTTGGCATCTGACTTAGCTAAGTGCATTCCCCTGTACTATGATAAGGACTAGCAGAATAAGAAGGATTATTCACGAAGAAGAGGCATTCTTGAGTTATCAATAGAAGAGATTAAGATTATTGAAAATGATGATTGAATTAAATTAAAATTATAATTCCAGAAACCTTAAAAAAATCACAAATTAAAATTTAAATGCAATTGAGAAAATGCTTAATGTAGAAAGTTAAAAAAATGTTATAATTTTAATTTCATCCATTCTTAAATAAATTTAATTTATATATATTTTATAAATATATTTTAATCAATAATAGTAGAACTAGCAAAAACTAGCTACCTCCCATGAAAAAACAATTGAGAATAACTGAAATGCAATTTTAAGACTAAAATTCAATAAAGAAACAGAAAATTTTAAATTAATTTTCTTAAATTTGTATGTAAAAAATCTTTTTACAATCCATTAATAGATTTTATTTGATTTTCTAATAGAAAGAGTAGAGAGCAGAAAATGGAAAAATTTGACTTCATACCCTGAAAAAAATTTAAAGCCATGTTAAAGACAGAGATATAAAAAAGGACGAATCTTTAATTTAAAGTCAACTTTATAAAATCAATAGTTAAATTTAGAAAAAAATGCATTTATTTAAAAAAAATTTTTTTTAAGTACTATAATAAATAAACTGCTGTCTAACTTCAAATAAAAACAAATTTTAAATATTATTTAACCTTTATGATTTGTGTACTTAATAATAATCAAACAATTTAAAATGTTATAAATGTACCTTATAATTAGTGTCTCTAACGCACTTAATCGAGAAGAGGATTGTCAATACTTCACAATAACTTTTGTGCCATATATAAAGCTCGTAACTGAAATCTGTAACTTTTGGCCTAGCTGCATTATGAACGCTTCGGGTATTACTCTTAAGTATTGCCAAACATTCAATTTGCTGCGCTCGAGCCCAAACGCATTTCAAAGGTAAACAGAAACATTTCAACTTGGCTGCAAAATTAATGAACGCAAATGCAGATATCCATGAAGAAGAAAAGAAGAGATGCCATTGCTGTGACAAACCAAACCAAATGCATACAACATTGAGAACTGACCCTAAGACCCTAAAGTAAACAAGTTTCATGAGTGTGGAGGGGAGACAATAAGAAGCAAAAGAAGTGGAGCTCAGACTTGTGGGGCAAGTAACGAATCCCCAAACCAATTCAATAAAAGCAATTCTCGTAGACGAATGCAAAAGCATAAGCTGCGCGGGCGGGGATGAGGGTGAGGATGAGGATGAGGGCAGCAAACCACAAAAAATCTGCAAAATTCAATTAATTTAAATGCAGTTTTTGTTAGGCTGTTGTATCATCATACCACACACACACACACACACACACACTATATGCAGAGTAACGAGTGGAAGAAACAGAACGAGGTTTGGGTTAAAAGCTAAACGCATCACTTTACAATGTAAATCTCAAGAGTGCGATGCCCAGCAGCTTTTCTATTTTGCTTTTTTTTGAGACTCGTATCTGCTTTGCATTCGCCCAACCGACAGATGTTTTGTAACACAAAACGGGAACTGCCAAAAAAAATGAATGCTCAATAAAAGGGTATGGTTAAGAGATACCCTATAGCAAGCAAGAAATTTTAAGCATAATTATAATTTTCTTCAACTATGTGACTTTTCTTTTAATTCAAAAATGGCACAAATTTTGTAAAATAAAATTTTTAGAATACCTTTTACTATGTTATACCCTTTAAACTACTTAGGTTTAGGCCCTTTTTCATACGGCTTATGGCTACGACTGTATAAAAAGTAAACTGAGGACTTGTAGATGGTTGAAAGCGCTGTAGTTGTCAGCATCAAAGCTGCAGAGATACATTTGTTTCGGTCAACTTAGCCACAATCGCCAACAATAAACAACTTTATACTCATCAAACGTTCATTTTCTTTAACATTTTGTTGCACTTTACATTAAATTTACATTAACTTTGTACTTATTTTACTCTTGTGTATTCAAGTATTTATTGTAAAAACTTCATTCTCAATTTTAATGCATGTTGAAAATCTTTGCTTTCCTCTTTGGAAATTTGCATAGCCATAAATTGCATCGGAAAGCCACATTAGAACACTCATAAATAAGGCTAAGTCACGCCCTGCAGGTTCCCCACTCCCAAATGGATTGGTAATAGTTTTGTTAATAATTTGCTTGGTTGACCAAAATACTTTGGGTTTTTTATCGGATTTACATTCCCTCTGGTGTGCTTCTCGTTCGTTGTTCAATCTGCGATAATTACATTTTATTTGCACTTTACTTTTTTTTTTATCACATTTTATTTAAATGTCATATTTGTGGTTGTTCACATGAGGGTCAACCGCACTGCAATTGATTTTTAATACATTTGGGGTTTCAGTTCAGTTCAGTATTTGGTAAATAAATAGATTTAATTGAGCAGTGTGTCAGTGTGTCTTCTATTTGAAATTAGCATTAGTTTTATTTATTTATTTATTTTTTGGCATTCCGCTTGACGTTTTAATTGGCTCTCCATAAATACTGATATTGTTTGAAAGCCTAATTAAGATAAACGCATTTGCATGCGCATTTAAATTGTAATTTATTTCGTGTGGCATTCGTCAATCAATTTGGATGCCCATGAAATTCAAGTTTTAAAAATTTCGATGTGTATATAATTGTGCATTAATTTGTTATACTTTAATTGGTTTAGAAATTTTATTTTACACGACATTTAAAAAATGAACTAGAAATTTATTGAATTTAAATTTATTTCACATTTATTACTTATACGCCAAGTAGCCGCATAAATTACTTCAACTTTGTTTGTTATATACATAGGTATTTAGAAAATCAATTAACATGCTTTCATTTTCTTTTAATATTTTTATATTTATTATCTTCCATACTATGATTAAATAAATTTATATTATTCCATTTTATGAAGATACGGTGTGTTTATATAAGTATTTAGCGTATGCGTAATATACACATTTGAAATATTACGTATACTACTTTAAATTTGTTTTTTTTTTTAGATTTATTGATTCGTGGATTTCCGTTTATTCTTTCCGAAAAATGTTTTTATATACATCCCTATATTTCAGATATATTACGTATACGCCAAGTTTCCGGATGAATTAAATATAATTATTCTTTATTTGGTTGTATTATGTCATATGCATAAGTACTTTTTTATTATTTTTTATTTAATACTATTATTCACATTTCATAATAATTTTTTTACATTACACATACGCCAAGTTAAACAAATATAAAAATTTTTTGTCTAAATTTGTAAAATGTATAAAAATTGAATAATAATATTGTATAATCTACATTTAATTTAATTTTTCAATATTAATATTATATTTTCATTCATTATTTTTGAATATTACACATACGCCAAGTTGTTATGTTTATTTATGATTGCGTTGCATTTACTTTTTAATTGTAAATACAGATTTAAATTAACTGCTCTTCAAATTTTTATTTTGTTCTTTGTGAATTTGTTATGAAATGTTTTAATGAGAATGAGTAATTTAATTACTTCAACTAGGATTAGTAATTAACTGATTTTCACTTCACAACTTCACAGCAAGAAAAAAATGCGTAATGCATTTTTCAATTAATTTCACAATCCGCCGTCGCGACCGCCGTCAATTCAATCAATCCGCTTCTAATCGCCTTGCAAAGGACATAATACTTTCTTTTGATGCCGCCGCCGGCCAAATGGCAATAATAAACAACAACAACAAAGAGAAGAACAACAACAATGACAACGACAATATGTTTACAAATAAACAGATAACGAGGCGCGTATTGGAAATGGAAAACGCTTAATGCCCGTTGCTCGCTTAGGAGAGAGATTTGGTCACAGGAATACGTCGAGACGCGCCAAGCGCGCAACGCCAACTGAAACGACATTAAAAGCAAACGCTTGGCCAAGATTCAATTGTGCAGCAGCAGCATGAGCAGAGGATACGCCGACAGCATAAAGCACACACACAGAGGCGCACACACTCACACTCACACACACATACTGACTGCGACACATTCACGGACATGCAAAAGGCGCAAAATCAGTTTCGTCCTGCTGCCACAGCGGGACTAAATCATGGCTGGAATCCATTAACACTACGAGCGACGTTTGTGGGTGCTTCCTCGGGGGCTAAGTGGAGGCATGTGTAACAACGCTTCATTCATGAATATCTGACTGAGTTTTTTTTCGTCTTGTTTACGTTTAAACTTTGGCGCCTGCGCGTTGCCAAGCCACGTGCTGTTTGTTATGACGCCCCCAAAAAAGCAGCACCTGTTGCATGAACACTGTCCCCATTTAAAGCGTAACTAAACTGTCAATCAAACTCGCATTTTCGTTGACAGCCCAAATTTCTCAATTACGATAATTAACTAGAATTACTTTCTTATATAACATGACTTTTTCGGCAAGGTATAAAAGACACGACTTCTGCTTTTGATGACACAGTCAAAAGTCAAACATGGCAAATCTAGCTCTATTTCAATTTATTGTTTACAATTTATTGCAAGCGAACCTAAGAGATGTAATCATATTTCATTGTGCGCAGAAGTATGGTAAATATTTAGCAATTTTACAATATTTAATTTTAGCAGTTATTAAAATTTTGTTAAACATTTTGATTCGTTATCCATTAACTGTCGATTTTAAATTTCATTTTTGACTCAGCTCTTATGCCGCTTGTACAACTATTTTCGAAAAACTACATTTTCTCACAATTCGTTAATCTCAATGTGCAACAAGAACAATTGACTAACTTTCACAAGGATTATTTGGATAGCGATTTGACCAAACTGGGAGTGTTCTTAGATCTAAGCTGCAGTCACAGTTCCTTAATAACAAATCAGGTAAAATTATTCACTGCTTTCTAACTTTAACTACAACAAAAATCATGCAGTCGAGTCAAGCGCGTCTCTACACGGAACACTTTCATTGGCTGCTCTATGATGAAGCAGGAAACATGACTCAACTAGAAGAACTCTACAACAAAGCTAATCTGAGCATCAATGCAGATGTCACCTATGTGAAGTTAGCGGAAGAATCGAATGAAGGCAGCTTTTTTACACTCTATGATGTCTATAATAGAGGCAGCCATTTAGGAGGCAAACTCAACGTTACCATCGATCAGAGTGTTTACTGTAATCGGAGCAGTTGTGAAATCAAGGAGTATCTGAGTGAGTTGCACACGAGAACCAGGCTACAACAGCGCAGTAATTTAGAGGGTATTACCTTCAGGCAGGTGGCATTGGTGAGTTGGAGATTGCTTTTAGTTTTTTGTCACTAAGAGAATTGACCATAAAGACTTCCTTTAAAGGTCACCGTGTTGCCGTTGAACTCAAGTGAAAAAGTGCTTCTCGACTTTTTAAACAGTGAGCAAGATGCTCATGTGGATTGGATATCTCGTCTGGGTTATCGCAACAATCTCCATTTGCAGGAGATGCTGCTATTCAAGTAAGCAGAACGAAATAAAAACAATTTACAAACAACAATAAAATCATAAATACAACTAAAACCTTTTCAAAATTAAACCAAGATTAGAAATGCAACCAGAAAATTAAGGAAAATGGTAGATTGAAGATTCTTCAAATAGTATTGCATTAACATAGTTTAAAAATGTAAAGGACAGCACAAATTTTTAAATCAATATCAAGCACAAATAATCTGAATATAATAAACTGATTATTATATTCAGATTATTTGTACAATATTGATTGACATTTTTTTATTTATATCTAGTGCTTTTATGAATGCATTATCAATCAGCAATTTTTACTTTGCAGATTTTTGAATTTCCGATTTATAGTTAGTGATTTTATGAGTGCATATTCTCTCAATCATCAATTTTTAGTTAACATCTTTTTTACTTTTAAATGTTTCTTAAATTACAAAAATCTTGTTTTAAAAATCAAATCATATTTTTGGAAATGTATCGAATATATGTTTTTTTCTGTTTCCAAAAAAAAATAATACTCGCTTAATTCTAATATTGATCGACTTTCTCATTGACAGCGTCAGCAATGTTTGGGTGGATCAGTGGAGTCTCAACGATACCATTGGCGGTGCCATGGGTGAAGTGGTCAACGAGCATGTGGAATTATCGACCACAGCTTTTGTGCTCTCAACTGCGCGTCTGAAGAAGATCTTTCCTACCACCGATATTGGACAATTTCGCTCGGTTTGCATATTTCGCACACCACACAATGCTGGCATCAAGGCTGGCGTTTTTCTCGAACCCTTCAAACCAAGTGTTTGGCTCGTTTTTGTCGCTTTGCTGGTCTTCTCTGGCCTGCTGCTGTGGCTGATATTTCGACTGGAGCATCACTGGATGCGACGCTATCTGGCCTATATACCCTCGCTTTTGACCAGCTGTCTGATTAGTTTTGGCGCTGCCTGCATTCAAGGCTCGCACTTGATTCCACATTCGACGGGCGGACGACTGGCGTTCATAGCACTCATGCTGACCTCGTTTCTCATGTACAACTATTACACATCGATTGTGGTGTCCACCTTATTGGGTTCGCCAGTGCGTTCCAATATTAAAACCATACAGCAGCTCGCAGACAGTTCACTAGATGTGGGCTTCGAAACGATACCGTTTACTTGGGCATACTTAAACGTAAGTTTTTCTAGGATAAATTACAATATTTATGCCCGCTACCCTTATAACTATAACTATGTGTCTCCATGAAATGTATGTAACAGAAGGAGGCATCTCCGTCTCCATAATGTATAGATATTCTTGATCAGCATCAACAGCTGAGACGATATAGCCAATGCCTATTGGCCATGTCCGTCTGTCTGTCCATCCGTCCGTATGAAACCTAGATCTCAAAAACTATGTGAGATACTCGTAGATTTATAATATGTTTGGACAATATTTGCACGCAAATCAAGTTTGTTTCAGATTTTTGCTACGATAAAAATCAAAAAAGAAGCGAAAATTTGAAGGTAGATTTTTGGTACATTCAATAATAATTACAGTATTTATGATTCCTGAAAGTTTGGTTTTACAAGTTATTTAAGATATACTTTTGTTTAGGCAAAAACGCAGTCTCACAGTCGCGCACACTTGACTGTAGCTTTCTTACTTGTTTCTCATAAAATTGAGTTCTTTTATAGAGTTCACCACGTGCTGATATCATCAATTTGGTTAAACGTAAAGTTGATGGTCGCAATCCCAGCAGCATTTGGTTCTCGGCTCAAGAAGGCGTGTTGCGAGTTCGCGATCAACCTGGCTTTGTATTCATCTCGGAGGCTTCATTCTCTTACAACTTTGTGGAGAAATATTACATGCCTCATGAGATATGTGAACTGAATGAGATCCTCTTTCGCCCGGAGAGCACTGTCTACACCATTGTGCATCGCAACTCAACGTACAAGGAGCTGTTGAAGCAGATACAATTGCGGATGCTAGAGGGCGGCATGACCCAGAAGCATCGACGTTTCTATACGAAGACCAAGCTGCACTGCTTCTCCAACAATTATGTCATCAATGTGGGCATGGAATATGCTGCACCTCTCTTTATGGCTCTGCTGGCCGCCTACATTCTCTCATTTATTATTCTAATGCTCGAGCTGGGATGGTCATATCTGAGTAGACGCCACTTGCAGCGTTCGATCGGTGGACAGTAAGGAAAATATACAATTTAAAATGTAGTTCTTTAGCTAGGTAAGTATCAAGCGGTTTAATAATTGGCCAATTAGTTAGTCCTACCTTTCAGCTGTCACTCACTATCCACACGCATCCATTAACTTGTCATTTGTCAATTTATGATGATTTATAGTGTTCTTATAAAAGCACTACTGCTAGCTAAACGATTTTGTCATTAACTAGCTGTAATTGAGGTGCAATCATGTTCACTATTCAATTTATCATCTATTATTTTGTGCATATTGCCAAGTTGAATAATGTCTTATTTCTACACTGTTGGCCAGCTAATTGTGAGTTTAATTTAAAATATAATTCTTATGCTAAATTATTGTTTATTTACAGCACTCTTTCCACTGGCACACTTAGCACATAATTCTGGAATATTCAATCAATTTTTGGATCTTAATGCAACATTCTCTCAAGCGGAGCATTTGCAAGCACAACTTGTTAATCATGAACTTATTAAGCTGGGAATTTACTTTGACATCAATTGTGATCAGAGCAAAGAAGTGTTGCAAATGGTAATTTCATTTCCTTGTTAATATTTGAGCAACTAAATTTTATTAAGCTTCTATTAACAGGCAAATACACAAAGCTTATTTAATGATCATTATCATTGGTTAATCATTGATCGCAATTTTGATTCAAAACAACTCCGAGAAAGATTTTCTGAAGCACAACTTTATGTCAACAGCGAGTTAACTTATGTCGAGCCGCAGGCAAATCTTAGCAGCTTTATACTCTACGATTTATATAATAAAGCTAAGCACTTGGGCAGTAAGCTAAACATAACCATCGATCAGCAAATTGACTGCAATGAACGAGGTTGCCACGTCAGAAGATATCTAAGCGATCTTCATCTGCGACTTCGATTGCAAAATCGCAGATATTTCACTGGCATTACACTGAGAGTTAATGCAGCAGTAAGAACAAGATATAATTTAGGCTTTTAACTAATAATCCTAATGCTATCTCCGATTAAAATAAATTATTTTAATGGTAGATCACCGCGTTGCCTGTAGATTCCCCAGAGGAAAAGATAAAAGAGTTTCTAAGCAGTCTTGATGATATTTACAAGGATTCATATGCCAGGCTGGGCTATCAAACGCATCAGGTGTTCAAGGACTTACTGGATTGCAAGTGAGTTGCATTAAATAATTAAAAGTGATATTTAACAAAAATATTAAAAGATATGTTTGTTTTTTGATAAAAAATATTTTATTTATTTGATTTATAATATATATTATATATAAATTTCAAATTTTTTTTTTTATTATTTTTTGTTAATTCGACTATTAAGATAAAAGGATTTTTATATTTTTCAAATCACACATTTGATTTTTGGTGTCATCTTGGAAAAAAAGATTGAAATTTAAAATTAGTCTACAATAAATACAATAATTATTTATTTGAAAAAATTTAGCTCAAAATTGATATACAAATATTTTGTATTAAAGTTTGTTTAAGACTCAGATAGTCATAATTTTTAGTTAAAATTCCTGAACATACAATGTCACATAAATTTTTAGCTTTTCTTTCACCTTTCGCGATCGCTGGACGGACTCGGAGGTAACTGGCGGCCTCATTGGGGATTTGATAAATGGCAGCGTTGATATGACAACCACCGCTTTCTTATACACCTTGGGACGCACCAAGTACTTTAAGCCCTTGACCTGGCACAGTTCCTTTCGCTCCGTTTGCATGTTTCGTAATCCACGCTCAGCTGGCGCCGAGTTGCGTGTCACGGAATTCCTCGAGCCATTCAGCTGGACGGTTTGGCTTATGTTTAGTGCATTGCTGCTGTTCACTGGCTTCTTGCTGTGGCTGACATTTCTACTGGAGCGTCGTCTAAGTCGAGCTAGCAGCATGGAGACATCCTTGTTGACCAGTTGCCTGTTATCCTTTGGTGCAGCCTGCATTCAAGGCGCTTGGCTACTCCCTCGCTCAACGGGCGGTCGCATGGTCTTCTATGCGATAATGTTGACCTGCTTTCTAATGTACAACTATTATACATCAATAGTTGTATCCACATTGCTGGGAGCACCGCCAAAATCAAGTATACGCACCATACAACAGCTGGCAGATAGCAGTCTAGAGGTGGCCGTTGAGCCCACCATCTATACGAAAGTTTATGTAGAGGTGGGTTAACATTGATCTATTTAAGTTATCAACAAATTATGCTTGCTTCATTTGGCAGACTGCTGAATTTCCCGATATACGCAGTTTGTATCTCAACAAGATCTTAAACAAGGATCCCAAACGCATTTGGTTGCCCTCAGAGCAGGGCGTGTTGATGGTTCGCAATCATCCTGGCTTTGTGTTCATAGCTGAATCAGCTAGTGCATATGTTTTTGTACGAAAACACTATTTGCCCCACGAGATTTGCGAGCTGAATGAAATTCTATTGCGCGATGAGACAAGCGCCAATACGATCATAATGAAAACATCGAATTTTGCAGAGCTATTCAAACTATGGTGAGAGCAACACAAATGTCTTATTATAAAGAATATAAAGAATTAATTATTATTCTCTTATTTAGTCAATTACGCCTCTTGGAGACTGGAGTGCATTTCAAGCACTTTCGCTATTGGGTGCGCAACAAACTGCATTGCTATCAAAGCAATGTCACCGTTGTGGTGGGCTTGGAATCCGCCGGACCGTTGTTTCTTCTACTACTCATGGCGTATATCATCTGCTTGTTTGTTTTGGGCCTGGAAATACTGTGGCATAAACGGCAGTTACGCAAAAGAAGAAATTAAGGCAAGTGGCTTGCTAATTTGTTAGCAATTTTAAACAAACATGCAGCTGACAGGCGACACGAAAATTGGCCAACGATTTTGACTATAAAAGGAAAGCCCCAAAAGGTGTCTGAAGCTCAAAAGTCAACAATAAAGAAAATGCAGTTGCTGCACTTGGCAAACTTTGTGCTGTACAATTTGCTACAATCGCGCATCACGTTCATTGTCATCTTTCACTGCTGGCAAAGGAATGAAAGTGATTAACTAACTAGAAAATAACTCAATAATTTTATTTATTGCTTATCTCTTGATTAGCTGAATAATAAATTACTCAATAATTTTATTTATTTCTTTTCTTTTTACAGTTTTTTAAAAAGGGATTAACTGACTAATAAATTACTCAATAATTTTATTTATTTCTTATCTAATTGTAGCTTTACAATTCGCTCAACAAATCTATAACTCGCCGCAACTCATCTATCATCAATTTGTGCACTTGGGCGACTGGAATTGGGAGAATTTGGAGCAGCGCTATTTGGATCATCATCAGCCCACTTTGGCTATCTATGTGGATCTGCAGTGTGAACGTAGTGAAGCGCTTTTAAAGGAGGTAAATTGCGAATTTCTTGCCCAAAAGCATATTTCTCATAAATTTCCTTTCAGGCTAGTCAATCGCAGCTCTACAATCAGCATTATCATTGGCTTCTACACGACAGCTTATCTGGCTTTGGCTTCTTCGAATTCTTTGCACCCTTTAATCTATCTGTAGATGCGAATGTGGACTATGTGAAACAGGAGGTTCTTGACAATGGAGACACCAGCTATGCGGTCTACGATGTCTATAGCAATGGCAATCACATTGGCGGAAAACTCAATATAACTGGCAACTACGAAGTAAACTGCAATGTGACAAAGTGCACATTGAAGCGGTATTTGAGCACCTTGCATCTGCGCTCCAAATATGGCCACAGAGAGCAGCTGCGGGATGTGGTATTGCGTGTGGCCACTGTGGTGACTCAGCGACCCATCACCTGGTCACCAGAATTTTTGATACGTTACCTCAGTCAGGATAACAACACGCACATCGATGCCATAGCCCGGTTTGGCTTTCATATCAATCTGGTGCTCAAGGATATTTTACAATGCGGGTGAGATTGAAAAGAGTTGTAAATAAGTTTTCTTTCTAATTTAATTTAATTTATGATTTTACTTAACATACATACATACATATATGTATGTAAATATACAATATTATAGTTAACAGTGCGCATTTGTAAAATGACAAGCCGTGATTTAAAAGCTTTGCATTTTATTAGTAGTATTTTGCAATTGCATTTTTGGTAATTTTAAGAAAATTTTATAAAACATGTAATTTGCAAGAATTGCATTACTGATCCTTCCTTTTCAGCATGAACTACACTTTTACGGATCGCTGGAGTTATAGTGACATCAATGGCGGCTCTGTGGGCGCTGTGGTTGATCAGACCGCGGATATTGCCTCGGCTCCTTGTTTGGCCACCGAGGGTCGCCTGAAGCGTATGTCGGCTATCATTGAGACGGGTTACTTTCGCTCCGTTTGCATCTTTCGCACACCCCACAACGCTGGCATACGTGGCGATGTCTTTCTGCAGCCCTTTAGTGCTATCGTCTGGTATCTATTTGGTGCTCTCTTATTGCTAATTTCCCTACTGCTTTATCTGGTATTTTATGTGGAATACAAACGAATGCCGCGTCGTCGTCATCTCAACTATATGCCATCGTTGCTGACCACTATCCTGATCAGTTTGGGTGCAGCTTGCAGTCAGAGTTCTGCTTTAATACCACGCTCCACTGGCGGACGTTTAGCCTACTTTGCGCTGTTCCTCATCAGCTTCATCATGTACAACTATTATACGTCTGTTGTGGTTTCTTCGCTTTTAAACTCGCCCGTCAAATCGGACATCAAGACAATGCAACAGCTGGCAGAAAGCTCGCTGGAGGTGGGCCTGGAACCGCTCTCGTTTACGAAAAGTTATCTGAATGTGAGTTTGACATTTTATTCATATTTATTAAATACTTTATCCTCACTGACTGACTGTATTAACTACGCATAGTCCAAACGGTAAGACCTATGAGGCTGTAATTCTTATACAAGATAGTTGAAACACTTTCAGCGTGCAATAAGGAGGGGTTTCTTAAAAATGTTTACTCTACTCTACTGCTAATCGTAATTTTCAAAATCTAACTGCATATGAGTATGTCAGTATATGTATTACTCGTATTATACATCAAATTATTTGGCCTGATTTACTTAACTTCTTTCATAACTAAACAGTTGGAGCTACGATGCAGCAATTTATATTTCAGTGTGCAGTAAGAGGGGATTTCTTCAAAATATCTACTGTAACTCTGAACTAATGACCCTTTATATTAGAAACTGTAGTCATGCTCTAGCTCTTAGTATTTGTTCACATTCAATTGCTGGCTAAAACTGAAGTTTCTTGATTCCTGGCCTTCCCTAGTACTCTTTGCGCCCAGAAATACATCTGTTCAGTAAGCTCAAAATTGAGACACAAACGAATAATCCGGAACTCTGGATACCCGCCGAGAAGGGCGTACTACGCGTAAGAGATCGACCTGGCTATGTGTATGTACTGGAAGCCAGCTCCGGCTATGCCTATGTGGAACATTATTATACGCAGCAGGAGATCTGTGACCTCAACGAGATACTCTTTCGTCCCGAACTCTTGATCTACACGCACCTTCATCGCAATTCGAGTTATAAGGAGCTCATACGCCTCAAGTAAAGTATTTGGCTTAAATCAAAACTATGCAACTAACTGAATATTATTCGTTAGATTATTGCGCGTTCTGGAGTCGGGAGTTTATCGTAAGCATCGCAACATTTGGGCACGCATGAAGTTGCATTGTTATGCCCAGAACTTTGTCATTACCGTGGGCATGGAGTATGTGGCGCCGCTGTTCTTTATGCTCATCTGTGGCTACGTACTGGTGTTACTATTGTTGCTGCTCGAACTCGCCTGGGAGCGCTATGTGCAGCGTACACGTTAAACACTTTGCACCCACTTTTTTTGTGTGTCATCTTGCACCTTGAAGCAGCTCGACTGCACGTCATGGCTTTAAGCTATTATGCAAAAATGGAATCAAAATAAAAGCACTTTGCGTTAACTTTTTCCGCTGTGAAAATTATGCAGGAATGCAACGACCCGGTTGTCCGTGCACTTCCTGTTGTCAGGACTGAGGACTGAGGACTGAGAGCCCGCGCAATTGCCGTGCACGCCTCGCTGCGTTGACCACGTTTTCATGTTTTCATGCGATTTTCGTATTTGCATTAAAAACTTTTCCCGGTTTGCCGTATTTTGGGCTATGATTTTTCAGCGTTTTTCCCACCTCCCTCCCATTTTTTCCATTTGCATTTTTATGCCCAGCAGCGAGCAAAAAGAGTCAACAAAAAAATGGAAGACTGCAACGTGTGGATGCCACAGAACACAGTTAAGAGATTAAACGGTTATCAGCATTTGGCAATTGCCGCTTGTCGCAACCTTTGAATGAAACCTTGACAGCGGATTTGTCGCAAGTTCTTCCTCTCTCTCTTATCACCCAGACATAACTAATCAATCATTTCATATTTATATATATTGGATTTCGCAGTGAGTCACGTGATTTATGTGGCAACCTGCGGGCGATACTTGACACCATTTCATTTCAGTTGCACAATCGGAAAATTGTGGCACGTTGTTGCGAAACCATAAAACAGGGCACCAATTAATGCCAATGTATCCGGATATTTTTTGTTCGCATAAGCAGCACAACTTTATATACCACTTAAAATTACTTTAAATGGGTAAGCGAGACTAAAGAAATTTATATGTACATTTATTTTGTAATTTTTATTATTTTTGTTTCATAAACTGGAATAAATACGAACCTCCCCAATTCGCTTACCACTTCAACTGTCTGACCCATGAGCACGCAACTGTTATGACAAATTGCCGTACAGCTGACAAATTGCCAGCTCAATCTTGTTGTCATCAGTCCTCCCCCATAAAGTAACTTATAGCACAACGCTGTCAATCTTTGCACATTACATTGAACGACAAATTGACACCCAATTGTAAATTATTTACTACATTTACTTGTCTTTATCGAGTTGGCAACAGAGCTATGTACCCCCAACCAACACTATAACCCTATCGCAGTCACCCTGCGTTGCAGTTGTCAACAACATGTTTTGGTTTTTGATTCTCTCTCGCATTCCCTGTTTTCTTTTTTTGTTACATGGCAACTTTAACTTGTTCTGCTCTGTGAATAATTTCATTTTTACTTTAATAAATTTTAATATAGTTTTTCTATTTTAATTTATTTACATTTTGCTTTGTATACTTTTACTCTTTTAATTGGTTGTGGCTGAATTAATACAAATAAATTACTATATTTTGGATTTAATAATAAATAAGTTGTTAATAAAAAAGTTGTTTAATTTAATATTTCTATCTAATTAGTCAAGGGTATTAAAAGTTCTCTGCACTGCAGTGCACTGCCCTGCAATAGAAAAGCAGCAATGCATTGCTTGTATTTATTTTTTGTTGCATACTTTGCGGCTGCTGCTGTTAAATTGATTTTGGTGGTTTGTGTACGTGCTAAACGCGCGCGCAAAATGGTTTTTGTTTAAACTTGCATCTGGCAATTTGTTTCGAAATTGAACTCTTCACTTTATATACCTGCTTTACTACAGTTTAGATGGTGTTGTTAGTCTGAAAATTACTCAGTTCTAGATTTACGATAGCTGTTGCCATTTGCTGGCGCTGGTCTGATACTATCTTAAGATTTATACGGCCCGTGTTCATCTTATCGGCAATTGTTATTGCTTGCAACTGGGAAGTTTAATCTATGCCCAATGAATTACTCAGATAAAGATAATGTTGGACGATAATGTTAATGATAATGATAATGATGTCAATTGGCACTTAAGCGTTCAGTTTAGCTTTCAACTTGATCACATTCAGTTGGTTTTCATTGTTCGCACGCGTTCAACGTAAAGTCCTTCAAAAGGGTAATCTATAAAATGTGCGTAATACTTGATAAGCTCTTAAGGTTTTTAGTATCTGTAGAAATTTAAGTACCAATGTGTTTTAGAGAGGAAGAAAGAGAGAGAAAGGCCTTGCTGCAGCTCAACGAACTTTACTTTGAGTTGTTGTTTCAATAAAAGTGGAATGTCAACGAAATTCGTTTTAAATCCGGTTTAAGATACTTGCAATTCTCGTTCAGTCTGCTTAGAGCTCCTTGACATTGCGCATACGCCATGTACGCCTAATAACAATAATAAGTCTGCTGCCTGAATGCTTAATTAGTCTACCAAATTCGATTATTCAATATTTTTCAATTCATAATCTTCTTTAGCAGCTGCCGATTCACAAACAAAACAACACTCACAAAATTTAGCTGACAACAGGTGACAAAAAAGTGACATAAAAAACGTGATGTTGCTGTCGCTGCCCCCGTCGCCCTCTTGCCCCTTGACTGTCTACTGTTTTCGCAACTGCGGCTCTGCTCATTCATAGCAACTGGCAGAACCATTTCTCAGCGATATAGTATATTTAGTTGCAGTTAATTACCTGCCAGATCGGCATTTCTTCTTGAGCTTTTTTTTATGCTGCCGCTCGCAGCTCGCGTGATTTTTAGCGCTTCAGCTCTTCGACGTCGCCGTCGTCGTCGTCGCTGTCGCAGTCGGTGTCGATATTGTCAGCTTTGTTGTGGGTCCCGTTTGGTGGGCGGTCGGTTCATTCAGATTCAGTCGGTCGTGAAACGTTAAAACGTGCGAAACGTTGTCAGCGACGTTATCTAAAATTCCCTGAGTTTCCGTTCTATAAATCTTAGCTACAAATAATTAACAACAGCAGCGAGAACATTTGAGATCAAGTGCTTGCGAGATAAAGCTTGAACAAACGGTGCGCTCTCTAACGGGTAATCAACTTATCAAAAATTCTATTTGACACATTTCAAATCAGTGCAATTATTTTCAACAAGTTATCTTTATAATGCAATAAACAAATCAGCCCAGGAGTAGCTAAAGTCCACAGCATATTATAAAAATGTTTAGAACAAGTTTTTATTGAAACTATCTACTATTTTTAGTTTCATATCCTAATAATATGATTAGCCATTATCTATCAAGAAATCGCCCCAGTTCTAATTCTAAAAACCGGTACACAAATTGTAATCCCACTTTACATGTTTACGACTCAATTAAAAATGCTGATATACCTTTAGCCTCGAACGTCTCTAGTTTCCTATGCAGTTCTATAGTTCTATCGTCTTTCGCAATACGAAACTGAAACTTCCTATATGCAATTTAAATGCATTGTACATAAAAGTGAATATGATGTGAATAACACAAATTTCATGTGGCGGCATAAATTGTTAACCCAAGGCAAATGTCGCAAACTTTTTTCGTACGTCTCGATTTACATTTCGGAGTTATAATGCGAAGTGCATTTAGCATTTTGTGCTGGATGAACGGACGGGTGTCAGGTTTATTTTCATGGGGTATGCAAAACGAAAGTGACAACTAAGCTGGGATAGTCTTACAAAGTGGGTCAACAACACCGCCGCTCTATGGGAGAGTGCGAACACCTGAATGAGTCAGAGAGAGAGAGAGAGAGAGAGAACTTGATTGATCACTTACAAAACACCGATGCGGATCGAGAATTTTGCTTGAGAATATCTAGCGGCTGGCAATTGAATTGATATCGCTTTAATTACAATACAAGCACTCGGTTAGTTCTCACGTGGGTTGGACAGACGTCTAAATAGCGTGTGTTTTTTCTTCTTTTTTTCTTATTTGCTAATCTCAAGCATTGACAAGGTCAAATAGCTGAGCAGCTCGTTGAGATAATTTGATTAGATACAACTGTTCTGGCCCACGACAATGTGATATACCCCCAATTTCTTCCGCCCCTTTCTCTCTCTCTCTCTCTCTCTGGTTCTCTTCTTTGCTAATTTGCAGCCTACGAAAGGTATTTAAGTGACTATTGATTGTACGTAACTGATCGAGTAATTGGCGATATAATTTAATTATAAACTTGTGCGATATCGTGACAACTTTTTACACCAGTCGCTTAGCATCTCATTGATCTTTTGAATGAGCAACAATCAAGAGTATTTAATTAGAGAAAGTTTTCTACCCTTCCTGTGTATGATATTTAATTGATTCTTTGAATGAGAAACGATCGATAGAATTGGAGACAGTTTTTTACTACATTATATTTAAATTTGTATGATATTTCATTGAATGAGAAAATGTTAACAATTTTGTATTTATTTCTTCATTGAAGTTAATCATTAATATTATATATTTTCATCATTTTACCCAAAATTCTTTCCCTTACATCTATGATTTATAACCAAAATACATTCGTTCTCTAGCAATTGTTGTTTTGCTGCATAAAGTCACAAGCTCTTGGGATTGTAAACAAACAGAACAATTTGTACTTTGCCCAGCCGAAAATCGTTGCCAACAAACTGTTGACTTTTTTCTATATCCGGGCCTAGTTCAGTTCCCTTTTGATGCCATCCAAATAGTTGATAAATAGATTGTATTTTAATGATATATTTGCGCACGTATTTAAACAAAACTTAATTTATAGTTGTGCCAAAAATAAACAGCAATTAAATTTAAAATCACTCGAGTGACGCAATTGGTAATTAAGCCAGACTTTTCGGCCAGGTCAACTTAGTAAAAGTAAAAGCCAAATTTGCGTCGTCATAAACAAATATTCTGTGTCAATAAGCTTAAATTCTTAAGCCAAGCACATAAATTTAAATAAATAAACACAATAGTAAAATGTCTGGCTAAATATTGTGCACATAAGGTGAGCGAGATAGGAAGTGTAAAATACTAAAACAATAATAAACAGTTGCATCACTCGGTTAACTATTTGAAGCACGTAATTCCCATTTTTTCGTTGTTCTCTCCTGAACTTGCTCAATGAAATTTCGTTTGCCTCAAGACCGCACATCGCACATGTTTCGCCTACTGAATTAAATTATTATTTTTTTGAAAAGCTTCTCTCATCGTAATCACTTGTAAAGTAATAAATGTATTAATAAACTGAGCGCAACACTTGAACTAATTTAAGCTGTGTGCTAAACGAGCTTTTAAATAGCGTGTCATTTTTTGGATAGTATATATTTATTGCACCTGTTTATACAATAACTGTGAGAGAACTGTTAAATTGTTCAAAGAGAGTTTTATTCACAGTGTTTTAAATGTTTGAGAAAAGTAGACGCTTTATAGCTTATAGACAGCTTAAAGACTATGATGAAACTGAAGATGAAGATGATGAGGAATATTCTGAAGGTTGTAGCGAAATTTCGGAAATTGAGATAATATAATACAACTTTCTTAATATCGAGGATAAAGTTGTATCTAATGAAATTACCCTATTCTATAATCTTTTTAGTCAGCAATTCGCGATATACAATTAATTCATTTAATTAATATAGAAGCACGATTACTTGCATTAAAATATGTTTAATATTTATTATTTCTATGATGATTAAAAATAAGTTGATATGCAAAACCATTTGGTATTTAATGATACTTTAAATAGGAATGTTCAAATGATTATACAAATTTAAAATAAAGGATGATATTGAGCTTAGCATTTCTCCATTGCAGTACTCCTGCTCAGAATGGCGGCCACAAAGCAGCAAGAGGCGGAGGACAGCGAGCACAATCCCCAAGTGGTTGTGACTCCTTCGGGAGCCGCTCACAGCGTGCGACATGATCGCAGCCTGTGGCGTGACTTGACCGCCTACTGGATACTCGGTCTGTGCAATAACTATGGCTATGTGGTTATGTTGAGTGCTGCCCACGATATCATAGCGCAGTTCAACGATGAGGTGAGTGAAGAGAACTTAACAATCCCGCAAAGAAAATGCTCTAACAATAGTTTTCTCACTTTGTTAGGAGACGGAAGTTGGCGATGAAGGTGGCAATGGACGCGAATGCCATTTGGTCTCCACCGGCGCCATTTTGCTAGCGGATGTTCTCCCCTCATTGTTTGTCAAGATACTCATGCCCTTCTTTCCCTTCTGGGTCAAGTGAGTTGTTTACCTCTTTACTTTTAGCAACTCAATGTTAATTTCAACTAATCTTTTTAGTGTACGCATTGGCTTGGCGGTTGCCTTTTCTGCAGCGGGTTTTCTGCTCGTTGGCTTTGCGAATGCCGAGTGGATGGCGTTGTTGGGCGTGGTCATCACCTCAGCCAGCAGCGGCATTGGTGAGACAACCTTTCTGGCCTATTCCTCGCGCTTCAACAAGTGAGTATTGCTGCCTTTGATTTTTTTTGATTTCCTCTTTAATACATTATTAATTCGTTTTTAGAAATGTCATCTCCACTTGGTCGTCGGGCACTGGAGGAGCTGGTGTCATTGGCTCACTGAGTTATGCCACGCTGCGCTCTTTGGATGTCAGTCCACGTGATACGATGCTCATCATGTTGGTCTTTCCCGCCATTGAAGCTTTCGCTTTCTGGTTGCTTTTGCGACGTCCTCAAGTGTTGCCTGTCACCACGGTGGAATCCACTGAAGAACTCATCAGTGACGATAAACCTTTGGTGGGCTTCAAGGAGAAACTGTCCTACATCAAACATCTGTTTGGTTACATGCTGCCGCTGTGTCTGGTTTACTTCTTTGAGTATTTCATCAATCAGGGCTTGGTAAGTGACTTACATTAATTTCAACTCATTGCCAACTTATTTTGAATTGTATTTTCTTATAGTTCGAACTGGTTTACTTTGAGAACATCTTCTTGGATCGTGCTTCGCAGTATCGCTGGTTGAACGTGGATTATCAGATTGGTGTCTTCATATCACGCTCCTCCGTCAATCTCTTCCAGCTGAACAAGATCTGGCTGATGTCAGTGTTTCAGTTTGTCAACGTCGTCTACTTCCTCACCGAGGTCATTTGGTTCTACACGCCCAGCATCTGGATTGTCTTCACCATTGTGCTGTGGGAGGGTTTGTTGGGCGGTGGCGCCTATGTGAACACCTTCTATCGCATGTCCAAGGAGATACCGCCAGGTCGTCAGCAGTTTGCAATGGCCATGGTGGTGCAATCCGATTCCTATGGCATCGCCCTGGCCGGTTTCCTCGCCATTCCCGTGCACAATGCCATCTGTGGGCTGCCTGCCTCGGTGCGCGGCGTTGTGTGGTAACAGGAAGAACAGCACAAAAATGCGCTCATAATGAGTAATTGATTATGCCTTTAAACTAGCTAATGAGTAGAGTATAAAAGTGTGTGTGTGTGAGTGTGTGTGATTATGTATGTGTGTACATTCTGTAGTATTAACTGTGTACGTGTGTGTTTGTAATCGGAGCCTTGTTGAGGCCCAGCTAAGTTCATAGAAGAATTTAGCTTAACGTGTATTAATCTTAAGCCGAAAATTTAATAATACAATTAACTATCCAATAATCAGGGTCTTTACTTTTAAATACTCGTAAAAGAAAGCACACAAAGTTAGCATATTTTACATAACAAAGTTGATGATAAATCGAATTTGCTAACGTTACAAATCTGAAATAAAATAAATAATTTGAACATTTTGTTTGATGATGACTCAAAAAGAAACCATAATAAAATATTTATATGCATTAGGGTACCATCTTGTTTCATTTAATGCACTACAAATTACTGTAAGTAAAAGCTATAAATTTAAAGCATTTAAAGTTGAAATATTAATATAAGCATTTGTCGAGGAAAGGTTATCAATCAGCCGGTAGTTCAATACCCTTCAAAATTCCTAAATATTTATTTCTATATAAGATTATGCCCTGCTCGAAATGTTCACTTCGGATAGAGTATATCGTAGTGTGAGGGTCTGTAAATGAGATAAACCATTGGCTGGCATCCTTCGGGGAAATCGTGAGTTTTCACCGTTCCACCTTCTCCCCGATCGAGGTACTCAACTCTCACTCCGACTCCCAACGCTGCGCACAACGCAATGATGTGTATGTGATCGGATTCCTTGAACATCGGCTCGACTTCTTGATGTCGAAACTCCTCAATGGACAGATTACCTTCGATAAAATGCTGATAGAATTCAGCATCCGCCTGCAGTTGACCTGATGTGATTAGGCGCAGATAAACAATGACATAATCCGAATAACGCTGATTGTTGAACAAGCAATGCAATTCATGTCTAGCTCGTTGAATGCCTCCTGGAGTATCTGGACACACACGATTGATCACATCTATGAACTGCAAGAAAGCCGAATTTAATAATAATTGAATGAAAAATATGATATTCTAATTTTTACAGTAGCATGAAAATCTTCCAAGGTAAAGCTTGGAAATCCAAGGCGCATGAGCTTATCTTTAAATCCCTCGGCAAGGACTCGAAATTTGTGATAAGCTAAGCTATTGGAAATCAAATGCTCGAGATATGAATAGGCAAAAGATCGGAAGAAACAATTGCCATCGGGTCGTGTACGTCGCAGATATTCATATTTGCCAGCTAGGTTATTAATCTTGGCAGTAAACACAGGATCACCTTCATATTCAGCAATTAAACATGCTAACGGTAACTCTTCACTGACCATGGGCGTCGTATCCGAGATCTAGTCAATGAAATAGCAGTCCTACAAAATATTACGTATACGAACTGTGCGCTCACCTCTCTTTCAATTTCCCGCTGTTGTTGTATGATTAAATCATCTGCATTGCCATCACTTTGTCCCACAGAATCCATATTTTTCATAAAAGTGTTACAAAAATATTTCAATTTGACAACGGGAAATTTTTTGTTATAAATTTTGTGAGAGCATTGGCAGCAATTCCAAAAAAGAGTAAATAACTATTAAACTACAACGTTGCACAAGTGTGTCATTAAAATGTAAAATATATTTATTTCAAATATTTATTTAACGGAATACGTCGATAAATAAATCGATTATTATTTCGATACGCGTTTTATTCGAAGCGCCTGCCTAAAAGTGCGCCACACATTATTATTCTCTCTTCATCTTACAACTTGTTTCATTTGAACAACTAATTAATTGTAGACTAATTTCGCTGCATGTTTATTTAACACCGGTTGTTGTTATTGGCACCAATAAGTCAACTACGTAACACCCGACTGACGTTTCAAGCTTCATCGGTGGCTGTGAATCGCTGATCAGCTCAGTTTGTTTTTAGCTGCCGAATGGAACGGTTATAGAGCGGCATCTGAATAGTTCGATTCATCACACATACATAATATATATATTTATTAAAATGCGCGTCGTCATCTTATCAGCACTTTTACTTTTACTTAATCGTGACTGGGTTAAGGCAGAGTCTACAACATCTTCAAACAGAACGAACAATAAATTACCAAATATAATTATTATATTAGCAGATGACATGGTAAGTGTAGTAAAATCGATTTTGGGTCAACGACAGCAATTAACATTTGTTATCACCCCCATTTAAAAAGGGCTTCGACGATGTGAGTTTCCGTGGAGGCAGGGAATTCCTCACACCCAACATCGATGCCTTAGCATATCACGGACGCATCTTAGATCGCCTCTATGCACCGGCGATGTGCACACCTTCCCGCGGAGCTCTGCTAAGTGGCAAATATCCCATACACACAGGTGAGCTACGAATACAACTAACTACCAAAAATAGAAATTGTGAAAAGTATATACAAAACAAATATATTGTTCGCGATAGTCATTGGGTTCAAACTGTATTCAGCAGGTCGAACGTGATTCTATAAAATACTAATAATCATAATAATATTGTACTTTTAATTAAACACTGTTGACGTTATAGTCATGTCTGTGTGCCTGTCGGTTTATAAACATATAAATACGTATACATATGTGTTTGTATTTTACATTTCGACGTTCACTTTTGTCAGTGCATTTTTCATTTTTTTACGAAGAACTTGTAACTAACTTCTGAGTTATAAAGTAAAATCTCAAACAAGAGCATTATTACTTTTTGGCTAAATGACAAAACCTATTAGAAAAAGTGTTCGTAAGTGGACTTTAATCGGGCACTGTATTTTCCAATCTCAACTACTACATATAAAGGCTAATAATATTTGTTTGTGATTAAGATAACTTTTTTTATTTGTTTAAATGCACCTCAGTATTTTGCAAATATAAAAAAATAATATTTTTTTGAAGAGTACTAAATACTTACAACTTTAAAATGATACGCCTTTAAATATATACTATAATATAAATAATTAGTAATCACTGTTTTACGACCGAAGTAATTTTATTCCTCTTATTTATGTGTTTTGAAAGCTGACGCCTAATTATAATGTTATCATTTACATCTTGAATTAAAAGTACATATGTATGTACATATATGGTAGAACCAATACAACTTAATTAATTTTTGACATTATACACAAAACAATTTTTTAATGCAAATATGAAGTTCGGCATTATCTTCTCACATCTACAAAATTTTGTTATCAAAATTTTATAGCTGATAACTTTAACTTACTTATATGTCTATTGGTAAATTGCCTAGATTTAAATTTTTTTTTTTATAGTTAGTAAGGTGTTTAATTGAAAAAAAATAGTTTTGGTTGAATTTTTTCATTATTGTAACTTTTATGATTTTTTTCCTTAAGTTTGCCATAAGAGTGATAAGTCATTAAAACTAGGGTGAACCCAAAAAACAACATTTTTTTAATATTAAAAACAAATTTAAAATAAAAATTGGTATGCACTTTTATTAACATACCATCAGTTAACTTATTAAAAAAAATTGGGCGAATCCGCAATCATATAATGAAACCACAGGACCTGAAAGTTACAAATTCGTAAGCCTTCAAAGTGCGGCTTTTCTTGTGGCGCTGACTGTATTTGTTCATTCCTTCAGGTACCCAACACTTTGTAATTAGCAATGAGGAGCCCTGGGCGCTCTCACTCAATGCAACCCTGATGCCTGAGATCTTTAGGGAGGCAGGATACTCAACCAATTTGATAGGCAAATGGCATTTGGGATTCGCCAAGCCAGAGTACACGCCCACACATAGAGGTTTTGACTATCATTATGGCTACTGGGGCGGCTACATTGACTACTATCAACGACGGGCGCAGATGCCGGTGGATAACTATACGATGGGCTACGACTTTCGACGCAACATGCAGCTGGAGTGTGCGGAACGTGGTGTCTATGTCACCGATTTGCTGACCAACGAAGCGGAACGTCTCATAAGTGAGCAGCCAGGCAAGCAAAAGCCTCTTTTCCTGATGCTCGGTCATCTAGCGCCGCACACTGCCAACTCAGATGATCCGTTGCAGGCGCCCGAGGAAGAACTGCGTAAATTTGCGCACATCAAGGATCCCAATCGCAGGAAGTATGCTGGTGAGTTAGAGCTGAACTTCCATAAAATATATGCAATATATTTCCATTCTATTCTTGCATATCCTTAGGCATGGTATCCAGACTGGATCAGAGCGTAGGTCGCATCATCAGCGCCTTGGCACGTAGCGAGCAGTTGGAGAACAGCATCGTCATCTTTTATTCGGATAATGGCGGACCTTCAGTTGGCCTCTTTGCTAACACTGGCTCCAATTTTCCACTCAAGGGTCAGAAGAATACACCCTGGGAAGGCGGCGTGCGAGTTGCTGGTGCTATTTGGAGTCCCTTGTTGGAGGGACGTGGAAGTGTGTTCACCCAACCCATTTATGTAGGCGATTTCCTGCCAACACTTGCACATGCGGTTGGCATTGATTTGCCACGGTCCCTTAAACTGGATGGCATTGATCTGTGGCCACAGTTGGCGGGTGCCAAAGATGCCGTTCATGTGCCGCGCGAGATATTGCATAATCTGGACGATGTGTGGCGTGTTAGCTCCTTGATGCTCGGTCAATGGAAGTATGTGAATGGCACAACATCGGCGGGCCAATATGACAATTTGCTTATGTATCGTGAACTGGATGATCTGGATCCACGCACGAGTCGTTATGTGGTTGAAGTGCGTAATTCACCTGCCTCCAAAGCTCTCGCTCCTTTCGATTTACAGCGGTTAACCCAGTCAAGGATCAACAATCTCAGGCGAGCTGCAAAAGTGCGCTGTGGTGACTTTCAGCGAGGCTGCAATGCATTAGTGGAGGAATGTCTCTTCGATCTGAGCGTGGATCCTTGTGAGACTAACAACTTGGCTTACTCGAAGCCCCATTCGGACGTGCTTTCGGCACTGCGAGAGCGTATCCATCAGCTAAGAGCAGGCGCTGTGGCGCCTGGTAATCGCCCCAGTGCCAGTTACGCTGATCCCAGTTTACACAAGTGCACTTGGGATAATTTCGATGTAAAGCCGGCGGATTCAGGTAATACTATCCCATTATTATTATAAATACTATTCTTATTAAATGTTTTTGCAGTCCGTCTAGAATGTGATTACCATGGCTTACCTTGTGACGCATAATTTTTCTGACCAGTTACTGGATTTCGGATATTAAAACACTATAGTTTGGCACGAACTTAATATTATAGAATGTAAACAAACGCAGCACTAGAAATAATAAATTCTATTTTTTTTTCATATCTTGTGAATTTTAAGAAAAATCTCTCACAGACAATATTAGCTTGGCGCCAACAAATTTAAGCAGTTAATTTATCTGGCCACACAGTTCATTCCGTTAAATATCGATAACAATAACAACAGAGCAAGGAAAGGAAATCGAAAAAGTCGTTGCATTGCCTGGCAGCTCGGTGGTTATTTATATTGGTGTAAATAAAAGTAAGGCAATAAAAATGTATTTTGCCAACGAATCAATCCGTAACAATTGTAGTGGTTATTACATCGATGATTTCATTTACTCTATTTGTATCTATAATTTTTCCGAAATAGTTTTTAACGGAAATCTAATTAAAAAAGTTTAACCAGGTGGCAACTCTGAGAATTTGTGTGTGTTTGAAAAAGCTATTTTGAAGAAACAAAAAGTACCGTCTAAATAGCTTCAGAACATTATTTAATGGCTGCATAAAATGTTGATATCTTAAAAAGATTGTTATTTTGTAACAGTAGTAAATAGATTAAAAACATGTTGCTCATCAGCATTGCCATATCGCCATAAGGGTGGAAAAATATGTCCAGTATCCTCACCAGCTGTCAGGCAATAAAGACAGACTGCTTGAGAACACAACACAATGGAGGAACGTGCCGTTTTAGCTAATATCGCTACAATTATTACCAAGGACTTGCTCATCGATGATCCGACCAAACACAACATAAACTGCGGCTTCTCCAACAGCAGCTTTCCACTGCTCGATGAAAGCGACGATGATGAGGCGGAGATTTTTGCACTAATGCAGCGCAAGCGAGCCGATACAAAGAACCCAGGAAAGGAGACAACAGCAACATTAAAGCGCAGACAGGTCGATAAAGTACCAAGGGAAACATTCAAGTCCAGGAAGACGAACAAATTGGAGTGGGAATATGCAGAACTTAATTTACTACATCGCTATGTGGATGCTCAGTTTGAATCCTTTTTGCACATGCGAAAGCTCACTTATCTGGTGAGTACTCCCCTAGACGTAATCCAACGATAGTATCAATGGCCTACATATTCCATTCATAGAAAATACAGCAGGAGTTGCACCCGATTCTGGAGAGAAATGTGCTCCCGGGATATCCCACGCCACAGACAACACTCGCCTTAGCTTTGTGGAAACTCTCAACGGACGAACATTTCGAGGAAATTGCTCGAAAATTTCAGTTTCCATGGTCGCTGTGCCAGCAAGTGGTGCGCAGCTTTTGGCACATTATCTCCGACAACTACGAAAGCTTCATCAAATGGCCCAACTCTCTGGAGGCTCAACAGAGTACTCTGCAAGGGTTTCAGTCTGTGTCCCAGCTAAGCTGCTTTCGCGACCTCTTTGGCATCATTGTCCTTAAACGCGTCGACATCTTTATGGAAAGTGAGCATGCCGAGGTGGCTGTGGTTCTGCAGCTCATCTGCAATGCGGAAAATAAGATCATCGATTGTTATGTGGAGCTGGAGCAGGATTATAGCTTTGAGGAGTCGCCCATTGGACAAACACTTGCCCTCAATCCACGCACAATGCCAGCTGGCAGTTATCTCATTGGCAGCCACAGTTTTCCTCTCAAATCCTATTTGATACGACCCATTGAGGCGGAATGCTTTCGCAAAGATGTAGTATTCAATGGGTTATTGGAGCCAGCTTTTCAATTGGCTGATAATGTGCTAGATAGTTTGGCACGTCGATTTCAGACGCTGTATGCACTGGAGGCGCGTGATTTGAATGAGGTCCGGCTGATAGTGGAGAGCATTTGTGCCATGCATAATCTGTGCGTCGATTACGAGGATGACTATTTGGAGGTGGATTCTGGGGGAGCGCATCAGAAATGCAGCTGGGGTGGAGTGTTATCTGAGCGCAGAGGTAGCGAGAAGGATGCCAAAGGTCTGCACAGACGAGTGGAGCTCATCGATGCATTGGTCAACACTGATGAGGGCGATTAGATTATACTTTTCACATTACATTTTGTCACGGTATAAGTTTGGAATAAATAAGACATAATTTTTAATTGAATTTATACTATATTTATGGAAATGGGTTATTGTAGACACAGTTTGAAGAATTTGTCATGCTAAAAACTATGTATATGAAGAAATAATATTATATGCAAATACCACGCGGGCAGTTTTTTTAAAAGCGATAAATTGGCAAAAATTAAACACATCACATCCGATATCAATTATCGATAGCCGAGCCAAATAATCGATTGAACACGGCTTAGTATTCAAGCAAAAATCTGGCAACTCTACTGCAAAAACAAAACAAATGCACGTGTGATTTTGTTTGGTGCCTGAAGAATTGAATTAAACAAACATAATTTAAATAATAATTAAGTTCATCATGGATACTCATGATATATTTCGGCAATTGACCGCAGGAGTGCGGTTTACCAAAAAGAGAACCGTACGTAGAGTCCACTAAAAATAAAATAAACACGCACATTAATCGTGCATTTTGTTTCAGGCGCCACCGGCAGTTAACGCGAAGAAGTCTCAAATCATTGCAAAAGAGGAGCTGCCTAAGCCAGCAAAAGTTGCCAAGTTAGCAGAGGATGACACTGCAACCCAACAGTTTCGATTGCTAGCTGACAACATTGGCAGTAACGACACAGCAAATCCATCCAAAGATAAACGTAAGAAGGCTAACAAAAAACAATTGTCACCGGAGCAGTTGGAGCAACGACAGCGCGAGGAGCAGGTGCAGGCCATACGTAAGGAGCACGGTATTACAGTGCTGGGCAAAGATGTGCCCGCGCCCATTTCAACATTCGATGAGCTGCAGCAATACAAACTGTTGCCCCGCCTCAAGGAGAATCTTTTGTCGTTTGGCTTCGAGCAGCCGACGCCCATTCAAATGCAAGCGCTTCCCGTGCTGCTCAAGAATCGAGCACTTATGGCGTGTGCACCAACTGGATCGGGTAAAACATTGGCCTTTCTTACGCCCATTATCAATGGACTGCGCTGCCACCAGACAACAGGATTACGTGCTCTCGTCTTGGCGCCTACTCGCGAGTTGGCTCAGCAAATCTATCGTGCTTGCATGGAGCTTACTCGCTCCACGGGCTTGCGAGCGCACATCATCAGCAAAGTAAGTGAAGCGCAACAGCAATATGGTCCGGAGTGCAAGCAAAAATATGACATTCTGGTGTCGACCCCAAATCGAGTGCGTTTCCTACTGCAACAGCAGCCGCCGTTGCTTGATTTGTCGCGCATTGAATGGTTTGTGCTCGACGAAGCGGATCGTCTGATGGAGGATGGCAAGAACAACTTTAAGGAACAACTGGATGTGATCTATGAAGCCTGCACGCACTCCCAGAAGCGTGTGGCATTCTTCAGTGCCACATACACGGTGCCCGTGGCCAAGTGGGCCTTGCGTCACCTCAAGCAACTGGTGCGCGTGACCATTGGTGTGGCAAACAGTGCCACGGATACAGTGCAGCAGGAGCTGCTCTTCGTTGGCTCCGAGAGTGGCAAATTGATAGCTGTGCGAGAAATGGTGCGCCAGGGATTGCAGCCGCCTGTGCTTGTGTTTGTGCAGAGCAAGGAGCGTGCCAAGCAGCTGTTCGAGGAGCTGCTCTACGATGGCATCAATGTGGACGTCATACACGCCGAGCGTACACAGCATCAGCGTGATAATTGTGTGCGCGCCTTCCGAGAGGGTAACATTTGGGTGCTGATCTGTACGGAGCTGATGGGGCGTGGTATTGACTTTAAGGGCGTTAATCTGGTCATCAACTATGACTTTCCCCCCACCAGCATCTCGTACATTCATCGCATTGGACGCACTGGTCGCGCTGGACGACCAGGACGCGCTGTTACCTTCTTCACGCAGGACGACACGGCCAACTTGAGAAGGTAACTATACTTAAATTTGATTTTTATATTAGTTTTAAAAATTTTATTATTTTTCCAGTATCGCACAAATCATCAAGAACTCTGGTGGCGAAGTGCCCGATTACATGTTGAAAATGAAAAAGGTGAAGAAATCCGAGGCCAAGATGCGTGCCAAGAAGCCTCTAGATCGTGAGGATATATCCACGAAAATAAAAGCTGAAAGACTGCCGCTGCCAAGAGAATTCGATAAAACGAAGAAGCCCTTGCAAGCAGGGAAAACGGAAAAGCAGCAAAAGAAAAAGGAAACGGGGAAAAATGCAGGAAATAAAAAGTCTAAGAAAGTTAAGAAGGCAAACTAATTAAGATACAAATTTGTCTTATATGTTTTAGGAAAATATATATTCATCTGTTTAATAAAATCGTATTTTAAACAATTTCCAATCTGTTGATTTGTAAACTATTTTAAGCTAAATATTCCCCATTTAATTTCTGACTGAAAGACGCTTTAAGGTTAAACAAGATACCCTAAGATAAACATGAAAACAAATTAGAGAAGTTAATGGCAATATCAAGATAAATCATAGGTGAATAGAAAGATCAATACAACTAATTATTTTCATGTTCAAAATTGTTTAATATTTGTTTATTTCAACAAAAATATATTCCAAAGTACAAAAAATAATACACTTGCTGCAAAATTTGCAGAATTATTTTCTGGACTAAGGATTAACAAATGCTTCAACACAAAAAAGTTATAGAAATTAAACAATTCCAAGTTATACTATAACTAAATCTTACTTAATTATTTTGAATATTTCATGCAATATTCAAGTTACTTAAACGTTCCAAAGTAAAAAAATATATTTTCAATTCTTCAATTCATATCAAAAATAACTCATTACTCAATTTCTTAAACTAAATTAACTGCTTAATAATACTGTAGACTCTTAATAGTTACGGTAGACACCTGGAGAGATTATGCTTTAAAATATGTACATTTAAATGTTTGTTTCAATCTTGTTTTTTCATTATTACGTTTATAGACAAAAATTAAAAGAGGAGGTATTTGAATATTTCAGATAAATTTTCTATCTGCTTAGCAAAAATTTCATTAAAAAAATGCATTTCATTTTATAAACGAAATGAACTGCTCAGGATTACCAAATGTATAGTTTAGATACTTGGATATGTACACTTAGAGGTTCATATTTTAAACTTCACACTCATGATTACGCTCATGGATAAGCAGTTGATCCTTGCGCGAGAATCGCTGTCCACAATTTGAGCACTTGAAGGGCTGTTGTCCCGTGTGGAGGCGAATGTGGCGCTCGAGATCGCGTCGGCGATTGAAACCCTTGGAGCAGAAGCTGCACGTGTGGGGACGATCACCACTGTGGATACGTAGGTGTGTCTTCAGATCATAGTTGCGAGCATAGGACTTGGAACAGTGCGAACATTTGTATGCCTTGCCCGTGTGCAAAATGATGTGTGCACGCAAATTGGGATTTCTGGGTAAACACCTTTGGGCAATGCGGACACTGATGTGGTCGCTGTCCGTTGTGGGCATTAATGTGATCCCGGGCATGATGACTTTGGGCAAACTTGCGCGGACAATGCGGACACGAGTAGGGACGCTCGCCAGTGTGCGTGCGCATATGTGATTTGAGCGTGTCCAGGCGATTGAAAGCCTTTGGACATTGGGGACATTCGTGTGGACGACCTGCCTGTGGCACTCTCTCGGTGTCTTTGTCGTTGTCGTTGTCGATGTAATCCTCATCATCTTCGTCAGCGCTAAAATCACTTGGGCTGTTGTCATCCGACTCTAGCTGCAGCTCCGACTCCAAATTCTTAGCGATTTCTCTTGTTCTTGCCGATTGACGCATCGGAGAAGATCTTGGGCTGGAGTCGGGTTCCCGGAACCCGGTAAAAAGGCGGCGACATAAGCTCATCAAAACTCTGCTGTGGTTGCTGCGGTGGCGTCTTTGGCAGTTCCAGTTCCTCCTCTTCCTCTTCAGCGTCTTGCTGCGAATCTCGCTCTGGAGTGCTGGGAGAGACAACCTCTTCGTCGCAGTTTTCATCTGGCTCCTCTTTCACGAAGTTGTCGTCTGGCTTGGACAGCTCCTCAAGAATGGCACAAAATTCATCCACGGGATCCACGAGAAATTGCTTATGCTGCTGCTCCTCCTGCTTCAAGGTTAACAGCTTGTAACTCTGGTCGCATTTGCGTTTGAACTTGTATGCGGTCTGTGCATCCAAGTAGCAGGTCCAACATATCAACTTGGGGAAGTTGTCGTCCACTCGAATCTTGCATTCGATGCATTCGTTGAGCATGTCTGCCAAGCTGATCTCCTCCTCCGGTTGTTCCTCGCCGAATATGTCGACCATACCATCGGAATTGCTGAGGCAAATACGGCATACTTTCTCCATAATTAGAGAACTACGTATTAAATGTTTTTAATTTACATTCGCGCAACAAGTATACCCAATGTATTGATTCGCCGATTCTTTGTATCGTGACTTATCGATAGATTTGCGATTCTCGATAATGCTGACAGCAGCAATCTATCGAGCCTAGCCCAAGCCATCGCGCGAAAATAATCGATAATTGGCATTTTCAAATTTCCCCCAGAATGAAATACACTTTAAAATACGGCAGTTTTATTGTATTAACTATCGCGTATATGTATATATTCTTATACATATGTTCGATATTATATTGTTTCTTTATTTACTGTGCAATTATTTTAGTTTTGTTTGCTTTTGTTGTTTTATTTTATTTACGTGTTGCTTACGCTTGAGAGTGAGTGTTGTTATTCTCTTAATGCTAAATATATAAATTAGTGTAGTTAAATGCTATTCTTAAGTTTTATGTGGTTTTGCAAACATCAAATGTGTGTGTTTGTCAAGTTAACAACGTTTTAATTATTATTTAATTATCATAGAGTGCATGTGGATAGGCATCAAAATAAATCCAGAATAAATAATGTATGAATAAATTATAAATGTGGTGTTGTGTGTATGCATGCTAGTTTTTGATTTTTTTTTTTAAGGGCAACAACGAAATATATATAAAGATGTATATTTGTATATGTGTTTTATAAATAAATAAAATGCAAACAGCCCTAAAACTAAGCAAAATCATAGCTTTTTTTTGTTTTGTTATTTCGAGTTGGTTCCTTAGATTTGTGTTGTGGCGTAAGTCACAACACTTAATAAATTGCATCAATTTTCGATAGATTTTTCGACTTAATAACTACATTCATACATTTATGCATTTTTTGTTAATTTTGCTATTGAAAAGATTACGTACTTGCTATATAGTACATTACAACTACAATTCATTGTATGTTTACTGTTTGTATTTTAAGCATGATAAGCTATTGGCGCTTATTTTGAACAATTATTCATTAAGAATTAATTATTTGTTAATTTTTATCTCGCTTGTGATTTTTATGCTGAAACAATTTACAAATTCGAAACGTCAACCACACTTATTATTTACGCGGTCAGTTACGAAGTTAATATTATTATTATTCTTTTGTATATATCTAATACACTTCGATTGCGTAGCTTAAGTATAGTATATTTGATTTTTAATGCTTTGTATTTTGTTTGTTTTTGTTTTTCGAGAGTGTTATATAAATGTAAATGAATGATGTGGCGAGAGGTGAGAGGGGGAAAAGGCATGTCAGAAATTTCCATGAAATTTTAACCAACAGTTTGTTTTGTTTTAGTTTGCTTTACAAAGAACATGTAGTATTTAGTTACTTAGCTTATTAAATATTACAGTACATCGTGTTTAGCATATAATATATATATTTAGGTTTGTGTGTGTGTTCGTGTTGGGCTGATTGAGTGTAGCGTGTAATTGAGAATGTGTGTGTGAGTGTGTATTAAACTAAAGCTAGGCATATTTTGTTAAAAACGCGCGACACAACAAACATTTCTCATTTTTAACGCGCCATCAAATGGGGGAAACGATTAACAATTAAGTATCAATTATACAATTATGCTTATGCTTAAGTCTATCATCAACTTATAACCGCTGGAAAAAATTTGGCTTCGATTTGTTGTAGCAGTTAACTGTCTGTCGGTCTGTTTTTTCTGTTACTATTTCATGTGGTTGTTTGTTGCAGTTTTTAGCTGTTGTTGTTGGAGTTCCTGTTCCTTTTTTAATAGAAGTGCGGCGGCGGCAACGTTTGCGAGGGCAGCGCTGACGACGCCGGCTTCGGCTCCCATCAGACGACAGAATCCTTGCGTATCCTGCGTGTTTTGTGTATGTGTGTGTTAGCATATATGTAGTATGTTTTATGTGTGTGAGTTTAAATATAAGGACAAATGCAAAGAAATGACATTATAGTTGAGTTAGTTATGCAGTTCAACTAATTTTTGATTATTCTGATGTCTAAAACTATTATCGCACCACATATAATTCTCAGTCTGAGGTGCACGCATAACACCAACGCCGCCACCCAGGCGACGATAGTTCATGCAGCCGCACAAGCGCCATTGATTCGTCTCAGGATCGTACACCTCAATGGTCTTCAAGTAGGCGGAGCCATCAAAGCCGCCCACAGCATATAGCTGCCCATTGACAACAGCCAGACCGACCTGCAACATCAGAGAGATTTTAGTAGAGCGCAATAGAATTAAGAGCGTGTCCTTGACTTACGCCACTGCGACGAGAGGTCATGGCCACAATAGGGCTCCAGGTGTTGGTGAGGGGATTGTAGCGTTCGGCGGACGACAGTTCCATGCAATCGTCACGGCCGCCGACGGCATAAATATAATTATTAAAGACAGCGCAACCTAAATGCTTGCGACGTGTGCTCATGGGATTGACAGCAACCCATTTATTTTGCCTGTTTAAATAATAAATCAATACAAATTGTAATATGAACAATTAAGAGCAACACTCACCTAGGATCGTAACGTTCGACGGTGTTAAGCGGACATTGGCCATCGGAGCCGCCAATGGCATAAAGATGACCGCTTAGGACAGCAACAGCAACGCCTAAACGACGTGTGGTCATCGGTGCCACCTTGGACCATTTGTTCTCCTTGGGATCATAGCGTTCCACATGATTCAGACACTGTACACCATCCTGTCCACCCACGGCATAGAGAAAGCCATCCAGAACAGCAACGCCAACGCTGGTGCGGCACGATGTGGTTGGCGCCACATCGCAGGACCATTGATTGGTCTGTGGATCGTAGCGTTCAATGCTATTCAAATAGCTTTGGCCATCATGGCCGCCAACAGCATATAAAAGATCATTGAGAACGGCAACGCCAACGCCACAACGTCGCTTGCTCATCGGCGCAACCATTTTCCAATCGTTGGTCTGCGGATCAAAGCGTTCAACGGAGGCAATCGCATCACCCGAGCACCAGCCGCCCACGGCGAAAAGCACTTCACCGCGTCGTGTGGGTTTGCGAGGACGTGTGCGTGGACCTTGCATCAATGGACGTTCCTGTGGCAGCAGTAGATAGTTTTTAGCCTCGTCGACCAGATCGCGACAGGCTTCATCGGAGCGCACCAAGAGATCGGAGCCCACAGTACCGACTAGGAACTTGGGCGAGAGTAGTGGCAAGCGTACATGTTGCAACACCTGCAAGAGAGCATTTATTAGTTTAAACATCAAATGAAGCAGCAAATAGGAGAATAGAATATTTACTTGTGCCAAATGCTGACGCCGTTCGGCGACATTGTACTTCAGCCAGGACATGACCGCATTGAAGACCTGCTCCTCGCTGCGCACATTGAGCTCATCGCTGCAAATTATATCCACCAACTGGCCCACGGGCAGCAGCAGGAACTCCTCGCTCTCCATCACCTCCTGGAAGTTGTGCTGGGTGAATTTGTCGGCAATGCGCAAAAGTTCGCGGCAGGAGTGTGTGTCGGCAAAGGCGCGTATGCCCAGACAATTGGTCGGATCGAGTTGACGCTTGAGGAACTCACAGCAAATGTCCTGGATCTCGACGAGCTGCAACAGACAGGCAGCTGGTAGCAGAGTCTGCACGTTCGATTCCTCGACAATGATGTGAGCGGTGTAGCAAAAGTCGATTAATAGCTCCATGGCATTCTCATCGATGTCGCGTATGGTGACCTCTGTTTGTCGTGACTCCTCCAGCTCACCGGTGAACATGGCACAAAAATACGAGCTGCACGCACTTAAAATGACCCGATGCGCAAAGATCTTGCGTCCGCCCACATTGAGCACGACGTCGCAGAGTTCACGATGGCGACGCAGCATATTCAGCTCAGTGAGCGTTACTTTCGGATGTTTCTCGGACGTGTGCGTGAGACGGGCGGGCGACGGTGGACGCTCGGCACCGCCGCTGCCACCGCCACCACCCAGCCCACTGCCCGTTGTGCCTGAACCAGCAGCGGTGGCTGTGGCGGCAGCACCGCTGCCTAGGCCGGTGGAGCCCGGCAGCAAAGGATCGCCCATTCTATTCGCCGCTAAGCGCAGCGGGGCGGATGCCCAACCCCACACGGCGTCTATCTAAAAGGTGTGAAACGAAAGGAAGCAAAAAAAAAAAGAAGAAAAAGAGAATGAGTGGAGAAGTTAATAATGTTACGCCTTCTTTGCCTTTGCCTTTGACTTTGTCCGCCGCCCACACAAACACATATGCAATGCATACAGCGCAAAACTGGAGATGTGTGCGTGAATAAGCGCACTTGAACAAAGCTCTACAAACAAAACATACTCAACAAAATATTCTAAGTATGTGTACATGAAAATATTATAAGTATGTCTATTTAAATGCTTACTAAGAGCACATTTTTCACATTTGTATATTCAATTTGAAATTTGATTTTAATTTTCATTTTATCGCATTTGTTTTCATTGCTGCTGCATTGTGGGCGTGAGCAAACGTTTGTCACGCGCTCATCTCTAAATTTTGTTTTTGTAATCTTTCCAATACCTTTGCGTCTCTGTTGTCCACGGATCCAAAGCACGTCCACGGAAACCAGGTGCAGGCGGAAATGTTCGAAAATGCAATTTTGCTGCTTGCTTAAAGCGACATTTGTGCTAAATAATTTTTGCGTTGCGAGTTTAGAAATTATAGCAATTGCTTGCGCAAATCACCAGATTTTTACTTCACTTGCACACTGAAGAACGTTGGTTGTCTTGTGGGAAAAATCGAACAATTGCAAAACAGACGTTTTCTTGCAACTATTCCTGCAATTATTGCAGTAGTTTAGAATCGACAAACAATGCTGTGCATTGTGTGAGCACTTCGAACATAATTTGATAATGCACTTGCACTTCTTTCGCACATTAAACAAAATTTTTCACAATATTTTCATCAAAGACTTCTCGTTGGAAGATACTGCGTGACCAAGCAAACTTAATATCAAAATATTGGATTGTTCATCGAAAAATATACCAAAATCTACCAATTTGACTCTTTATTAAGTTCGCAGCGGTTTATCAATAATGTCTGTAAAAGCCACATCATTTCCTTAAAAGGTTTGCTTCATTGTTGGAAAACAGATTAATAAAGTTTTTAAGTTAGTGTATCTTTTGAACAGTCCTTAGTATTTTAGTATAATTAATATCTTGAATGGTCACATATGATGTGTAGCTATCGCACATGGTGAAAAAACTCTCTAGGCGATACCGATAGTAAAACATTACGAAAATATAATATTTTTATAAATTCAAGTCAACTTTTTGCAAACATTGGCATTTTAATGATAATCAAACTTCAAATTTTGTGATACAGTAAAAGTAAAAAAAAAATTTATTTTGGCTTCAAAACTTTTGTTCTCGATAATAAAAGCGATGTTAAATAAATATTAAAAACATCGATACGTTAGTAGTGCCATCGATATTTCTCCACCTCTGTGTATAACTTTCATATGTATGTATAAGTGCGACGAGGAAGCATTTTCCAAAAAAAATTAAAAGCTATTAAAAATAGTGCAAAATAATTAATAAATTTAAGTTCAAAGTATATGTAATTAAACCCAAATAACATACGCATAAAAGTATCAACAAACAAAACAATTTGAAGAAGTAAATACGAGTGACGCAAAAACCACATACACACAAAGACACACATATAGGCAGCCTCATTTTTTTTTAGAAAGTACGTGAGAAAATACAAGTTTGGTTGTGTGCGTACGCATGTCGAGTGGAGAGTAGGAGACTTTTTGTTTCTGTTTAGCGACACATTTAATTGTGGATGGCTGACAACACAAACAAAAACAACATAAAAACAAAAACAGATAATGTTGATTGCCACACATCAGCAACAACAACAAGAAAAGCAGCGAGAGCAGCAAGAAATGCATGTACCAACAACAATCGAAACCATGAATTACAACAATTGCATTGGAAATTGAAATTTGTGCGACAGAAGCAGCAGATAGCTACAACAACAATTGTCGACGATTGGCAGCCATATTTACAAATAAAACAACAACTAATACAAAAGCGCGATCCACGATATTGCAAAGATACGTGACGAAAAAAAGTTCGAGAAGAGGAAGACGAAGACTGACTTGCGCATGAAATTAGTGTGAATTAAACAAACAAATAAATAAAACCAATAACAAAAAACTTTTGCAATACATACAAAAATCACGTCAAAGCTGTATTGATTAACGAATAGACGAAACAAAAAATAAATAAAAAATTAAAACAAAAGCATATACGAAATATTATGGAAATAGCTCCTATCTTTAATACCGCCGTCGTCGCTACAGCTGCCGCTGCCTCAGCCGCCACTTCGTCGACGTCGTCGTCAACGCCAGCGTCTCAGCACAAGCAACGACAGAGACGCAGCACTGCAGCAGCAACCGCCGTTTTGGCAACCGCAACAACTACAACAACAACAAGTAGAACACATACCAACAACGCTCCACTTGCTCCTGGTAAAGAAAGCAACTCTAATGATAACGGTAAATTCCATCACACACATTTACTCATAATATTTCAGAATTTAGACATTGACAAATTGTTGCTACAATTCGATTACGATTGTAGCAACAATTTGTCAATTTCGATTATTGCATGCATATGGTAACAACATAATGTTGACTACAAAATTTGCTAACTGCATAAAGACTTCAGGAGAGAGAGAGACAACGATTTTCTCCCCAACCAGTGGTGCCAGAGATTTAAAAGTAAAATTGCTAAAAGAAAATGTGTAAGCCTATGGTCAATAAGCGAAGTAACGAATATTTAACATTCAATGACTCAATTTAACACAAATAACTAAGTCAGTAAAATTTGCTAAAATTCGGATATGAAATAAGAATTGGCTGACCAACTCTAAAAATGGCTAGATCTAGTTAGAAACTGGCAAAAGTGGCAGCACTGTCCCCAACTCACTCTCTGGTTGTTAGTATTTTTATCTCTCCGCCTCAGTAGTTTTCCACGCGCGCAGTTGCAGCGCAGTCGCGTCGCTTGCAATGCTCTCGAAGGCAGGTCGCTGAACTGAGCCCCCCACGTCTGAGTCCAGTGTAGTTTTTTGGAGGCCAAAACGCGAAGCAGTCAGTAACAATGAATAGTGTTTGCAATTGTGATTGTTTTTGTTTCAGTTTCAACATTTTGTTGTTGCGCAATTTGCAGATCATTGGCCCTGCCTCAGATCGTATACAAATTGTAGAAGTCTCCACTACTAATAGAATAATACGTATATTACGTATACGTATTATCAATGATTAATCAGCAGTTTTTTTCAAGGTGCTTTCTATTAAATATAGTATTTGTTGAGAAACTGAAATCTGCAGGCCAAGGTGCCAACAAAATAGTGTTTGAAGGTCGGTTATAGGTTTTGGGTTTGTTTAATTAGCTGCTTAGTTGATCACATTTATCGATTGGTTATCGATAACATGCTTAAGGGAGTCAACAACTCATGGTGATAATTATGTTTAACAGAACTAACAATTCCATTAGCAATTGTCTTATTGTCTTATCTAAACATTTTGTAATCTTTTGTATTTTCATTTTAAAGTCAATAACTTGGCATTGCTTGCGTCGCTGACTTTGCAAAAGGTGCTCAACATCAACAATATCAATAACAACAACAACAATCACATACATAATAATAACAATAATAAGAATGGCACAAGGAGCGATAGTGCGACGTCTTATCAGCAATTGTCGGCAGTTGCTGCGAAGGCAACAACAGCAGCGCTCAAACTACAGCAGCAGCAACAACAACAACAACAACGACGACATTCTGATAACGAAGCTGAGAATGATGTATTAAATCAATTGCTAAAAACGGGCGCGGTGTTTACAACAACATCAACAACAACAGCTGCTGCTGTCACGCCCACTGGCGTTCATAGTGCGCCCATTACCATCGAGAAGAAGACACAACATCATAAGCAACAGCAACAACAACATCAGTTGCAGCTGCAACAACAGCAGCATGGAGGAAATAGCGCACAAAAGCAACGCCTCAACTCATCCATATCATCGACTAACTCAAGCACATCCAGCAACTCCTTAACGGCCAACAGTTATGGGAGCTCATGCTCCTCCTCGGAGGAACCGATGACGGCACTGACCACGACAACATCGTCAACAACAAGAGGCGTAGGCATTATAGCAACCACTAACAACCATAACAACAACAGCAACAGCAACAAGTCGTCCAGCATTAAATTGCCAGAGAAATCGAAAATTCCGTCCGATATACTCGACGATCTGGCCAGCCGTTTCATCATCAATGTGCCGGACATGGAGCTTAATAATCTAATACGCATTTGCTTTCAAATTGAGTTGGCCCATTGGTTCTATTTGGACTTCTTTTGTGCCCCAGCCACGGATGCCGTTGATCAAATAACACAGCAGCAGCTGCAGCTGCAACGGAAATTGCCCATTGTTGGCATCAAACAATTTGCCATGCAGATCTTTCAGGTAAATCATTGTGTTTGATTATCATAATTGCTGCAAGCATTAATTACTCGGTATCTATGCGCAGCACATTCCCTTTCTGAACAAGCATTTTGGCACAGTCGAACAGATATTGGAGGAATGGAAGAACTATAAGCTATCGGTGCCCACATATGGGGCCATACTTGTATCAGAGGATCTCAATCATTGTCTGCTGGTGCAATCATATTTTGCTCGTAACTCTTGGGGTTTTCCCAAGGGTAAAATCAACGAGAACGAGAATCCTGCACACTGTGCCACCAGGGAGGCAAGTCCATTACATCTTATTTTAATCATTTAGTTTGTTTCTTAATTGCATTTATTACCCACTGCAGGTGTATGAGGAGACGGGCTTTGACATTACGGACATCATTGATGCGGATGATTACATTGAGGCTCATATCAATTATCAATATACACGGTTGTATATAGTGCGCAACATACCGCTGGACACGCAGTTTGCGCCGCGCACGCGTAATGAGATTAAGTGCTGTGATTGGTTTCGCATTGATGCATTGCCGGTCAATAAGAACGATGCCATATCAAAAGCCAAATTGGGCAAGAATTCCAATTCATTCTTCATGATCATGCCATTTGTGAAGCGCTTGAAGAAGTGGGTGAACGATCGACGCAATGGTGTCGAGCCATCGACGACTCGTCGTAACAAATCCTCTGGCCAGCACAGCCCCAGGGCCATTCTAGGTGCCGCCAATTCCGCATCGCCCACAATGCTGATCAACAGCAATGGCAACAAGAACAAGGAGCAGACGTCGCGACGTCAGCGACACAAGTCGATGGGTGATTTGGATGGTGTTAAATTGAATAATCTCAATGGAAAGTCGGGCGCTGGCTGCAATGGCAACAGCAATGTGAATGGCAACAGCAACGGCAACGGCAACATTTGCAATGGCAATATCAAGCGGAATAGCAACAGTAACAATAACAAGCAACTGAATGTGGCTGCAGGCAGCAATATAATAACAACGGCAACAACTGCAGCAGTGCCAGCAGTATGGGGAACACCAGCTGTTGCTGCAGCAACAGCTGCAACTCCAACAACAACAACACCAGCTGCAACAAGTAGCAAACGCCAACTGTTTCATAGCCAAAGCCAGAACGATGCCCAACAGCCGGCAAGCAATGAGAAGGTAAGCAATGGAAAGCCGTTAACTAATGGTGAGAATGCTACTAAACAGAAGCCATTGCAGATTGTCAGCTCCTTTGATTTGATACGCAAGGAAAAGCAGCAACAGCAGAAGGCGGCCAAGGCTCACAAGCAACAGCAGCAACAACAACAACAACGTTCGCGCACCAAATCGCAGAGTGATAAGCAAAGCAATCAACAGCAGCCAATGGTTGTCAAAAGCATTTTAACCAAGAATAACACACAACAACTACTGCAGCAACAACAGCAGCAGCAACCACAACAACAAAGCACTCCAACAACAGGAATCGATTTGATTGCCATGCTGACAGCAGCAGCTGCAGCACAAAAGACACCAAACCCGGAGCAGCAGCAGCGTCCACGACCTGCTTCGGTGGTTTCACTTAACTCGCCAACAGCAGCAGCTGTTGCCGCTGCATCTAGCAGCAACATTAGCTCAACGCCAGATGCTCAAACACTGCACAAATTGCAGCGCATGGCATCGGGCACCAATTTGCGCATCTTAAAGCGTGCGCAATCGCATCAGCCGCTGGCACAGCAGCAACAATTGCAGCTACAACAACATCATCAGCAGCAGCAACAACAACAGCAGCCGCAAGTGCAACAACAACAGCAACAGGGGCCACTTACATTTACGCCCAATTTTAATTCGTGGACGAATTTCACATTTACCAAAAATATTATAGCAAATGTGTTTTGCTAAATCAAAGAATTTGCTTTGGTAATATTTCACAAAAACTTCCTAAAAACCAAAATTCTCCTGCATCTTTTTTTTTGCATTTTTCTAAGTCAAAAGGCCAGCATGTAGGCAGCATAAGAGGACCGTTAAATAACCGTTGAATACTATATGTTTTAACAGACTTTCCATGGATCTCTCGAAGCGCACATTTTCGAGATGCATTTTTTCAACATTTTCTACATTGAATTGTAAATAGCTAACAAACAGCAAGGAATGTATAAAACTTTTGTAATTAACGTAAAAACATTTTGATACCAAAAAAAAAGAAAACAAAAATCGAAAGAAGAAAAGAATACACGAATGTTAGATTTATAGATGAAGGGGAAATTATAAGAGAGAGTCTTCCGCTCCAGTAAAACTCATGTCATTTTGTAAAAAATTCAGTCAAAATTAATATTTTTTGTTATGTATCGAAAAGTTAGACACGAGAGAAAAGAGAAAAGTTCAAATAAGTACAATGCGATACGAAATGATATGCGATTCTCTAAAATTAGTATGTTATGTTTAAATTTGTTTTTAATTCTAGTAAGCGAACGAAAAAGTGAACGAAGCAAGGTATCCTTCTAATTAGAGTTTCAGATGAGTCAAAAGAAAAGCAAAAAAAGTGAATGAAGATAAATGAGAGAGAAAGAATATGATAGAATACGAAACGATAAAGAAAAGAAAGCTTAGCTTCTGTTTTCTATACTTTTCATTAATTGTAGATTCGTTCATTGTGCAGTGAGCAATGAACTTTTTATACAATAACCTTAAACAAACGTGAAGAAGATCAAACGAAATATGTATGTGTGCAGGTGTGTGAAAAAATCAAATGGGGAAAACCAACTAATATGCAACGTGTTGCATGACTTTCTACCCCGCTCCAACAGCGGCCCCCCCTCGGCCGGCCCAATCACACACTACAACTTAAGATGTAATGCAAGTGAGCAAAAAAGATACAAATAATAACGATTGTAAATAATTAATTGTGATATAGTATTTCTTAGCACAATTGTGATCTTAACAAAACGGCTAGCTACTACGACAACTACAACTACAACTACTATTAAACTAAACATACATACATTACATAAACATACAACATACAACATGCATACATTACCTAACCCACAAACCGAACAAGTGTTTTTATAAGAAATTTTAATAATAATTCAGGCGACAAAGAACTTGTTTATTGCCCCACCCCGCAAAAGAAAACTAAAAGACAGCTTCAAGCAAGTGCAAGAAATCCCAAGATTAAGTGAAAAGTGAAAAGCGAAAAGCGGGGCAATCTCAGGCAAGCATATCCAATAAATAAGAATTAGAAAACCTATGATAGATTTAACGAATTTAACAACATTTTAAAGTGATAAAGTGTCTCTCCTGCTGCTGCCTACAGACTGGCCTTTATAATGGTTCTATTTCATACAGAAACGAAATCTTTAATTATTTTCCAACATTTTATAATTGACTTTTAAAGCTTTTTGAAAAGCCATATTATTTTTTTTATTTCCGAAATTCAATGTATTAATTTCTACAGATTTTCATTTATTGTAAAATCTTATAGTTTGCATTATAATTTCAACAAATTGAACAGCAACATATCGATGCTGTTCAATAAGCGTCAGACAAATGTGCAATGAAATTCACATTCAATTTTTTATTTTGTACTTTCCTATTATCAATTATTTCTTCAACTTTTTGAAATTTCATTGTGCATTTGTTTGCGCACAACAAATAGACCGACCATCGTCAAATTGCAATGAATATCAAATATTAAACAATAGAAACCACTTTTACAACAACAACAATATGAAAAAGAAATCGCAACGAAAATTTATAAATTGTATTAACTACAGAGAAAATTACATTTATGATTATGTTTATGCCGATTATGTGCAACATGGAAAGCGACGGCTTTTAACCATACTACGAGTAAATCTACCCCACTATTCCACATTCAAATCTACTTAATCTTAATTTATGTTTCTCAAATTCAAAATCAATAGACATAGCAAATAGTGAACTGTAGTTAACGTTCAGTTAAACTCAAAACAACAAGAACAGCTAAAAACAACATTTAAGTTAATATTTAAGCAAACCAATCCGATAAATTTGTGAACTACTTGGACCCCCATACAATAATAGTTTAAACTTTAAAGTCTACACACTTAAAACTCAAAACATTTGAGAGACATATTCCAACTCTTGAAACTCTACACTTGCCGTAGACTAAGTCTAGATCATATGCCCATTCAATACCGACCTTTTTACTTTGCCTTTGCAATTACATCAAATTTTGTCGATTAAAAACAACGTCCAATACAATTAAAATATAACAAAAAACGAATGGCAAATTGTAGACCACAAAAATTAAAACCGAACCGAAAAAAGTTAACGAAAACGAGAACAACGCAACGTTAAAATACAAAATTACTCATAATATAGTTATCTGAATCCCCTCCCTTAATTACCAAATTCCCGTCTATTCATTTTATGTGCAACCCAAAAATCAATGGCAATATTTTTCAAAAAAAGGAAAAAAAACCGGCAATAAAACTGTTCAAATTTTATTTTGTACTCCCGAGAACCAGCAACAGAAATTGTGTTTTTCTTTACAACCAACAACTGAGAAGTGGGTAATGTTTTTCAGAAAATATTTAAACATTTTTTCAATGTTAGCAAATGATAATCCATTGAAAATACGTTAAACTGTTAAAAGTTATGTTAAATTTAAATTTATTCTTACTGTCTCCATGAGGAGCATTTTTATTTGTAAAGAGAGGAGCACGACAGTTTATTGAGGTGTATGTGTTGAAAGGTGGCAACGCTAAATAAACGACGAGTCGATTGTCTTGAGTTATCTGTTTTATTCTGCATTTCATTCTCTTCTGCGTTTTTTCGTTGGTCAAACAAAGAGCATAAAATTGCTAAATTTGTGTTTCAATAAATATAATTTAAGTTTAAATAGTTGCTTAACAAAATGGTATGTAAAAGTGTGTGTGCATTGCGATGCAAATCGCAAAACTTGAACGCGGCCAAAGTTTTTGCTGACGTGAATTGTACATGTGTGCAAAGGTGTTTTTGTGCGTGTATGTGTATGTGTGAAGCGGCCGCGTCACAAAAAAACGAAAACTGCATGCCGAATTTGTCGATTTTCTCAAATGCATAATACTGACTATGATTAATCACCATATCAATTGCATTGTTCTTATGTGTGCAGTCGCTTGCGGAAAAGATTACGGGGCTGCTGGCGCGACCCAATCAACAACCGGATCCTGCTGGCGGTCCTGAAGCGCCCTGGTATCTCAAATATGGCAGTCGAGTGCTGGGCATCGTTGCTTCTTTCTGTGAGTATTGAAAACCCAAAAACAAAAACAGTAACAGTAACAAGCAACAACAAATGGCAAGAACAGCATTTACAACTGTTAGTTGCATCGATTTTTTATTATTCTAATGGGCCTTGCATGTTATCTATTCAAAGCGTCGTGTCAATGTGTATGTGTGTGTGAGTGTATACATATGCGCTGGTGTTTGTGTTGTTGTCTGTGCGCGCGTGTTCATGTAAATGTGTGTGTGTGTGCCACCCCCAACACTCACACGCCCGACACAACACTCATAGCACGCACACTCGCTCGCTCGCTCTTCGACCTGACATTGATAAAGACAAAAGGATACAGAAATGTTTGTCTGTATGTGTCGATATGTGTGCCCTTTATATGCACACATACACACAGAATGCATAACTTTTGTTGCCTTTGTAGCGTTTCTGAATTCTTTGTTTTCCTTGCACATTAAATTGTCATTAAATTTGCATGGCTCTTTTTTTATTGTTATTTATTTTTATTTTATCAGCAACATTTACGCTCTATTTGCACTTTCCCACCCACAATCGCTCTCTCTCTCTCTTTTTGGTTCTCTCTCTCAGTGTGCTGTTATTTTGCGTAATACTTTATTGTGTTTTCTTTATTTCCCACCCAGAGTTGCCATGACATTCAAACCGCACTTCCTTCCTCCTCCCTGCCTCTCCAACATTGCAACTCAATAGGAAATATACTATACTATATGTTATTTGTACCTTTTATGAGTTCCGCTTTATGTAAAATAAGAAAAAGGTCAATGACACATAATTTTATTTGCAACTTACTTTCGTAATCAGAAAAGTTATAAAAAGAAAAATGAGAAAACAATCATTTTTCCAATGAGTTCAACGAATCACTGCGGTATGTTTCATGATAACTAATTCAAATTTAAGCAAATCATTGTTGCGGCTTCCTTAAACCGGTTTTTATTTATTTTTTGCATACACTAAAATGCTGATTATGAATAATAATAGCATTTGTTGAGTTCAGATCGGAACCGCAATAACCTCAAAAATGAGATCAGTTTACCGGCAGAACGAGTTCGCTTTTCAATTGTTTATCTTTTAAGATTACAGTTTCATAATACCCTAGGTTATAATTATGGAAATCATAAATCTCTAAATTCTAGAATTATCTACGAAGTCAAGTGACTTAATTAACACATTAAGGCATTCGTTTGCTTAGTTGTTACAATTGTTATCAGTCGAATTTAAGCTCGCACTACGCTTTCAGCTGATAAAATATTTAAATATTATAATTTCGTAGGCATGTGCTTGAATATAGTATCATTTACCTCATCGGTATAGATCGTTAGCTTATAGCAACTAGAAGACAGACAGACAGACAGACGGACGGACAGATAGTCGGTGACAATGAGTTCTTTATTCTCTATTTATTTGTCCAGTTGTCAGATCACCGCAATGCTCCAATTTGAACAAGTGCTTTTGCTGGTTTTGTCACGCTTCTCTGCTCTCCGCATAGTACTTTTATAATGTATTTTATTATTCTTTCTCTTTGTTAAATTATTTTTCTTTTTTTTTGTAGAAAATAAAAGAATTCAACCTTGTAGCGAATTTAGCAGTTGGATGAGTCAGTTTCCAACGATTAGATTACGCTCGACATGTTAAAAAATTGCGTGCAATAATGAGGCCAAATGTGGTAGGCGTTTTTAGTTGGCACTGATTGAAGTTATATACATATGTATATAATTAATCGTTAAATAGATAATTTATGCATTAGTTATGTTGGTTTTGTATGTTGAGAAAGCTGAAAATAACGCCCCTTATTTGATTATGTTGTGGGTGGTTTGCTTGCGCTTTATTTCTTTTCTATAAAAAATTACAAACATTCAGTCTTAAAATGTGATTTCATTTACGTTTTAAACTCTCTGATTTCAATCTGTATTATCACTTATTAATTGACCTTTTCTTTTGCAGTTGCCATACTCTTCGGTCTGTGGAACGTCGTCTCGATTCTCACACTGAATGTATCATGCCTGGTCGCTGGCATCATTCAAATGGTGGCCGGGTTTATAGTGATGGCGCTGGAAGCGCCTTGTTGCTTTCCCTGCATCGAGCAGGTCGATCAGTTGGCGGGTAAGGTGGAGACCAAGCCAATGTACTTCCGAGCGGGTCTCTACTGCGCGTAAGTAACACACACAGTTTCTTTTTGCGTTGTGCACTCCATTTAATTACTATCTCTTTTTGTCCATAGATTGGCTGTGCCGCCCATTTTCATGTGCTTCGGCTTGGCGAGTCTCTTTGGCAGCGGCTTAATCTTCGCAACTGGAGCCGTATACGGCATGATGGCGTTAGGCAAGAAGTGAGTATTGTTAGCAAGCTGTAAGCTGTAAACAAAATTAGTTGGCTAGTCTCTTAGTCTGTTATCGTGTAAAGAGTGAAGATGATAAGAGGAGGAGAAGGCACTAAATGCTAATCGAAACCAATGTTTTCTCTATTCCTTGACGTGCTTGCGCTGTGATTACGCTTACAATTCTAACTAATGTTATCTAACACATAATTAAATCGACCAAAAACACGAAATATCAATATATGCATAACATTAGAGCTTCGCGCGAGGACATGGCTGCTGCGGCCACATCGCCCACACAAATGGGAGGCGACCAGGCGGGCGGCCAAATGCAAATGGGCGGCGATCAACATATCACACTCATGGAAGACCCCGATGTTTGGCGTCCAACATAAACACGCCAATTAAATGCATAAACTGCCAAAACCAATTAACAATTCCAACACAGACATAAACACAAAAACACCTTCACTGCAGATACTCACACAAACACCCCAAAAACGCAAAGAAAAGAAAACCTAAAACAAATACAATGGCAATTAGACAAAGAAATATCATGATGAAATATTGAGTAACAAATATTTTATGGCGCATAGCTTTTAGTGTTCGTTCCAATTGAAAGTGAAAAACAAAAACCAAAAACAATAAAAAAAAAACATCATAAATAATACAAAAAACACCCCACCAATTTGAAAATGAAAAACAAAAGAAAACGAAAGGAAACTTTTCATAATTGTTACTAAACACAATGTTTGCAAAATGTTGTTTGGTCATTTGTCGTCCTTTGCATGTAGTTGCATTTCTCCATTTTTAAATGTCTTTTGTCGAGTGCGACGGTGTTGTTAAAAGTACAGTTAAATATACTAAACATACATATGCATAAATACATATAATAATTTACATATGTATATATACTAAATATATATAAATATATGTAAAGTTTATTTTTTAGTGAGAAAATTCTATTGATAACAAAAAACAAATCAAATCAACACTAGAAAACAAACCTAAAGTAACGAATGATGAGCAGCTTCCACACAAATGCAAATTAAAAGTAAATTTATGAATCGTTGAGCAATAATTGTACAACTATAATTGGAAACTATTAACTTGATATTATGCATTGCTTGAATGCCAATCAAATTCAAATGTTAAATGTTTCGTTTAGCTTTCATATCATAATATACACAATATATATGTATATTTCGAGCTATTAATGTATACCTGAATTGTTCATAATTGACTTCTAAATATTGTAAACAAATCAGTTCTCAGACGTAATCTCACTAAAGCTTTGGCCTTACACAGAGACACATTCCCTACAATTTAGAGCATATGTATTTATTTTATATTAGTTATATTAAGTTTAAGTTTTTGTTATGCCTAAATAGTAACTCGCAGCAAAACAATACTCGCAACACATTATCTAAAAGAAGAAAAAGAAAAAACAACTCAGCATCCTAGTGGATCCATATTGGCATCCAATGTGGCTTGCTCTCTATCTCTTAATAAATACTACTTGCATAATCTCAATATGATAACGTGTTACTGGTAGCCAGAGAAGAGTCCTAGCTTGCAAAACTAGTTCAAATTACATAGTTAAAAATAATGTATATTGATTTCATATCGAACGCAACACTAAAAATTATCACTCAATCAAATATTTGGTTATCTTAAATGAATGAAATGCTTCAATTTAAATATATACTTAAATGCTAATGAATTGTAAATGCCAAACTGCCCCAGAACAGTCCAGTATGCAGCAAAAAAGCCAACTACAACAACAACAACAACAACTACACCAAGAACAACAGCAACAGCAAGAAGTACGCTAACATCCAGGCAATCAAAAATTATTATGTTGTCAACTAGCCCAAACTGATTGTTTAATTCTGTAGTGCATAGTTTTTCCTTTAATAGTTGCGTAGCTAACTCGATCGATAATTTAAGTATTCCATTTTTGATTTCCTTTTATGTAGTTTGAATCCGATCTCCATTTGAAATTGGATTTTCAATTAGACTTGTTGAGTTTTTCGCCTCTTTTTTCCTTTAATAGTTAGACCTCCAAACCCAGTGTTATTTGAATAATCTTTACCAATTGTACAATTGGAATTTCTGTTCTTTCGACTGGACCTTGGCAATGCACGATTCCTTTGTTCGCACACAAACTTTTTAGTGATCTATTAATTTTGTCTTTTATTCCCAGTATTATCTTTATCAGTACTTGTATAGCCTTCATTTGCTATTAACTAATTATTTATTATCTTACTTGTTTAGAGCTTCCGCTGATGATATGCGTGCGGCGGCACAGCAAACAGGATACGGTGGAAATGCTGCGTCCACGACGAACGATCGGGCGGGCATTGTGAACAATGCGCAGCCGTTCTCTTTCACCGGAGCCGTGGGCACGGACAGCAATGTGTGATGAAGGGATCAGCGGATCGTGCAACGTGGCTGGGAATGTGCGATGAGAAAACAAGACTCAAAACGCAACGCAACGCATAAAAGGCACCTACAGCAACAATAACAATAACAGGAACAGCAAAGTGAAAACAGAATCAACGGAAAAGAAATGCCTAATTATATAGAAGAACGAACGTGTGCAATTTATTTGTTTGGCGACCAAACCTTATCATCAAACTGCGTCGCAATTATGTTAGGATCTCTCGCGGTGTAGAGGCATCGACAATGTTGATGAAAAAATGATAAGGCAGAGAGGCGAACCTCAGAGAAAGCTCTTTTTAAAGAACCGTCTAGTAATTGTAAAAGTTAATTGTGTTAAATGTTTTAGCGTTTTCTGTTTCTAATTTTTGTTTTTGCTGTGTATTCATTCCAACTTTGGTTTCCTCGTCTAACACAATCAAATAAAAATAAACATGTTTAAAATTTAGTAAAGCAAGTATGTAATTGAATTGAGCATAATTAACTTAAATTATTGAACGAAGGCATAATTATGTGAAGTTTACTTTTAGTCATAGTTTAAATATACCTAAAATATATTTAAATGCATAATACAATTACTTATTAAAATATAAATAAATAAATGTATGTAAACCATAATGAAATTGAATTATTATGCATAAATTAAATTATGTTAAATAAAATTTATTATACAAGTAATAACAATAATGTTGGTTAGCAATCATCACTAAACTTAATTATTGACAGCTTTCGCTACTGCGGATCACGAATCGGATCATGCAGAATAGGAAACTTACAAATTAAAAACTTCGAGAAATTAATAATGTTTCAATCCAATTCTAATCACACACTATGCTGCGGATAAGCTTGATAGATATTTTATAGGAAGATTATGATAACTAAACTTTAAAAATATTGTTAATTATATTTGAAAATTAAACATTGCAAATGTCAGGGACATTCTTGAACAATATTCTTAAATTAGTTCCATTGCCCTAGATTTCGTTATCTATTGGAACGCATTTATTCTAATCAAAACTTAAAGTAATTGTCGGCCTCTCATGTTTTTTTCAACAACAGCTTTATCAGCAAGCTCCTTTTCAAATTTATCAAAAGTTCAAAAGTTTTTTTTTTTGGTAATAGTCAACATATAGTGTTTGCGGAAAAAATTTATAAGGCTTGAAATTAACTATAAATATGTTATTGTATTAAAACCATTTGTTGTGATTTGATTTCAACAATATTTATTTCAAGTATTTAAAAATATTTTAACGGCTTTAACTCTATAGTTTGCTATTTTTTTGTAACTTATGCAGCTTTAAATGATGGATAACATTTTAAATGGAATTTTGTGAAATTTTGTGAAGTTTGATTTAAGCATTCTCCTCGCTCTCTTCTTCAGCATTATTCTCATTGTCGTCATCATTTTCGGCATCTTCCTGGCTTTCATCACCATTATCATCATCATCTTGTTGTTCTTCTTCTTGGCTATTACCATCGGCAGTATCCTCGTCATCTTCCTCATCATCTTCATCGGTCTCCTTCTCGTCAGCCTCCTGTTCATTAGAGTTAGGCCAGCGGTAGCGACGATCGCTGATTTCCGCACCAGACACTGCAATGATCACGGCGAAAAGAGCTGCAAAAATGTGTGTGCTGTTAGAAGCTCCTCTATAAGTATTCACCATATCCTTGTAACTCACCGAAGCTCATAATCAGAAATTTGTTGGAAAACATATTGATAATTAATTATAGATGCAAGTGATTATAATGCTAACTGAACAACTAACTGCTCTTTTTATACTAAGCACTACTTAAGAGATTATCGCAAATTTTAGACAACTGAGCAAATATTTGACTCTACTCAAATTTTGGGCCAACGTAATGAGGTTACTATCGTTAAATGTGGGTCAGTTAGTCTTACCTGTCTCAAAGAACTTAATTTCATTGAAGGATTTTCGACATGTGTTATGAATACTTTATACTAAAATTGTTTGTTACGCGTTATCTCCGCAATGTCTGTTTCAAATTGCATCAGATTTTTTTTGAAGTATTAGGTAAAGTATGTGGCAAGGTCATTTTACTTTTGACTACTCTATAAATAAATTCCTTATATGTATGTGTGTATATAATATATATACTATATTTGTATATATATATTTATATAGAAAATAAACCTAAAGATGTGAAACAAAATTTTGCTAGCTAGTCCCATATAACTAATTATTAATAATTCGAATTTAATATACATAGCGCATAGCTAATAGTTAGCTATTTAATGATTTTGCAAGTAAAATTTAAACATAGGATATTGCAAATAAGCGCAAGTAATACACAAAATGAAATTGGCTTGTGGTTTTCGAAAATTCGAAAATGAAGTGGAATTTAGGCTAAACACACAAAATATTTGTAGCATACTTTCAGGCAGAGCGTTTGAAGAACATCCAAAATTAACTGTTGCATACTTCTTGGCTGTTATTGACTAACTCCACAATAGTAAAACGATAATTTTTATACCTGCTACCCATAGGGTAGAAGGGTATTATAACTTTGTGCCGGCAGGAAATGTATGTAACAGGTAGAAGGAGGCATCTCCGACCCTATAAAGTATATATATTCTTGATCAGCGTCAACAGCCGAGACGATATAGCCATGTCCGTCTGTCCGTCTGTCCGTCTGTGTGTCTGTCCGTCCGTCCGTATGAACACCTAGATCTCAGAGACTATAAGAGATAGAGCTATAATTTTTTTTCGACAGCATTTGTTATGTTTGCACGCAGATCAAGTTTGTTTCAAATTTTTGCCACGCCCACTTCCGCCCCCGCAAATCAAAAAAATCGAATAACAAGTGTAATTTTAAAGCTAGAGCTACGAATTTTGGTATATACAATAATTACTGTAGTAGTTATGATTCCTGAAAATTTGGTTGCGATCAGATAAAAATTGTGGAAGTTATTAAAGAAATACTTTTGTATGGGCAAAAACGCCCACTTACTAGGGCTCTTAGTTGCTTTGGGTGACAATCTGGCACATTGCGCCGTCTATGGTATATTTTGAATGGTGTGCTGTATCGATATACCAAACATACCATTTGGTATATTTTTAGTATTTTTTTTAGTATTTTCGGTATATTTTGAAAATGATACCGCAATATTTTGCCTTTATTAAAAATGGGTAGCGGGTATCTCACAGTCGAGCACACTCGACTGTAACTTTCTTACTTGTTCGTTTTGGCTTTCTTTCAATCATTTATGCGATTTCTTTAATTCCTTCTTCCTACGCATCTATCCAGGCATTGCAGATGACAATAATATCTGGTAGATATATTATCGTTGTGACAAAGATGCAAGACTCAAGGCAATTCATGCAACCCGCGCTTCGCTTTCTGATTATATTGATCGTTAGTGATAAATTGAAATTGCATCATTTAAAAACACATAATTATATCGCAACTTTTCGTATGCCCACAAATTGAATTGGTTATCCTTATTCTGTGGTTGTTTATGATTTTACCTGGGCGCCCCATTATAAAAAGTCAAGGCTTGCTATAAATTCAATATGTTCAAATAAAGTATTTTACTTTTATAGAAATTAAAAAGCCTACTCTGAAAATGAATAAGCAATTGTTGTATGTTTTTTGTGGGTTTCCTCATTCAAAATATCTTGATTTGAAAACCCTAACTAAAACGTTATTGATACCCACATTTGATTTGGGTCTGGGCAGATGCCACTTATCTAATGCTTTCATATGGTTTATTTTGCTTTTGATAATATTTAATGTAGCATAAAATCGCTTGTCCTTTGTGATAGATCTTCAACTGATCCTCTGCGGTAGCGATTACAGGCGGCGCAATTTGATGCGAGGGTATGCGCATTGTTTTGATTAGATTGTTGATATCGTTGGGATGTGGGTCAAGTGTTTTGAGTTGGATTCGGGATCAAGGAAGCGTCAGCGAGACTTTCCCACAGTTGCGTCGGCACTTTCAAATTTTTTTCTGGCTAAATTCGCAGTAGGAGTGAAACACTGATGACAGCACGAGTTTCTTTTCAAGTTGTTTTTAGTTTTTCTTCTTTTTTTTTTGGCAACCTGCTGCTTAGCATATTAGCACCAAAGGACACTGCTGGTGACAACGGGCGGTGTTTCACAGGACAGCTGAAAGTGTCAACAGGCGGCGAAATGCAAAAGGAAAGAAGTGAGCTGTTAACATTTTGCGACTGCCATGAAATTGTTCACTAAACACCGAGACGAACTGAGATGCATTCGAGTCCTTAGCGGGAGACGGGCAGCGTGCGGCACGCAACAGGATACAACATGTTTAGACATGCAGCTGGGTTGCACATTGATCGAATTCGATGCGCTTTATACGCATCGATTCGAAATTATTTGCTAAACGGAATTAAGATTGCAAGAGAGGAGCTGCTTCCGTCTTTGCTCCTTTTAGCAGGCTCCCTTTTGTTGCCACTTTGAGCCCATCTCAGCTCTTATTAATCTTTTGTCCGGTCATCTTTCGCCAGCTGCCGCCGTTTGCCTTTTGTGGTTCCTTCAGACGGTTGACCATTTGCCGTTTTGGCCCTGGCCAAGTGCTTTCCTTGCTCTTTTGTTTGGCCTACTTCAATGCACTGCCGACGGAGTTTGCTGCCTGTTTTGGATTCTTTATTTTTTACTACTTCTATTACTTCTCTTTCGTCTGGTACTCTTTGTGTGTTGCCTTTGTGTGTTCATTTGCTTAAACGCATCTTATCCCGTTAAAGTGTGCGCTTCAAAAGTCCTTTCGCAGAAAATTGATCCTTTTTGCCAATTTCCGTCCAGTGGCCAGGATTCTTTAGATGCTCCCAAGCGGACACTAATTGAGTCTTTCTGATCTCCCAGATGAGATTACTGTAATCCAAGACGTGAGTTCCGTTTGCAATTTCACATTTCTTCGATAGTTCCTAGAAATTCTATTCTTTTTCGTTCGAACTGAAAAAACTGTTGAATCATGAAAATTTAGTTCAAGAATTAGTAAATTTTATTAAAACTACTAATTTTTAGACTATGCACCGACTATCCTCTTATTTAATATTTAAACAGTTCTTCATTTTCCCTTTCTGACAATTCCTTTATTACATATAATTTGATTATTTATCTTTAAGCTAAAAATCATCTAAAATACTGAAAATTCTCAGTGAATTCTGCTAAACCATTTGTCGATTGAAAGTTTTATCTCACATATCTTTGATATCATACTATTATTATCAAATCCCATAAAAATAGATCACATAATTTTCCAACAATAAACTTCAACAGTTGTCTGGTAATTACGGGCTTCATATAACCCTCATCATTATAGAGGCCATTAAAAACTAACCAATCTCATAAACAGGCCACACCTGGGTGAGCTTCTAAAAGCTTTTTTTTAGTGATGTGTAAAGAACTGTTTCTCTTTCTGCCCAATTAGATGTTTTAAATGCCATAAAATTATTATTTTAAGCTGAATTGAATTTTTGTGTATTCAATGCCCATGTCTGTTCTCTTGCTTCCCTCTCGCTGGGCTCCCTTGTTGTGTATCAACACCAATGCAATACGAGAATCGGGCGCCCCGAAATATGATTATTAATTAAAATTCCCAAATCAAAATCAAATTACCACTAAAAATGAAGAATGCATAAATTTGTGTAAAATGACAACACACACACACACATACACATACAATGGTGCAGCGGAGTTAGAGTGGAAGGGGATGAGAATGGGGAAGGGGGAAGAGCAGCCTGTCGCCAGCGGCTTCCGCTGCGTCTTCCAAGAATGTCTCGATACCGAACAATGTCATATGGAAAATGCGTATTATAATAAAATTAAATTATGCATAATTATAATTTTTTGTTGCCTGCATTTAAAACAAAACTAGCAGAGTGCAGAAGTTGGGGGGAGCAGAGCTCATAAAACTGTCATAAGGCGCTGCAAATGAGAGGAGCTAACGAGATATGGGGAATTTTCAACAAGTTTTTTAAATTTTCCTTCTTCTCTTTTTATTTGGTTGGCACACGTGTGGCAAAGAACAATGCGTGCAGCAAGCATATTGAGTGCATTACACTCTGCTACAAGTTGCATGAACTGAGATTGAAATAGTTTATTATATATAAAAGAATATCTAAATGGGAATAACAATTCTCTAATAATTTAATAATGAATAACTAGGTACTTTAAATAATTATTATTTATAAAGTATATAAATTTGAACTATTAATTTATTATATTTATCTCAAAGATATTTATCTATATTAATAATTATATTTGTTTCAGTGTAGTTTTCGAATGTTAAACATAATTAAAAGAATGGAATAATCATATATTATAATCATTATAATCATATAATTTAGTATGTATAAAATAAACAAATCTAACAAATTTTAAACTTTAATTAGGTTTTTTAAAGTTTATCTTAAAAATATTGACCTTATAGTTTTCTCTTTTCTCTTCACATATTGTTAAACTTATAAAAATTGTATAATTTAAAGTTCTTTTATAATTTCAAATAAAATATTTAAGAGTAATTGAAGTATCATTTGTAAGTGGCAAGTTTTGTAGCATAGTGCAACAATATGGCTATAAAACGGGGGGGCAAAAGAATGTTTTTGTGCTCAATTAGCGCATAACATTGTCACAACCTTCCGGCAGCACCCCAAGGCCCCGTCGCTTGTCTCTGCCCCCGCCTCCACACTCGTTCATGGCCTCATCCCCAGGCAACTTGTGCTGTGTATTATCAACAGGTAAAAAGGCTGAATTGGTATGCGTGAGGGGAGCCAAAGAGGAGCGAGAAAAGCGAGTGTGGCTGGCGCATTGCATAATCGTTAAAATGGGTGAAAAAAACCCTTTTTGTCTAATGCTCATTTCCATGCGTTTTTCCTGGAAAATTATGACCGACCAGCCAGAGCAGGCAGAGCAGGGAGAGCACGGCCACAAAGTGCTCCGACAATAGTTTACCATATTTTTGCCTCGGCTTACGCGTGGACGCTATTTAAATTATGACAACGAGGAGCTCGATGCGCTTGGGTTAGCTGGCTGGCTTCCTGGCGCCGTCCGACCTGCTGCATTGGGATTCAGATTTGAGATTGGGATTGGGATTGGAAATTGGACTGAGATAATGTGTGTGTGTGTGTGTGTGTGTGGTGTGGAATTTTGTTTGTCTGCTTAACGATTTAAATAATGTTTGGGGCACAGGAAAGGATAACAAGCGCGCCATGGCGCTTATTCCATGGAACTATAAATTGTCAGGCAACGAGTGCATATTAATAGGGCAGGTGGAGAGAGAGAGAGAATGAGTCTCGGGGAAAGTAGGAATGGTGGCAGTAACAACAGTAACAGTAGCAGCAGCTGTAGCTAATCTTATCAAACACTGACAATAAGCCAATTAGCAAGCACCTACAGCAACGAAAAGTAGAAAACATTACGCAAAAGGTTCCATTTGGATTTGTCTTCTTTTCGTACATTTGTCGTTTTTTTTTTGTCTCTTTTGGGTTTCAGGGAAATGCTACCAGGGAAGCTGTCAGTAGGATTGCGAGTGAGACGTCAGCATACAAGGATATCAAACGCAGCTGCCGGCAGGACAATGTAGCACAAAGTCAAATCGCAAGATGCTCGCGTCAACCATAAAACTGGTCACAGAGATAAAACGCATGCCGGACCCTAGGACGCAGGACACAGGACACAAGGCACAAGGAACCGTAGACCGCCCCTGGCGAGTGCTACGACATTTTTGGTGCACGCCAGGCAGCCTCTAATTTGTGAAACCTGCCTACAGTTTAGAGATCGACATCATCTACCTACTGCTGACGAACCCCCTGGAGAGGATGAATCATAAAAGAGCATCATCCTCCTTTGCAAGTTGCCATGACATTTGAGATTTAGCAGTCGATTATTGTCCTCCCCGTATTGTATTCTATACTATATGTAGGGACATCGCTCAAAAGCGCAATTCTTTTTGTGATTCTTGCCCACAAAAGGCACCGAAAATTTGCCATAATCATGACATTTTTCTCTTCTTTTCTTTGCTTCTCTTTCAGCATTTGTCTCGCTGTTTTCAGCTGAATCAAAGCAGAAGATATCTTCTTTATTTTCTTAATCGTTGTAATGTTGCATCTTTATGAGGAGTTACCCAAAACACACAAACTGAGGAGAAGAACGTCCAGCTCTCTATTTAGAAAAATTGAATTGTTGATCATCATCTACTCTGTTGATTCTTTAGATTCTATAGAATTTATCATTGTTCTATTATCTAACATACTAGGAGTCTGATGTCTATATCAACGGAATTGTTCAGTTTTCCTGAATATGTAGAAAATGTGGAAATCGTTGTAGTAAAACAATTACAAAATATTCTCTAGAATTAAAGCATTTAAAAATTAGTATATCATTTTTATTTCTGGCTTGTTTAATATTTAATCTCAATTAATTTCCCAAATACTTGATCACTTAAAAATGTAAAAACTAGCCATTGTTTATGCACTTAGTTTAAATATATCTAAAAAAATCAACAAAGGGATTTGCATATTTTTCATATTATCTCAATGTATTCCTAATGAATTTTTTTCCACTTGTCAATTCAAATTGCAATCACTTGAAAAATACGATTTAAAGAGTTTACCCAATTGCAAATGTTTTTATTCAATCGTAGTTTTTGTTATGCTCGTATTCATTTGTAACTCGTTAAATGTTGCCATAGACAAAATATGCATTTCATACTCGTATATTTGCCGGAAAGGCGAACACTATAAATTATCAAGCATTCATAGGTCCGGTGAGAGACTGACTATACAATAAATCCCCGAAGAACGTTTTTCATTTACTGAAAACGTAACTCATGAATATTTCAGCAAAATAAACAGAAAACAACAACGGCAGAAAAAAAAAAGAAAAGGCCATAAAAATAAAATGCAAAAATGGGCGACAGACGTCGAAGTAAAATCAACAAATAAACAAAAATAATGCACAGTTTTATTTAGGATCAGGTTGTTGTTGTTGTTGTTGTTATTTTTTGTTGTTTTCTGCTCTTTGGAGTCTTTTTTTTTTATTTTGGAGCTTGGGGATGGGATAGATGAGAACTGGAAGCTGGCCAAAAAAGCAACAATCACAAAAGTAACCTCAAAAATTTCAATAAAGACCACAACAAAGCAATTTATATAAAAATACCATAGTGTGTAAAGGGGACAAGGAAGTTGGGTGGGGAGCATGAGGACGAGAGAAAGAGAAAACAACGGCAAATAGAACAAAATATTGAATAAAGTGAGGGGAGGGAGTAGGAGGAAGGACCTTACTGGTTGGGGACCCGCCACGACATTTTAACAAAACAATAGAAATCAATTGATTGCGTTGTGGGAAGCTTAGCACTTGATTTCCGCTGTTGTTGTTGTTCTTGTTGTTGTTACTGTTATTTGTTGTTGTTGTTGTAGTTGTTGTCGGTGTTATTTGGGATACCGCCAAAGCGGCAAAGGAGAAACGAATCGCTATATTGGGCGCATTGCGTGAGCCACCCACAAAGCCAAAGGACTCGTTGACGTTGTTGTTATTGCTGTTGATGTTGTCGTTGTTTTTGTTGTCGTTGTTGTTGTTGTCGTTGTCGTTACTGCCGTTGCGTTGTGGTGTGGCTAAAATTCTATTTTTCCAATTTTTGCGCAATTTATTGCATTGTCAAGGGAATCGCAGTGGAGCAGGATACACAACAACAACAACGGCAACAACAAAAAAATGAAATAAAGAAACGCAAAAGGCATAAGAAAAACACCAAATACAAATACCAAACAAGTTGGCAAGTAATCAACAAAAGGAAGCAACTATTCAAATACCCTGTAGTAAGTTAAATAATTAATCAAAAAATTGTTATAAAATTTGAATATTTTGAATATTTTGTATTTCAAATTGAATTGAAATAGTTGAGAATAATTTAGCTTAAACTTAAATTTATTGTGAATGAAAAATAATTATTTATTTTAAATATTTTAAAGAGTTGTTTACAAATAAATTAAATAGTTTAAAAAGAGAGTGATTATTTACATCTACGAGACACTTCATTCATTAAAAACTCTTGCTACACAGATAATCCCATTCAAATTCTCTTTAGTCAGTCCCTTTGCTTAATTACAGGGTATAAAACACGAAATACAAATACCCAAACATAGTGCGGCTTGTTCAATTCTATGTGGTGCCTGGGTTTATGTGGATCGACTGGCTGCGGCCAAGGGTTTGCTTATGGTGCTGGGGCTTTGGGGCTTTTGTGCGGCAAGCGTAAAAGTAAACAAAGCTAAAAGTGGAAACGCAAGTGAAATAATGCCACAGAGCTGCACGGAGATGGAGCGAGAACCGGAGCTGAAGCTAAAGCTGGAGCAGGAGATGGAGCCGAAGCAGGAGCTCAACAAACGGCAACAACAGCAACTAAACATCAATAAGCATTGACTAACTGGGAAGATGTGGAGCTGTGTGAAGCTTGGAGCCTGACAACTGGCAACTGGCAACTGGGGAGTCACAGCATTAATAGCTGAAATTAAATAATCGCTCCTTAAGCGACAGAAGTCGACGTCGACGCAGTAGACAATGAAAAGCATCCGAAGGTGGAGAGCAGACGTTGTTGGAGCACAAAAGAATAAGTGAAGACCCAACTGGGATTTGGTTTCGATTGAATAAAATTAATTTTAATTGGTTCATCGATTCTGTGGGGTGAAATGCTAGTGGCAATAATTTATATAATGCAAGCAGCTTACTAAGTGATTATATACAAGTTTTATTAATATTCAAAGGGAGCAAGGCATAACATTAATGTATGTATTCCAGCAAGGAATAGTGATTTAATTATTAAAGTTGTAAAATGAATTATCATGCTTTTTAAGTATGGTTTTTATAGCAGCTAAAACTAACATATTACAATTTTAACTGAAATTCGATCCTCGGAATTTAAGTTGTAATAATATTTGTCTCTTATAACAAATTATCCTTGAGGTTTCTTTGATTTTTAATACAACAGCTGGACATCTGCATCTTCAGCTGCCTTGAGCAGTTACTCACAAATGCGTTTTCATTTAACCATCCAAAAGCAATCCTTAAATTGTTAGTCGACAGATTTTAATCGCGGTCTTCCACAAACATTCAAGTATATTTTTGTATGATCAACCTTGGTATACCTGTACTCAGTATTTAAATATTCTTCTAGTATATTCAATACCAAAACACATTCCGTTGGATTCAAGTTAACTTCATTTTTGCAACAACAATTGTTTCTAGAATAAATTCTTTGAGATCTACTTACATAGATCTTTGATAATAATTATACCTCGCCGTTTAACCACTAAACTATAATACCCTTCTAACCTCTAGGCAGTCGGTATCAAAATCCATTATCCATTAGATTTTGACAGGCGCTTGCGTTTATTAATAAAATTTTATTATGTTCTTTACGATGTTCGTAAAGAAAACAAAAAAGATGAGAGACAAATCCAACTAGATAAGCATCTCGTCCATAAAGGGTAGTAATAACAGAAATTCACAGAATCGGGATTCAAAATACAATTTTTTATTTTATATATGCACTTTACCTGGAACGAAAGATGACAAAGAAATGTTCCGAGTTCAGAGATCGGCGAGTTTACAGCTGTTTAGGGTTCTCCACCTGTTGATAAGGCGGCTAATTTTTTGTGTGTGCCCATAAAAAAGTAGAAGAGAAGAGAACGAAATAACAATTTCAGTGTTTGTTGGCCTCTAGCAAATTAGTCGATGATTTGGTTAGCCCAAAAAGGGTTCGAAATGCTTTAGGAGGCAGCAGGAGAACAAGCACAAGGAACCTTTTCCCTTGGGCTCGATTCCGTAGGCAGATGAAGTGTGAATTGCTGGTCTGTGGCTCAAAGAACTTTTGGCTTAAAGTCGAAATGTAATCAAAATAAAAGTAAATATATAAAAGGGAAACACAGCCAGGATATATGTATACGTAGTGTCTTGTGTGCTGTATCCTGATTGTGTTAAACGGTTTGAGGGGGAGAAGCAGATGCCTCGTTTCTTTTGTCGAACTGTGAGTGAAATCAATGCCACAATCAAAATCAAAATCAAAATCATTGCAACACACACTCACATACAAACACACACAGCACAACACATCAGACAGCAAAACTTGTCTAAGCCTTTTTTCGGTTAGTATCCTCAACTATCCTTCAAGGAGGCAGCAGCCAGTCGAGCGTGTTGTTGTTTATTTTCCTGCCTTTGGGCTTTCCCTGCCAATTTTATTATCCCTTTTCCCAGAGTCTGTCTGTCAGTCAGTTGTTGTGTGGGAAAAAAGTATTTCATATTAAGATAAACATGAGCCTTTTTGATTTGTTGTTGTTTATTCTCTGCTCTCCTGCTGATGCTGATGCTGCTGCTGCTGTTGTCCTGGTCCTTGGCCTCAAGTAGACCGTACGTTGATTGAATCTTAAGACTGGCCGCCTGCTTGGTAGCCTGCTGAAAATTTGATTTCAGGTTAAACGCAATTAAATTTCGCCCTAGGCTTTGATTTCTTGTCTTCTTCCCCGTTCCCTTTGCCGTCTCTAGGCTCCACAAATTTGTTGTTTACGCTAGAGAAAATTGAAATTTTATGCATTTCTCCATTATTATTATTATTGTTATTGTTGTAGTCGTTGCTAGTGTCGTTGTCGTTGTTGGCTTAGGCTCAGTGCGGTCAGCTGTCGAAAGGATTTGAATTTATTTGAGACCTTAGCTTCCATTGCTTGTTTCTATGAGGCGTTGATTAATTGATTCCATATACAACCATTTTATAGAGCACTATAGAGAAGTGTGCACATCCAACCAACCATCCCAATGACCGACACATTTGTAATGAAATTGTTTTAGAGCCTCTCAGCCAAGGATTAGATTCTATGTCGTGCTGCATTCTCGCCTCGACTAATTAGTTTCTGAGGTTTCATTGCGATTCAAAACCACTTGAACTAACCTTTTACTTGCTTCGAGCTTTAAGACTGTTTAATAACCTTGACTTTAATTTAATTTAAAGTAAATGTAACATGCCATTTCATCAAGAGCTTGATTAGTAATAATTAATTCATCAATTTCTGGAAAATTGCCATGTGATTGGCAGAAATATTAGTTTACTAATTTGAGAGACGTTTGGTGTACCTTAAAGTTAATTGTAATTAAATCTAAAACAATTTCTTCAGAGCACTTGCTAAGCTTCACTGGCGAAACACATTTAATATTAACTATGATATTTTCAGTTATATTTTAACTTAACTATTATCTTTTTATCTTATTAGCCTAACAATAATAATAATGATAAACGATTGGCGTACTATTAAGTAAATTATATTAATGGGATTAATAAGTATATTAATCAAACTTTTTAACTATTTCTTCAGAATATTTGTGCTATTAATCGTCGTATTGTCAAATTTTATTGTATGTAAACTTGTTAAATCATTTCTATAAAATTCTGAATATACGCTTTAAACTATTGATCTAAAATGAAAATGTAAACTTTCTAGAACATTGCTATAAAATTATGCATATATACTTTAAATCATTAATGTGAAATAAAAATGTTATCGCTTCTTACAAGCTACCCACAAAATGACTTTCCAATTTTAAATACTTGAGCATGTGCATTTTCCCTGAGCCCTGCGTCAAGTTCAATGCCAAAAATGTGTCGTCACAGTGTGGTTCAAGGCTTTTGGGAGCCAGCAAAAAGTCATTGGCATATTTCACGCTCACTTGGTTGGCCAGACTAAGCACTTCCTCTTTTTTTTCTTAGCCAAAGATTTTGGCCAAGTCACAAAAGAAAAAAAAAACTTTGAATTGGCAGCAGCCGCATTCAGTAGGGAGTTTTTGGTCGACGAGGACCATAAAATTCAATAAAACGCATATTTGCTGTGCCACAAAATGTTTTCGGAGTTTTGCTGGAAAACTGGCGAAAATGGCGCTAAAGTTGCTAAGAAAACATAGACAAAACAGACGGCAGATAGGAGCAAACAAGTGAGACAAGTTCAGAGCATTTTTATACATACAGACAACGCCATTCCCATCATCATCATCAACATTATCATCATCATTATGGTGTTCGTCATCTTGAAATGATTATAAGCATTTTTTGGCTGATTTAGCATATTTTTCGCCTCTTACTGTTCTATTTTCGTCTCTGTCTCTGTCTCCGTCTGTGTTGCTGTTGCTGTTGCTGTCTCGCTTCTGCCGTCTGACTGGCACGCACTTCCGCTTCCGCCTTTTGGGTTTGACGTTGGCCTAAAGACTTCCGTTTTCATCGGTGCTCTAACTTCATTTTCATCTTATTTGTGCGCCATGAACTTGACAGTTGTCTTACACCCAGCAAACATTTTGTTTATGGGGTATGCACTCGATGTAGTGGGAATGATTCGAATATATTTGATTACTATAGTAATAAAGAAAATTGTTATACGAGTAGTAATAAATGATAAAATGGAAAAAAACTTCAACCTTAAATAAAAGACAAGAACTCAAAAGTTAAGTTTTGTGTTTCTAGATCTCTCAGAAACTCAGACAACCTTTCCGTAGATTTGCAGGGTATCCCTGAGTGCTGTAAGCTGAGTTATGCACCTCTTTCCCCTTGCTTTTTTTCTGGTTTTTGTTGTTGCGGTTTGTTTGCATATGTCGGGTGCGCAATTGGAGGCTGACGCAAAACTCTTGGATGGGCAAATGTGCAAATTTGTTTTGCTAATGTTTATGCAAATACGCAAGACAACTCAGTGATGAGGAGAGGGAAGGGAGGGACTCAAATGGTAGTCGTAGGCGTTGAGGGAATTAGTGGGGATGGGGGAAAGAAACTGGGGAGAGTTGAAGCTGGAATGCGTACTCATATTTAGATGAAGTTGACTGTTGCTGCTTATGGAAAATGTCTTCTAAGTAGATGCTGCTTCTTCTCTTTTTTGCTTATCCCACAACTTTGTTTTTTCCCCTCTCTCCCGTTAGCCAGTTGCCTCATTGTCGCGTCTTATGTAAATTTAATGCTAAAATGTTTATTTTAGTAAGATTTGCTTAGCTCTCCAAATGTTGCGTCTGTTTTGGCTCCTAATGCTACTCAAGGGGGGCGGGTTGGGAAGTTGCCCGACCCTCCAAGAAAAACCTGTATGTTGTCCTTGCTCATTCTGTGGTTTGTTCATGGAAATGGGGGACGGGGATCGTTCATATAGCGTCCATAATGCTAAACGACGCATAATTGAAACATTATGTCAGATTATTGTTAGCAAGCGAAGAGATTTACTTAGTTGACGGTTTTTTTTTGTGTCCTTTCGGGGGGATTTTCTTGACTTGTCCGCAAAATTGCTGACAGACGGAGGAGAGTGCGAGAGAAAGGGAGTAGGGTGGAGGGTAGATAAGTTTGGGAAACATACGAGCAATGTCAGAGAGATTTGCTTATTTAATGGGAACCACAGATATGAGAAAATATGAGGGCATTAACATTGAAATAGACATAGAGCTGGAGTATAGTAGGGAATAGTCGTAGTACTAGTTTGAGTAATGACCACGATAAGAAAGCTCAAAGTTCTGGCATGAAAGTCGTAATATAAAAAGAGAAATCATAGCAAGGAGGCAGCCGAGATTATATTCTACTTATGATTACTGAGGGAAGCAATCTAAAGTTGAGATTGTAAGTCAAATGTACTATGAAATTGTTCATAAAATAAAGTGTAAAATTTACAGAAAACTTATTTAAAGTTTTTCAAATGCCACAAAACGAAAAACTAAAAAAGAACTAAATGTTAACTCTTTCTATTTTGCTTTGCAATTTCCATTATTTAATTACGCTTTCCTCCTTTGCCATATGTTTTCTTTTCTTGCCAGAAATCCTAATTTATATTGTGATTAATGAAGCTTTAAATCGCCCGTAAACCGAGCTCATTTTTCCGCGTTGCATCAACAAAGCGAATCCGAAACTTTTAAATTCCCTCAACGTTTTGCCATTAATATCACATTTATCAATATCACAGTTTTTCATTTCGCTGTCGTCGTCTCCGACTCCGTCTCGCAAACGAATTATTTTCTTTTATTTCCTGTTTGCTTTTCTTTCCTATTTTTTATGTGCAATTTTTTCTGTTCGTAAGAGAAAATAGAAGTAAATAGAAAAACCCATTTCCATTATAAATACAATGCCACATTTCTACTTTTCCGGTTTATACCGTTTAGATCGATTGCATTTTATAGTTTGTTTTAATGTTGCTCTCACAGGACGACGTAGGACGTCGGAGTTGAAGTCGGAGCTGATGCTGGCGTTGGAGTGGAAGTCGAAGTCGAAGCCGAAGATGCGACAGGAGAGGCATTTATTTTAGCTGGTTTGTTGCAGCTTCCTTTTGGCCCCGGAAGCGCTACAAATTGTCTGCTTGCAGTTCTACACAAAATACGACAAAATAAAAAAAAAAAATGATTTTATTGCTTCCTTTTCATTTAAACTGAAGCTGAATATAACATCCGTTTGTGGCACACACACAATGCGGCCATTGTCCTTGCCACTGCCACTGCCACTGACATTGCCACAGCAGCGACTGGCACTGCCATCAAAAGATTCTTAAGTGTCCTGCTCCTTTCATTTTTGCCCAATTTCTGCTATTCTATTTTCACTTTTGCTACAATTCAATTAGGCATTCGCCTTTGTGCATTAACCAGAGAATGCAAAAGGTCAAAAGTGAACACATCTCGCTTTGCTCTCGTCCATTTCGTCCTTTTTTCCAGCGGGAGTCACTTTTTTAATGGACCAAAGCTAAGGTAGGGCAAATGGATGATAGAATGCATTCGGTATGGGTAATTCATGTGAGTGCCAAGAGCACTTCAAAGATGATCAGATACATTGGTATCGGGTGTCATTTAATACTTCTTATGGAGTGAGTTGGTCAATAGGATGAATATTGATTGTTGATTTTCAGATTGCGTTAGGCTTTTTATTATAAAAACATTGATTTCTTTGATTTATTTTACTACATTTTATTTAGGATTATATTAAAGGTCTGATTCCAGAATACTTTAGATTAGTAATCATTTAATATCTTATTATATTATTACTACCATTAGTCAATTGTTCTTCAACTATAAGAAATTATAGCCTATTTCTAAAAACAAATTTGTCAAAATAATCCAAGAATACATCGCGGACAAAGTAGCGGATCAAGCTGGCTAGTTATAATATCAGCTTGAAGACCTCAGTTGCTCTGGTTTTACACGTTGTACCCCAGAATTTAATTTATAATAACTAAATATTATAGACATTTATTTCAATCCCATTTCAGTTTCTATAATGGTTGAATTTAAATTTTCTTATTTACCTTTTCGCATGCGTACATTGTGTTGTCACTGATTCTGGCAATGTGCCCACCTCTGAACCCAATAATCCTTTCCGCACAATCAACATTCAAATGACACCTCGAAATACCTGAATAGCACATTCATCTCACACTCGCACACACAAACACTCACATAGAGTGTGCAAACAACAAATCCAACCACGAAGTGAACCATTTTCGCAGCAATTAATCAAATTAAACAAGGACATTCAACCACAAGGGCGACCTTTTGGGAAAGTTAATTGAAAATTTAGCGCTTGTCGAGACATAAGGGTGCTGGGGTTACGGTGTTACAAGGTTACGGGGCTAACGGGTGTCTGTGTGGGAGGTTTAAGTGACCTACGACGACCGACGACAGCTGCAGCAATCATTTTTGGCATGCTCTTTAAAACCAACAACAACAATCAGGATCAGGGAACAGGATCAGCAGCAGCATCAGCAACAGCAGCAGGATTCACGCACTGTGGCAGAGCAATTACGCAGACGATTAGGCACAATGCCCCTAGCTGACAGTCCCTCGCCTCCTTTCCCTGGCCACCTTTTTGGTTTGCCATTCACTATGCTTTGCCTTTTTTCTTTTGCTCGGATCTGCCAATTTTTATCAGCTGTGAAACAGTTGCCATTGAAATGGAGCAGAAGCCGTTTAGATAGATGGCCAAAGTAAAAAGGCAGCCAAGCACAGATACACTGTGAGAAACGCACGCCTCACAAATTGCATTTCGCTTGGCATGCGATGCGCTTGAAGGATCCCACAACAATTTCGCAGAGTGCACAAAATGGCAAGGAGTCGCAACATTGCGTTCAGTTCTAATCCCGGACCCAACACAATTCCAATTCGCAGCAAACCCGAAGCGACGCGTCGTTTAAAGGAAAAACATTGCGAAAATTGCTTTACAATTGATTAAACACTGAACAAACGCACGGCACGTTTAAATTTGGGTTAAATAGATTATATGAACTGGAAGTGTTATGAAATGATGTGGTCCGCTAGCTCGACTCCTCCACAACATCCCCTCTCTCTACTCTTCTACTATTCGCCACTTGCTTTTATATCCATTTCTTTTATTTTGTGTTCTTTGGCTGGCTCAGCCCGATGTTCTTTCCACTGGTGGCGTCGCCTTTTCACGCTCCAAGTGTGCCAGTTAATGGATTTGCTAGATGTTAACCACAGTTAAGGATTTGCTTTTGGGTTTTCGTTCGTTTATTGGTTTCTCGACGGTCATTTGATACAGCCACAGCTATGTACGTGAGGCAGGACCACATCGCAGCACTCGATTGACCTTCGTGTTGTTTTTTGTGGAAAGTGCAAACGAGTAGAAAGTCATTACTTGAATTTCGCATATAGATCACTGGGTTGAATAAGTTGCGGATAATGAGCACAAATGAGAAATTGAAAAACTTTTAATGGGCATTCGAAGGAAAAGTAAATAAACCAAGCAATTGAGAAATCCTTTTGATATTGGTTTTGATTTTCGAGCGAGGACATCTTAAGCAATCGAATTAGATAAATTGATTACAAGAAGTGAGAATGAACTCTTCGAAAGATTAAAGTTTGATGTGAATTAAATAAATAAATTATTTTCTTTAAGTGTTTATTACAAGTTGGAAAAATAAAAGAATTATAAAAGAAAATATAAATTTTATTTAAAGTTTTTAAGGAATATTAACATTATTTAAATAGTTTGTTCTTTTAGAATCAAAATGAACTTTAAATAACAAGCTTTAAGAAATAAATGGCTTTGAATCTAAATTCATAATTGAAAAGCAAAAGTTGTGAAATGTTTGTGCCAATTGATTGGAATCAAGGATTACACACGTTCCAAATATTCAATTGAATATCCACTTGAAAGCTGCCTCAATAGACTCGAACCTTCATCAATCACCAGTATCTGGCGTAATATCTAGGCTCTTCTCTTCTCTTCTCTTCTCTTTTTGCTCACTCGTAGGCTTATCACTAACCCAAATCTGTCCGAAAAATAATCAAACAGGATAAAGGATATCAGAAGCCAATGTCGCTCACTGAACTGAGCATACAAACTATGCAGACAATGTCTCAAAAAAAAAGGATTGAATAACTCGCTTCTTGAATTTGACACGCACTTTGTAAGCAGATATCTCGATAGCTCCTAAACTAAGGAACTGTCCAAAATTGTCCAGCTTTAACTAACGCCAACAAAGCGGGGACAACAGGGGGTGAGGCGAGCGAGGGGACAGACATTGTCATGAATCATAATGGCAACGTCCTTTCTGGCTGCCTTTTGGGCCACTTTATTTTTGTGTGTTGCGCCGTTGCCGGCGACTTTTTGCCATATTTATAATTTAATTTAGCTGAAATTTTGTGGGCGTTAAGCTAAAGGGAACCCAAAAAAAAAACTTATAAAGAAATATGTAAGGATTCGCTCGCTTGACCGGAAATTTGAGCGCTCGTCCCCCTTCCACTCGCTCGCAACTCAATAACGTTAACAGGCACTAAAAGTCCTTGCTGGGCTCATAGTAGTTTGCATGTTAAATGCACATATGTGTGAGCTCTATGTTGGGTTGGGGTTTGCTTAAGTTATGTACTGACCATATAAACTATGTCCTTCATGTATGAATAGACAGACTATAAAGTACAGCGTGTGTCTGAAGAGGAAAGCAGCGACATTGTGGTCACATTGCGGCGAGGCGTGTTTGGTTTTCTGGCCCGGGGGTCCACAGTCCGGTCTTTGACGGAGAGACATAGAGAGAGGACGAGAGGGGGAGAGAGAGAGACTCACACGTGTTTATGAATACATAGAAATTTTTTGACATTTTTATGGCTGCTTTGGGGCATTGCTGCGCTACCCTCGGCCAGCGGGAGCAGTTAAGATTGTGGGGAATACCAGAGATTGCAAAGGATTCGATAAGCAAGACAGGCAACAACAAAATATTATTACAAAGTATCCTATAACAGTGATCGTGTTACATAACTACGGTTCCCAAGGGCTGAAAAGATCTAAAAAAAATAGAATATTTTAAAGGATCACAATGTGTGAATTGTAATTATTATCTTTAACGAAAGTTTTAAGGAAAAATAAAACTTATTCTATATTCTAGCAACAAAAAATAGGAATAATAATTAGAAAACATTATTAAAATAATGCGAAAATATAATTTTACATGTCTAAAAGAGATTACAGACTATTTATGCTTTAATATTTAATATGATTGATTTCAAGAAGAACAATGTAAAGTATTTTAAATAAGATTGCTAGGAATGTGTTAGAAATAATAATGTAAGAAATATATATTTTATAATATTATATGTAAAATTTAAGAAGAAATATTGTTGGCTTCTTCGCATTCTTCCCTTTTCTTCGTTTTGTGGTAGCGTATACGAGAATTCAATTAGATCATAAGATTTTATCACTTTGGTTTGTCCATCATTTGCTGAACTCTGGTTCTGACTACCCCTTGACTTGTTTATCGTGCTCGCTCTCTGACCATACGGTCGAAGTTTGTGTTGGTTTGTTAGTTTAGCCATGTGGGTGTTGACTTTTTTAATGTTTCAATATGACTAAATGCTTTGGGGCAGTGCCATGGTTGTCCAATGCTTGGCTTGGCTTGGCTTGGTTCTGGTTTCGGTTTCGGTTTTTGGCTCTGGGACCAGCCCAGTTTCGTGCTGCTTCCCTGGAGCATGTTTTGGTTATGTAGGGCGACGTCTCTTAAGTATTTATTTGGTGGCCTTTTGGATATTTATAGGAGGGACTATGTGGTGCATATGTGCGGGAGGGCTGCCTGAAGCCAGAGTGAAGCAAGTGTCAAATTCTCATGCGTTACGGTCGATATCCTTTTGGTTTTGAGTTACGCAAGGAACCCAAAAGGAGCCTCTTAAGCACATTGACAGCTACTCTTTTGCTTGGGTCTTCCTGCTGCTGTTGCTGCTGTTGATGCTGCTGCAGTGGCTCATCACTAATGAGGCTATCAAATGGCTGCTTTGCCAAGTGCCACTCGGTTCGCCTGTCAAATGTGTCAAAATTCCAGTGTGCGGTTGATTCCCTCTCTCTGCCATGCCACACATCTCAGATCTCAGATTTGTATGTCTGCGGCTTGTGCGGGTCTCTTGCCCACTCTTCACACACACAGCACACAACACACAACATACACTCAGAATGTCTCCTACTCAATGCCTCGCATTCTCAATCCCATTCCCATTCCCCATCCATATGTCTGCCACACTTGTCACTTGTGTTTTTATAACAGTTTTGTCTCTTGAGTGCTTCGTCGGATTGTTTTTTGTGTTCACTCCTCTTCCTCAATATGCATTTTCCATACTAAAGTGCTAAAATCTGTGTCATTTATTAATTTCGGTTGAGTTTTCGGGGCTTTTACATTTGTCATTAGCACGAATTTGACATTTCAATTATTGGCCTTATGGTTTCTTATTTATTTTTATTTTTTTTTGGCTTGTGGTTAGCATAGGGAGTTGACATATGTGGGCTTCTAATGGGTTTTACAAATGGCAAATAATAGTTCCAGAAATTGGTATGGTAATGATGGCACTTATGTCTATGCTGTTGAGCAGACTTTAGATTAATGCATCCATCTATCTTTACCCCTTGATTTCAGACATTCTCTGAAATATTTCAAATAGTTTTGTAACCTATTTGTATTTGTGCATATTTAAAAGAAGCCCTTACAAATATTATCTATATTTTCTTTTAGTGACTGAATAAGCATTATAAAAGAATATTTCAAAAGCATACGCTTTATTTCCTTTATATTTAGAGTGGATGACTTAGCTTAACACCTTTTTGGTTTTTATATATTTAGCTTAAGTTCGAATCCGTAATGTTTTCATATCTTTCATCTGGGGTTTTTGGGTTTTTTCTCAAGCACTTTAAGTTCTGCAACCCTTTTCAGAAGCGTTCAACATTAGCGCCTTCTAATCACAATCACGTCCCACACCATCCATCAACATCAGACAGAGCGGTGGTCCTGGGCCATCCTGTGTATCTGACTCATCTATCCTGTGAGTCCTGTGTGTACTCGGCTCGTCCCGTGTCCTGTGTTTCCCATCTGTCGTCTTGTTTGCACTTCGTGCTTTTGCATTCAAATTGCGTTTATTCAAATAGATCCGAGCGCACACAATTTCAATTATTTTATGCTGATTCGCAGGCGCCGCAGATCTTTTGTATCTGTGCACTCGTGTATCTGTATCTGTTAGATACTTGTGCTAACAACAAAATTTCCTTCTGCGTTTTCGCTTCTTTTTTGAGTCACACAAAATTTAATTATGCAAAATCTTTTACCATGATTCCCTTTCTTTTTTGCGCAAAAATGGCAGAAAAGTAAAAGAAAATCATTCAAGTCATTGCAGAGCTTCTCTCTGTCATTCTCATAAAAATGCAAACCAGCGCGTTCACTTTTTGATGACACTTGAATGTCACATATGAGTCGGGAAATGTCACCACACACACTGTACACTTCTCGGTGGTATTCACTATATTCTCTCACTCTCTCTCTCTCTGCTTGTTCCTCACTTTTACCCCTTAGACATGTCAAAAAGTTTGACATTTAGTGGCTGGCAAAAACTGTCATCACGCGCTACCAACTTGACGATGATTGCTCGGTTTGGCATTACGGAAAAAGTTACCAACTGAAAGCTGTCGCTGTGTGGTGATTTTATGCTCATACTTGTCAGAAGAGAAAAACTATTATAGTCAAGCTATTGAAGCATTGTTTCAATAGCTAATTGAGGCTGTGAAGGAATTCAGCTTTGAGTTTGAGCAAAACTTTTATTTGTCAATTGAATAAGTAAACAAGCGATCTTCTTCGACATAAAACTATTTTCTTTGAAAAAGTTCCTATAAAATTTCTATATCTTAAGTATTGGCTTTGTTCTTATATCTATATTATAAGTAATTTTAAGCAAAATCTAAGTAAATTATTTATTTTTAAATTGAAGACAGCGAATTAATAATTACATTTCATTATACTAGCGTATATCAGAATCTACAAATATATTTTGTAATAATCTAAGTCTACGTATAGTCTCGTATAGTTTAATTAAAGACATTCTCTAACGTATGATATATCATAATTACAGGATAAAGTTCCTAACAAAATTCTGTAAAATAAATAATTACATTTTTTTTAAATGTACAAATTAATTTTTTTTTTTCTATTTTTCTTTTCTATATCTATCAGACAATTATCTTTATCTTTTTTAAGTATGTGTTCTTATACAAAGAAAATTATTTGCTTAAAGTAAAATCTCTAATTTGCGCTAATTTGTTTGAATTTTACTTTATACTTTTTTCAGTAAAAAGACAACTAAATAAATTACATTATATTATTATATTTTTTATTTTCTATAATTAACTACTAATTTTATGAATTATTCTTACCGTAATTGAATATATTCTTTTAGCTACCAGCTGCCTATAGCAAATCTTCTTTCGTTCTGCATATAACACCTTATCTAAATGCTTGATTGGTTTGTATAGATCAAGCACTGTCTACGAGAATAGAGAATGTAAAGGGTGTAGGATATGAAAGAGCATAAAGGAATGGAAAGGCGCATTGTCTGCTAATTTCAGACTGCTCTTTAATCTCGTTGACGGAATCAAAACAGCAAATGTCTAACCAGCTGGGCTTAAGCCTCTTTTTCCATTTCCATTTCCCATTCCTTCGTTGGCATCCCTTTTCCCTTTTTTGGCTGCGACCCTTTTCAGCCTCCGCTTTTGGCAGTGTGCGCTTTCATTTACAAATTTCCACACCTACGCACACAATTGAGTGCGCGGGCAATTGCAAAGAGCAGCAACAACAAATTGTTAATGCCATTTGACAGTTGACAATTATAGCAATTGTCATAGCATTTAACATGACCAAGCGCAGAAGAGAGAAACAGTCGATGGCCAGCTCTTTTGCTCTTTTGTTTCATCGCCTGATGCTATATACATATATATGTGGCACTCTCGTTGAGTCTGGCCTGTTGTATATCCTGTCACTCATTTACCCTTTTTTTTTTTTTTTTTTTTGCATGTCAGCGAGCATTAGTTTCGGGCTAAGAGAGAGAGTGAGAGAGTTCTCGGACGCTGCTTATCTGCACCAAATTTGCACAGTCATTGTCGGGCTGCTGTTCATGTTGTGGAGGGAGTTTTTGCGAGTTATAGGACGAGCACTCTCTCTCCGCCCTTTGTCTGTTTTTGTGCTCGGCCAAGGCATCCTTTCATTTTTGCTGCTGCTGCTGCTGTCCTTTGCCAGGACTCTGCTCGACTCGACTCGACTCGCCTTGCTTCGCACTTTTTGCCAACTTTGCATATGTGCGAATAATTCAGGAGGGCAAAAACAATGTCGTCTGCAGCAGCAAGAGAAGCCTTGCGAACCCGACGCTGGATTTACTCCAGATTAGGGATCTTTGTTAGTTGGTTGCTCGCTTGGCTTGGCTAGCTTGTTGTTTTGTTTGTTTTGAAATAAAAATTACAGTTGTTGAGTGGCTACCAGTGGGTTAGACTGGCATGAATTAGTCCAGCAGCTGCATCCTGCCAAGTAAAAGCTGGACTTTGCAGTTATGCAAAGAGAAAGCCAACTGCTAGCTGCATGTTTAGCTTAAAAGTTAGTTACTACTTATTATAATAAAAGCTAAAAAGTTAGAATTGAAAATCGCTTTACTTACTCAAGTTGCTGCAGCAGCTTTGTCAAGTTAAGCTCATTTTAGCTTAATCGATAATTTATCGCAGCAAGTTTTAATCGCTTTGTGGCTTGTCGCAGCTTTTTCAGCGGCTTTAGCAATTTCTGTAAAATATTCGTCAACTTTTTTCAAGTTCATATTTTCGTTTTACTCATATTGGCTTATCGCGTAGCAGCTGACTTAAGAGCCAAAAGTGTCTCATTTCTTTTTATGGCATATCACACTCTCGACTATTCAGAAATTGGCTGCCACACACTCGCACACACACACACACAATGTGCACACAATCTCAAAAGTTCGACGAGGCGAACAAATATGAAAACTTTCAGCGCAACGAAGCGAATTTTTCTTTCTTGATACGAGAGGCAATCTCTCAACTCCCATCACCCATCTCTCTGCACACTTCCCATGTTTTTCTCCCTTTTGCTGTCTTCAACTCGACAGCTTATACTCCTTATATGCGGCTCAACACTTCAAACTGCGCCAAATGCATGAAAATGCAGCTCCTTGACGAAACCTCAATCCGGCATCCTGCCTTGTGTCTGCATCCTGCCACAACACCAAAAAGCAACAGCCACTGAAGTAGGTCAGTTAAGGGAGTTCTCTTTCACTCTCTCTGTTTCTCTCTCTCTCTCGCTCTCTTGCTCCCTGTTGCATCTTTGTAGTCATTGTTGGAGCTTAAAGAGCGCGTCTGAAATCCTTTTTGTGTAAACAAAATTGTGCAGTTTGTCTCACCCCCTTGGCTGCACTGCATCTCATTGCTCTGACATGCACTGTTACCCCCTGGGCCATTGTCCTGGACTTCATTGTAGCAGCAATTCAAATGCAAAATCCCATTTTGCTTCTAATTGCTTTATCGCTCAACAAGCTGTTGGATGTGTTTATGTGTTTGTTGCTGTTACTGTTGCTGTTGGTGTTGCTCTGCTCATTTCTCACTCGTCGCTGCCTGTTGACAGGATCTGCATCAGAAAACTGTATCAAAAATTCCTCCTCTTCGAGCGACCTCTTACTTCCCCCAACCAATCAACCCCCGTCCCTGTCAATTTACTGTTTACTTTTGCGCTCTGTCAAATATGTTCGAATTTTCTAACGATTACAACTTGCATTGGGCCAAGAGCAGCAACTGAACCTGAGCCCCGTTGGAACTGACCTGATTTTCCATTTTTCCTGCCATGTGTTTTTCATGCTGAGCCTTTTGGGACCTTGCTCGCCATGTTCCGAAACCATGTGCAGCTTGTTTGTTGTTGTCCTTTAGTCCAAAATACGGATTTGTCCAAATGTGTTGTCAGAGTTAACAACCTGCCACAGTCCCTTGTACTTCCGGTTCTCCCTCGCTCACCCCTTGCTCCCTCCGCCTGCAAAATTGCCGATTAATTGCTCTGCCAAAGTAGCGAATGCCCTGAATATATTCTCAAAAATTGCACATTTTGTGCCAAAGCGGAGGTGTTATTGTTGATACGAGAGGCAGGTCAAACAAAACTGGGTGTTGCAATATCACAACAGTTGTGACTGGCAGTTTACGTAATGTCTTCAGCAATTTGCAAGGTAGTTAAGATTAAAGTAACCGTTAGTAGGGATAATTGTAAAATGCAAACTTTTGTTGAGTTTTTTTTTTGAAGGAGAGTATTTGGATTATTTCGGAGAGACTGAGTTAAATTTAAATTTGAAACTATATGCAACATGGAAAAATAAATAAGAAAGTCTTAGTTAAGCTCCAAATTATAATAAAAAGTTTATTTCAAATCAGACATAAAACTAAATGAAATGTAAAACTAAATAAAAAATTGATTTAACTGATATTCAAACAAAAAATAACTTACCATGTGTTAAGCCTTAAAATTTAATTAAATTAAAATCCAATAGCAAATTGATTTCACTGGGTTCCATTCGGAACCTTAGCCAATTATAATTAAATTAAAAGTTAATTCGAAACAAGACATAAAACTAATAGTAAATTGATTTAACTCGATTTTAACCCAAGTTTTAACCAGAGTAATTTAGTTTTGATACATAGAAACTTTTGTTTTTCGACTCTTTTCATGTTCATGGAAATCATATAATAAATTTTATGAACACGCATAGCTGGTTATTCTTCTATTTTTGTTGTTTGTGTGTAATCAATTTTATAACACGATCCTGACAAAAGATCAACGTGCGTTTAACGCGATAGTTTCGACTCAAGTTCCACGCGGGGTCTCTGGCCCAACACTTTTGCCCCATTGCCCAAAGAGACAGAGAGAGAGACAATGTCAAACCCATTTTTAAGCAGAAACAAAACAACAAACAAAAGCAAAACTACACCCCATAACGAGATGGTGTTACAATAGAATAAAATAGAATAGAATGCGATAGTGAAAATGGAAAACAAGAAATTATATAAATTTTTCTTTTCTCTCGTCTTCTTGTTTTTTGTCATCTGTTGTTTAGCTTCTTCTGTGGCCTTTGTGCTCAGAACTGATGCTGCACCGCGAGACGTCTGCGAGTCTGTTGTTGGCCCATTGTTGTTTGGCCCACGTTTTAGGGGCAATTCCCATTGTGTTAGAAGAGCCGTGGACGTGAACGTGGACGTGAGTCTAACCACAGGTGTACTATGCTATGTACGTGCATATAAATCTATACGCGATGCGTGAGAACTTTTCTTAGCTCAATTTATGTGATTTTTGATTCCTTTTGTTTAGTTTCGTTTCATTTTTTTTTGTCGATTTGTTTTACGAGTGTGGTTTGAGCCTCTGTGGGTAAAGCAAGATTGTTTGTCTGCGTGTTTTTGTGGTCAGGACAATTGCAAAAATCATCGGGCTAAACTGTGACTGTGGGTGGGCTCAGCTCACTGGCGCCAGTCTCTCTCTCTTAATACATAGAATAGAGGTAATTTATTGCTGAAATGGAAAATCAACTTGTTTCGCCACACTTTTCATATGGGAACCGCTTTCACCTAGTTTTCCAGCACACTGAATGCTCATGCATTTTTAAGCACACATTTGGATTTGCACTGAGTGCTCCAGTAGTTCCTTTAGCTACTCTTGCTCCTCCGGTGGCTGCTCCTTTCATATGATGCTTCTGCTTCGCCATAACAATAGCGCTGCGCTGAATTTCTACCAGTTTTTTGGGCTTCTTGTAAAATATTAATTTTTATACGCTTATAGAGTAGCACAGCTCAGGTGTGGGTTGTGTTGCAAGTGCTGCGGCAGGTGCCACATTGCGGGTGGCTGGCTTTCGCTCTGAAAATTGAAATGTAAAAAGACGTTTAATGTGCATATAAAAAATTGAGCAAGGAAATTGCATTTGAGTCCTCTCCATGCTGCAGTCGTAGTAGGTCAAAAAGCTGTTGCAAAAGCCAATCTGGCAGCGGGTCAGCTGAGGTTACATTTTTCATAAATGGGTGCATTCAACCGATGCTGCAGAGTGCTCATAGTTTCTACAAGTTGTGCTTAAAGGTAAATCAATATTAAATTTTACAATATAATGCAATTTAGGAGGAATAATTTGATAGATAAGGCTAAAAAGGCTAATTTTATAAAGACTCAAACAGCAGTATTCAATATTACTTATTAAATTAATTTCAATCACTTCAAATCTACACTTTACATCCTTGGGGTAATAGATTAGATATTTCAATGTTACAATTTGAAATGTATTCTGTTTTCTTTTATTTAAGTAGAAAATTCCTTTTGTTATTATCCTGAGAAACTATTCAAATTATAAAATTTTTCTTTCTTCTTCATACTATTGGCACAATCCTAGTCCCTTGATCCCTTAACAAGTCCATGTGCATGTTATAACTAAGAAAGCAATTACCATTCAAGAGCAGCTTAAATCAAGCCTTCCGCAACAATATTCTCAAGAATCGAGGCCAAGCCCATAAACCAAATTGTCGCATAGTAGTTGTTATACCCGACAAAGAAATACTAGAAGAGCGTATCAACTTTGTGGTCATTGAAAATGTTTGGTTGTGTTTTTCGTCTATTATAATATTAATATTATTAAAGTATAAATTAAGTAATATACGATATGTTTAGGTATTTTATTTAAGTTGGCTTTCAATTTAACAAGTTGTTATGCATTAAATTTTGATACTTGGATCCAATTTGAAGAAAGAGTTAACCCTTTGAATAGTTCCAAAAAAGTAAATATACCGGACATTTAACAGTCGAGCAGCATCGATCGATGGTTGCTCTCTTGTTATAATTTGTACAGTTTAAACAAAAGAATTATTATGCAACATTTAGCCTGGCGCTGTGTGCAGTGCTTTGCTCTGTGTGTGAACAAATGGCAACAATTTAAACCAAATTGCCGACTGGACGCCCCGTGGCGTCAACGTTTTGGTCTCGTGCCAATGGCCACGCCCCATTTTACACCTTTTGATGCGAGTCGCTGGCAGAGGCAGAGGGCTGAGGGCAGAGCAGAGAACAAGGCGTGTGCTTTGGCTGTCTGGCACGCAACTCGGCACTTACAATATCACCACCTCGGGAACCTGCGAGAACTTTAGGGAACGGTCCGGGTAAAGGACACGCCCCACAAACTATGCACGCCGAGTCCAATAATAACCTGGGTAAATATTCGTACTTGCTTTAAATGCTCCACGACATTTGATTGATGTCCTCTCTGGACAGCTGCAGAAATGCAAAAATACATATTGTATATGGCCCAAGTTTGTGGTACAAGTATTGGGGGGAAAGCCGATTTGGTGTTCGCTATCAGCTGCTGTCGCTCTTCGTGTTCGCTATCCTAGGGTAATTTTTAATGCACGTTCTTATTTAGTAAGCACATTTCGCTGGTAAAGCTCGTTTGATAGCGAACACTTAAGTATTCGTTTCGAAAATACCTTTACTGCGTAAAATATTGGACCTAAAAACTTTTGAACGGAATTAATTTTGAGTAAATTTAGTTTCTTCTTAATATAATTAATAATGTTAAAAAAATTTAAAGTTTGCAAATGTGTTTGTCTACAAAAATGTTTCAATTTAGTTACAAAACACTTTTATTAGATTTCCTAAAATAATATTTAATCAAGACTAACTAACTTAAATTTACAATTTAGTAAATTTCACATATAAGGAAAACAAAAATCTAGTTCTTATTTTGTCTAATTATTTATGGCTCTAATCAATTATTTAAATTGATCTAAGCAGTGCCATAAAAGTAGTATCTTATATATTTATTATATTATATTACTGTCACATCAGTGCATAAAAATTTCAAATTTACAGGGTGTTCCCGGTTCGTTGTGCTGCCATTTTTACACATATTTTTTAGGCGATTTAAATATGCATGAGCGTGAAATTTTGCACGAAAATATGTCACTAGAGCAGCAACTGCGCCAGCACCAGCAAGAGCAACAACAAGAGTGCCAACAACAACAAGAGCAGCAAGAGAAACAGAAACATTTATGACAAAATTCCATTTGGCGATCCCATTCCACAAACACTTTGGCACAAGCGGTGGGTGTTTAGGCTAATGACTTTCGGCAGTGGCGCCCAACGTGCGGGGAGGGAAGTGGAGTTGGAAAGGGGAGTAGGTTCATGTGGAATTTGTCATGTGTCAGTATGACTTAAATGCCGAGAAAATAATAATTTTTTTTGCGCGCTTTGCGTACACAACAACGGGCAAAAATTCGAGTCGAGTGGTGCGACTCTAATGGACTTTGATAAGGTGGCAACACCAACAGCGAACGGTAACCGGTAAATTTATGCAAATCCGCATTTGACCCAAATTAGCACGAAAATTTGTTAGATTAGGCGCATTTCATTTCCGCTGCCAGAGTGCGCCGAAAAAATCGGATTGAAGTGAACCACGTTAAAAAAACGACAAAGTATAACACCTCTCTATGTGTGGGGATGGGAAGGGCTTTTAGCAGAAGACCATTTCGATGCCTGAAATGGCTTACAAGCCATAAAAATTGCATGTGTGCATGTAGGGAACATTGCTCGGACTACCGACTCCGGAGTTTCTTTGGTCTCTGGACATGAATGGGAACATTTGTGGGTAGCTTTTAAGTGCAACTCTTTGTATACAACTTCCGTTTGGCGTGTGACGCTGGCAAGAAATGCAAATTTTTGCATATATCCTTCTCGCTCGCTCTATCTTTCTTTTTTTCCAACTGAAAGTCGAGTCCAAGTGTTGGAGTTGAGAATCCGAATTGAAGTTGAGTCAGCAAGCGCACACGCATTCCATTCCATTAACTTTATCAATGTAAATCACCGAAATGTGTTGGCTCCGCGACTCGTCGCACTCTTTTTTCTCTTTCATTCTTTCATTTGCCCTTTCCCTATCCGTCTCGCTCTAGCACGACTTTCGACTGCCCCATTGTTATGAGAGAAAGGAATGTGATACGAACTACGAGTATGAGCGATAAAACAAGTGCGTGCTGCCATTGGGGCGTGTGGAATGTGAAAAGTGCTCATAAAAGCAAGACACCGAAATCAGCAAACAGCGAAATGTGATTGTGCAATGCCCACACTTGGCCAAACAACATGGCCAAAGGACATGTTAACCTATTCATAACTCAGTTATCACTTGTGATATCTTCATAGAGTTTTGATTGTTGTCCCCCAGGGAAAAGTAACTCTTTAAAAAAATATATTTAAGGAAAAAAATTAAAAATTTTTGAAGCTATTGAATAGTTAGTATATAATTTGATACTTTTGCATATACAAACTTTTATATTTTCTTTTGCAATAATATAATATAATATTTTTTAATACAAAACTACAATATAATATTTCTTTTTCGGGATTATATACTTGTTCAATAATTTTGATCGTAGTATTATGAATTGAGTAATTTTACAAATTCTTCTTAATTTGTGTATTCCATAACTAAAAAGAATATAATGTGAGATTAACGCAGGAGGACAATTTTATAATTTCTTATCAAAGTAGTTCATAACTTTATACTGCACCTGTTTACTCCTGAGTTATTCACCGTAAAATCAACCTCAACATTGAATTTACTCTGTGGGAATACACAAAGTTTATTTAACTGAAATTTCCATGTAGATTACTTCCTTAATAGAGATATTGTGTCTTGGGTACCTCCTTCTTTGTCGAATCCGAATTTATCACCATTTGTCGAATCTTAAACTCCCTGTAGACATTTTAAACAATCATTTTCCACGCATCAACTGTGCCTGTCACCCCTCTCTTCATTCTCACTTAAGTCATCTGTCAAGGCGTGAGAACCTAACACTCCATAACATAACCATACTCGTGTATACCATACTATATGGTATATACAATGCTACGTGGGGCGTTTCTCGTTTCGCGGCAATTTTCAGTGCATTTGCCGTGGCACCCTCCCAAAACAAACCATTAGCATGTCAAATCCAGCGTCAATCTCCCCAGCTCCGTTGGAGGTGCCACGTATAGCAAATCCCAACTTCAATCCTTTTGGGCTGTCAGGCCTAAAAATAATATTTTCTTTAATTTGAACAGGGAAAACAGAGGCCGAGTCGAGGACAACGAGGCGAGCCAAAGACTTTAAGCGCCCTTTGACAATTTTCACGTCAACTACAAATCCCGCCCGCCGATAACATGAGCCAGACACAGGCTGTCCCCCCAAAAGAAAATTCCCAGCCTTGCCTCATTTGGGGTAAGCGCAAAAAAAAGAAAGAAGAAGAAGAGAAAACGAGCTGAGACCGAAGGAAAAGATGGAAAATAAATAAATTTACATACATGCGGAGCATTCAACGAAAATCTGTCCCTGGCTGCCTTTATATAATATATACAAAAATAAACACAATTTTTCTCGACTACTGTCTGTCTCTCTGGAGGCATGGCATATCTGTTCCTATATGGTATGTGCACATACATACTACACTATATATATATAAATATGAAGCGGAAAATCAGTGACAGCAGCCAAGCGCCGCTGCCTTTCCTGCCTCCTCTGCCTTACTCTCTGCCTGCAACACGTACGAGAGTATTTGGAGTCTGGTTGGAGTTTTGAAGTGGAGTTAAATTACTTTTGGATGGATGAGATAGGGTTTGCCACTCTGTACAACTCCATGCTGCAAACATGGGGCATCTCTCGTGCACAGTGCGTTTTTATCTTTTGTTATTTTTATTTGAACTTATTCCCCAGTTATTCCCACAGTTTCGACTGTTTGTCCATCTGTCTGTTAGCTTGTCCGATTTGACTGGCAGCGAATGAAATATGGCTTTTGCCCAAAAAACCCAAGCGAAATTTTGTTGAAAATCTGCCACAACGAGTGGCAAAAGGGGGGATTGTGACGGGTGTGGGGGAGTGGAAGAGGAGAGGCTAAAGGCTGGACAAGGTGTTGGTTTAGCAAATTGCATTCTGATACTTCGGTAACTTCTGCTCCCTATTGATTTTTGTAGCTGCTGAAAGTGTTAAAGTGACTTGAAGTTCTTCTTTGAATTTCGACAGGCGACGTCGACGCGGATGTCGACAATCAAATTCAAATTGACGCCCCAATTAATGGCCTGCCCCTATCTGCCATGCTTTGGGTTTGCCTCATTGATTTATGGCCAAATCATGTAAATTTCACTAAACATCCAACTCGATGATTATTATTGATGAACTGTTGTTGTGTTGCGTAAATCCCCTTTTCTCTAATTTCATTAAATTTATTTTTATGACTTTGTTGCTGCAATTAAATGATTTCTAATTGCTGTCAGGCAAAATTTCTCATGGGCTTTATTCAGCGATTCACATTTGATTTGTTGATTTATTATGCCTTCGACTTTGACTGCGCTTTGTGGCTCATAATTTGTCATATTTTCGAGGCATTTGATAAAGATTTATTATGACATTTCTTTTGTTGTGTTCACATTAATCAGCCTTTCATAAAGTTTATCGTATGAATAACTCTGCGACGAGTTATAGTTTTCTTTTATGCAGCTAATCGAATCAATTTTTTTGATTAGTTAAGAAAGAATCGTATCGGTTCATATTTCTTTGTGCAATCGCATGGGTTATTTTATGTCATAATTAGGGGTATATTCCGGGGTATATAAAGTTAACTAAGTGGTAATTGTGCAGCCATAGTTATAGCTCAATTAAGCACATTTTCACTGATTCATTTGCATTTGATGTAGTCCATAAAAGAGAGAGTACAGTATTAAGATAGAAGGAAATACACAAAGTTTAATGTGCGCTTTAAACACGTTTAAGCTCGCACAAGCTCTTCCGCTTTAATGCCAATCTAATCCAATAGAATATCGATTGGTCTTTAAGCTAGCTCCAACACAAATGTATTGCTGTTAAAGCTTCTCTATTTTCATTGAATCTCCCAGGACATTCAATGCATGCCTAACCCAATTTTTGACAACTTGTCGCACACGAAATTATGCAGAATATCAGCATAGAAAGTTAATCAATGAAATTACATGCAGCATCAGCATAAAATTTGTCATAGTCATTGCCACACACACACACACACACATCTATACACATCTATGTACACCCACACACACTAACTTGCACAGAGGGATAGTCACACCCAGGTCCCCAAGCAATCAGCTAAGCACATTTGATTTTTGCCTTCCTCGGCAAAAGTTGAAAAAAAAAGTAAAATAAAATAAAGCTGGAGGACACATGAGCATTTCATTATCGATGGATAGTACGAGTATATTATATATCCAACATACACATAGATATAGAAGTGTGAGTGTGTGTGTTTTTATATCCCCCACAATAGTTAAATGATAGCCAGAAAGAAATCATCATGATTGACAATTGACAGTCGGTTGCTGGATTTGTTTGGGTTTGGGTTCGACTGAGGACTGCTGAAGATGGTGAAGAGGTGAAGAGGGGGGATTCCAGCAGCAATCAAGCAGCAAATTTTCTTTATTTCCTGCGTGACACGAACTCTGGTCAGTTTTTATGGCAGCTGTATCGGGAATCGAGTTAGCCTTAGTCTTATCACTCATATGATGTGCGGGCTGTCCACCACCAACGTCCAATCACCAGCCACTCGACCACAGTGGACCAAGAGTGGACACACACCAGACACACACACACACATACACACACACTACACCACACCACCATAAACTGACCATCACTTTGATTTTCATTTCATGGTCGAGAGCTGTGTGAGTGCGCCCCTTTATGGAGTCTAGACGGGACCCTTTCCTAATTTGTTTTCTATTTGCTGCTAATTTCTTCATTTCGCCCTCTGCCTCATCAGCTCATTGAGTTTTTCAGTGTGCTAGGCTCATATTATATCTCCCATCACGATGCTGGTGTCCATTGATTGGCGTGTGTTTTGCTCCCTTTGCTGTCTGCTCTGGTCCCAAGTTGGTGATAAAACTTTAATTTTGTTTAAATTAAGTGGACAGCGTTTCTATTTATTTTTCCATTTATTTGTTTGGCCGCTGATTAATGGGCAGCCAAAGTGGATTAGTTAAGATAATGTTTAATTAGTTAAATTGTTTCCAATTTTAAACAGAATTTAAGTGTATGAAGTTCTGTATGGTTAGATATGATTAGATCGTAATTAAAAGATATTTCTAGGGAATGATATGGTGCTGAAGTTAAAGAAAATGTTTAATTTAGGTATGACTTCATTTGAATTTCATTTCAAGGAAAGTAACTCTAAAAATAATAGTTTTAAAATGTATAAGATACTACATGTGTTGTTATAAATTTCACTTTAATCATTTAGTTTTGTGCACAAAAATAATTATCTTCCATCTGTTTTTCTTGGTTTTTTTGCAAAGCGTTCTTTTCTTGCTAAGACAAGAAGAAAACTTTCAACACAAAAACCATTTAAAGTGAATTGACATTATTGCGATTTATTTAAATGTTCCACTTCTCAAACTACATTTTCAAGCGTTGAATTCAATTATTTGACATTATTTTTATTGACAAACTTAAACAGAGACATTTTCTTAGAATCATTTTGTCTACGTGCCTTGATTTGAAGCTTTGCCGATTCGATTTCAAGTGTTTTCTCTGCTAAGAGCCAAGAGCAAATCCAATTTTATGGTAACACTCGATACTCTATTTGCACATTTGCTTTTGTTAAAATCAAATTGCAAAAGCGCAGTGAAAAATTTTAATTAAAATCCACAGACACACCCACACACACATACATACATCCAGGAGGAAAATCCTCTAGCTTGGAGCATATGCGTTGAGTATTTACCTGGAACGTGAGCCAATTATCAGGTAGAGTAGAGAAAACAGAGTAATTTTCTCTCCCTCACTCTCTGCATCATTTCGCTGTCTCACTCTCTTCCTGTTGCATTCTGTAGTCACTGTTGCTGGCGAGTGCAATCGAAGTTATTAATCTGATTTTTTCAAATCGCCTGCATGCAACTTCATCATCATCATTGTCAGCTCGACATCGTCATCATCTTCAATAAACAGGAACGCGTCTTGACTGCAATTTCCATTTATAAGCCAAGTTAAGCCGCTTATCTGCTGCCCGAAATCCCGACAAATTGGCTTCGTCTCTGTCTCCGTCTCCGTCTCCGTCTCAATCTATGTTTTCTACTCTTTCTTTGAGTTCGTCGCCGTCTCTGACAACAATGCAAACGTCAAAGTTGCAGTTGGAGACAGACGTTGATTGGGCTTTCGATTTGGACTCTTTTGAAATTATAAGGAATTACAATTTTGATTGACAATTTATGGTGGTGCTTGTCAACGGGAATACCTATAATATGCGTTAGTTTCTAGTCTCTGTCATATTTTGAAAACATCCATCGATTACGACTCAATTTCAAGTTTTTTCTCTCGTTTTTCTATCATTGTCGAGGCTGTCAACAAAAAATGCCAGCTACTGTGTCCAGTTCTTATATTTTTTAGGGATGCTGAGATAAATGCGGGTTGAGCTACCTAACGATCCCTACCATCAAATCGTTGACTGCCTTATTTATGGGATTATGCCAAAGTGAACGAAGAGATTGCTACGGTGGTTGAAAATGCATTTCAATAAAAAAATATAATTGAAAAAGGCAAAAGTTAATTGCCCAACAACAAGAGCAACCATTGAAGAGCTGCATGCCATGCTCATTCATTTATCATGCTTAAAGTTTGCATAGAACGTGAGCAAACAATTTACGGTAGCATCGAACTTGCATCTAATGAAAAGAATTCCATTTCAGGGCGTGCCAAAAAATGCCAAATCGAACTCTTGAGGGTAGGGGACACAAAGGGATTGCACGGAAAAGGGAAGGGAAAACAAACAGCGGGTGGTCACTAATTTTTTACGTGACGCTAACATCAGCTGAGCAAAAAAGTCGAGCAGTGCGAATCAGAACAAACGCGAAAATCAGCGCCAAGGCGCCAAAAAGTATGCAGCGCCAGACGAAAATCAAAGAAATGAAACTTTTGTACTACTCGCGACTCTGATTGCCAGATTTACCCCCACATTCTCCACTCCACTCCGCTTACACTCATTCTCTTTTCTGTTGTGCCTTCTTGGCCTTGTAATTGCGTGGGTGTGGGGAGTGCGAAAACGAAACGTGCAAATTGCAAGAGATTCCAAGTACCCAACAGCGAGAGCAGTTAGTAAACTTCCTTATACTCTAAACATTGCAGTTGACATAGAGTCAGATATATTAGTTTGATTGAAATTTCATAGTTAAGCAGTCGAAGTGTGAAAATCTTCTGCTGACAGCTCATTTACTAAAGTTTTCTCTAATAGTTTTCCTTTAATTCCTGGAAAAATATTCTATAAGTGATATTTTCACTCAAATCGATTAAATTACATGTTGATATTTGAAAAGTTGTACTTTGTTTCTTTCTTTTGATTTATTCTTTATATCAATAACTTTTTTAAGTTTATATAAATTATGTCAATCATGTATTGTAGTTTTTCTACGTTTTTCAGCTGATCATGAAATATTGAAAATATAGTTATCTAAATTTTTAATTCCAGAATAAACTAAACAGTTTTTTTTTTTGACTGCTTCACTCATTTGAACTATGTTTTTACTATCTTTATGTTCGTAACAATTTTTGTTTTGGTATGCGTCTAAAGAACATATCTTTGGGCAGCCCTCGCATTGTCTGACTGTCTTCTATCTGTATGCTCCACTGGCCAACTCACAGTCGGTCTATCTGTCTGGTTGTCTTCTCAGTTCTGTCTGTCAACCCATTTCCTGCCGCCAATAATTAAAGTAATTGCTACATTTCTGCCACTTGCCTTTGTCTGTTTAGTTAGGGAACGAGTGCAGGAAGAACAAGGAAATGGCAGATAGGCACACAGAAAGATAAAATGAGGAAAGGAGAGTAAAAGAGTGAGAGAGCGGGCCTGCCAAAAAGGAAACTATTTTAAAAAGGCAAAAGTACTTTGGTTTTAATTGCAACTATCCAACTAGATGCACAACTATTCAACAATATTCAACTGTAGCCAAGAACGAGTGTACTCAGAGTATTCGGCTATTCAACTGCGCTGTCTGCGTGTCCTGACAACATTGAAGTTGTATGTGTGTGTGTTTGGTTGTAGTTTTGGCTTGCTGCTGATGTGTCCTGAGTGTAATGTCCTTTTAAGGTCCTGCAGCTACAATGTGCTTCCGTTTGCATGCAACTGCCGCTAAGCTGCTTAACTTGGCCTTAACATCGGTGGGCGTAGCCCTGCCCTGTTCTGCCGGCTTTTGGCCTCTCACGACGATGCGTGTTAATGATTACTTGAGTTGTTCCATTTTGTGGCCTGATCCTGGACTCAGATGGAGCTCCAGAGAGCGAGCGAGGGCCAAGGGAATATGGCAAGTGAGTGGAGCACATAAAAATCAATGTCATTGCGTTGTTTGCTGTTTGTTTTTGGTTAACATTCCTTGGTTCCGTTTCCTACCGCACTTTAGTATTTCTTTCCTCCCCAAACTCTGTCTCTGCTTTTGCTCTGTCGACTTCTCTGTGATTTTCCCCATTGCTGCGATGGCAGCCGCTGCAATTTGCTGCGCTATGCTGCAAAACTTTTGCGGCAAAAACAAAAAGTTTTTCACTTAAACTTCACCGCATTGCTGCAGTGTAACACTGCAAGCTTAAGATACCCTACGTTTAGAGGGTATGTCGAGAAGACTGAGAGATCTTCTGTGGTCCATGTAAAAGTCTGAGTAGTTGGTAGTTTTTTCAATTTTATGTTTATTCTAAGCAGAAGTGATAAATTATGGTTTCATTTCAAGATTCGATGGAGTTTTGCAAATTATTTATTATAATGTGGTACTATTAATCTCTGTTAAATCTAATGATGAATCTATATTTTAAAATAAGTTTTTCAAAATTCGATTTTATATCAAAAGAGCGATCTTTCGAAATATTCTAAAAAATATATCTTATCTTATATCAGATTACATGAAAAAGATCTGTTTTTAGATTCATTCTAAAGACTTTTTTAAAAAATGTTAGTTTCATATTTAAATTTTGGAAAGCTTTATATCCTCTATAGTACCATGATGTTTTTTTAAAAGATCAATCTTCAGATTTATTCTAAATAAAGAAATGCCAAAAAATTCTTTCACCATTATATTTTGCATAGTTTCGCAACAGTCTCATTAAATCACTTTTATTTCCTTTATTATGCCACATCAAAAGAGTTATCCCGTACTCTATACGCTTCAATGGAAAACCAAAGACACCCTTTAATTCCCTTAGGGTATTCGATATTCGTCGCTGTTTGCTTTTGGTTGACATTATTGTTACTCTTCTGATTATTCCCACGTTGGTAGCAGGCCGCCTCTGGGCTGGGACAGCACTTAAAATTTGTTTAAACATAAGTGGTTAATTATGCTGAACGCTTGCGTGCCACGGCCATGGATAGTGAGAGCTGCCACTCGCTCTCACTATATATAACATAGTAGATAGTAGGACACAGGCACATACACCTCAGCTAACGTGCAACTTCCAATCTGCTACCTCAACTATCCTCTTTCCTCCCCGCCTGGGATGCACCCCTATAATTAGTTTTCATAATTTTATGCTCGTATCACTGCGTTTGAGAGTTGTCTCATGTTACCGGCAGTTTTTCAACAAATTTCCCAAAACTATTGCCCCGCTTCCCCCTGCATTTTCAACATCTTCTGCTCACTCACTGAGCGGTTGCGAGGAGGAGAAGAAGACCCGCATAAAAGTTGTTTTTATCATTTCGGAAATTAAAACAAAATATTTACATTTGCAATAAGTTGAAACTTGGCTGCTTGACTGAGTGCCACTGACAGGCAGCAGTCTGTCACTTAGCCAGTCAGCCAGTCAGCCAGTGAGTGAGTCACTCTCTCAATCAGACACTTAGTCAGTCAGTCAGTTGTCAAGCAGGCAGCCAGCCAGTTGGCCAGTTAGTTAACCAGCTCATTCATTTTCTTGCATTTCATTAGAGTCCTTGAAGCATTCTCCTTTCTTGGCAAGCACATTTACGCCATCTCCTAATTTTTTTGGCTCAGTTTCGTTTGCTGCTTCGTGCAGTTTATGACAACTTGACGGACATTTTGAATTATGCATAAAGTCTAGAGAGTTTTATGCATAACAATGGATTGGCCTCTATGGAAAGTACTCTCTTAATGTAATCCCATTGTCTACGAACCGAGCTCTGGAATTGCTAATGTTCATTTGCATTACAAGTTGCGGCTAAAAAGTTGTGCGTTCTCGTAGGCGTCGGGATCCTAATAATAGGGAAACTAGTCTATGACTCGGTTTGCACAGTAACTAAGTATATTTATGCAAAGTTTAAATAGTTGACAAACCACTTGAAATCGAAGTATACTTCGGTAAATTTCTGGAATTAAACTGTGATTCAACAAAACATAGCTAACCAAAACTGCAATTTGCTACTTAATGAAATTAATTTGCAAAAACATTTGATTTAATTTCAATTCTAGACTTTGCTTAAAATATTGTGGTTTTATATTCTGATTTAAGCATTAGATACCATAAAAAAAACACAGGGCTGAATATTAAAATAAATTTTGGATTTTTAAGAATTATTGTTGTCATAAAACTACATTTAAATATTGGTTTTTACAATATATCAATTCACTATAATTTAAGTATAAGTCTTAATGGCATTAAATATCGAAAAACTACATATAGTAAAATTTGGAATTTTAAATGTTATGTGTTTTGAATATATTCAATTAATAAGTTCGAAAGTAGTAACCCAATATTTCATTAGAAGCGAGTAAATTAAAAGAAATGGCATCAATTCATTAATATTGTATTACTGCAAAAACTATAAAAAGAACACTTTGTGTTATTTATTAGCATATTAATATCAGCGATGGTAATCAGCCTTCAGAGACGGCAATTTAATTAGCTAAAAAGCAGCAGCAAATGTTCCCTAACCCTATAGGGAGGACTTAATATCTTTTGGCTTGATCTAGGTGCTCTGTGGTCTGTGTGAGTGTGTGTTGTGTGGGTGCTGTGTGCTGTGGTGTGGCAGTCATAAAAGCAGAAGAACATACATAATAATAAACAGCTTTTGGGGACTCGCTCAGTGGGCTCAAAGGACGCTCTTAATAACTTAATTAACTTCCACGGCGAAGAGATAAAAATCAAGCGCAAAAAATTAACAGCGAATCTGCTCGGTGAGGAAAGCCCAATAAAAGTGCGTTGAAAAAGGGCGCAAATAAATAAGGATAAAAATAAAATTAACAAATAAAAATAATAAAATCAAGGGGAAAATATAAAAAATTAAGCAATTACATGCACGCGGGCCAAGGAAATGCACAACACAATTTTATTTGCGTCATTTTGTCATCATAGGGCCAGCAGGAAAGGCAAGGATACAAGCAGGATACATACACACGCACACACATGTAGTCAACAAATGCCAAAAAGTCAGAGAAATTAAAGCGTCGACTGACAAATTACCCAAAACGAAGCAAAAAACCAAAAAACTTACAAAAGTGGAAAGCAAGAGAAGAAGAAGTAGAAGTTGCGTGTCTTAAATTTGCCATAAAAGTGTCACACAGACAGACAAGGACATGCGTGTCTTTTGTTTTTATGCGACGCCCCCCGCCTTCCGCCCTCTTTGTGCTTCTCCCTCGGCCATAAAGCTTGACGAGAAATGGCAGACAGAGCAGCGAATGCTTGAGGTTAGGTTCATTTGCTCTAAATCTTTTAAATGCCTTTATTTAGACTAAAAGCGTCGAGCAGACGTGACGTGGCAGTCGGAAGAAGGCAGAAGAAGGAGCCAGCCAGGATCCAGGACATGGCCCGCCTGTCAGTTTAATGTTTAGCATTCGAGGCAAAAATTGTTCCCTCGCTCTCTCTCAGATGTTTTTGCAGTTGTTTTGCGGCAAGTGTTTCGCTGGGAGCCTTTTGGCTTTAATGTCTCGTTCGCATGTCCTGTGGGCAGGACCTCGACTTCGACTTCATGGTCCCAGCTGCTGCCGTTGCCGCCTTTGCGTGTTGCGTTGCCTTTTATGTTGAAACGCGTGTAAATATTTTGTTTTACAGCTTCTAAACACAGCGTTCTAATAGACTTGGCGGTTACTTCTAGCCGTAGGTGTCTCAATTTTCTAAATAGTTGCGGCTCCGTCCCGCCACCCTGGGTTAAGTAAACAAACCGCAGCACAGCAAAATGTTTCGCAATGTTCAAATCAATGCCAAGCAGAGCAAAAATACCATATATGTATGCTCAGTATGTGGAAGTAGAAGTGTGTGTGTGTTTCTATACTTTAGCTTTGGGCCACCTTTTTGATTTCGCAATTTCTAGCGGGGCAAGAAATGTTGGCTTAAACGTCGCCGGGGGCGACCACTTTTGGGGGTTCGCTTCGCCGACAAATGTTGACTGAGGCTCCTTTGAGGGATTTACGTTTATCAAATTGAAGCTTAAGCTTTGTAGCCATTAGATTGCTTTACCTTTTGAGCGAAAGCTCAGCGTTATGCAGATCTTAGGTATGGATTCCATTTCTTTTTCGGCATTTGTATTTTACATATGACAAAGGTAAGCAAATATTTTACTTTGGCCACAGTAATAACTACGTTAAGGAAGGAGGTGTTGAAGTGAGGCAGCAATGGGTTACTTTTTGTGTATCTTGGCTTTATTTATTTTAGCTGGTCTTAAGTAAATTGAGTCCCTTTTGAGAACGAACAACTAAAAAGTAATCAAGACTGTTGCATGATTTCTAAGAGAGAATTGAACCTACTTCTGTCGTCCTACATCTTTCCTTTTATATTAAAGTGAATATTTATAAAATAATATTTAAGTTATTTTTATTTAAAAGAATATTTCATATAACCAATAATTTAATATAATCTATTTATTCATTTTCTATTTTATAAGTTCTGATTGTTGAGTTTTTCCTTCTTGTTTATTTCCATAACTCTTTTAAAGCTGCTTCTTAGCATATTTCTTTATCTTCCACTTCAATTCATGTAATTTCTTTACGTTCTTTCTATTCCTTAAGTATACTCACACTTGTTGTGTAACCCTTTTTTTTTGTAAACTCACATTCACATTCATCTCGAGTTGATTTCTTGGCGTGTATGTTGTTAGGAGCTGGTTCAATTAATCTAATCCCCGAAGGCAAGTCTTCACAATTTGCTTTCAACACATTTGCCCATTTGAAATACCCTCCTCGACAGCTGTCGGCTGCTTCGTTTCCTTTCTGGGCAAAGTTAGTGAAGCCTGCAAAACATATGCATTTATATGGGAACTACATCTGCGTCTTGTCCAAAGTCGAGCAGCGAGTTGCGAGCACCAAGTACTGGGGATTTGGAGTGCGGAACCCAACTGCAATTACAGTTTACAAATGTCCGCACAATTCACTGCACATGAAACACCATCAATAAAATTAGAGCAAAGGACATAACAGAACAGAACAGAGCGCAGAACATAGAATACTCGATGAACAGCAGAGGAGCAAAGTGAAGTGAAGGGAAGAAGTAGAGCAACAACCGCAAGGCAATTGTTTATGGGTAGCTCATACCCAAAGAGGAAGACAGAGCCCATAAAAGACAATTTATTAAAAATTCTCTACGCAAATCCGTTTCGAAATTAAAATAACATCATTTTGATTGAATACTGTCCCGCAGTCGACCGCAAAACATATGCTACCTAATTTAAAATTGTACAACACAAAAGAAAGAAAAAAAGCAGAAGGAAAATGAAAAGAAAAACCACTCGAGAACACACTCGCAGAGTGACTTAAAGAAAAACAAAGCAGAGACGTAAGAGAACAATAAGGAAAAACAATACCGAGACCAGTTCTTAAATTGCATTTGAGCCACAGACCGCAGCAAGGGCCGAGACTGAGGTCGGGGTAGGGGTAGGGGCAGGAGCCTAGGCCAGGGTCTTTGGGACACGGAGAGACGGAAAATTTATATAAATTGACTTCTTTATTGTTGTTGCATTGCCCTCTAATTTCGCAGAATCTGTCGAGTGCTCTGGGCCCGAAACAATTTACCACCTAAGAAGCCACAGACGCAGCCGCAGTAGCCTCAAACTTCAGAACTAAAAACCACGAAACTGAAACGGAATCTTCAACTGAACTGGAGTCAGAGTCAGAGTCGGGAGTCTCGACCACGACCTGATTGAATTTTACGCTTCATTTAAATTGAATTTATTATCCAGGCCTCCAGGAGCGCAGGTGGGCGCTCAGTTGGGAGCATAGCTTAGGTGGGGCCAAGGGCAGCGGGGAGCTGCCTCTTCAGCAGACCCGAAATCATAATTAATAGACACGCATACATTTTCGAGGAGGTCTTTGGAGCGGAGGCTGAAGGAGGTCTGAAGGAAAAAACAACAAGGTAAAAAGCTTTTTTCGTTCCAACTTTTGAGCCTTATAAATTTCCACGCTTATTTCAATTACCTGGCGGCGCTTTCCTCGAGGAGACAAGACCTCAGGAATTTCTCGCACTTTATCATAACCCAAGTCAGGACAGGCCAAGGCAACCAACCTTAGGATTATGTCTCGCCCCGGCGATATGTATGTGCTCCAATTTGTTAGCGACTTTATTAGGAAACCTTTTCGCCCCTCATATCTTGGCTCAGATGAGTTTTTCTTTTGGCGTTTTTTATGGAATTTTTCCCGATATTGTTTTATCCGCTTCGTTTGTTTCACGTGCTTGTTTACCTTTTGCTTGCAAGTTTTTGCTGTCGCTGTCAGAAATTTCAGTTACAATAATACAAAAGAACTTTTTACTTTTGGCGAGATTCTCTTTTGGGGTTTTTGGGTTAACAGGTTGCGCGCCCTTGTGTAACATACTAATAACGGACTTGACTTTCTGCAAAGCTCCGGAAAAACCAACTCGACCTTAAAGACCTCTTTAAGAGTTGCGACTGGCAACTTGCGAATTGGATTCGCTAGCTAGCTAGCTGCTTGGTACTTTGAGTCATCAATCAATCAATCAATCAATCTAACGAACAGTCGATACGAGTCATCAAGTCAACCAAACTGACAGCTCTGTTCGGCAAAGTTCACGAATCAAATGCTAATCAAATTGAGGCGCCTTTCATTTTGGCACTGCCAAGAACAGGCCGAAAGCTTTTCGATTATGCAAATGTGGCCAACATTTATACAACATTTATTCAATTCGAGTGCTTGGCAATTTCAAAACTTACTCGCATTTCCATAACTTATTTAAAGCTTGAGATGTTATCACATCTTGTGGACTCTGCCAAATCTAGTGAAATTTATTGATAATCAATTGATTGATGCCCTTAATTAATGTGCTTAGAGGTTTTAAAATCGAGTATTTTTATTGGCTAAATAAATATTGATAAACTTTGAATAGTTTTTCTTACAATTTCGCATAATTTCTTATTGATATTTACGGGCCATTTGCCTTGTGATTTCACATTGTTTAAACATTGAAATTGATATTTACGAGTATGAATTTATGGCAAAACATGCTGAGTTTCCATTAGAAACCACACCTTAATTTAGATTGAGCTAGCTTTGTATTTGTTGCCAAAATTTCATTTTAAAATTGGCAGCTTTATTTTGAGAGCCAGTTCAGTTCACCTTTTGGCCTGTTCGTTTGTTCCATTATGTTGTGCGGTTGGCCTAATAAAAAAATAAATTTAATTACCAGCCACAAAACTAATTTGAAACTTTATCTCTGGATCAGCAGCATACACACCACACACTAGAACAAGGCATTATCTAACATAAATTTCCCATTGCGTGTCCAAATGCTATTTGTTGTCTCTGGAACGCACTTTGTCAGTCCATCAGTCCAAGAGACAGTCACTCAGTCAGTCAGTCGGCTGTCAGCCAGCAAGCTAGCAAGCACACGTTTCCAGCCAGCATTTCACCACTTTTCCGACTATTTCTGCCATTTTCACACACACACACACACACACACACACACACACACACACACACACACACACACACATACGAAACTCAGACAAAAACTGACACGAAGACCACCGCACCACACAAATTTGAGTGGCGTGCATTTCTGTGGTTTGTCGGTGGTCTCCCAAGTTATATGCCACTGTCTAGTCTGATTGCCTACGCACATTGTGTACGGAACAGGCTAAATGCTGAATACGGGAAGCTGGAAGCTGCAAGTTGCTAGCTGCTGGGCACCCACAGGACTCTCTTAGCCGGCCAAATGTGCTACGTGCTTTAGGCTAATAGACTTGACCTGGCTGAGCTTGGGGAATGGGAATCAGAATGGGAGTAGAAATGGCTAAGATTGGGAGCTGGGGAGAGTCTGATTTAATTGACTGTGTGGAGTGAGATTATGGTGTCTTAGGCTTTGAGTGCGAGTGCTGTAGCTTTTTAGGAATACTTAAATGCTAGAGTGGCTATAACGGCAAATAGCAGATAGTTCCTACAAAGGACATTTAAGTTATTGAGGTATTAAATTGATTCTTGCAATTAAATATTTGTGTTGGATTGCATATGGTTAATATAAAACTTGTATTCTTATAAAACGAAAATATATAAAATATTCATAATACATACTCGAAATGCACCTTTAAAATGTATATTTATGTTTATTGATTTATGTCTTTGAAGTATAAATTTGTCGTTGAAATCGTGTACTTATTCTAGATGCAGTAAGTGTTATATATATTTATATTAACTTAAATATTAGTTCATTAATATGATCGAATTGCTTTCATAAAATTAAAAATTTGTTTAATATTATTGTTTAAGTATTTCCATAGAATTCTTTATGTATTACAAAAAATAAACATTAAATCAATTTAAATATGCACTCTCGATTATATTACATTCTATATATATTTTCCATGAGATCTGTAGAATAGCTTTCACTGCAATTCTGGTGACACACTTATTTTTATTGCTTGTCACACATACTTTTTGTTTCTGATGGGAATAGGAATCTGTATTGGAAAAACGCAAGCACCATAATAATAGAAGGCTTAATGCATTGCATCGTAAATTTCCGTTATATCCGTAATTGTCAATTGTGTGTGTCATAAAAATCAATTTGTTGAGGAGAGAGAAAAAAAAAAACAGAATAAAGAAAATGCCATTTTACGATTTTTCAATTAAACAAATTACCCGAAACAGTTGTTGGGCTGAGCATGTATAGTATTTTAAAATACGAGTAGCTTCTCGGTAATGGAAAGTGGCACGCGTTGAGGATTGATATCTTCTCTCTGTTGCATGTTGCACGTTTCACATTGCATGTTGAGTGTGTGGCATGCGGGTCGCTGGGCCATCAAATTTAATTTACAATAAAAATTTCAATTGTTGACGGCGCTGATTTAAATAGTTTTAAAATTAATTGCGTCGTATTGTTAAGCCAAAAACTCACACAAATCGCCCACACTTTCATCGAAGTTATTACTAGGGTCTCACAGGAACTTGGAACAACATGAAGAACCACGGCTACGTTCCACATTTCAAAACTCAACGAAGTGCAACGAATTGAACGAACTTTTCATTTTTCTTTAGAATTTCCGCTAGTTTTCGGTTTTCGGTTTTTGGTGACAAAAACATTGTGCGCTCAATTTTTCAACTTTTCCTCCCCTTTCCCCTCACACTCTCTGCGTATGTCAGCGACCTTTTGGCGACTCATTGGCTCCGGCTCGATGGCTAGCTGCTGCCTGGCTGGTTGACCTGACCCAACGTAGACGCCAGAGCTGTGGCCGCAGCCACCGACATTACCACCGAGGTCTCTCGTTTTTGCTGCTGCTGCTGCTGTTGTTGTGTCAACCAAAGTGTTATTAATGGCTTGTTTTTACTAAATTTATTGCTTGCTATTTATTAATTTATTGACTTTAAATGCAATTAGATAAGAAAAGTGCATTGCAGTGACCATGGTCAGGCGCTAGTGCTTTGGGCGCCTTTTTTTTGCTCTCTTGGGCTCGGTTCATGTTTCTTTTGATCATCGAATGTGTGTGCATATGACATGTACACTATGTACTACTATATGTTATAGTGCGAGTGTCCGCTGCAGCTGCATTGATAACGGAAATTGCCATTTGCTGTTTACCAATCTTTAATGTTTAATATTTATAAGTGCTGGTGATAAACCATACTATTCAATGCTAATGTTGACCAAATTTTGTGATTTCAACTATTGTAAATGCAGATGTACTTGGGATTGTACATAATAAATATTAACATAAATATAATTATGGAATAAAACAGACCAACACCAGAATATCAGAGTTTTTTAAAACCATATTATTAAACATTAAAGTTAACCAAATTTTGTGATATCAAATTTAGAGTTAATTGGGGTAGTATTTCGTTTAAGAATTCTATAAAGCGTAATATTCAATTATAAAGACCAAATTTCGTAAAGTTTAATCTAAAAGATTCTGTTTTGTTCGATATTTAATTGGTCAGAATTTAGAGTTCTTATATCAATATTAAAATAAACTGATGTTGACTAACTATATTAAGTTTTGAGCTATATTGGATAGTACTTCAAGAATTCTATCAACTTACTATTTAATTGAGGTTTTTAAGTTTCGTAAGGTTTACCTACTAAAATTCTGATTATTTCGCTATTATATTTATTATAATATCAAAACTTTTTTTACCTGGTGCCTATAGAGTATGAGGGTCTCATTTAAGTACTCGCCTTAAATGTTTTAGCTATTTGGGTCAATTAAATTAGTGAAAGGTTTAACCTCTTTCTCACAAACTTAACTCCATACTCCACATTGCGTGCATATCAAGTTTCATGACATTATCTTAATAAGGTCCTGAGATATCAGCATGCATATATACATATTTACGTCGTGACATAACATTTGTTTTGTTGTTATTGAGTCGCCAGATATTTTGGGTAACCCAATTTCCAATATACAGTATGTTTAATAAGTATGTGCATATATTAATTTGTTTGTTTTCGCTTTCCTTACAACTCTGTCCCCCAAAACATGTCACAAACACACTCGTCGGCCAAGTTGTGTGTGTGTGTGTATGTGTGTGTGTGTCTCTGGCTGGCCCAATCAATAACAATTTAAAAGCTGTTGGGACAACATGTGGCAAGGCTCCAATAGCTCAGCCAGCCACCTCCAAAGAGCGCCCCACAGATTGCAGCAATTACGCAACATGCCATGCAACAACAAATCGAAGTCAAGACAAGCGCCACATTGTGTGTGTGTGAGTGGAGGAGATGGAGATGGAGACAGTGGAGAAAAAAGCTGGAGAATGGGGGATGTTCTACCCTCAAATTTTATGTCACATTTGCGTCACATGCCGAACAGCCGAAAAATGCCAAAGAAATAAGCTGCAAAAGCTACAAAAAAATAATATAACAACAATCGGTATATATAAATAGCTGGCGAAATGCGACAAAATACGACAAAACACCATAAAAGTTAAACAGTAATTTGACATAGACGACAAGAGCATATGTGTGGGAATAGCAACCATGGGAGACGCCTCCTTCATCGTCTCCTCCTTAACATGCTTGTATTTTAAAAATGGTTTACAAATTTCCTCTGACAAGAGTAAATATTTTATAGATAAAGCTAGCAAGTGCGTGAGTTTGTCCCTAGCCTTGACAAAAGCGTAGGCGCGTGAGCTATTTAAAATAAAAGACAAGCAGAGTAGCCTAAAAAAAGGAAAAAGGTCCTGTGCCAAAAATATATGATGACCCAAATAGGTCATAACGGAGCACATGTTTCTGTTAGCCAAGCGGATGGCCAGTCAGTTGAGGGTTCTTTGAACTTTGGGGCCATTGCAATTTGTTTCAAAATAACAAACTCTCCGTCGTCATCGTCGTATTTTATTTTTGTGGTTACAACTGCTCCTGACATTTTCACATTGTGGTCCACAGAATATTTCTAAACAATTTTCCATTATATTTTGTTGTACCCTGCACACACATTGTGCTACATATTGTGTTGCTGCGAATGATAAATTTCGCATGTCTGCAGTTAATCAAGGTTCGCAATTACAATGTACAAGATTTGTTGGTAAATATTTACATTAAAGCGTTTGCTTTATGTTTTGAATATTTCCTGAAATTTTGCACGTTTTAAAACGTTTATTTTCGTTCAAATATTCATGTTAATGCAGTGTTGAATATTTCATGATATTTTCCAGCAAGGTAATTAAAGTCAGCTTCTAGTCTTCAGTTAAAATTCTATTTTAATTGGCTTCTTCTTTTATTATGGATATCTGGGTTAGAGTTTCCGGCTTTCAGTGTCGACTACGAATCGACCACATGGCAACATCATAAACGTGTTCATCATCGCTCGCAAGAAACCACAAATCAAAATGTCAAAATTGCCACAGCTGTTGATGTCTCTATAAAGGTTGCATCTCTCTCTCTCTTGTCTCTCTGTCTCTCTCCTCTCTCTATCTCGGTTGCATCGCAATAACTGGAACGGAAACTGGCAACTGGGCGATGGGTAAAGTCGGTGGCTACCGTTTTGACCTGAGGTGAGCAACCACCGAAGAACTCTGAAGCAGCGGGGCAGCCCATTTGGATCTGCTAATTATGGTTGTTTTGGGAATATGCTGAAGATCGTACAAATTCCCAAAAATTATGCATTACATGCAAGCGTTCTGTATTCTTTGTTTTTTTTTTTTCTGACTTATTGCCTTCATTTTTTTGGCTCCTTTTGGCCAGCTCCTGGTACACGTAATTACGAAATTATAGGCTTACCCTTTTGCCTGACTGATTAGACTCATTTACAAATTTCTCATTCTCTGACTTTACTCGCTGTCTCAGAGAATGGTTACAACCCACGTTCGCTTAATAGACAAATTAACTCGGTTAACTCCAGAGGCAGCTGTCTGGCGCAGTCTGTGCGTCTGTCTGTCTGTCTGGCTATCCGTCTGTCCGCGTGTCTCTCTGTCTGTCTGGCCTATACTTAACTTCGATAACATCTTGTAAATATTATGTAATTTTTTATAAATTTCCCATAATTATAGTGGCCGTGTTGTTAGGCTATTTGATTTATAAGTGCACATAATTTGCTGCAGTTTGCAGTTTGGTGGTTGTTTTCCTAGAACTTACAATTATTGATAACATTGAATCAATTATTGTTATTGAAATGGTAGAGCTATGGTAAACTAAAGGAAACTTGGTACAACTAACTACTGTAGTAGCTATTGTTAAAGTATTTATTAATATTTAACATCAATTGCTTGTTGTGTATTTTACTTGTTTTCTAATGAAATTCTTAGCAATATTGTAAACCATGTACATATATAATTTTCTTTTCTCTGATTAGTTCATCATAAAAACATTTAGCTCACCTTAACGACTAGAAACTAGTTTGGGAATAGATTACAATCTTAAATCAATTTACCTTGCTTCCTTTCCGTGGGTGTTCTTCTCAAAATTTAATCTCAATCTTTAACGTTGCTTGACTTCATTTCTACTATGGATTGTAATTTAGATTAAAACTTTTCCAACTAGCTATCTGTAAATGCGTTGACAACATAATTTTTCATCATTAAGCTACTCTTTGAATTAGATTTAAATAAAAGCATTAGCTTAAAGTTATTTTCTCTTTCTTTCCCTTTACATGGACTACCAATTAATTTAGTTTAGTTACGGTAGAGTGCACTTAAAGTAAACTGAAATCTATTCAATCACTATTCCCCCTTTTTAGTCAGTCAGTACTGGCTTTTTATTGAATATTATTTGTTTACTCAGTTCCTACATTTAAAATATCCCTCTTTCAGCTCATCCTTAACTTTTAGTGCGCACATTAAAAAGCGAGCTGATTGAAATGTTTTGAAATGTTTGCCATAGGTACTCACAGAGTTCTATAGCAAAGGCAGCAGCTACATTTAGACATCCCTCTATTTTAATAGAGTTGTTTAAGGTAACTGTAAGTTTTTAATGCATTTTCGTGTTTCAACAAACGCTGGCAACTTAAATCAATTTGAGTCGAAAAGGGAATTTGAACAACAATTTTTAATGGCGTATTTTGAATGGTTTTTCATTGCACGTCTGGCAATTTATCATTGGGGGCCTCTTAACGAGCCCCACGAATGCTCCCCGAATGCGTTGACTATAAACAAACAATTAAAATGTTGGAATAAGACAAAAAAAAAAGCGCAACGCGAACTCAACACTTTCATTAAGGCAAAGAGATACCAAAATACCAAATAGTACAGAACACAGTATTGGGCAACAATAAAATATCTTTATTGTTCAAAGTGGAGAGAGGTGCGTGGGGGGATCGAATGTGAATGTGGGAGATGGAGATGTGGAATGTAAAGCTGTCATAAGGCATAAAAGCTGAAGGGGTCGATTCTTTGTGTGCTTCTGATCGGGGAGCATAAACAAAAACTGAATGTGACTTAAATGATAAAAATGTCAGAAAAGTGTCAAATGATGTCGACGCGCGGCAATGAGGGCGTCGAATGATGATAAAGAGCTGTGACTAAGCAGCTCCCAGGCGACACCTCTCCCCCTGGATTTTGCCTTAACTCCTTCACTCCAACTACGCAAAGTCTTTTAGGGGGACAAAATTGCTTTAAAAAATGACAATAATTAAACGCACGAGACACATACGTTGGATGAAACTGTTTTTCTATACTATATGAGACAGACTCTGAAGATCATATTGCAGTCGCCATCTCCATTTCCAGTTCACCGTCTCAGTCTTCCTCTTGCTCTTCTGTTCTTCGTCTCCAGCAACGCCCCCTGCTTCCGCTGCTGCTGCTGCTGCTTTGTGGCAGGGCAGCCTCTGGTGATCTTGCCGCTTGATTTATGCGCCGCCTTTACTGAAATTTTGTATCTAAATGTGGCATTTAAGTTATCAACAACAACAAGCAAACGTTCAACGTTAAACGTGCAACGTGCAACATGCTCCTCTCTCTCTTTCTGTCCATTTGCTTTGCTGGCCATCTGCCGACTGGCGGGAGCGTGTTCTTCATCTGTGTTCTGTATTCTGCATTCTGCGTTCTGCTTTCTGTGCTCTCCATCCACATTCGACTTATTCTCAATGCCCTTCAGATTTCTGCTTTTCAGCTCTTGCCTCATTTCTTTTGTGTGCGTTTCTGAAATCCCTGAAATATTTCGCGGCATGATTTAGTTGCATTTCACGCACATCACACGCAACGCACAACCCGGCTTAGTGGCCACATAGGGGGGGAAACGGGGGACAACAGGGGAGGGAGAGCACAGAGGGAGTATTGGGACGCATTGTGAATGCGAGTTATTCGCGTGTGCGTAGCTGGCATATCTTCATAACATATACTTGCTTGTTGTGTATGTTAGTTTGTAGGCACTCTGGGTAGGTGTGCCCCACACAGCAGAAGAGTCTCTCGCTGTCAGACCCCAGTCTCTTTCTGCTTTACCCTTTCCCACTCTTCTCCCCCTTCTTCACTCACTCAGTACTCGATTCCCGCTGCGTGCTCTGTGTGCCATCAATTTTTTTGCCCCGATATTTACAGCTAAAGTCGCACAAACTGGCGGCCCATCAAAATAATCTTCTACAGTTGGCTATAATAATTATGTGGAGAAGTTTGCTGATGACTTTATACTTATTACACAAAATTCAATTTGTGCGTATTGCTAAAATTGTGTGGGTAAAATAAATTGCATAAGGCTTACAAATTTATTAGGTGTGTCTATGTAAAAGATTTTGTAAATTGAAATATTTAAACATTTAAAATTGGGAAAGAAATGAATAAATGGAAGCTAATATATTATCTAAATAATATATTTATACTACATGTATACTATTAAATATTATCAAGTATTTAATAATTTTGTTAATATTGAAAATAATAAATCAATTGTTTTTACTTGGGATAAATTGCATAGTAATATGACGTCTGGCACCTTTCGTTGGTTCAATAAATTGCATTAGATTTTGTAATTTAAATGATGGCACGATTTAAAGTTCAAGAAGAAATTAATGAATCGAATATAATATATTATTTATATAATATGTTAAATATATTCTTAAATAGTAACTAGTGTTACAAAATTTTGTTAATCCGGAGAAAAATATTTAATTACCTATTTTTATTTGGGATGAAATAGAATAGTAATGTTACATCTTGGACCATTTCGTAGATTCAGCTGTATTCCTTTTGAATTATTATTTAAAATAATTTCTTATCTTATTAAAGCATATTAAGAAAATTTCCTATTGAGATAATATTTTGGGTTAATACTAAAAAGGTCAAATACATGACATTTTATTAAAGATATATCCTAGCTAGTATTTAATTTATTTTTTCACTTCTTTAAAGCTCATTTAAGTCACATTCCCCTTTAGTTTGCTGTGTAGTGCATTTAAAATTTTGCAGCTTGCCGAAATTCGATTCGTTCACAGTTTGGAGCACTGTGTCAGTGTGAATCTTCGGGCTCCATGGGGTTTACTTCTGCATTAACATTAAATGCAGACAAAAGCGTAGCCAGAACAACAGCTGCCTGCCAATCGACTCATCCCAGAGCTCAAAACCGAAAGCCTTAAGCCCAATTCCTTTATGACGCGACTTCAAGTTTCGGTTTCGGTTTTGTTTTGTTTTTTTTTTGCTTGTTCTTGTCTTATGCTTTTTTTTGATTTAAATACACTTGAGGCTCTTAATTATATTGCTGCGTGTTTTGCTTTCGGTTCGAGGTACGAGGTTTTGTTATTTTTGGCTGAAAACAAAAATCACCTGCGGCGTTTCGATGGGTTTTCGCTTTGTATTGCTCACTTTCAGCTGTTGTTATTCGATTGTTGTTGTTCTTGGCATGTGTTTCATCTTCATCAGCAGAAAGCGGAAATTTAGTTTTCGCTAATGTGCGCTAATGAAGCAGCTCGTGTCCGAGTCGCTGTTGGAGATCCGCAGGTCTCCAGCTACTTGCTCAATTCGATATTAGGCGCAGGCTTTTAGTTAGCCATCGCTAATTAGCTGCTGCTCTGCATTTACACTGTACTCTGGCTATTGTGTTAAACTGACCCAGCTGTCTGGTTATCATAATTAACAAGCTCGCGCATTGACCAACTCACACACACACACTAACACACACAAACACACAAAAGACGAACACAATTGCAACCCATTTCACATTTCCCTCCCACAATCTAGACGATGCCACCCAGTGAGTTGTTTCTGTTGTTGCCTTTTGGGGCCAAACCCAACGGCCACTTGAACTGCGTCAAGAGTGGACCACACAGATACACACACACACACACAAACACATACATTTACACAAATATAGCATTTCTCACTCACTTAGAAAACCTCAACGTAGTCGCCTGACAGTTGAGTTGGACAGCCTCGAAAAGGCTTCGTTTCTGTCGAGTGGCTAAAAAAAGGAAAGAAAAAACAGGGGAAAAATACGTACTTTTCCCTGTTCTGTTAGCTTTTCATACAAATTGAATTCACAGTCTTAATTTTTGCTGTGCACCGACTAAATACTCTTTATTGTCAATTGCTTTCAGTACAATGTTCAAATTGCAAATTGACCCAGAAAATATTGATAGTAAAGTGATAAACAATCATTGGAAACGAAACTTGTGATTGAAATTATAAACAAACAAAATATTTATAGGAAGGAAATTTGAAATTTGCAAACAAATTAAAATTGCAATTTTCAATTTCATTTTGTTAAAGATTTATTTTTATATATTACTATTTTAACACATAAATTGCACTGAAAAGAAATTTCATACTGCAATCAATATTTAAAATCTAATAATCAAAATCTAATGTGGTATTTATAACATAATTTATAACGAATGAAATATATCAAATTATTTAATACATATAAAGGCATTGCAATATATTTTAAATATAAGAGATTTAAATCGAAATTTCTTTGTCAATCTAATATATGTAAGTTTAAATATTAAACCTTATATATGAACTACATACGTATACATATGTAGCTTTTCCATTGCAATAATAAAATTAGATGTTTAAATTTAAAATTTCTAAGCAATATGAATTGATGTTTTTTTATTTTTGTTGTTTTTACATTTCAAATGAACATTTAAAATATGTTAAATAATTATATATAAATATTATTACACACAAGAATATACATTTCTAATAGACATTGCAATGTCAATGCATTGGCTATCTAGAATTATTAATTAAATTTACGTTTGTAATTAATAATATAAATGCTTTAAAATGTTGTGATTTATTTCTCGCAAATAAATCAATTGAAGCCTGCTGTTGATCAATTATAATTCCATATTCTTGAGTCTCGTAGGATATTCTAAATTCGTCGTGTCAGACAATCATAATTTATTTGGTATTTTTTGTAGTGACATTGCCTTTGGGCGCGACATTTTTGTCAGCAGGCTGCGACGCCTGCGTCATGTTTTATGTGGAAAAAGAAAAAGTGCAGTGCGGATGGTGTGTGGCGTCTCCGAGGGCAACTCAGAGCGAGTCTGGGGAGAAGTCAAGTCAAGTGGTGACAGCTCCGATTCTTCGTAATATGGTTGTTGTTGTTTTGCTGAGGCCTGCGGCTGATTATGGCCAATGCTTATTGTTGGGCCTTGGCTACTGTTACTGAGTGCTGTCTGAGCTGTGTTTGTTTAGACTCCTGCGTCCAGTGAGAATCGGTGTCCAGGCCATCATCATGATTTACAAATCTGTAGAAAAACGTGAACGAACGAAAGAACAACTCGAAACTCATTGTGGTTGTGGCATGAAGTATCTGGTGTCATATTGTTTACACAGACAACTGTGTGCGGTTTGATGTTTTTCTCGTTGTTGTTGTTGCACTTGAGCAGGGGATTTGTGAGATTAACGTGTTAAAAAATAAATATTTGGTCTAGTTAGTTTTCTCTGGCAATTTGTTATTCAGCTCTCGACAACAGCAAAAAACCAAAACAAACAGACAACGACTCCGACTATGACTCCGACTCCGATTCCGACTGTAACTCGAACTCAGCATGCAAAGTTTTTCATTTCTGCAGTGTTTCATCTTTGCAGTTTTTCCCCGTCAACATCATCAACTCGCAGCACATCCGCTTCTGCTTCTTCTACTTCTTCTTCTTCGTAGTACTCCTTGTTGTCGTCATCCTGGTCATGGTCATGCTATGAGTATCTACAGTTCTCACTCTTCCTTCAACTTGTTGTTGTTTGTTGTTTCACTCTATTTGAAATGTGCATAAATTCATTTCGGTAATGGGGTTTTCCTTGGATTGCTTCGCCTTGGATTGCATCCTTCATTTTTTGTGTCCTTTCTGCTGCGCTTATCCTGTGTTGTGGGTGCTGTTTGAGCTTAAGAGATTTGTTGCAGCTCCCTTACCATAATAAATAAGCTTTTGCCATTGCGGTTCAGCTCCACATTTAATAAGCATCAGCTGCCTTGGGCGATGACGAATGCTCACTTGCTCAACATTAAGTTGAAATTAATTTGAATTAAACATAAATTGTATAATGTTTTATGATACACTTATAATTTGTTTTGACCAATACAATTGAATACCATTTAACATAAACAGATTCTTAATTAAATTTAAAGAATAACAGAAATTCATTGATATAATAATAAACAAGTAACAAAGCTTCAATCGAATGTGGTCGACTCTGAGATATTCGCATTTTGAGATAGATCAAAAAAGTGCCGTAATAATTTTAAAATTAAAGTCTACTTTTGGTATATTGATAGGGTACTGCATTCAAAATATACCATGGAGTTACTAGAGAACATACTATTTTTTGTTTTTTAAATTTATAATAGAATCTCAAATTTAATATTTTAAACAGAAAGTTATACTAATATTAAATAATAAATCTGTTAAAATTGTGTTCATTTCAATGTTCTCAAAACATTGTTGACAACTCTCTAAGGCGCACATTTAATTTGCTTTATGGAGATTGGTAATAAATGAGTTCAAAGATCTCATTGAAAGCATTTTCGGCAACATTTTGTCCCTAGGAAATTATGACAAATGGCAAAGGACTGAATTGAGGTTTTTCCTACATAATTTGTGGTTGCAATTTCCAATGCATTTGCAATGCATTTTCAATGTATTCTCAATGAATCAAATTGTTTTTCCCATGGCCATTAAATATAAATCAAAATAAAGAGAAGCCGAGAAATGGGAACGAGAGGAACAACCCTGTGAATAGATGACTAATTACGTCATGCTCAATTAGTTGTATTTAGGTCAGCATTGCTGAGGAGGGAGTCGAGGGAGTGCCGCGGGGCAGCTGCCCAATCGAAAGGTGGGAGCGTGTTTGGTCAGTTACAATTGATCGATATGGAAATTAATATGGCACCGACGAAAAAAAGGGGGCAAGAATTAAATTGAATTTAAATAAAGGACGAGCTGCCTACGCATTGTATAATATGTGTGTTGTGTGTGAGCAGACAACAAAAAAGAAGGAGCGAGAGAAAGGGTTATGAAGGAGCCCCGGGGGACCTTAGCTTCGACCCTTGTTATAGCTCCTGCTGTGTTGTTGTAATTGTAGTTGTTGACATTTCGTAGCGTAAATTGGTATTTACATATGTCCCGTTTGCCGGTTAACGGCAACCGGCAACCGGCAACGGCAACCGATCAATTTGGCCCCTGTGCCTCGCTGCCTGCTGCATTACCAATTGGAAAATGTTGTACATGTCCTTTGAGCTTTTTCGTCCACACGTGCAAAGAGCGGATAGCGGAGAGAGGAGTTTGTATTTGTGTTTGTGTTTGTTTGGTGATTGTCCTTTCGTCCACGTCGCAATGCAGCTGTTTCATGCCCATTTAACACCTTCAATCCGCTTTTGCCTTTGCCTTTGCAAACGTACTACCAATAGATACATAGATATACTTCCACTTACAGCTACACATTTAAATATTGTACACATACACACATGAAGAGAACAGAACGTATGTTGAGCTGGAAAAATATTATCGCTCCGACATACAGTGTTTGTCAGCCCGGGCATGTTTGCAACTTGCCACACGTCCTGTCTTCCTCTAGCTTCGTTCTCTATGTATATCTCTGAATTTGTATCTATCGGATGCACAAGGCAATTGGTTTATTTTCCAATACGGTAGCCGTTCAATTTGAGTGGGAGTCGATAGGGAAGTGGGAGTGGAACGGGAGGGGGCAGAGCAACGTAATTTGTGTAAACATTTGCCAGGCTTTTTCACTGATTTTTGGCTTGCCGTTCTTCCTTTCCCTGTCTGCCCCTCTCAACTTCCTATCATCTTTTTTGCTGCCGTATTTTCTTCTCTCTTTTTTTATGATAAACAGTGTGAGAATTCGTCGGCTGCCTCGTAAATTTCGTATTTTGAATTTCAACTTGTCGATTCTCGTCGATTTTACATTTTACATTTTCCATTTTCGTGTACATCTCTTGTGTAAACACATCACACAACATTTCCATAGCTACATGCATTGCATTGCCTGATTCAGATGTCTGCCAATTGTTAGACAACAGCCAAAAGAAATATTGTGCATAAATTTTTTGGCGTATTGCGAGCTAAATCGATAACTGGGTCAATGAGACGCGTTTTAAACTCGAACATTGGGCTAAATTCCTGTGCCAGAGATTATTTATGCTGCCGGTTTTTGGTGTCACAGTTCAATGATAAAGATCTCTTTTTCCCAGAGTTCAGTTTTTCCTGCACTCTCACCCAGCTAAATGATCCCGAAAGATGCCGCTGAGCACGAAAGACAGAGAGAGAGTACGCTTGAGTGCCGCAATGACAGCACACAAACTGACAAAATAGTGCAAGTAATGCGAGGTAAGGACTCGGCCACCACGAATTTGCCACCCACAGACTCTGTGCGGACAATTTTCCCATTTTCCCATGAAAACAAGCCAAAAATTTACTCATTTTTTGTTTTTCTTCAGTTACTCGTAGATCATTTTTAATAGGGGTTGTTGGTAGGATGCTGCTTTCGCTCAGTTTCAGTTAGTTTCCCTGTTTATGGGCATTTAGTTAATCAGTTACGGCTTTTTGATAGCAAGTTTGGTAACGGGGGCGGTTTTGGATTACACAAAAATTATAAAACACGTCACGCTTAATGAAACTTTATGGCGCCAGAGAACAGCGAGAACATAGAACATTGAACATAGAACATGCTACAAAACAGGGTCACTGCCACTTACCTGTTCTCTTCTGTTCGGTTTCCCCAATTAAGCGGCAGGTGTAGCAAGTTTACGAGACTACGAGTTACGAGCCCACATATCATTCCTCGCTCCTTTCGAGTGCTCATTGTTTTGTTATTGTTATTGTTATTTCAAGCGTTCAAAACGCTGCTCTCTTTTGCCATATTTTCTATTTTCCCGCAGGAGTTGAAAATCCGTTTGGCTTAACAAGAGCTCGGGGTCTTCAGGGAAGGGAGAGGAACACACACACATCTAGCGGATGGCAACGCCTCCTTTGGTCAGTAACATACATCAAAATTAACTGAAATGTCAGCTGCAGTGGCAACAACTATTTTCACTGCCCAGTTGCACAAGTTGTTGCTGTTTTTTATGTGTTTATAATTCATGCTCATTCATCTTGCACACACACTACAATTCGTGTATTCGTTGTTGCAACTGCCACCAGCATTGCCCTCGAGTGCTGTCACATTGGCATTAAATGTTGAGCATTGAGACAGTCAGCGAACAACAACCATTCCGATAGAGATAATTACAATTGTGTCATATTTTTCTCATTAGCGCTGTTCCGACTTTCTCATAGATGACACGTTGTTCGCATCTCCCCACACACACATACACACACACACATACACACACTCAAACACATATATTATATAGCTTTAAGTATACACTACTATTTTGAAGAGCGCACCTTTTCCTACTTGAGTTTGGCTGCTGGTTTTCCCTCAGTTGCTGTTTCTGTTTCTGTTGTTAATTAGCTTTGCTTGATTACTTTCGAAAATTACAACTGTCAACGTATTATTTATGACTGAAAATTCATTTCATTTGCAGTTTCCAATTCCTTTTTTTGTTTTTTTTTTCCACCAGGAAAAACCATTTGGTAAAAATAACTAAATACTTTTTCATTACACAAACCAGCAACTCATAAAATATTTCTATGAGCGGAGTCTTCAGTTTCGTAAGAGAATTCCATTAGTTTCTAACTTTCCTTTTTAATTATTATTATTACTAAATGACTAATTGACGAATGGTCATGCAAGTAACTAATCAATGAAATGTAGTAATTGTTTTAAAATATAAAATATTCATTTCTTTTGTCTTTGTTTATTCATGTGTGATGAAATTTAAATGGTCAAATTTATTGACTTTAAACACAAAGTTCTTTCGTTAAACAATTAATTCCATACTTACTTTCTGCTGTTAAGCAAACCGTTATTTCTTTAGCAGCTATAAATTTATAGTGTGCCTTAAAGCTTTACCAATTTAACATATATTTTATATTCAGTAACAAAACTTACATACCTCTAATTTCATAGGCTAGTTTCAGCTTGAAGATGAAAACCCTCTTTCCTTCTTTTGAATCCTTTCAACAAAATGTATTCAGGTCTTTCATATAGCTGAAATTTGCTTCTGGTAACTGAACAGATAAATGTCTCAAGAATATGCGACTAGAACACTAGCTTTCTTCTGTTTAAAGTATGCTTTTCTAGTACTTCGCTTCATTAATTGTTTACATATTCATTTTAAGCTCAAAGTTGCTTTATACTTCTTATTCAGTATAAAAATCCTTCTTACAATAAATTCTTTGGTTTAAATGTCAAAACCCTCTGTCCAACCCTTTGAATTTTCAACAAAATTCTTTCAACTATCATATTTATAGTCTAGCTACAATTTGGCCATAAAAAACACCTTCGATGTGTCCCAAAAATATGTCACTAGCAATTAATAGGAACACATATCGAGCACAACTCAGAGGAGCAACCAAGCGTAGAGCGCTGCCCCTGAAAAATTCCAGTTAACCTTAGGTTGACACATCTCGGAAATGTCTTGTCTATTGTGGTTTGTTGCCTATGTCTGATGTGGGGAAGCTGACAGAGAGTTGATCAAATTATCGGTCTGACGTGTGCAGCACAAAAGTATCTGCTAAATGCGATCGAGCGTTGATCAAATGAAGTGCCGCCGCGTCTACGTTGAACTATGTTGTTGTGCCACAACCACAACTTCAATTTGCCCCACTTGGGCCAGCTGTGCACTGTGCTGTGTGTTGTGCGTTGCTGTGGTGCGGTGGTGTGAATGCAATCACTTCCGTTTCACTGATTCTGTTTGCCTCTTTGAAGTGATCGTGCGTGCTGATAAAAGCCAAAGGCAGCCGAGTATCTTGTATCTCATCGTATGAAGTATCTTGTATCTGACGGCTGGGCATTTACCTTTGCTAGACTTTTGTTTGATGTGCTCTGTTGATATTTTCTATGGCAATTAATTGATTGTGACAGATTGCTATGAAGTGCTCCCCTTTCCCGTTTGCTTCTATCATCCCTTCTGTTCCTCGTTGCTGTTGACTGACACTTTTGTGTTGTGTCATGCGTTTAAATTGAGAACGATTCTGTGCCTCGTTTGGGGAGCCATCATCGTTCGTCGTGCTAGACAATGTCTTCCAGTAAAAAGTAATACACATTCTACATTCTGTGTTTACAAACTGAGGGAGGGGAGGACAATGCGTCTAGCTGCAATGCTGCAATTGCCATAAAAGACGCAAAAAAGCTGTCATTCGATGGCGTTTGCTGATATGCAAAGCAGATGTCGTTGCATACTGCATGTTGCATGCCGCAGGCTGCGTGTTGTTCGAATGTCATCGGAACTGTGTTGCCCCCAACATGCATATTAATTTTATTGCCAACTATAACAAATCCATCGACAACAATTGTGAAATGCATTTAATAGTTGCACTAAAATCCAGCAACAATGCAAGCGACAACAAAAGATAGTTCTACCGAAGGATTGTTGGGAATATGCGACTAAGAGTTGCTCTTTTATTATATAAATATTTAAATTATATATAATATATTGATATTGTTTTGTTTACAAATGATAGCACATGGAATTCGCATAATATATTTAGAGTGTAATAGTTTAATTAATTTTTAGTTTATCGACAAATTGTTGTATCAACTTTTTCACCTTTTTTAAAAATACCAACAAAAAAAAAAATGCTCATGACATTTTAATTTTGTAAGTAATATTTCTACTAAAATAAGTGTATTTATTTAAATATATTGACGATCTTATTCATAGTCACTCTTTGTTATCAATGTTTTTATTGGAGAACTTTAAATTCCTTTAAATAAATTGATCTATGATTTCCAAATATACTTTTCAAACACTCCCATTTATATTCCCTAGAAACTTTACTAACTTTCTCACTTATTCCACATGCCCTTTCGCTTTCTTAGATAAAAATGTAGTGTACAGATAGATGGAGCAAAGGAGCAAGTGCATCACAGTTGACAACAAGTGGGGGACAGCTACGAGTCGCCTGTGTCGTCTGACAGGCTGTCAGTGACAGAATACTGTCTGTAGTCAGTGTCGTCATTGTTGTCGTTGTCACCGTTGCACTGTACGCTGGTGGCATGCCACATGTGCAGCACCATCAGCAGCAGCAGCAGCAGAAGCAGCCGGAGTACAAAAACAAAACAAACTATAAGATTTTATTGCTTTTTCGTATGTGAGAAAAAAAAGACGACGCGAAGCTGATGCTGCAGGTTGCTGCGGGTTGCTGCTGCAAGTTACTGCTGCTGCTAGTGGCAGGAAGCAACAAGCCGAAGCCTGACAAAGCCCTAAAAAGAAGAAACTTCTCCCGTTGCCAACCCCCTTCACATGTGGCAACTGCAAACAAGGGCGTTGCACGAGCTGTCAAAATGAGCAATTACTTTGCAAAAATGTTGCACAACTCACGTGTTCTATGTTGTCTCCTTTTTTCCCCACTCTCTTCTCCTGTATCCCACTCTCCGCACTGCAGAAGTCGTTTGTCTTGTCTGGCTGCTGTTTTGGGCCATGTTAACGCTGCGCTACGATCCGCCCAGGGAAGCTGGCATATGGAATATGGAAATTGATAGCATAACCTATTTATTGTTAACTTTAAGGATTCATCCCGTAAACCTACCTGTCTCGCTCTCCGTCTCTCCATCTGTCTACAGCTGCCAGCTTAATTAATTGCTTAGTCTAATTACCCAACAAACAGCTACACAAGTTACACCAGGTTACAGCTAATCAGGGGCGGCTGCTTTATCGCCCAGATGTGTGCCACTCTCCTCTAGACCTTGCAATTTGTGGAGTGAAAGCAGCAAAATGCTGGCAATCAAGCTTAACAAGTGAACTTGATCTATTGTTCTAGTCGAAGACAGCTTATGAGGTATTTTGTAGGTCGGAATTTGGGAAATTTATATAGCTTGACTGCTTGCCAAATAGTTTACTTCTCGTTATGTGTATGTTATGTGGCTGAAGATTCTTTTAAGATAAGTTAAGAAGGACTTAAGAGTCAATAATCTTTGTATTTAAATATTATCTAGTAACTTCTATAATGTTCAAATTATTACTTACTTAATTGATCTAAGATGGAATTATAATGTAAGATTACTATAACTGAAATGTTAAATTATAAAATAAAGTATTGTTATTTTCTTGAAGTTCAGTTAGATAACAGTTGCCAAGGATTCAGAAGTCAATCTTCGTTTTTTAATTGATCACTTTTATTTCTAGATATATCTGGAACAACTTTTACTTTAATTTTGTGAATTTAGTTAGCAGGATCAATTTTCATGAAGAAGTCAGTTTAGAAAAATGGAAAAAACTTGTCTAGACTTAAGAAAATTACTTTCTGAAAACACCTTTACATTACTTGGTTTCTTATAGGAATATTTCTTGTATTATGGACTGTAATTTATTGTAAAAAAATATAGTTTAGAAATATAAAAGACTGTTCTATTCGAACTCTCACCCAAGTTATATCATTAATACTTGGCTCATTTACAGCTCTTAACTAAAAATGCTGTTCTAGGTCAGCTCTGAACTTCCTTGATCATTTTACAGCAAAATCCATTTCCTTTTTTATTTCTCCACAATATTTAACAACGAATTAACAGCACAAGCTTATTACGATGGTCTTTGTCCTTGCCTGTTCCTAAGTAGTTGGCCATTACTTAGCCTTATGGCTAACTAGCATATTGCCAATGCTCAGCCACGCCCACTTTAAAAGCAAGCTGCCTGCTGCACTTAATGACATGACCACAATGGGCTGTAGCCCATTAAAATTTCGACTCAAACTCAACCCAAAAATGTTGGCACCATTCTCGCTTGGCTTCAATCTCTGGGTGCTGTATAGTATATTTCGTTTCGTTCTTTTTTTTTCTATCGCGCGCTGTAAACGTCAGAGAGTCGCACACACGTGAAAGATGTTGACGTTTACGACGTAGACGTAGTTCCCCTCCCGGTTTCTCCTTTCCCTTAAAGTTGCCCCGCATGATGACGATGATGTTGCGGACTGCGGCGATGACGATGACGTTTGAACCAGTCAAAGTGTGTTGCCCCAGTCCTTTTAGAGTCTCCTTTCCCCACTTCGGTCGACCAGAATTGTCCCCCTCAGCATCTCTCCCTCTCTCTTTCTCTCTGCCCCATTCATCTTTGCTGCTGCCTCTTCCTTGCAACGCTGCCGCGGGTGTTAAATGTGTTGCCACTGGCGTTGGCTGCAGTTTCCTTCCCCCTTTTTTTTATGCGCTCGCTCTCTTTCTTTATTTCTTCTGCTGTCTTTTTTCAGCTTTTTTGGGCAACTTTTGCCGTTCATTTAATGGCTTCATTTCTGCTTTGACATTTTTCCAGGCAGTCGTTTTTCCTTGCTTCCCCTCCTCACGCCTCCTACCGCCCGCTGGGGCATGTTTGTTGTGCTGTCAGCCTGTCAAGCTTCCACTTCCCGCTGCCTCCGCCAAAACGTCACTTTGCTCTCTTTTTGGCCTTTTAAACTAATTGCATTGCCGTGTGCGTGTAAGTGCCGCAAGTGTGTCTGTGTGTGTGTGTGTGTTGCAAGAAAAGTGCAATAACTATTTAAATGATTGCAGAGCGCACATGTGGCTGCCACAGCCGCAGACTACACTAACTTCTTGACAAAGAGAGTCCTTTAGCTTGGTTCAGAACTTAAATTAATTAAATAAATTTTTTAAAATTATAAATACTTAATATTTTATTTAGTTTTTAGCTTCCAATTTCATACTGCACTTCATTTCCAGTTTTATTTAGGGTATCCTAATTTCGTATTGGCTTCCCTTCCAGCTCGTTGTGCCAATTAAATGTTGCTTATGTTTGATTATGGCTGTCAATTTGGTTGCACATTTGCTGCTGTTGCTGTTGTGTTTGTGCTGTGGCTGTGGCTGCTGTGGATGCCACGCCAGCGTCTTCCAGCTGTTTGCCATCAATGGGGCGGCGGTATGAGTGTTAAAGTAGTTGCCGCAGAATTGTTTTAAATGCTTTTCACTCGAATTGTTTGCTTTTTCTATGGAAAGGGGCGAAGGGTGTCGACAATCGAGAATCGGCCGTTGACCGCCCCAAATTGATGGGGCGTGACCCGCCCCCTTGCCCGCAACTACACCCCCAACTACCCCTCTGATAACTGCCGGCAATCAATTAATCATAATTCTGATAGCACAAAACATGTTGCAACACGACCGCAGCAACGGCAACTCGCCACTGAAAACTGAACTGAACTGAAAAGGCAAAATCGATAGCACACAAATCCAAATCCCCCCAAAAGCCCCTTCCCCATCTCCATGTGCCGCATTGACTAAGCTATTGTAAGTGTGAAAAACCATAACATGTGCTTATCACATCGCAAACACAAAACACAAATACGGCAAGAGAAAGAGAATCAGACGCAGAAACAGAAACAGGGGCTGGCATGTGCAGCTGAAAACCATGACAAATTAAAGACAACTCCCCCATTTCCAATTCCAATTCCAGTTCCAAATCGATGCCCAATCCCAAACCCAATTTCCAATCCAAATACGAATCGTGCCACGTTGCGGCATAAACGATAATTACATGTGGCAGAGTCGACGTTTCACCTACACACGTCTCTTTACGATACGACACGACACATACGACATATATTCGCATTATCCTTATTGATCCTTATGGACGCGGATTATATGCAATGCGAGGACATTGATAAATTGTAACAAACTGCAGCCAGCGAAAGGAGCATTTCTTTTTGAATCTCGAGTAACGCTCTCCAACATGTGCATTACAATTTTCTTTTATATGAATACCCTGTAGATAAAGAAGATAGGGAAAAGAGGTATGATAGAATCATGAAAAGTAAAAAAATATGTCTTATTTTCTAGTGAAGAAGATTTCTGAAGATTGGATATGAATACATTCAGAGCTAGAGTATACTAATTTTATTTACTATGTTATTTACAACTAGTTAATAAATATTCTTGATTTGCTTATTCCTTGATCACATATGTCTCACTCTACAGAATATCTCAGAGTTTGTCACACTTGTCTAGCTGCCAACATGTTTTCTTTTTGTGCACAATAGAAAATGATGCAGTGCCTTTTTGCTCGGCAGTTTTCTTCGGGAAATTTATCGCACATGATATGCCAGATTCTCAACTATCTGCCTCTTTTTCTCACTACTTTTTTACAGCTCAGCATCCATCTCTCTCTACGCTTATTGTAATTTTTAATGGTCTGCTGGCATTGCTTCCTGCAGGTCATGCAGACTAAGAGAGAGGAGGGGGAAAAAACTGAAAGCATTCGGTCTGCTGCCTTGTAATAGAATTTTTGCATTGCACTCCGAGCTCAGAGCAGAGCAGAGCTGAGCTGAGCTGCCTGCAGCGATAAATGTGATAAATGATGGTTTAGTTGGTCTTGTTTTTGGTCTGGCTAGAAATGCATTATGCAGATGGCCGGTCCGAAGGATTTACGAGTGCGATATATACTATGCATCTCTCGTTTCTCGTATATGCCTCATGTTTGTCCTCGTAATAGCCCCAAAGTCGACAGACAGGATAAAAATTATTAGCCAGCTTTATTGCTGACTGACGATTTATAAACGTGTCGTCGTCGTAGTCTCGAGTGTCAAAGAGTATATCAAGTTTTTATCTTCACAGTTTGAACGTATATTGCAACCATAAAATATAATTCATTTCTGCAGCAGTCAACAATAAACATTCTTAAGAAATTAGTTTGTAACCAAAGCAAAGTAAATAAGTTTTCAAGTGTGTGACATGTACATTTAATGCAGATACTTTATGTAATCAAAGGCAAGCTCAACAAGTAAGAAAGCTACAGTCGAGTGTGCTCGCTACTCATTTTACATAGAACCAAAGCATTGCGGTCTTAATTTTAACATATACCAAACTAATATAACATAAAATATTGAAAATCTATCATAAGCTAAATTTGTTATTTTGATGTAGTACTACATTATTAAAGTGCAAAATTTACTAGATTGCCAGCCAAAGAAACAACTATCCTAAGCTTGTTTTATCTCATACAAAAGTATTTCTTAATTTCTTCAAATTTTATCAAAAAACGACTCTAGCTTTAATATTAATGCTTGCTTTTCGATTTTTGTGCTAAAAAATTCGAAACAAATTTAATATGTGTGAAAACATAACAAGTGCTGTCGAAAATTTCAGCTCTATATCTTATAGTCTCTGAGATCGGATATGGCTATATCGTATTACCTGTTGTCGGTAATCAAGAATATGTATACTTTATGAGGTCGAAGATGCGTCTTTCTGCCTTCTGCCTTACTTACATTATCTGCAGTCACAAAGTTATAATACCCTTCTAGCCTATGGGTAGCGGGTATAAAAAGAAAGTGTATATTAAGAGCTTAACTATCATAACCGAACCGCTACTTTCATTATTATTACTCAACTGTTTTGGTTTTAGTATTAATAATCCGCACCTTGCATTTGATTCCCTCATTTTCGCCCCCATCACATTCACTTCCCATCTTTAGCGAGTATGTTTTATGTTCTTTGCTTTTTGATTGCCTTTTTAATGCTGAGGGCCATATGCCAACTATGGCAATTTATGACAAATAAACATTTTTATATTGCATTTCCTGCAATTTATCGCAATGCAGTTTGCACTTTTCAGTTTGCAGTTTACAGTTTTCAGTTTGCAGTTGCAGTTTGCAGTTTTCATTTCGCCCCGCTTATCAATCGAAACAGCAGCAAATAGTAGATGAGGGTAAAGAGAGAGATGGGAAGGGAAGGGGAGGCAACATTATTTGTGATATTTATTTAAAAAGCATCGCTGACTATTGTCCATATCTGTTCATATTCTTCGCATATATTCGTTATACTATTATTCTGTATTTATTTGCATATGCGGGAAAATGCAAACAAAAACCCAACAACAAACATTCACACCGGCCATTCGAGTGTATTCGTTTGTTTGCCAGTACGAATAACTGAGAGTATCATCGTATATAGAAAATAATGCATGGCGCGTGCACAGAATTTTAAATCGAAACACAAACATGCAGATAGAAAGAGATAGAGATGCAGATGGAGAGTGCACACTTTAAAGATTAACCACGAGCGACACACACACTCTCGCACATACACAGACTCCCACACATACATTCATATACATATCTATAAACATATGTCGAAATTGGAATAATTCGTTCTCTGCGCTGTTGCTGTTGTTGTCTCGGCTTTATTCTTGTTAAATCAGTATTAAATGTTGCTTAAGCTGCTGAAAACAATAATAACAAAAGGCTGGCCACATGTGAAAAATGGAAATGGACAATCTCATCTTCACTTTGCTGCTCACTTTTTTTTGTTTTTGTTTTTTACCTTCTCGGGATTGTTGAGGTTTTTGTTCTTTAAACCGATTTTCATTTCAATGTTGATAAGTTGCCACCGCTATACCGTATTTAAATATACTCTATAAGTAACTGGGTCTATTGAATTTGTAAGAAATAGTAGAAGAAGTAAATAAATAGACTAGCAATGTAGATGATGATATTTTAATAAAATTTTAGATTAATAAAAGAAGATTGTCTTGAATTATTCATATATCTTTATTCTACTTTTCATTCGAATTATTTTGATTCGACTCTCAATTATAATATTGTTGAATATTGTTGAAATAACAATAGACATACATTATTATTTTTTTTTGGATCTGATATAAATAAAAGTCTTTTTTATTAATCAGATCTTTAAATTTTAAGGACTTTAATATTATACTAATATTTAAATCTATAATTCTAATAATTGGTTGAAGCTGAAAAATGAATTTCTATGGATTCAATTATGTTTCATTGTATAATATTCAAAATTTTAGTTTGTTATGCCTTTTTTATCCACATATCTTGTGTTATTCAGATATCACCAGGGTATTTGTCTATTCGTTATGCACCGGGACACTTGAGGTTTTTCCATTGTTGTTGTTGCTGGTTTCTTGTCTTTTATTTACATACGCGACTGCACACCGACAATTTGTTTGCTTTTGTTTTTTCTGTCAATATCGCAGGAGCAGTGCACACTTGTCATCATCATCATCATCATCAACTTCATCATCCGTTGGTGCTGCTGCTGTTGCTTCGACTTTGGTCTGGGTCTGTGCCTTGGGTAAACACAAAATCCCACGCACGTCGCTGCCAAAGGAAGATTGTGATGGAAGTGAAGGAGGTAGAGGAGGTGGAGGAGGTGGTAGATTTGTAAAGGGTCTGTGGCAAACGCAACTTTTGCCGCCAAAATCCACTTGACTTTTTGTCAGACACTTGAGGCAAGTCAAACTGTCGGTCTCTGAGCTCTGCTTCTATTTACAACTGCACTATGGCTTCTACTACTTCTGCGACTTCTCCATCTTCGACTTCGTCTTCGCCTTCGTCTTCGACTTCTTATTCGTTCTTCTTTTAGCCATCTTACGGTTTCTAATTATAAACTGCTCTGTCAGCAGGCAGTGGAGCGACCCGATAAAACCCTTTCGAAGTTCCAAGTTCATGAACTTCAGCATTGAACTTCAAGCGAATCAACCAAGCCGAAAACCAACTTCACAATGGTTTTAGCTACAGTTTACAGTTCACTTTTAGACACGAGGTTTTCTTTCTTTCTTTTTGTTGTTAGTTTTTCCACTGCGCAATGTAATTGTTGCTGTTGCTCTTGTAGTAGTTGTTGTTGCTGTGGAAGTGTTTGTTTTCATTAGGTTGCAGTAGCCATCTGTTCTTACTTGCAACTGCAGCAGACTTTTAATTTGTGTGGATTTCCAGTTCCGTTCTACACCGACGACTCGATGGCGCAGCTCTTGGTCTTGGGTGAGGTCGAGGTCGTTTTGCCTAAGGTTGAGGTTGAGGTTGAAGAAGTAACGGACAGAGAGTGGGGGGGCACATTGTGAAGGTTCCGCTTTTCCTGCCATCTAATGTAAAGTGGAAGTTGTAATTTAGTTAGCTCCAAATGACTTTTCGGCACAACATTATCATTATATGCATTTAATTGGTGTTTGTCTTGCACTTCTTCTCTTCCCTTCATGACTTGCCTTTGACCCCGGCACTAATTTGTGTGAACTTCCACTTTGCCGCACTGATTTCCAGTCGATTCTTTTATTTTTTCGAGTGCGAGTAAGTGAAGGAAATTGTTGATGCTATCTTTAAGATTTCGACAAATTTCTTTAATTTCCCTAAATTATGTGAAGCTTGTGTGCAGACAAGATTAATTTAGAGTAGTTATGAAAGAGAAATGAAGATGGGTTAGAAGATGTTTTGGTAGAGTACTTTTTTTTAAATTGTGTAGTATTGATAAGGAAAACGTACATATATAAGCAATGTAGGTCTTCAAGATTAAATTAACAGAAGTTGACATTTGATTGACTCTATTTAAATCCGACATTGCATTTATTCCCATCTCGCAATGAAATGAAATTGTTGTGCCGCATTCAATACTTCCATATCATTAAATGTGAATAGTTCTATCTGTGCTCTGCCACATGGCACACTCATTTACCAGGCTTGTGGCACTCAGCGTACACGACTCTGCCACAGAACGGAGACCGACAACTGTCCACACAACCACAGAGCACATCGACGACAACGTTGGCCATGAATAGCGGTGGCAAAAAAAAGCGACGTTGAAATTAATGAGAAAATTCTCAGCTTGATATAAAAAACCGCAAGATAACACAACACAACACCACGCAACAGGACAGCAGGAAGGAACCTACAACTGGCATTCAGGATATGCAAACGGATATGCAAGTCCAGTTTCAAATGCAAATAATGCAAAGCCAAAGGCAAAGGCAAAAGTAAAACGCCAACGTCACGTAGAAGAGCGAGCAACAACTTCACAACAGATAAAAATTGCAATGCATTTAACAGCATTAAAGAACTCAACAACAACTACAAACAATAAATGACAACAACAGCAAGCAACTGCTAAATAAAATTCATAAAAAATAAGGGAGACTGGCAAATGGCATTAAAAGTGAAGCGAACATTTAATGAAGGCACAACTGAGAGTAGATTAAATGCGAGAAGTAAAATCCTTGGCTCTGAAGTAGAGTATTCACATAGTAAAGAGTTCAGTACGAAATTGAGAAGAGGAATTAAGTTCAAATATTAATTTGAGCTTCAAATAGTAATTGAGTAAAACACTAATTAGTAAAAATCTTAATACTATTAGTAAATACGATTGAATATATTATTCAATAGGTATTTAATTATATAAATATTTTATTGCGAATATTTCCATGAATATATTAGTGAAAAATTCTTGGGCACGTAGTAGATTAATCACATACATATGTAGTATAGAGATCAGTTCGAATTGAAGACTCGAACTAAGTAGTCGAAATATCAATTTGAGTAAGTTAGGTTAAAATACTAATTTAGTTGATGAATCCATAATAGTATTTGTATAAGTATTTTGATGAAACTTTTAAATTTCAAAGTGATTATCATGTGTGTATTTATTTAAGGTAATATTTTGCAGAGTATATGAAAAAGTTTATACTCTTCGCATTATGCATAAATGAGGGCTATTTCATTGGACTGCAGTAGGGCAATAGGGCCACAGCGTAATCAAGCTTATAACTGTTTGTATAATGACTGAAATTCAATGCTGGTTGACTTAGTTGTGCGATATCATTTAATGACACCCACAGGTGACCGTAAAAGCAATCATCTAGCTGTTGCAGGCTGCAGCAACTGTGCCACTTCCAGTGGCACTTGAGCCCGTTCGACATATGCTGACAAGTGCTGCTGTTGCTGTTGCTGCTGCTGTTGCTGTTGTTGCTGCCACTGCTGCAATGCTGCCGATGACGGCACGTGGCAGCCTCAACTGCTGACTGGCACTAGGATTGCGATTGTGACGGTGACTGCGACTGCGACTGCGACTCTGACTGGCATTGGAAGCGGGCTTGGGATTGGGATTTGGGCGAACGTTTGTCGGTCACGTGCAGCAACTTCAGTTTACTGCCAACCCATCCCCAAGTGGGAGATTGTGTTGATGTTGGGGGAGGTGGGTAGAGGAGGAAGAGGAAGGGGTGTTACTTGCAGTTGAACGCTTTGCCAACTTAATTTTCGTTTGCCTCTGGAGCTTACCTTACTGCAATATTCTTTACCCGAGCATAACCAACCACATCATCAGCTTCGGCATCGGCATCGACATCGGCATCCTTGCAATCCACATTCACATCCACGTCATCATCATCAGCATTGACAGACGCGTCCATTCACTTGGAATGGCAAACAAGTAAGCGTGCTATAACAGCATTTAAATGTTCCTTCTCATGTGAAGTGAAGTACATACGCTACTCCAATGAAGTTTTTTCACGGAGTAAGTCAAAAATATTCAACTTTTAGCCAAGGGAATTAAACAAGGGAAATCGCGTAAAGTCAGTGAAAAATTGGGGAGTATATTCATATTCATATATGAATATTGAATATTTTAGAGAGAAAGCTCTAGGATTTAAACTCTTGAATATTCATGTTAAATCGGAAATTCATTTATATATAACCCCTTTATAAAATTTTAAGACTTTAGAGAATAAGCTTTAGACTTCGTACTCTCGAATATTAATTCTAAATCACACAATTTTCAATTTTAGAAATGAAGATAACATTTAAAACAATTGACACCGGAAATATCACGTATAGTAAGAATATATAATAATATATTTATATTAATAAATTAACATTTAAGATTTCAATGATTTCAGCTCTAGGATTTAAACTCATAAATATTCATGTTAAAGCGTGAATATATAATATTTATTTTATAAGTTTTTAAAATTTTAGAGAATTAGCTTAATACTTTGAACTTACGCATACGAATGCTAAATCGCAAAACTTTCAAGGAGTTAAGAAAACATTTAGAGCAAGGGACATCGGAAATAAAAGGTTACATATACTATATATATAGTCGTTAATCAACATTTTATGAAATTTTCAGATTTTAAGAATAAACATGTTACATCATTTAATTATTAAGAATTGCGTAAAGATTATGAGCGGATCATATAGGAAGTAAGAAGCTTAAATAATACCTATTGATATATTCAATTCGATTTGTACTTTCAATTATTAATAATAAATGATAACAAGTATATATTTATATTATTTGAAAAATAAAATTTGAAATAAACATTTATTATAAATAAGCAAAATAATAATCAAATTTTATCCTGATATTTTTTGTAAACACTCCTATTTTATTTTTGGAAATATGAAACACCAAATTGGTAAACCTTGCAAACTCCATCAAATAGTTGAAGTACCCTTTTTGGTAAGTATTTCGATTCGAATGGGACGTCAGCCAACTGGCAGCCATTTCAATTTTTGCCAATTGATTGCAATTTTTATGATTAATGCTGGGCGCAGCTGAGTGAGTGGGATGCGGAGAAGGAGTGTCGAGGGTGGAGATGGAAGGACACTAAACTCGAACGCAGCCAATTTAATTAAAGTGCTGGCTGTGCGCCGATAATTATGCAACAGCTTTTCTCTTTGATGCATTTATCGATTTATTGAAGTGTTAACCAACACTGTGGCAAGTTGTTGATATGCCTCGATTATATATTATCCCATTACACAAACACATACACTTACACACATGCACTCACTTATTCAGTACAACACACTGTTGATTGACGTCATGCGGTTATTTTGTCACTGCCACGCCCACGGTTGGGGTTTGGACCGCCCCCCACACATACTAATGACATGCTTCAACGCGTTTCACATTGATTTCGCCTCGTTGGCGCGTTATTTATTATTATTTTTGCCGCATGTCTCCCATTTTTATTTATCTCTATACCCAGCAAAAGAGGTGTCAATGGAAAGGGGCATAAACAATTGAGGTATAAGCACTTTAATTCTATCAAGATAATTACAACTAATTTGAATCCTATCAACAAGATTTATGGTAAATGAAATTCGATATGATTTTCGGCTACTTACAGGGTATGAACTAGAACAGTTTACTATCATTTTAAACATTGCTTTTAATACTTGTTTATAAAGGGAACTTTCAATGTTCGTGGAATTAATTTGTGTAAATTTAAGAGAGTTTTTTAATCACACACACACACACACTCTCCCATTGAGTTGCAACACTATTTATGAATATTGAATAGTAATTAAAAGTTAAATCGATTTTCGTTGCGCACAATTACTTTTAAACTTAATTTAACCAATAGATTATCAGCACAACGAATTTAATTCTATAAAAATAACACACTTTCACATTAAACGCTTAATTTAAGTCAAGTTGAGTCTTTCTTCTCCTTTGAAGTTTTTGTATAGCACTTACATAATTCAATTGTAGGTCGGCAAACAGTTTTAACCACAATGCCTATGACGCACTTAGAACCTCTTTCGGAAATTAACTTAACAAAGAATATTAATTTAACCGAAATGCGTAACTCCCTTGATATTAATTTACTCACAAACACACAGAACACACCCTGAGACTCCCTCCTGCCTCCTTCATTGTATGTCCTTTGCAGTGTCCTGTGCTATGTAGAGCTGCCTGCCTCAAAAAGTCCATTAAGTCGACGGCATTCTAAGCACTTGCCAAACAATTAAAATAATTTGCCACATACTCGCACCGTCCCTCGACGCAATGCACTATGTACAACAACAAGAAAGCAACAACAACAACAACAACACAAACTAGAACAACAAAGTTTATTTTTTCAAAGACTAAAATTGCCAGCACTTAACTGAGACAGTGTTCAACTGTACTTTCAAGCCAGACCAGGACATGCCACAGATGCCCAGAAGAACGTCAACTGTGTGAGAATTGAGATAAATATTAAATAGAATATTTAATACTCTAAAGTTTGCAGCAAGGAGTACAACGAATTTAAAGCTGGGGAAATTAGTATGAAAAGTGTTAAGCAGTAAGTAAGGTATGGAGAAGTTAAACTTTTCTAGCAAAATAATGAGGATCTTTGAATAAATTAAAACGAAAAGAAAAAGGAAATTATGCATTGAGCAGAAATAATTGAAAAATATACAAGGTCTATTAAAATATTAAATAAAGAAATTTTTGCGAAATGTATTAAAAATTTATAGAGATGAATCATTTCTACAAAATATGTAATTCCTTGCTGTTCTAAAACTAGCTGCAATTATTAAAATAGGTATTTATATATTATGTAGTAAATAAAACATTAACTTTTAATTCAAGATTATATGATGTCAAAATTTAAGCAAGAAGGTTTAAAATTGAATTCCAAAATTTAAAATGATTAAAATAAAACAAACTTTTTAAGATTTAATATATATTTGGATATATAGATCAAAGTTTTTAAATCAAGATTTCAACTTTTCAATCTAGATTTTTTTCTTTTAGTGCAGATAAATTATTGTTATCCATTTGAGAAATACCAAGAGAAAGATTCATTGAACTGGAGAAAAAATATGGAGTATTTAAATTGGTGGAAAAAAGAAAATAATTTAAATTTAAGAAATGTGTGTATATTAACTTGGTAATTTAAAGAGTGCTTTTAATTATTTTAAACAAAATGTGTAAATTTAAACTTAATAAAATCAAATGGGTACAAAAACTATGAAAGCTTTATAAAATTTAATATTAAAGAAATTTAATAAATAGATTTGCATCAATTTAAACAACATCACTTAAATTGCGTATACTTAATTTAATTTCGATACATTCGATTTTCATTAAATTAACAAAATGCACTTAAATGTTGAAGACTTCAATAAAAAATCATTGCACTGTTTCTACTGCAAGTTTTAAAATAAATTTGATGACATGCCAAAAGCAATCTAGATGCCAGGTGAGGGTATAAAAGTTCTGAGTCTGCATATATGAAGTTGATTGTTGTTTCGAGCTGTTGTTGTTTTTGTTGTTGTTGTTGTTACTGGGGCTATGTGTGAAATATGCCACTTTAATGAGCCAACGTTGCGCACTGAGTGCCGCCTCTCTGTTGTCCCCTTTTGTGCCAATGCTCAGTGGCAAAGGGGGAGGCGACGAGACACGCCCACTCGACTAAGTTTTGCACCGGCAACGGCAACAGCAGCGGCAAGGGGTAGTTGCAAGTTGGAAGTTGGAAGTTGTTGTAGGTGCAACGACGTGGACTAAACTGAGACCGGCCCGCGGCGCATGTCGTGAATGTTTGACGTCCAACAATTCGCATCAGGGCACCAGCATGGGTGCAAAGCAGAGTGAGAAGGGAAGGGGAGAAGGGGAGGGGAGCTAGGGTAGTTGTGGGACTTGTGAGTTCTCTCCTCTGGCTGCTGTGGCACTCAAGTGCTGTTGGACTGCCACATGGCCGCATGCCTCAATTGACATTTTGAATTGTGCCGAGTGCAAAAAAGCATTGCATATCCAACGGGGTGTGAGTGTGTGCGAGTGTGTCTGTGTGAGTGTGAATGAGTTAAGTGCACAGAGAGGTGTATAAGAGTGTTCTTGTGTGTGTGTGTGTGTGTGCTAGGTAAGGATAATGCCAGGCAAAAACACGTGTTTAATGCATAAGTGCGAACGTGACGCTAAACTCATTTAAAGGATTACCAACTAAAGAGTGTGTGTGTGTGTGTGTCCTGTAAATACGTGTGTGAGTGTGTTGGTGTGTAAATGAGATTAAATTCTGTTGAAAGCAACGAGAAATGGCGACGCAACGCGACAAACGCGACAAAGTGCGGTCCACGCTCGCTGCTCCTCACTTTTTTTTCCCAACTGATATTCAAAGCGCTTTTCTGCGGGTCGCTTTTTAATGGGGGTTGGGGGTAGGTTAAGTTTATTTATGCACACTCTTCTCCACACATGTGTGTGTGTCTGTTTACACGAAAGTAGGTTAAAAGCACTTTTGGGCCAAAGCCACGCCCACCGCCCACAACGCCCCACTCACGTCACTCTGCTTCGTGTTGTTCGTGTGTTTTTGTTTGTTGTTTGCATTTTGTCTTTGGTTTTTGGAACAGTTTAAGCGTCAAATTGTTGCCCATTGTTTTCGTGTTCGTGTTAATCCTTTATGTAGGCGCCTTCCCAATCTCCCTTTGCCTCTCCGTCTCTCTGTCTTTCAGTCTGCCTGGCAGACAAGAAGTTGACTTTAAATTTAATTAATTACAATTTCATGCGCTGCCTGTTTAATTCATTCAGAGCTTGTCGCCAGCTTTCCCCCATTTTCCACCCATTCCCCTGCGATTGCCTTCTGTTTTGTTTACTCGTTTCATAAGATTAAATATCAAATATTTGTCTGTCTGTCTGACTGTCTCTCCTTCTGTTTGTTTGTTTGGCTTAGGACATGGCTGTGCACTTGTAAGCCAACTGGTTCGCCTGGTTCTTTGGTTTGGGTGTGTTAATCGCTTGGCTCTGCCCACCAGGGTTGCCAGGTGTATTTGCCAAGCACTTTCGGAGCACACGAATTGGGTTAAAGCTGCCAATTTGTTGTGTGTTTTCTCAGATAATACTCTGTGTAAATACATGGAAAACGCATGATGAGAAAATAAATATTAAACATTACATTTAAATGCCATAAGCTGACTAACTTTAAGACATTTTGTTGACATTTTCATTAATTAAAGTTATCAGCTTAACTTCTATATTCAATTTTATATTTAATATAAAATTCAATTACCACAATCATATTTAGAAATAAATTTATTAATTAGTAAAGATAAATAAACAAACTTTATTAATATTGAATTTATTTTTTATTACTTTTGCGTGAAATATGGCATTTATTAGATTGAAATTGGGCAAGTTTTTTTGTAATGAACTTTTCATAGAAATAATTTTGTAGATTTTAATTTAAAAAAAAAAGGAAATTTATTTACAAATTGTAGTTAGCCTTTACATTACTTGATTTTTTATCATTATATCATATTTCATTTGAATTAAAAAAAATATATTAAATTTATTTATCATATTTAAAATATTTCAAACTTTTAATTTATTATCTTTATTCGCTTCTCTCTCATTTATTCAGCTTAAACAACACACTCTTTAATGCAACCACCCTATCTCACTTTTTAGCTGCTTGACAACCCTGCTTAATCAATTCTATGCGGTGCTTTTGATGCGTTTGCTACTCCAAAGGGTTTTAAAATTTTAAATGTTTATTGACATTTTGGCAATTACATCACCACTCGCATAAGCTGCCTCCGGCCTCTGAACTCTAGCCTCCGTCATCTGACCCCTTTTCACTCCACTCCCCCTCTGTTGACATTTGCCAGTCGCCAGTTTTGTGCTTATCAAATGTTAAATTAATGATGGCAAAACATGAGCATTGGCTGACGCAACCTGCCACTGCGTTTGCCACTTTAGAGACACCAACTCTAGAGACGGCAACAACAACACCAACAACAACTTGGAATATCAACAGAAACTTTGACAGCAGCTAATGATATCAGAGCAAACTGCAGCTGAAGCGCTTATCGATGCTTAATTCAATTATGTTAATTTTCTTAGCGCGATAAAAAGTCGACGACATTGTCCAGCTTTCAGTATTCATTTTCTGTGCATACCCTGTAGCGCTTCGTGCTTCGTGGGGTGTGCTGACTGAGAGGAAGTGATGGTTGAATAGAAGTTTATTGATATCAGATTTTTTACTTGACGTATTAATAAGAATTAAATCAATTATTAGGAATTGAAACTATTCTTTTAGTTTTTTGTTTTCATAGAGTTATTTTGAGTTACAAGTTAGTGATGAAATGAATAATATTTCATAATTTTAATATAGTTGAAGAAACGAACTCTTGTATATTTGCTATTATACACATAAATATATTTAAAAGTATAAGTAAAGATATTTTGAATTATAGAATCATTAATTTGATGTAAGTTAATGTGGTGTTAAGACTTTTCGTAAAAATTAGATATAAAGTTAGAGCTTATTTATTATTATAGTATTTTAGTTATGAATGCCACAAAATAAATGTAAGTAAACTGATTTTTATGCCTTATAGATGTTGTATTCAGTTGCAGGGTGTTTGCTAGTTTAGCATTTTAGTTGACTCTTTCATAATATTTTCTTTGTTGTCTTTTTCGCCGTAACAATAGTCTATCAATGCTGTCTCATGCCGCTCACAGGTGGTCAACTGAGCGTGAATAATGCTGGGACAGTTAGCGACAGATAAAGAGAGAGAGAGAGAGGGAGGAAGATGGAGTAGGGAAGAGAGAGAATGAATTAGAGAGAGTGAAGCATTTGCATACATAGCTGGACATCACAGAGCTGGGACACTGCTGGATGAACCCAACGGGTGTCTAATTATGCAGCTCGACTCGTGAATACCTCAACCTACCTCTCTCTTCAACGCTCCCTCTCTGGGCTTTTGGTTGCGTCAACGCCGTTGTCTTTTGTTCATCAAACTGTTTAGAGGGAAATCAAGATAAACTTTTAATTTCTGGTCAGGTCATAAAAAGTGGACGTGGGAAGCATTGCCGACAGTTGAGGGAGCAACTCTTCCTCCTGTTGTCTCTCTCTTTCTCTACTACTCTCTCTCTCTCTCTCTTTCTCACCAACTGTGAGTGACTCGTCGCCGTTTTGTACAATTTATTCAAATTTCAACTGCAGTCAGCGACTGAACATAAAACTGGCATTTTATGAGCGCACTTTTAATTGTCCGCCGAGTCCAGGGTCTGTCTCCCTCTCTCTCTAACTCCCTCCATCGCTCTCTGTCTGTCTGTGTCCCTCTATAAAAGGGTTAATTTGCAAGTAGGGGACCCAACCATGTGTTGCCAACTGCGCCCGAGTGAGTCCTTCGACCCTTTTTAGCCTTATTTTTCACTTAGCGTCCATCTGATAATTAGAAATTTATTAAGCTTAATTATGTGTTGCCTCAAAGTACGCACTTTGAATATTTTCAGTTGGTTTGCTCTCGCAAAAAAAGCCTGATTAAAGGCAGACCACAAAATAAAAAAAATAAAATAAAATACAAATAAGTACAGAAAAACTCCAAAAAAAGGGTTGCCTACATTTCGGTTTAGGGGTTGCCCAAAACTTTTGCTTTTGCGGTGGCGTCATCATGAAAATAAAATTAATTTGATGCACCCTCGGAAAACAAAAGAATTTACATTCGGACGTAATTCATTTTAGTGTTTGGTAATAAAAATAAAATAATACTCATAAAATCCTCTTCCTGCAAGCCAAAGGATAATAAACTCAAGAGGAAGTCAACTTTTCTGCACTTTTCTAAAGTTATTATATGCCTTTTATTTTTATATTCATTTTGATTATATATTTCAAAAAATAATTCAAGTTGATTCTTTATGGCTTTGAGCTTTCGAGTTTTATTAGTTTATAAACATTTTAAATATCAATTCGATGCGAAGATTTAACAATCTGTAAATCTTTGGCGCAATCCGGGCGATTTCAGTCATGTTTCTTGATTAGATATGTTTTTCTTTTCACAATCGTATCATAAACATTTTCTCATAAACGCCCAATCTAAAACCCATAAAAATGGTCCAAAACATTTGGTAAAACTTTCCAAACACACAAAACTTTCATGTAAATATTTTAGGAGGAGGAGGAGGAGGTGGAGAAGCTGCTGCTGCAGCTGATCGATGATCATATTAAACTTTTAACCCGTTTAGAATCGAATCTCTCAAAAATAGAAAATTCAAAGCGCATTTGTTGTTGTTGACGTGGGCTGCAAATGAGGCGACCGGAAAAACGTCTCGAAAAACTTAAGATAGAGAGAGAGAAAATTATTTAAAAACACATTAAATTTGCATATTTATGCGCCGAGTTGTGAGTTGACGTGTTTATAGATCTGTTCAAGACCCCAGAACGGAATCTGTGGGCAGCCAACTGTCATACATACACGAGGTGATAAAAAACCTTTTAATTGGGTGTTGTACATAACGAAACGTCTAAAGTTTTCTCATTCCACTTCCCCAAAAACAAAATACAACGAAAAATAGCAGAAAGCAGAAAACATTTCTAAAATATTCATATATGCCAAAACACACAGCCAGCGAGCAAGAGCGAGAGAAATATAATGTGCGGCATGCACAGACGTTGCAGACGTGGCAGTTGTGGCAGATGCCTCACTACGTGACCAATGTGAAATCCGTTGACTTATGTCAATATGACGTAGCCGGACGACGGGTTCTGTTCGCGTTTTTGCCAGGAAATCGACTCGGAATCAAATGAAGATAGACAGCACAGACGACGACTCGACAACTCAGATTGCCTCTGCCTGGGTCTAGATTTGGTTCTCTGGTTCTGGTTCTGCTTCTCGATCTCGCTTGTGTTTTGTGAGAAATCAAATAAGGACAACAGACTGCAAGGACTGACTGACTGACTGTTTGACTGTTTGACTGACTGACTGTTGCTTGAAGCATGTCACGGCCTGAAATGACAGACAGAAAATTTTTGAACTTGAATTTATTTGCACGACAGCACAAATTGTGCCCTGCAAAACGATAAGCTGTTGCACTACTTTTAGGGGTAGCTGTGCACACTATTGAAATTATTATTTATGCAAACAGAAATAATCGTATATTTAAGCAGATTACTTGCAGCTGCTTCAAAAGTGTTTTATTATTGTTTGAAGTGCTTGAAATAATCGTCAATTTAATGCATATGTTAATTTAGCTAAAATTCGTTTCAAATTAAGGTGATGGAAATAATCATGAATAGAAATAATCATAATAATATTTCAAGTTTTTGCTAAGTAGTTTTTAGCTTAAATATTTACCTCATATTAAGGCAAAGAGCAGCAACAATATTTGCAGCTACTCATCATTATAAGAAACCTTCTGTTTTGGTCTTTTGTATCATTTCTTTTAAAGTTCAGACAAAACTTTATTTTAACAGCCATTTTAAGTCATGGTATTAATATATATGTAACGCAGAGATAGTGTTGAATAATGTAGCTGTTACAGTTTAATATTAATAATTATTTTACGAAATACTTTGAATTTGTTTAATTTAATTGTTTTAAAGCTAAGTCAAACTTAGATTTAACAACAGTTTTAAGTATTGGTATTAATAGAATTAGTCGCAATAATAGTGATGAAGATTGCATATTTTATAACAATAATAATTATATAACGGTTTCAGCTAGTTTTACTTTTTTCAAAGATTAAACCATTTCCTTTTCTAGTTTCATTCAAAAATAGCTCTAATAGATACTTTCTTTTGAAGACCATTTCACAGTCGACTTCCGACTAAAACTTCAAATTTGTCGTTTAATTTATTTTCACGCCACGTTGTCAGGCGTCAGATTGGAAAGTAGTTTTCACATAGGATTAAAACACTGCAGACAGAGCACAGACATGCTTCAAAATACGCTACTGTGCGCCTAGTACACCCCTCTCTCAATCCCTTTGCTAGGGACAGCTGTCAACAATTTGCGAAATGCTGTTCGATTCCCAGTCAGCAAAAAGTGAAAAAAACCAGGAAAAGTTGGAGGTGGCAAAGTGTTTGGCATTTTTAATAAACCTCGTTTTTTTTTTGCAGTGTCGGGGATAAAGTGGAAAAATATACATTTATTGTATAATAAATGCATGTGTATTAAATTTCCCATTTGTATTTACTTTGGCATAATGCAATTTGATGCGAGGCGTGGGCAATTGATATCAGATGCAGTTCGAATGGTCAGCAGGTTGTTTGCTGTGGTTTCAAAGGGCGTCGCACGTTTTTATTTGCACGTTGACGCCTCTCTCTCTGTCTCTCTCTCTGTCGAAAAGGATGCGTGGCGTGAGAGGCAACGTGGCAAGCAACACAAGCAATTTGCAGTAGCAAGAGGGCAGCAAGTGGACGTCGCCAGCTGTCGGAGGCTGTCGGGGAGCTGTCCACTCGATGCGTGCAGCCACAAAATGTCATGCACCTGTCAACCGGGCATAATAAGATGCCAAAACAGTTGTGCGGTTTTGGCCTGACCAACCAACCAACCGACCATCCAACCAGCCTAGTCTAGCCTCCGGGTACGAAAGGATAACAACGGGCTCAACTGCCCAACAGTTGCCGCACAGCATGCATAGCTTCTCTCACCCCCCTCTCTCCTTCGCTTCCCTCGAGCAGCATCAGCCGCATCATCTAGGGGGTCGAAATCGGATGAGCTTTTGGTTCACTGACTGAGCAACTCCTACTCATACTGAGCTTCGGGGATTCTGGAGGCTTCAGGCTTCAGGCGTCCGGTTGTGGTCAACTCCGTGTTTCTGGCCATTGTTTAGAATGCCGTGCAGTTAGTTAAAGTTGCGGCATTCCAAATGCAGTATGTTGCTCTCTCTCTATGTGTGTGCTGCAAGTTGCGCAGTCCCCTCTGAATACTTTATGAATAGTACGAATATTTATTCACTAGCTGCGGCGCAGCTGAAGTGTTTAATTAGCTTAACTGCCTCGCAGTCTCTCCAACTCTTTACTTCTCTATTTCACTCACTCCATTGCTCCCTTTCTCTGTCACCAGCATCTCTCACTATTGAAGGATTTATATTAACACCATCTTTTGTAAGCTAATAACTTGTGCAATCTCTGATAAATGGGTTTTTATACCCTACAAATGGAATGGCGTGAAAGGCATATTAAATAAAACGTATTAGATTGATTGATAAATTGAATATATACATATAAAAAAAAAAAACAATATAGATTCAAGAAAATACTTCAGTGGATTAATAACTGACTATAACTAACTATAAATGAAAGTAAATATTTCAGTAGATACATTTGATTGCTTACCAAATTTACCAAATTTTAAACAAAGCAAATGATTGAAGCTTAAGTCTCTTTTTAATATGTTAAATTAATCCCAATTTATAATATTATGGCTTTCATTTTTTATTGAATTTCTTCTTACAGCGAAACTTTTTAGCCTTTAAAATCTACAAGTTACTTTTATATCTCACATATGCAACTTCATTTCTACCTTGAATTCATGAATTTCTTGTGCCAACAGTTGACATAAATCTTTGTTATTTTCCAGGGCATTTGCTACTTTATCATATTCTGCATTGCAAACTGTAACTTATCTTTCTTGTTAATTTAGCAAAAACCCAAAAAAAAAAAAAGAATTTGAGAGGCGAAAGCAGAGAAAACTGCCGCCATAGTAATTTTTCGCACTTTGCAGCTTTAGCTTCAGCGTCTGCTCATCTCTTGTTGTCCACTCGAAGAAAACTTGGTCCAGGATTTGTCTTGTGCAACGCTTGTCCTTGCCAGGCTTCCATCAGCAGAGCCTCAGAGAGGCAGCAGAGGAGGGAATTTGGAGGCTGCCTTTGTCGCGCACACTTCAAAAAATATGGCAAGCTCATAATTTTAATCCAGCTTTCAGGCCCCTTCTCTTCTCTCAGCTCTCTCTGCTCTCTCTTTTCAGTTACGACAACGCCTGCTGTTCACGCACAATGTGGCAAATTAGCAACAATATTTAAAACTAACTGGCAGCATTCCCTTCTCTTCCTTCTGTTCTCTCCTCTTTTGCCAGCTCGCCTCGCCAATTATTTAAAGCTCAAACTTTTGCCATTTGCGACAGCGAACTAGACAAAAACGTAAGCAGGGCGCTGGCCGCAGTAAAGCAAAGTTTATGCTAAAAGCTTTGCATTATGGCCAAAACACTTCAAGCCAAGCGTAGTGGGGCATGAAGGGTGGGGTAGGTAGAGGAGAGAGGCACAAAGTTTTCTATGGAAATTTTCGTGATACATTTTTTTGGTTTTGCAGATTTGAATTTTCAATTTGCTGGCCTGACAATTTTTAATTAAAAGCAAAAGCGCGAAATAAACATTAATTTTTATTAAGCTAACAGTTGTCCGCTCTTCATAGCTCCTCCTCCACAACTTGACTTCTGCCTGCGGCTACTAATGTGAATTGCTATGTTAATAACATCATTATCAGCCGAGTTGTCCCGCTCTCTCCCTATCTTCCTCTTTCTATGGAGTAAGAAAGAGAGTGGGCACTGCTTTGGCTTTTAACGCCTTTGCCATTACTGCTGCCTTTGCTTTTTGCCATTTCATTGTCCTTGTCCTTTGGCTTCTTAGCTGGCCGCATGCCTAATGCGGCCTCAACCATTTGCCATCTATCCATGTGCGCCATAAGTAGCTGCGCCTTATCCTTTGCCTTTGCCTTTGGCTCGTCTTATCCTTATTGCCGCATCGCATCTTCATTTTTGCTCGTTCAGCTTTATTAGAGACGCGCTTTCCGGCCAACTTTAGCAAGAAACAGCATCTCCTCGCCATGTTTTCCTTCTGTCCACGGCAAATCCTGCCATCAAATTTACACAAATTTCTGCTCAAGTCCGGCCATGCCAAAGGACTCGCTTTTTGTTATCGCTCAACGTGGCAACGAGAGCTTTGTTTTTTAGGGCTTAGCATGCTTGTTGTTCCTCTTGTTGTTGTTGTTGCTCGACTTGGTGTTCTTATTATTATTGTCGTCGCCGTTGTTGTTGTTGTTGCTGCTGTACTTGCTGTGGCTTTTTCATATTGCCGGAAATTGTGGCCACCGGATGTGGGATTATGTTTTCAAGTTTGTGCCGGAACTTTCGACGCTTCACGTTTGCCCACAATAAACCGTAGTCATGACTGGGTTACGGTACACTCGAGCTTCTTCCTCTTCGTATTAGGTATTACGTATTTCGTCTTGAGTCTTGGGACAGGTCAGTTCTCAGTGCGACAGTCAACCTTCATTTGAGAGAGGTTGGCTTAACTTAATTGATGTATTATTAGGGCCTACTTACCGGGGATTGCAAATGGCACTTAAATACTGATTTTTCGCCTGAGATTTGCAGGGCGTATCCAAAAGGATGATTCTTAAGGGAAGTGATAAAGAAATTGATGATTGAAATGTTTAAAGATATTGAAATTGTTTAGGTAATATTAACTTGGTAATTGTGAACCGGAAAAAGGATTAAAAATTGGCGAAAGCTTTCCATAGGATCTGGAAAGTGTGCTGTGAAATAAATACCGAAATAAAAGGGTTTCTATGAGATGTAAGTCTAAAGAAATACCTAAATGTATTCATAAAATTCTAAACATATTTGAGTTAAGAATGCTCTTTCACATCAGAGATGTATTCGGATTTTCTTCAATAGTTTCAATTTAATTTCCTTAGTTACTTTTGTATGTTATAACCACAAAATTCTATTCCATGCAATTGCTTCGGCATAAAATTCTGCCTCTCTGTAGAATTACAATCTATTGTCAAGGTTACCCACTTTGCCCTACCTTCCCTTTTCAGTTCATCAACCGAGTTGCGACTGGGCTTCAATTAATTTTCACAGTTTCAGAAATTGCTGGTCCTACGCATTATTCACGCCAAAGTTGCCACTTGCGATTTAGTTGGTCGCAACTTTTATTGGCTTGTGGCGCCTCTTGTGTTGTCACCAGGCAGCAGCTGAGAACAGCATCTTGAGTTGGAGATGGAGATGGAGTCGAAGCTGAAGCTGAAGCTGGGCAACAGCCACTGACTCACTTGGCAGTCATCTCTCTCAACGTCGACGACGTCGTCGTCATCGTCATTTGCGCACTTAAAGTAATTAAGCGAATTACTTCAGAAGTCGCCAAGTTTTCTAATTATATCGAATAAATTTGTTTAATACTCCATCTATTGCTCTCCCCTCTCTTTGAATTTGCTAATGTGCAGCCCCCCAACACCCGCACTTTTACATTTATTTTTCCCCGCTGTCTACGAATATTTACTGCAGTGGATCGCTTAGCTTTCCTCAGCCCGCAAACCAATTTACACAGCATTTGCATACCCTGGAAACATAAAAGCGCAAAGTAGTATTAAGGAAAGTTGAAGGATTTGTTTGACATTTCAGGAATTCAATTTAGTGAAGACAATAAGAAAGACAATTAATGAAGTGAATTTAAATATTGATTTAAAATATATTTCCATTGTATATAAAAGTAAATAAATAAAAAAAAAAATGGAATAATACCTAAAATTAATTACATCTAAGTTTCCTTAAGTAATTTAAATTTCATTTGTTAATTCACTTTAAAATATACATCTAAATAATAAACACTTTTAAATTTCAATTACAGGGCATCTTCGACGTAATCTCCTTTTTTCTCCCGCATTTTCGTTTTCCCATTTTTTTTTGTATTTTTCGTGATTTTGGCGTAGTTCCTGATTGTTTACTCTGGTGGAAATGTTAATTTCTGGACTTTTGACTGGTGCTACGCTGATTTGGAGCAACTTCACTGATTTGAATGATTTTGTTTTGAATGGCAGGCGTCAGTTTGGCCATTCGAATGTTTTTTTATTTCTCGTTGTATTTTCGCTTGCCCCATTTGGTCGTTTGATCGGCTTTTGTTGCTTTTTGATTATTTGCCTCAGTTGCTTATTCAATTTCCGCCTTTATTTGGTATTTATTTTCGTTTCTTTTGTTTCAAATGATTGCTCACTCGATTGGCATTATTTTTTCCTTTTCATTTTCATTTTTATTTAAATGAAATGACTGCTCGTTTGGTGGGTATTGAGAAAACCTCGTAATGGCTTTAATTATCCTGCAGCTAATGAGCTGTTCACTTACCTGTTTAAATGCGATATTATATTAGCAAGTTTAAACAAATTTTAATTAACTTTCATTCACAGACAGCTCTCATGTATGCGAACGTTGAGAAAGCTTTAAGCTTGCTCTGAGTGCAGCACTAATGCAATAAGCTTTCGCAAACAAAAGCACACTAATACATGCACAGAGATAGAAATACGATAGTGTGTGTGTGTGTGTTGTGTGCACAGATGATACGAAAAGTTCTCACATGCGCTCGCTCACATAATTCTTTGTGAGAATGTGAGAACTTCGCATCGAATTATGAAAGTATGTGGAACAGTTCATAACTTAATCTGCTCTCACACTTATTAAACAATCCAATCTATATCAAAAGTAAATAAACACGCGCCTCTCGAGCACCAACAACCCTCCACTCCACTTCATTTCAGTTCACTTCAGTTCAGTTCAGTTGTAGATGTTGCTCGTACAACTGCAGTACGATTGTCGACTGTCTGACCCAATTCAGGTTTCTGGAATTGTAACTGTAGTCAAGTAACCCTCGCGGCAATCTCACGCCCCTCAGGCACTTCTCCTCACCTCGTTCTCATCCTCATCCTTCCCCGCGCGCCCTTTGAATGTCCCGCTCTCCGACAGTTCTTAATGAAGCAACGCACGTAAACAATAAGCAAACTTTGAAGCGAAAATTTTGCTCAAATAATGTTGGCTTTTCATTTTTTTTTTGTTGTTGTTGCTCTTGTTGTTTGTTGCTGCAAGTTGAGTGGTGAGGGGAGAGGGCTGAGATGTAAGGCGGCAGCAAGAGATACGGATGCGAATGCGGATACGTGCGGCGTGATGCGCCGGCAGGAACTGGCACGAAGGTCGTCCTGCTTTAGGTCCTTGCAAAAGTTTTGCGACTGTAACAAGTTGCTCGGAATTAGTTTGCGCAAAGTGTGGCAACTCTGGCGCGGCCCCGCTGCCTTGTTGCCACGCTTGATGCCCCTGCAACCCGCAACCCTGTCAGCTCATTAATTTTAAGGCACAAAACAGAAGCGTGCAGCCAGTTTCCGGCTAGCAAAAGGCCCACAAACCGCATCCCCTCTGATCCCCGCGCTCTCTTCTATCCATCTTCACTCTGGCCGGAGACAGGCCGAGTCCTGTCACGGGTTTGGATATTCCTATTTGTATTTGCTATTTGCTGCTGTATTGGTATTTGTATTTTTGTATCTTGTATCTGTATTTCTGTATTTGTGAGCCGCACTTGAATTATGGCTCAAATTCTTTTGGCCCATGCAGTTTGTTGCTCCAGCTGCCTCTTAATAAGCAAGCGGCACAGAAAACTTTTCAAGTGCGCGAAATATGCGCGAATGGCACGCGATTCCACTTACCAGAACAGAAGTGGAAGAGAGAGAGAGAGATGGAGACATAGAGAGAGAGAGAGTGAGAGAGAGAGAGTGAGGGAAGTGGCCTTACAACAGCTGATGCTGCAACCGAGCAATGAATACGAAATTAATGTAGGTCGAAATGGCAAAAGCATGCGACTGAAACTGAAATAGATTAATTACGACTGCTTCAACTTGGGATCCAAGGAAATACTTAAAACTCTCTCCCTTCCCTTTCCCCTCAATTCTCTGGGCCACCCTTTCTGCAGTGCGAGCCAGCTGAGAGCTATTAATTTAGCATATAAATAATTAGTTTGAAATATTACCAGAATAGTTGAAATAGTCGTATAAGCGGCAGCTCATTAAGAATAATTGATAAGACACGAATACTAAAGGGCAATGGCTTGGCAATCTTAAAAGAAATGCACTTTACGGAGAAGATACATGAAAATGATATGGAAAAAATATAAAATATATAATTTTAAAATTTAAATTATAGCTAGTCTGTTTAACATTATTTTACTATTGCTCAAGCTAAGCACAAATATGTGAAGAATTTATTGTTATTATTATTTTATTGTAATAACGAATTTAATTCCTTATTGCATTGAGATGAGTTAGACAAAAATGTGTAAGGAATTAAGATTAAAGTAAAAGTATCTTTATTAAGAATCTTTACTGGCAATTGCACATTGATTCTAAACTATATATCTATACACTATCTATTCATTCCTCATCCTGTTAACTGAATAATCCGTTATAATTGCAGTGTTGTCTGGCAAATTATATTGACTGTTTGTAGTTGTCTTTTTGGGGTACTGAAACCAGTTGAGTTTTTTTTTTGTTCGGGTCTTACTTAACATACAAATTGTTCTTTTCTCGGTCGTAATTTCTATTTGCATAATCTCTATAGTTGTCCCTTCATATCTGCAAAGTACTTATAATGTAAGAGCATTGTCTCTGTGTATGTGTGTGTGTAAATAGTGTTTTTAACAATGTACTGCACATATTTCAAGCTGCAAATCCTTTTAAAACTGAACATGCTGAATGCAGTTCTTCGGTCCTTTGTTTTGCCATGATGCAACATGCCACAAACAGCAACTGCACATGCAACAAAAACTGAAGACTCAAAACTGTAAACTGAAGACTGAAAGCAGCACTAAGTACGAACAGGACCTCCTCAGCCATATTTGTTGTGCCACTTTCCCAAAAGAAAATATGCAGCTCGGCATAACAAAAACAAATAAGCAAGCTGAGGGATGACGAAAGCAGAGGATGAGCGGCTGGCAGTTACCCTGTAGGAAGTCAGACAAGTAACTTTTCAGAGTACTAACAAATCTTTTTATTTATATTACATATCAATAGTTCTGAACTTGTGGTAACCTAAAGATAACAAACTAACTTAAGACTTTTATAAATTTAAAGAATCAAAGACATGTTGAAGGCACAGAAGATACTCATCAAATGGCTGATATCTTAATCAAGTTTCGCACTTCTTTATAGCTTATTCTCCTTTTCTTTCCCCAGTTTACAGGGTATGCCAAAAGAAATGAGCACTTGTTTGTTTGTCAACAGTTTTGTGCTGTGCAGTCCTTTTGTGGCTTGACTAGTTTCCTGCCTGGCATCCTGACTGCCTTGCCTGCCTGCTTGGCTTGCCTGCATATGTTGTCAGCGCTAATCAAGCGCACATATGATAAACATACAACTCTATAAAGAGAAAGAAAGAGCCAGGCAGGAAGAGACAGGGGCTGTCAGGATTGCCAGGACTTATGCAATTGTATTTGTTTAGCCAGCCAAGCGGTTTGCCTTAAGGCTGAGGTCCTGCATCCTTGGCATTCTCTGCATTTCTTTCAGCCTTTTGCCTTTCTGCACAATTTCACAGGCATTCTCCGTAGCAGCAAAGCAAACTAAACTGGTTGGCTCTCTCTCTTTCTCTTTGCCATTTGATTGATTTATGTTAATCCATAATCCCGAGGCAATTATGCAGATGCACACACAAAGTTAAACTTGGGCCAAAATTGCATATTTCATTAATGGTCTTAGAAATGCTAAAGGCATAACTGAAATTTCAGCTATTTCTGCGCTGCAGCAGCAAAACTGCGACTATCCTAACATTTTTATTATGTCACTATGTCACGCAGATACTCTCTCTTTCTCTCTCACTCTCTCGCTGTCCTTGTTCCCACTTTGCGTCGCTGTCTCAGTCTTCGTCTCTATGTATCTCTCACTTTTTCAGCTGACATGCTGACATGTTAAAGAGCATGTAAGTGAAGTGTGATGGAAGCTGAAAGATATCAAAGAGCAGACGCGTGAGTTTCGCATAGTTAGGAGGGTGTAGTTACAGAGTCTGTCTGCTGCTTTTGACTTTGTCGCTTTTTTAATACCCTATTCGAAATAGAGGTAGGGTGCCATGGCGTTGTGATAAGTTGAGATTCTCAATGATATCCGTATTAACAAAAATTCTTTTCATTCGAAAATTAAATAATTTAATACGTTAAGTTTGATGATGAAGCTTTGCTTAAGGATATATTTTTTTGTTTGTAATATATCCTCAAAATTTCAGCACAATCCATTTACAAAGACAGAAATTATTAACATATAATTACGTCAGCATTTAGCCTAGGTATTTCCAAGTCGTCTTCCTTTAACAAGCCAATCCCTCGTACTTGCCTCTTTTTATGGTTTACTTTTAGTTAGTTGGAGTAAAAAGCATACAACTTTACCTCCGCTTCGCCCCGTCCCCGCATCTGTGTCTGTGGTTCAGCTCAGCTTCTGTCTAGGTATTCTTTATGATGGAATTTTTAATGAATTTACTTTTAGTTTGGTGTCACAGAGCATCTGCATACCTGGTGAGTATGACTACTATGACTATGAGAGCGAATATGCCATGGAATATATGTCTAAGCCTTCATGGGGACTGACAGCTTACATATTTTCTTAGAAAATATATATTAAAAACGTGCACAAAATGAAAGGTGTAAATTTGTTTATAAAAGTTAACTTTCTGCCTCACTGGCCACATCTACACTTTTTCTCTCTCCTCTCTCTCTCTCTCTTTCTGGCTTTCTTTGTCTGTCTCTATCGTTTGCAAAGCAAAGATGCAAAAGATAGAACATGACGTGGCATCCAGTCCATTGTCATATGTGTTGAAAAGTGCCAGTCATGTTGGGTGGTCGAAGTACTAAGGAGCATAGGAGGGGGAGAAGATTGGGGCGAGGACGGGTTTCTATATTCTTAGGCAGGTTGCAAATTTGCAAATTGAATGCGACAAGTCAAGTGCTGTGAATTTAATTTCCATTCACAAGCAACTCGATTAAAGTGAAAGAATGAAAGAAAGTCGAAAGCGACAAAGAACAAGCACAAGCACCACACAAACTCAAGCACAAGAAAAGAAAAATGCAAAGCAAGCTCAAATGAAAACTGAGATAAAATGATTTGCTTTTCTTTCTTTAAGCCAATATAAACATATAGTATTCATCTTGTGCAGCATGAAACTTTTGGGGTTAAGTAAATTTTTGCCATCAAAAAATATGTTTTAATCTTTTGATAGTGAAACTTTTATAATTTGGAAAAACATTGTGGAACCATGAACTCTGATTAAAATATAAAATTCCCTCGGTGAAGCAAATTATTCAGAATTTTAAGAAGAAATGACTACTCTCAGTTATTTTTGTTTCAATTTATAAAAAGAGCGATTTCATAAAACAGAGTTGAATGTTTTTAATGGAATCATGTTAGTATTTATGAAATGTGCTTGTGTTTTGTTTTGCAATATCTATTATAGATTTTAGAATATCGCATTTTGTATTTATCTATCAATTTTAAATATTTGCTTTTAAATTGAAATTTCCTAAAGCGAAATTGTTTTGTATATAACTTTTGTAGGTCTAAAAGTTTTCCATTTGAACAACAATTTTTGTTTGTGTATCAATATTAAATATTTACTCTTGGATTAACTCTGTTTCTATGTAATTTAACCAAGCCGAACTGCTCCCATTTCTCTGGTCTGTCTTGCCACCTCTTTTCTTGCCCCATCTCCCTCCCGCTTTCGCACTTTGCTGTTGCCGTGGCTTGTGGACATAAATCTGTGCGGCAATCTACGTTAAGCCGGTTGCAGTTAAACTTATGTTTAAGTTCAAAATTAGTCGAAAGCTAATTAACGATAAGCGTTTGGCTGTTGCCTCAAGTCATAGCCAAAGTCAGACTAAGAGTAAGAGAGACCGAAAGAAGAGGCCCAAGTTTTGGCTGCCGTCGAAAAGTTTTAATGCATTTATCGAATGACTTTGGTAGCTGTAGCTAAGTGCATATTATCGGGCATCTATTTCAATTTCCTGCAGCAATTACAACCATGTACTGCACACGCTTCTCTTTCCACCTACCCTGGCCATCGAAACCAGTTGCTGACTTTACGTAAAATCTATTTGGCAAAGTGTCGTTCGTAGCGCCCACGCGTCTGTGACCTTTAGCCGGGCGCAGTTCAAAGGCGAATGCTGGCAATTTGCTTGTGTTCGCCCTCAGTGTGTGAGCGTAGCACACAAAAAAGGGAAATTTACTCTATGCTCTTGCCTCGCTCTCGTTTGGGAAATTCCCGCTCATTGAGTGCGCACAGGCGCGCTGTCTAAACCGGTTCTTGAGTGTCACTCAGAATAGTTTTGAGCCAGAGTGTGACTGAGTGAGTGAGTGAGAGTCTGAGAGTAGAAGTTGCTGCAGTATCTGGAGTGAGAGTGCGAAGATTGCATTTGTTCCACTTTCTGAGCACGTTTCCTTTTTCTGCTTTTTTTCTCTTTTTGCCACAACGAACACCTTTGTGCATTGAGTTTTGCTGTCCGGCATTTGGTCAGCCTTTTGGGCTGGAGGCGTGTCCAGGATACATTCATGTGCTTGGTCCTGGTGGCTGCCAGCTGGTCAGGATGCATTGCGGCTTCCTTTCACCCAGAGGACACATAATGGCTGAGATTTGAGTTGTTGCTCTCGGCTCCCATTCATTTGAGGGCACATTTAAAGTTTCGCTGCTCCAGTTTCTAACGAAATACAAATATTTAAATTTGAAGAGAGAAATGTTTTTGTATGTGGCTGAAATTTAAATGTATTTAATCACTTTCAAAACTACGCATTTTCTGCAATTTATTTTCAGTGCTTCTTCATACAGAAACACTTTAAGCTGCTTTATATTGTGTGAGCTTAAGCGAAACCATAAGAACTGATGAACAGTTCCAAAGTTTCTAAACTAAATCCATGTTTTCTTTGCTTCCCATAAATCCATGACCAAGCTCAGGCTTATCACCAATCCCGTCCCCCTGAATCTCCTCCTCTGGCGTGTGCTCATTATAAACGCTGGAAGTTTTGCGAGCTGCAATTTGGTTTTTACTTCAAGAACTTGAGAACTTTAAAGTTTAAACGCCCCGAAATGCGTCACGAACGTGACCGGGTCGAAGTTTTCTTTAACCAAAATGTCGACATCTTTGTCTTTGGCCAAAAAGGCGAGCGTTCTCCAAACTGGGTCAGCAATGAGGATGTCAAGCATTAAAGAAGCAGAAAAAAAATAACGCAAACTAAAATGAAAAGAACTGCCAAGGAAAACATGCTACGCCAAGGAATTGTACTTCAACTCGACTTGCGAGTGAATTCCGAAAGGGAGTTGAGCGAGTATTTGCGAGTCAATTGAGTGAGCGTAAAAATATCCCCGCTGAGCGAGAGTGAGAGCGAGAGCCGGAGCGAGAGAGCAGACGACATTGCAGCTGCTGGCGTGCAGTTCGACTCGCTGCGTTTGCTTTTACCTTACGCTCGCAGTGCGAGAGGCGAATTCAGTCAACAACGAGCCGCCCCAGCGAACGGACGCAGTGTGCGGAGCAGCGTTCAACGTGAAAGCAAAAAAAAAAAACAACACTGAATAAGAGACGAATCGTCTTCGTATACGTAATCGAAATTCGAGTTTCGATTTTATTTATAGACAAACGCTTTGTTTACGTGTCGTGACGCGTGTGCCAACTAAAACGAAACGCAAAGCAAATAGCTAAAAACAACTTGCGAGAAGAGATATACTAAACAACAAATTGTAACTGTGTTTCAAGTGAACCTAAAAAACGCAAAGACACAAACATGTCGTTGGGCAGCACAACGGATTACCCGCTGACTGTGGAGACCGTGGAGACAACAACAACGGTTGGAGAACTGTTTGCGGAATTCATTGCTGCACCGGCAAGCAGCATGAGTCCCTCTGCCATCGCCGAGCACATGCAACAGAATCAAATCACCTTCGAGATACCCACAGCGCACGATCTGCGCCACATTGATGCACTGCATTCGTTCAACGCTCTGCTGCAGCGTATTGGCAACTCTGCCGCTGCCTCTGCCTCTGCGTCGGCCAGCATTAGCACCGAACAACTGTCCAATTCAGTAGTGCTCGATCTGGCCGATCTGCGAGAGAGCAACAATGCGGATGCGGATAACAATTCGACGTGGGAGCAAATCTTTGGTGATGCCGATATGCATGCGATTGTCAACTATTTGTGGATTGGTGTTGTCACCTCGTTGGTGGTGTTATCACTGGTCTTCATACTCTTCAGTTGTTACTTCTATCGCAAGTTTCGTACATGGAAAAAGTGCAGTAAGTATTGAAACTTCCCTCGTCCTGTAATCAAAATGTTTGTCGCTTGTTTTTCGGTTTTTTTCTGTGTGTGTTTGTTTGTTTCGACCTTATCAACGTCCATTTATCCAGCTGTTTTGGCTGCCAGGCTAAACAATATAAAATGCAGAGGGTGCTCCTCCAATCTCGCCTCCCCTCTTCGCTCTGACTCCCCTCTATTCGCATTATGTGCCTTTATGGCCGACAGTCTCATAAATTTTGGCGCGCTTCGAAAATTGTTAGGGCGCTGTAATTTTAGATACACAACTTTATGATGCCACAAAATATATGTGTATGTGCCGCATATTTATAATATCAAATTGACCTACCACAGCAACCGACTCCCAACTCTGTCCTCCCACTTCGGCCCATTGCGAGTGGCAGATAATGTGGAGAGACTGACTTTGCAGAGAAAGGCGTGAAATTGTGTGTGTCGCGTTGAATGGACAGTGATAAAGCAGGAGATGCGTAATATACAATATAATATGTAAGGATAACATTTCGCAAATTTTACATTGTGAGCGTAGTCGAAGTTCTGATGCTCTGCTTAGAGTAGATTTTTCCTAAATCTTCTTTACTTTCTATTGTGTTAGAGATATGTTCTTATTTTCCGATATAATTCAGTGGTTTTCCTGAAATTCGATCCAATAATATTAAATACTATAAAAAGTGTATCTGCGAAATTTCATTTTATTATTTCCAAAAATAAAAGTATTAGAAAATTTAAAGTTATCTTTAACTAAATTTAAAGAACAAGTTGATTATTATTCTGCATTGTTTTCATGCACTTACTTTTATAGTCTGCCAAAAATTTGATTACCCTCTAGTAGAGTATCATAATGTTGGCAGTAATTTCGTCCGGATATTGCATGCCTTTTGTGAGGGCAACAAAAGCCAAAATTGAATACACTTTGTTATGTCTGCTATAAGCAATGGATATATGTGCAAATTCTAAGAAAAAGTGCCTGAAGCGTCAGTTGAATATGCTGGAAAAGTGAACCTGTTGCTTGTGCCCCCAAAAGACTGACAGTGTTGTAAATAAATGCCAAAAAGTAAATCATATGCTTAGGCACTTTACACATAATTAGAGGCACACACACACACTCAACTCATGTGAATCCCCAAAGAGGTGGCCGAGGAGGGGAGGAAAGGGGCAAGAGCAGCAACAAGCTGTACAACCTGGCCCTAACTATGCAACTTACACAAGTCTCAACTCGAGTGTCAAACTTTTTGCAGACCAATTTAGCCAAATGATTTATTTAGGCCAAAACCAGAAAGAGCGAGAGACGCAGATAGCCAAAGAGAGAGAGCGAGAGCGAAAGAGTGTGTGCGAGATAGAGAGCATTACACAAGTTGTTAGAGGGGGAGGCCAAAGGCCGTGGCATTAAAGTATGGCCAACTCAACTGTCAAACTGTCAATTTCGTGCTAACGAGCCTTAAAAACTTTTGCTGCCCCTCGCCTCAAATGGCAGCGAGGAGTGTTTGTTCGGTTCGGCGACAAGGGCGGAGGGAGCGGGGGAACCACTACGTAAAATATCAATTTGAGCTTTGAGCGATATGTGCGTGAGTGTGCGTGTGTGTGTGTGTGTGAGCGAGTGTTGCCTGTTTTTGGGGGCGCCTCTGCGTCTAATTAGTTTCGTTAGTGTCGTGTTGGGTTTAGTTTTTGCTTTTCTCTTCTCGCTTTTTTTCGGGTAATACACGTTAGACTGGCCTACATAGATAGGGGCTAAACACACACACACATACATATCTATATATATATATAGTTGTGTTAGGTGCATCGCTAGTGTGTGTGTGTGTGTGAGTGAGAGGCACACACGTGTGTCATTTATAATTAAGCAACTTTGGCTTAAGTTTGCTCGATTTTCATAGCACGCTTTTGTGCGCTTAATGCTCGCTACGTGTGCTGCAGCCCTGCCTCACCTCTCCTCAGTCCCTGGTCAGGTTCTTGTGCTTTGTTGACGCTATGAGCAAGCGAGATGGAGGCAGAGAAGAAAGCGAGTGTGTTTACCTTATAAATACTTAACGAGCGCCTGAGATGCCAACCTGGCGAGCTGCCTCTCACAGCCTCACAGTTTATTTATTAAGCAAGGATACACTAGCACTCACACACACTCGCACACTCACAAATGAGGAGCAAGTTTCGGCTTGTTATCAATTAGAGCAGCGCACAACTGAATTTATTAACAGGACAACAGCCAGCGGGGGCAGTCAGGCACTTGTAAATTGAAGCAAAGTACCAGAAACAACGAAACAACGAACGAACGAAACAGGAGCTGCCCCCAGCCACTGTTTATTATGTTGTATAGGTTGTGCATAATTTACTTGGCTGCCTGAAAAATGTAATTAAGCGTAGCACACTCTTCCTTCTCTTTCTCTACTCCTACTCCATCGACTTCCTTCTTCGAATTTCTTCAAGACACAAAAACTAACTGCCAAAAACTTGACTCCAGCAGAAGGACACTGAAAGCTGCCTCAATTTATAATGGATTTTGTGGTCTCGCTCTGAGCTTTGTCCAACAAAATTGCTAAAAACATTCCTCGAGGTATCAGTTAGACTCATTTTCTTTTCATGTTTTTTTTCTTTCTTTTGTTTTGTTGTTGCTTCAAATGTTTACCAATTAGAACGCTATTGTTTACCCAAATACTTTTAGCTGTTAAGTCTTGGCTTTGCAAATAGTTTTTGCTGTCACTTCCAAAGTTCGAGTGAGCAAAATAAGTCGACGGATAATTCGGGATAAACTTAATTTGAGCATCACTCAACACTCGACTTTCATTGAAATCACCTGCCAAGCGATTAAATGTAATAAAATACCGTCCAACCTCAAAAAAAAGCAGCGCCAACTGTTCGACGCATAAAAAAGAATAAAATGAACAAACATTTATGAAAAGCCCAAAAGAAACGAAAAAAAAAAATGCGTGGATAAAAAATAAATAAAAGAGCGCAGCGAAGCGAACTCAATTGTTGGGCCCTTCAGCGTTCGTCAGCTCATTGCAATGAATTTAAATTGTTGCATACATTTCGGCGCTTGGGCAGTAAAAAAGCTGTAACAAAAGCCAAAAACAAATGGCGTGCTAATTTTTTCCCGTAGCCACTGCAAATGCTCCACTCTTCTCTTCGCCTCCTTTCGATTCGTTCCTTTCTGGACAACTTCCTTTTTTTCCGGCTGCGTTTTCGCATGCTGCAAAAGGAGAAGAGGCGTCCCAAATACTTGCATAAAATATGAAGCTGGCAGCATGTGTGTGTGGTTGGTGTGTGTGCGGTGTGTGTGTGTGTGTGCCACGCCCATTGCGGCCCCAGTTGGTCGTGTTTGCCGTCTGTCTATCAAAAAATGAAACAAAAGTCAAAATGGGTCTGTGAAAGTGCTCGTCCAGGAGGCAGCACCCGAAAAATATACGAGTTTGTGCTACAGTTATAACAATAAATCAACAAACGCTGCCAGCAGCACACCAGTGTACAGCACAGTGCCTGCTAACAGTATGACTACAAGTACTGTGCGACTGCTGTTGATGTTGCTGCTGCTGCTGCTCCTCTTGTTACACTTGCTGTTGTTGTTATTTCTCTGTTTTAATATTGTAATGCGAAAATTTTTTGTTCAACAGGCTTACGACTACCACTGCCTGCCACGCCCCCTTCACACACACACTCAAATGCAAAAAAAAATGCCATCGCTTTAATGGAAAACCATTTGACCAAAATATTTACTCATGCGAACTTCTAGCACATACAAATAAAAAATTAAATTAAATTTAATTTAATGCAAAAAACAACAACGACGAAGTCCAAAAAAGAAAAACAAAAAGAAGCGCGGTGAAAAACAACATTTTCGCTGACAATTAAAAAAATTGTCGAGATTTTTGAAATTGCTGCATTCAATTGCATAAAGCGAGCACCCACATGAATGTGGCTTAAATCGCATTTAATAACTGCAACATTGTGCAGCCAGAACACGCAATAAATGCAACTCCAATCCCTCACTTTATTATTGTTCGGATCAATCTATTTTCAATCATAATTGGAATGCCCCGTTGCCCAATTGTGGATAAAAGGGCTTACAATAAATGTTATTTTGGGGAAAAGCTACAGTCGATGATAAATTGTAATGAATATTTATTCAGACAAGTTTCATGCTACTTTGTAGAATACTTTGGAAAATATTTGATGCCTCATGAAGTCTATGAAAATCTGTTTAATACCTCGTTTAACGGGCGAATAAAGCTTAAAAGCCATATAAACACTTTTAAGTTTCGGTCTTATGACATTTTTTGGTTTAACGGACAAAAGAAAAAGGTTGAATTCCATAAAAATTCAACATTACGCCGTTGCATACTTTCCGGCGTTTTTATGCCTTCTGCATTTCTGCATCTTCTTCAGTATTTATTCATTTTGCTTTTTATTATTCTTACTTTTATTTTTGTTGTATTTTTGTTCATGTGCCACGCGCGCACTTCCGGCATGTTATTGCCTACTCGTTGTAGTTGTAGTTGTAAATGTTCTTCGCATCTTGTTGTTGTCAGTCAGTCAGTCAGTGAGTCATTCAGTCATTCAGTTTGTTGTTGCTGTTGTTGTGAATGGGAAACTTTGCCTGTCCGTCCACTCACACAGGCATTTCCGGTCAGCACAAAAGTTTCTTTTCTCCCCTCTTTGTCTCTCGCTTGCTGGCTGTCTCTTTCTTTGTGTTGTTTTTGCGTATTTTTTTGTGTCTTTTCAATAAAAGATCCTGAGGTTCCTGTTCATGTCCTGGCATTCACAAAGTTCAAGCGTTTGCGCCTTTACGCTAAATTGAATTTAATGCCAAGCCCAACGTGCTGCTTCCTTTTTTCGTTCGTTCTTTCTTTCGTTCTTTCGTTTATTCCTATCCAACAAGTGTCCTTTGTGTGGACTGTGGCAAGGGACGAGGACAGGACACATGGCACATAGCACATAGCACACAAACAATCTAATGAGACGTCTGTCAAAGTCAAAGCCAACAGAAACTAAACAACTTTCTATCTACCTTCTATTTATTTGCAGACAAGGACATACGGGCACAGATTCATGCGGCAAGCGATTCCTACTCCTCGCACGGTGCCAGTCATCACCTTATCAGCTGCGATGCCCGTCGATTGTTGCAGCAGCTGCCAGCAGCCAATGGAGCAGCAACTGGCTCGCAACTTGTGAGTCCAATTGCAGGCACTGCCACAGGCGGCAGCGTTGGAGTCGGTGGAGGCAACGAGGCGGCGTTCTATCAAATTGAATCGCCACCCTGCTACACAATTGCCACAGGTCTGCCCAGCTACGATGAGGCGTTGCATCATCAGCCGCGTCATTTTGCCTACGGCATGAAGTTTGTGTATCCCAGTCTGGCGGCAGTGCATCATCATCACCATCATCATCATAATCAGCTTCTGCAGCATCGTGCGTGCATTGCCAACTGGGAAAAGGACGCAGTGCAGCGGTGCAGCTCGAATAAGCTGCAAAAGTGCAAACTGTCAGCAGCAGCAGCAGCAACAGCAACAGACGATTCGTCGAGGCAGACGCAAATTCAAATGCAGACGGAGAGTGAGAGGCTGAGGCAAGCGGAGACTGAGGACAAAAGCTCGCCTTCTATTTGCATTAACATGCCGGATGAGATGGAGGAGGAGCAGCATCAGCATCGAAATGTGGTGGCCAATGCTGCGTCAACAGATGCGGCACAAACTTTGCTGCCGGCGGCAGCTGCTGACGATGATTGCGCCTCATTGGTTGTTGTTGTTGCCGCGTGATTGCCCATCAACTGAGCTGGCAGGGCATCTAAAGGGGCAAACGGGAACGGGGGGATTGCGGGGGAAGGGTATTGGGTATAGATTATGGGCCAGAGATCATGGTTACATGTTTAGTCACTTGTAAATATTGTAGTTTGCATCCTCTGGCTGATCCTATAAACTAAATTCGATGACAGATGAAATGATTTCATGATTTTGTTTTAGTTATTTGTTATATATCATGTATTATCCAAGACTGAGTATTATTTATTGTCTATGTATTAAGTAATTTAAACGAATTGCCTATCGTTTAAGCCTAAATGTTAATGATCAACAAAATATAAACGCTAAAAATATATTCAACAAAACGACCTACAATGAAAATCAAAGAACAACATTCATTTTGTTTTATTTTCTTAGTTTCTTTAGTTTGGTTTTTTAATTTTACGCTACAATTTTATTGGTTTTCTATTGGTAATTGCTAATTGGATTAGATATATTTGTTCCACGTTTTTCTCACAATTTTTAATGGGTTTTAAAGCCTACCTACTCATTTGTTAAAGTTTATTTTCTTCTTTACTTATCCCCAAGACAAGTTAGCGTATTTGCCACAGAACAGTATCTCCTTAATTGAAACGCATTTAGTTAAAGGTAATTTTGATTTTGGTTTGGTTTCGCACCTCTTGATCAAGCACTGTTAGTTCTTAAAGTGTTGCAGTTACTAAAACGACTTAAAAAGCAAAACAGCAAGTAGCAAAAATATTATGATGGATTCAAGATACAAGAAAAATATCTAATATATCTATGTATAGGCCTTTAAAGGGAGAGAAACAAAAACTTCAATCGAAAATGCAAAAATCCAAGCTAAGTAAATTAACTAAAGCAAATAAACGAATAAATATTGTCAACTATGGTAAAGAGAAATTGCAAGCAAAATAAAATATTTATGCAAAAATAGAAATGCATGGTATTTTGATTAACTCTGGGGAAATGGTGAACGTGCATTGGGATCGAGAAAGAGATTGAGAATGCGAATGCGAATGACAGCAGCTGGAATGGAACCAGGTTAAGTCAAAGCTCTCGTGCGAGCATAATAAATACTTAATTTCATGTCAAATTTGACACTTTTGTTGAGGTTTCTGCGCCTCGCCTCGACTCGTGTGTAATGCTGCAATTTGTATTCAAATGTACGATTTGTTGATGAGTCGACGAGCGACAGACCGACAGAAAGACATAGAGACACGCGGACATACGGACAGACAGACAGACGGATGGACAGAGTAACACGCCACATCAAGCATTCCATAACGCAGCGAAGCAAGAAACACCAAAACAGGGCCATAAATTATATTATCGTGCATCGTGTATCTGGTTCAGGTCACAGTCATGAGTGACTGCCAGTTAAACTGTGGACAGCGTCGGCAACAACCACATCGCCATCGACGGGGGCCAAGGGCTTGGGTAGGGCACAAGAAAGGAGTGGAGGGGGGTGTAAAGTGGGTGTAGAACCTGGCACTGACAGCAGCAACAACATCAACACCATCACCAGCAGTGGCAGTGGCAGTTTCTGTTGCAAATGCAGTTGCAGCTCCATCTCTGCTAACTTTGTGTCGCGGTCGTGTTTAGCTGTAAATCACAACCAAAACATAAGCCATAAAGCCGCGAGTAGCGTATAACCGACTTATCTATACCCTGTATTATTTATTGTAAAAAAAAAAAACAATTAAAAATCGACTTATTGCATATTTATTTATTTATTTAGAGTTAGGTTCAAGGCTTTCATAACTGCTTGAAGGTGTCCAAATTTCACAATTAAAATAACATCTCAATGCACTCTATTATTTGCAATAAATTAATATTAATAATAGATATTAAAGGCAATGCAGAGACTCCGACAGAGAAGTAAAAGTATAATTGCTGTTCAATGTAGTTGCTGTTTTATCTACACAGCCACATCTTTTAGAGGGTAATGAGGGCATAAATTCAGCGACCATTGACACTGTTAACCTCAAAGATAACCGATACGCAATGTTATATCTACATATCTGCTTGTCTTTTGGAGAAGGCACAGTTTGTACGTGCATGAGGAGAATGGTTTTATGGGGCTTCGAACGTGTGCTCGCCGTAATTAGTCGAAGAAACAACAAAAAGTTCATTGAACAGGTTACTGGGTTTTCAATATTTCGGTTGAAAAAATAACATATAATATTATATATATATATATATATATATTCTTTTGAATACAGTTGATTTTATAATAGTAATCATAATCGTCTTTTGTTGCAACAGTAGTATTATGAAAAATTGCTTCGATTACATCGACAGTATTTATTACATAGTTAGTATTGCCCCATCTCACAGCAGTCAATTATTACTTAAGCTTAAAAAGAGTCATAAATGTCATAAAGTATAAACCTTCTGTAGCTCTATCATCCGAATATAATGCTGCTACATCTCCAGTAATCTCCATCAAAACCACAATTTTTTTTTGCCAGAATCAAGATTTTTGCTCGGTTGTTGACAAAAGAATCAATATTAGATTACCTTAATATTTACTACGAAAAGTATACTTCGAAGAGTACAGCTGTTGACAAATAATTTGATCTTTCTGCAGCTGTAACTTTTGTTGTTGCTGTGCTTGTGACCTTTGTGTTAGTATTTTCAGAAATTGCAACAGTTGTTGACGAAAGAGTTGCTGTGGCATTGCTTGATAAATTACCAAAAGATGCAATATTTGTTCACAATAAAACTTCAGTTAATTTGTTGTAATAGTAGTCATCAGAAGACGAGACGGTTTCAAAAGTAGAGTCTTCTTTGGTTGTATCAACAGAAGATGTACCAGTTGTTGACGAAAAAGTTGCTGTTGCAGTGCTTGAATCGCCATCAGAAGATGCTACCGTTGTTGACAACGGAGATGATGCTGCAACTGTTGTTGTTGCTGTGGTCGTCACTTTTTTGGTAGTATCATCAGAGGATCTAACAGTTGTTGACAAAGGAGTTGATGTTGCAACTGTGGTCGTTGCAGTACTGGTGACTTTTTCAGAAGATGCTGCGTTTGTTGACAACGGAGGTGATGTTGCACCTGTTGTTGTTGCTGTGGTCGTCACTTTTTTGGTAGTATCATCAGAGGATCTAACAGTTGTTGACAAAGGAGTTGATGTTGCAACTGTGGTCGTTGCAGTACTGGTGACTTTTTCAGAAGATGCTGCGGTTGTTGGCAACGGAGCTGATGTTGCAACTGTTGTTGTTGTTGCGCTTGTCACTTTTGAGCTAGTAAATTCAGAAGTAGCAACTGTTGTTGACGAAAAAGTTGCTGTTGCAGTGTTTGAATCGCTATCAGAAGATGCTGCGGTTGTTGACAACGGAGATGATGTTGCAACTGTTGTTGTTGCTGTGGCCGTCACTTTTTTGGTAGTATCATCGGAGGATCTAACAGTTGTTGACAAAGGAGTTGATGGTGCAACTGTGGTCGTTGCAGTACTGGTGACTTTTTCAGAAGATGCTGCGGTTGTTGACAACGGACCTGATGTTGCAACTGTTGTTGTTGCTGTGCTCGTCACTTTTTTGGTAGTATCATCAGAGGATCTAACAGTTGTTGACAAAGGAGTTGATGTTGCAACTGTGGTCGTTGCAGTACTGGTGACTTTTTCAGAAGATGCTGCGGTTGTTGGCAACGGAGCTGATGTTGCAACTGTTGTTGTTGCTGTGCTCGTCACTTTTGAGCTAGTATCTTCAGAAGTAGCAACTGTTGTTGACGAAAAAGTTGCTGTTGCAATGTTTGAATCGCTATCAGAAGATGCTGCGGTTGTTGACAACGGAGATGATGTTGCAACTGTTGTTGTTGCTGTGCTCGTCACTTTTTTGGTAGTATCATCAGAGGATCTAACAGTTGTTGACAAAGGAGTTGATGTTGCAACTGTGGTCGTTTCGGTGCTTGTCAGTTTTGTGCTAGTATCTTCAGAAGTTGCATCTGTTGTCGACGAAAGAGTTGCTGTGGCACTGCTTGAATATTCATCGGATGATGCAACAGTTGTTGACAATGAAGCTTCCTTAGATTCGTCGTTATAATAGTCATCAGAAGACGAGACGGTTTCAAAAGTAGAGTCTTCTTTGGTTGTATCAACAGAAGATGTACCAGTTGTTGACGAAAAAGTTGCTGTTGCAGTGTTTGAATCGCTATCAGAAGATGCTGCGGTTGTTGACAACGGAGATGATGTTGCAACTGTTGTTGTTGCTGTGGTCGTCACTTTTTTGGTAGTATCATCAGAGGATCTAACAGTTGTTGACAGAGGAGTTGATGTTGCAACTGTGGTCGTTGCAGTACTGCTGACTTTTTCAGAAGATGCTGCGGTTGTTGACAACGGACCTGATGTTGCAACTGTTGTTGTTGCTGTGCTCGTCACTTTTTTGGTAGTATCATCAGAGGATCTAACAGTTGTTGACAAAGGAGTTGATGTTGCAACTGTGGTCGTTGCAGTACTGGTGACTTTTTCAGAAGATGCTGCGGTTGTTGGCAACGGACCTGATGTTGCAACTGTTGTTGTTGCTGTGCTCGTCACTTTTTTGGTAGTATCATCAGAGGATCTAACAGTTGTTGACAAAGGAGTTGATGTTGCAACTGTGGTCGTTGCAGTACTGCTGACTTTTCAGAAGATGCTGCGGTTGTTGACAACGGACCTGATGTTGCAACTGTTGTTGTTGCTGTGCTCGTCACTTTTTTGGTAGTATCATCAGAGGATCTAACAGTTGTTGACAAAGGAGTTGATGTTGCAACTGTGGTCGTTTCGGTGCTTGTCAGTTTTGTGCTAGTATCTTCAGAAGTTGCATCTGTTGTCGACGAAAGAGTTGCTGTGGCACTGCTTGAATATTCATCAGATGATGCAACAGTTGTTGACAATGAAGCTTCCTTAGATTCGTCGTTATAATAGTCATCAGAAGACGAGACGGTTTCAAAAGTAGAGTCTTCTTTGGTTGTATCAACAGAAGATGTACCAGTTGTTGACGAAAAGTTGCTGTTGCAGTGTTTGAATCGCTATCAGAAGATGCTGCGGTTGTTGACAACGGAGATGATGTTGCAACTGTTGTTGTTGCTGTGCTCGTCACTTTTTTGGTAGTATCATCAGAGGATCTAACAGTTGTTGACAGAGGAGTTGATGTTGCAACTGTGGTCGTTGCAGTACTGCTGACTTTTCAGAAGATGCTGCGGTTGTTGACAACGGACCTGATGTTGCAACTGTTGTTGTTGCTGTGCTCGTCACTTTTTTGGTAGTATCATCAGAGGATCTAACAGTTGTTGACAAAGGAGTTGATGTTGCAACTGTGGTCGTTGCAGTACTGCTGACTTTTCAGAAGATGCTGCGGTTGTTGACAACGGAGATGATGTTGCAACTGTTGTTGTTGCTGTGCTCGTCACTTTTTTGGTAGTATCATCAGAGGATCTAACAGTTGTTGACAAAGGAGTTGATGTTGCAACTGTGGTCGTTTCGGTGCTTGTCAGTTTTGTGCTAGTATCTTCAGAAGTTGCATCTGTTGTCGACGAAAGAGTTGCTGTGGCACTGCTTGAATATTCATCAGATGATGCAACAGTTGTTGACAATGAAGCTTCCTTAGATTCGTCGTTATAATAGTCATCAGAAGACGAGACGGTTTCAAAAGTAGAGTCTTCTTTGGTTGTATCAACAGAAGATGTACCAGTTGTTGACGAAAAGTTGCTGTTGCAGTGTTTGAATCGCTATCAGAAGATGCTGCGGTTGTTGACAACGGAGATGATGTTGCAACTGTTGTTGTTGCTGTGCTCGTCACTTTTTTGGTAGTATCATCAGAGGATCTAACAGTTGTTGACAAAGGAGTTGATGTTGCAACTGTGGTCGTTGCAGTACTGGTGACTTTTTCAGAAGATGCTGCGGTTGTTGGCAACGGACCTGATGTTGCAACTGTTGTTGTTGCTGTGCTCGTCACTTTTTTGGTAGTATCATCAGAGGATCTAACAGTTGTTGACAAAGGAGTTGATGTTGCAACTGTGGTCGTTTCGGTGCTTGTCAGTTTTGTGCTAGTATCTTCAGAAGTTGCATCTGTTGTCGACGAAAGAGTTGCTGTGGCACTGCTTGAATATTCATCAGATGATGCAACAGTTGTTGACAATGAAGCTTCCTTAGATTCGTCGTTATAATAGTCATCAGAAGACGAGACGGTTTCAAAAGTAGAGTCTTCTTTGGTTGTATCAACAGAAGATGTACCAGTTGTTGACGAAAAAGTTGCTGTTGCAGTGTTTGAATCGCTATCAGAAGATGCTGCGGTTGTTGACAACGGAGATGATGTTGCAACTGTTGTTGTTGCTGTGCTCGTCACTTTTTTGGTAGTATCATCAGAGGATCTAACAGTTGTTGACAGAGGAGTTGATGTTGCAACTGTGGTCGTTGCAGTACTGCTGACTTTTTCAGAAGATGCTGCGGTTGTTGACAACGGACCTGATGTTGCAACTGTTGTTGTTGCTGTGCTCGTCACTTTTTTGGTAGTATCATCAGAGGATCTAACAGTTGTTGACAAAGGAGTTGATGTTGCAACTGTGGTCGTTGCAGTACTGCTGACTTTTTCAGAAGATGCTGCGGTTGTTGACAACGGAGATGATGTTGCAACTGTTGTTGTTGCTGTGCTCGTCACTTTTTTGGTAGTATCATCAGAGGATCTAACAGTTGTTGACAAAGGAGTTGATGTTGCAACTGTGGTCGTTTCGGTGCTTGTCAGTTTTGTGCTAGTATCTTCAGAAGTTGCATCTGTTGTCGACGAAAGAGTTGCTGTGGCACTGCTTGAATATTCATCGGATGATGCAACAGTTGTTGACAATGAAGCTTCCTTAGATTCGTCGTTATAATAGTCATCAGAAGACGAGACGGTTTCAAAAGTAGAGTCTTCTTTGGTTGTATCAACAGAAGATGTACCAGTTGTTGACGAAAAAGTTGCTGTTGCAGTGTTTGAATCGCTATCAGAAGATGCTGCGGTTGTTGACAACGGAGATGATGTTGCAACTGTTGTTGTTGCTGTGGTCGTCACTTTTTTGGTAGTATCATCAGAGGATCTAACAGTTGTTGACAGAGGAGTTGATGTTGCAACTGTGGTCGTTGCAGTACTGCTGACTTTTTCAGAAGATGCTGCGGTTGTTGACAACGGACCTGATGTTGCAACTGTTGTTGTTGCTGTGCTCGTCACTTTTTTGGTAGTATCATCAGAGGATCTAACAGTTGTTGACAAAGGAGTTGATGTTGCAACTGCAGTCGTTGCAGTGCTTGTCAGTTTTGTGCTAGTATCTTCAGAAGTTGCATCTGTTGTCGACGAAAGAGTTGCTGTGGCACTGCTTGAATATTCATCAGATGATGTACCAGTAGTTGACGAAAGAGTTGTGGCAGTGCTTAAATGTTGATCAGAAGATGTACCAGTTGTTGACGAAAGGGTTGCTGTGACACTGCTTAAATCTTCATCGGATGATGCAACAGTTGTTGACAATGAAGCTTCCCTAGATTCGTCGTTATAATAGTCATCAGAAGACGAGACGGTTTCAAAAGTAGAGTCTTCTTTGGTTGTATCAACAGAAGATGTACCAGTTGTTGACGAAAAAGTTGCTGTTGCAGTGTTTGAATCGCTATCAGAAGATGCTGCGGTTGTTGACAACGGAGATGATGTTGCAACTGTTGTTGTTGCTGTGGTCGTCACTTTTTTGGTAGTATCATCAGAGGATCTAACTGTTGTTGACAAAGGAGTTGATGTTGCAACTGTGGTCGTTGCGGTGCTTGTCAGTTTTGTGCTAGTATCTTCAGAAGTTGCATCTGTTGTCGACGAAAGAGTTGCTGTGGCACTGCTTGAATATTCATCAGATGATGTACCAGTAGTTGACGAAAGAGTTGTGACAGTGCTTAAATGTTGATCAGAAGATGTACCAGTTGTTGACGAAAGGGTTGCTGTGACACTGCTTGAATCTTCATCGGATGATGCAACAGTTGTTGACAATGAAGCTTCCTTAGATTCGTCGTTATAATAGTCATCAGAAGACGAGACGGTTTCAAAAGTAGAGTCTTCTTTGGTAGTATCAACAGAAGATGTATCAGATGTTGACGAAAAAGTTGCTGTTGCAGTGTTTGAATCGCCATCAGAAGATGGTACGGTTGTTGACAACGGAGATGATGTTGCTGTGCTCGTCACTTTTTTGGTAGTATCATCAGAGGATCTAATAGTTGTTGACAAAAGAGTTGATGTTGCAACTGTGGTCGTTGCAGTACTGCTGACTTTTTCAGAAGATGCTGCGGTTGTTGACAACGGACCTGATGTTGCAACTGTTGTTGTTGCTGTGCTCGTCACTTTTTTGGTAGTATCATCAGAGGATCTAATAGTTGTTGACAAAGGAGTTGATGTTGCAACTGTGGTCGTTGCAGTACTGGTGACTTTTTCAGAAGATGCTGCGGTTGTTGACAACGGACCTGATGTTGCAACTGTTGTTGTTGCTGTGCTCGTCACTTTTTTGGTAGTATCATCAGAGGATCTAATAGTTTTTGACAAAGGAGTTGATGTTGCAACTGTGGTCGTTGCAGTACTGGTGACTTTTTCAGAAGATGCTGCGGTTGTTGACAACGGACCTGATGTTGCAACTGTTGTTGTTGCTGTGCTCGTCACTTTTTTGGTAGTATCATCAGAGGATCTAATAGTTGTTGACAAAGGAGTTGATGTTGCAACTGTGGTCGTTGCAGTACTGCTGACTTTTTCAGAAGATGCTGCGGTTGTTGATAACGGACCTGATGTTGCAACTGTTGTTGTTGCTGTGCTCGTCACTTTTTTGGTAGTATCATCAGAGAATCTAACAGTTGTTGACAAAGGAGTTGATGTTGCAACTGTGGTCGTTGCAGTACTGGTGACTTTTTCAGAAGATGCTGCGGTTGTTGACAACGGACCTGATGTTGCAACTGTTGTTGTTGCTGTGCTCGTCACTTTTTTGGTAGTATCATCAGAGGATCTAATAGTTGTTGACAAAGGAGTTGATGTTGCAACTGTGGTCGTTGCAGTACTGCTGACTTTTTCAGAAGATGCTGCGGTTGTTGACAACGGACCTGATGTTGCAACTGTTGTTGTTGCTGTGCTCGTCACTTTTTTGGTAGTATCATCAGAGGATCTAACAGTTGTTGACAAAGGAGTTGATGTTGCAACTGCAGTCGTTGCAGTGCTTGTCAGTTTTGTGCTAGTATCTTCAGAAGTTGCATCTGTTGTCGACGAAAGAGTTGCTGTGGCACTGCTTGAATATTCATCAGATGATGTACCAGTAGTTGACGAAAGAGTTGCTGTGGCAGTGCTTAAATGTTGATCAGAAGATGTACCAGTTGTTGACGAAAGGGTTGCTGTGACACTGCTTAAATCTTCATCGGATGATGCAACAGTTGTTGACAATGAAGCTTCCTTAGATTCGTCGTTATAATAGTCATCAGAAGTCGAGACGGTTTCAAAAGTAGGGTCTTCTTTGGTTGTATCAACAGAAGATGTATTAGTTGTTGACGAAAAAGTTGCTGTTGCAGTGCTTGAATCTCCATCAGAAGATGCTACGGTTGTTGACAACGAAGCTGATGTTGCAACTGTTGTTGTTGCTGTGCTTGTCAGTTTCAGAGTTGTGGCAGTGCTTAAATGCTGATCAGAAGATGTACCAGTTGTTGACGAAAGGGTTGCTGTGACACTGCTTAAATCTTCATCGGATGATGCAACAGTTGTTGACAATGAAGCTTCCTTAGATTCGTCGTTATAATAGTCATCAGATGTCGAGACGGTTTCAAAAGTAGGGTCTTCTTTGGTTGTATCAACAGAAGACGTACCAGTTGTTGACGAAAAAGTTGCTGTTGCAGTGCTTGAATCGCCATCAGAAGATGCTACCGTTGTTGACAACGGAGATGATGCTGCAACTGTTGTTGTTGCTATGCTCGTCACTTTTTTGGTAGTATCATCAGAGGATCTAACAGTTGTTGACAAAGGAGTTGATGTTGCAACTGTGGTCTTTGCAGTACTGGTGACTTTTTCAGAAAATGCTGCGGTTGTTGACAACGGACCTGATGTTGCAACTGTTGTTGTTGCTGTGCTCGTCACTTTTTTGGTAGTAACATCAGAGGATCTAATAGTTGTTGACAAAGGAGTTGATGTTGCAACTGTGGTTGTTGCAGTACTGGTGACTTTTTCAGAAGATGCTGCGGTTGTTGACAACGGACCTGATGTTGCAACTGTTGTTGTTGCTGTGCTCGTCACTTTTTTGGTAGTATCATCAGAGGATCTAACAGTTGTTGACAAAGGAGTTGATGTTGCAACTGCAGTCGTTGCAGTGCTTGTCAGTTTTGTGCTAGTATCTTCAGAAGTTGCATCTGTTGTCAACGAAAGAGTTGCTGTGGCACTGCTTGAATATTCATCAGATGATGTACCAGTAGTTGACGAAAGAGTTGCTGTGGCAGTGCTTAAATGTTGATCAGAAGATGTACCAGTTGTTGACGAAAGGGTTGCTGTGACACTGCTTAAATCTTCATCGGATGATGCAACAGTTGTTGACAATGAAGCTTCCTTAGATTCGTCGTTATAATAGTCATCAGAAGACGAGAGGGTTTCAAAAGTAGAGTCTTCTTTGGTTGTATCAACAGAAGATGTACCAGTAGTTGACGAAAAAGTTGCTGTTGCAGTGCTTGAATCGCCATCAGAAGATGCTACCGTTGTTGACAACGGAGATGATGCTGCAACTGTTGTTGTTGCTGTGCTCGTCACTTTTTTGGTAGTATCATCAGAGGATCTAATAGTTGTTGACAAAGGAGTTGATGTTGCAACTGTGGTCGTTGCAGTACTGCTGACTTTTTCAGAAGATGCTGCGGTTGTTGATAACGGAGATGATGTTGCAACTGTTGTTGTTGCTGTGCTCGTCACTTTTTTGGTAGTATCATCAGAGGATCTAACAGTTGTTGACAAAGGAGTTGATGTTGCAACTGTGGTCGTTGCAGTACTGGTGACTTTTTCAGAAGATGCTGCGGTTGTTGACAACGGAGATGATGTTGCAACTGTTGTTGTTGCTGTGCTCGTCACTTTTTTGGTAGTATCATCAGAGGATCTAACAGTTGTTGACAAAGGAGTTGATGTTGCAACTGCAGTCGTTGCAGTGCTTGTCAGTTTTGTGCTAGTATCTGCAGAAGTTGCATCTGTTGTCGACGAAAGAGTTGTTGTGGCACTGCTTGAATATTCATCAGATGATGTACCAGTAGTTGACGAAAGAGTTGTGGCAGTGCTTAAATGTTGATCAGAAGATGTACCAGTTGTTGACGAAAGGGTTGCTGTGACACTGCTTGAATCTTCATCGGATGATGCAACAGTTGTTGACAATGAAGCTTCCTTAGATTCGTCGTTATAATAGTCATCAGAAGACGAGACGGTTTCAAAAGTAGAGTCTTCTTTGGTTGTATCAACAGAAGATGTATTAGTTGTTGACGAAAAGTTGCTGTGGCAGTGCTTGAATCTCCATCAGAAGATGCTACGGTTGTTGACAACGAAGCTGATGTTGCAACTGTTGTTGTTGCTGTGCTTGTCAGTTTTGTGCTAGTATCTTCAGAAGTTACATCTGTTGTCGACGAAAAGTTGCTGTAGCACTGCTTGAATATTCATCAGAAGTTGTACCAGTAGTTGACGAAAGAGTTGCTGTGACACTGCTTAAATCTTCATCGGATGATGCAACAGTTGTTGACAATGAAGCTTCCTTAGATTCGTCGTTATAATAGTCATCAGAAGACGAGACGGTTTCAAAAGTAGAGTCTTCTTTGGTAGTATCAACAGAAGATGTACCAGATGTTGACGAAAAGTTGCTGTGGCAGTGCTTGAATCGCCATCAGAAGATGGTACGGTTGTTGACAACGGAGATGATGTTGCAACTGTTGTTGTTGCTGTGCTCGTCACTTTTTTGGTAGTATCATCAGAGGATCTAACAGTTGTTGACAAAGGAGTTGATGTTGCAACTGTGGTCGTTGCAGTACTGCTGACTTTTTCAGAAGATGCTGCGGTTGTTGACAACGGAGATGATGTTGCAACTGTTGTTGTTGCTGTGCTCGTCACTTTTTTGGTAGTATCATCAGAGGATCTAACAGTTGTTGACAAAAGAGTTGATGTTGCAACTGTGGTCGTTGCAGTACTGGTGACTTTTTCAGAAGATGCTGCGGTTGTTGACAACGGAGATGATGTTGCAACTGTTGTTGTTGCTGTGCTCGTCACTTTTTTGGTAGTATCATCAGAGGATCTAATAGTTGTTGACAAAGGAGTTGATGTTGCAACTGTGGTCGTTGCAGTACTGCTGACTTTTTCAGAAGATGCTGCGGTTGTTGACAACGGAGATGATGTTGCAACTGTTGTTGTTGCTGTGGTCGTCACTTTTTTGGTAGTATCATCAGAGGATCTAACAGTTGTTGACAAAAGAGTTGATGTTGCAACTGTGGTCGTTGCAGTACTGGTGACTTTTCAGAAGATGCTGCGGTTGTTGACAACGGAGATGATGTTGCAACTGTTGTTGTTGCTGTGCTCGTCACTTTTTTGGTAGTATCATCAGAGGATCTAACAGTTGTTGACAAAGGAGTTGATGTTGCAACTGCAGTCGTTGCAGTGCTTGTCAGTTTTGTGCTAGTATCTGCAGAAGTTGCATCTGTTGTCGACGAAAGAGTTGTTGTGGCACTGCTTGAATATTCATCAGATGATGTACCAGTAGTTGACGAAAGAGTTGTGGCAGTGCTTAAATGTTGCTCAGAAGATGTACCAGTTGTTGACGAAAGGGTTGCTGTGACACTGCTTGAATCTTCATCGGATGATGCAACAGTTGTTGACAATGAAGCTTCCTTAGATTCGTCGTTATAATAGTCATCAGAAGACGAGACGGTTTCAAAAGTAGAGTCTTCTTTGGTTGTATCAACAGAAGATGTATTAGTTGTTGACGAAAAAGTTGCTGTGGCAGTGCTTGAATCTCCATCAGAAGATGCTACGGTTGTTGACAACGAAGCTGATGTTGCAACTGTTGTTGTTGCTGTGCTTGTCAGTTTTGTGCTAGTATCTTCAGAAGTTACATCTGTTGTCGACGAAAAAGTTGCTGTAGCACTGCTTGAATATTCATCAGAAGTTGTACCAGTAGTTGACGAAAGAGTTGCTGTGACACTGCTTAAATCTTCATCGGATGATGCAACAGTAGTTGACAATGAAGCTTCCTTAGATTCGTCGTTATAATAGTCATCAGAAGACGAGACGGTTTCAAAAGTAGAGTCTTCTTTGGTAGTATCAACAGAAGATGTACCAGATGTTGACGAAAAGTTGCTGTGGCAGTGCTTGAATCGCCATCAGAAGATGGTACGGTTGTTGACAACGGAGATGATGTTGCAACTGTTGTTGTTGCTGTGCTCGTCACTTTTTTGGTAGTATCATCAGAGGATCTAACAGTTGTTGACAAAGGAGTTGATGTTGCAACTGTGGTCGTTGCAGTACTGGTGACTTTTCAGAAGATGCTGCGGTTGTTGACAACGGACCTGATGTTGCAACTGTTGTTGTTGCTGTGCTCGTCACTTTTTTGGTAGTATCATCAGAGGATCTAATAGTTGTTGACAAAGGAGTTGATGTTGCAACTGTGGTCGTTGCAGTACTGCTGACTTTTCAGAAGATGCTGCGGTTGTTGACAACGGAAATGATGTTGCAACTGTTGTTGTTGCTGTGCTCGTCACTTTTTTGGTAGTATCATCAGAGGATCTAACAGTTGTTGACAAAAGAGTTGATGTTGCAACTGTGGTCGTTGCAGTACTGGTGACTTTTTCAGAAGATGCTGCGGTTGTTGACAACGGAGATGATGTTGCAACTGTTGTTGTTGCTGTGCTCGTCACTTTTTTGGTAGTATCATCAGAGGATCTAACAGTTGTTGACAAAGGAGTTGATGTTGCAACTGCAGTCGTTGCAGTGCTTGTCAGTTTTGTGCTAGTATCTTCAGAAGTTGCATCTGTTGTCGACGAAAGAGTTGCTGTGGCACTGCTTGAATATTCATCAGATGATGTACCAGTAGTTGACGAAAGAGTTGCTGTGGCAGTGCTTAAATGTTGATCAGAAGATGTACCAGTTGTTGACGAAAGGGTTGCTGTGACACTGCTTAAATCTTCATCGGATGATGCAACAGTTGTTGACAATGAAGCTTCCTTAGATTCGTCGTTATAATAGTCATCAGAAGTCGAGACGGTTTCAAAAGTAGGGTCTTCTTTGGTTGTATCAACAGAAGATGTATTAGTTGTTGACGAAAAAGTTGCTGTGGCAGTGCTTGAATCTCCATCACAAGATGCTACGGTTGTTGACAACGAAGCTGATGTTGCAACTGTTGTTGTTGCTGTGCTTGTCAGTTTTGTGCTAGTATCTTCAGAAGTTACATCTGTTGTCGACGAAAAAGTTGCTGTAGCACTGCTTGAATATTCATCAGAAGTTGTACCAGTAGTTGACGAAAGAGTTGCTGTGACACTGCTTAAATCTTCATCGGATGATGCAACAGTTGTTGACAATGAAGCTTCCTTAGATTCGTCGTTATAATAGTCATCAGAAGACGAGACGGTTTCAAAAGTAGAGTCTTCTTTGGTAGTATCAACAGAAGATGTACCAGATGTTGACGAAAAGTTGCTGTGGCAGTGCTTGAATCGCCATCAGAAGATGGTACGGTTGTTGACAACGGAGATGATGTTGCAACTGTTGTTGTTGCTGTGCTCGTCACTTTTTTGGTAGTATCATCAGAGGATCTAACAGTTGTTGACAAAGGAGTTGATGTTGCAACTGTGGTCGTTGCAGTACTGCTGACTTTTTCAGAAGATGCTGCGGTTGTTGACAACGGAGATGATGTTGCAACTGTTGTTGTTGCTGTGCTCGTCACTTTTTTGGTAGTATCATCAGAGGATCTAACAGTTGTTGACAAAAGAGTTGATGTTGCAACTGTGGTCGTTGCAGTACTGCTGACTTTTTCAGAAGATGCTGCGGTTGTTAACAACGGAGATGATGTTGCAACTGTTGTTGTTGCTGTGCTCGTCACTTTTTTGGTAGTATCATCAGAGGATCTAATAGTTGTTGACAAAGGAGTTGATGTTGCAACTGTGGTCGTTGCAGTACTGCTGACTTTTTCAGAAGATGCTGCGGTTGTTGACAACGGAGATGATGTTGCAACTGTTGTTGTTGCTGTGCTCGTCACTTTTTTGGTAGTATCATCAGAGGATCTAACAGTTGTTGACAAAAGAGTTGATGTTGCAACTGTGGTCGTTGCAGTACTGGTGACTTTTTCAGAAGATGCTGCGGTTGTTGACAACGGAGATGATGTTGCAACTGTTGTTGTTGCTGTGCTCGTCACTTTTTTGGTAGTATCATCAGAGGATCTAACAGTTGTTGACAAAGGAGTTGATGTTGCAACTGCAGTCGTTGCAGTGCTTGTCAGTTTTGTGCTAGTATCTGCAGAAGTTGCATCTGTTGTCGACGAAAGAGTTGTTGTGGCACTGCTTGAATATTCATCAGATGATGTACCAGTAGTTGACGAAAGAGTTGTGGCAGTGCTTAAATGTTGTTCAGAAGATGTACCAGTTGTTGACGAAAGGGTTGCTGTGACACTGCTTGAATCTTCATCGGATGATGCAACAGTTGTTGACAATGAAGCTTCCTTAGATTCGTCGTTATAATAGTCATCAGAAGACGAGACGGTTTCAAAAGTAGAGTCTTCTTTGGTTGTATCAACAGAAGATGTATTAGTTGTTGACGAAAAAGTTGCTGTGGCAGTGCTTGAATCTCCATCAGAAGATGCTACGGTTGTTGACAACGAAGCTGATGTTGCAACTGTTGTTGTTGCTGTGCTTGTCAGTTTTGTGCTAGTATCTTCAGAAGTTACATCTGTTGTCGACGAAAAAGTTCCTGTAGCACTGCTTGAATATTCATCAGAAGTTGTACCAGTAGTTGACGAAAGAGTTGCTGTGACACTGCTTAAATCTTCATCGGATGATGCAACAGTTGTTGACAATGAAGCTTCCTTAGATTCGTCGTTATAATAGTCATCAGAAGACGAGACGGTTTCAAAAGTAGAGTCTTCTTTGGTAGTATCAACAGAAGATGTACCAGATGTTGACGAAAAAGTTGCTGTGGCAGTGCTTGAATCGCCATCAGAAGATGGTACGGTTGTTGACAACGGAGATGATGTTGCAACTGTTGTTGTTGCTGTGCTCGTCACTTTTTTGGTAGTATCATCAGAGGATCTAACAGTTGTTGACAAAGGAGTTGATGTTGCAACTGTGGTCGTTGCAGTACTGGTGACTTTTTCAGAAGATGCTGCGGTTGTTGACAACGGACCTGATGTTGCAACTGTTGTTGTTGCTGTGCTCGTCACTTTTTTGGTAGTATCATCAGAGGATCTAATAGTTGTTGACAAAGGAGTTGATGTTGCAACTGTGGTCGTTGCAGTACTGCTGACTTTTTCAGAAGATGCTGCGGTTGTTGACAACGGAAATGATGTTGCAACTGTTGTTGTTGCTGTGCTCGTCACTTTTTTGGTAGTATCATCAGAGGATCTAACAGTTGTTGACAAAAGAGTTGATGTTGCAACTGTGGTCGTTGCAGTACTGGTGACTTTTTCAGAAGATGCTGCGGTTGTTGACAACGGAGATGATGTTGCAATTGTTGTTGTTGCTGTGCTCGTCACTTTTTTGGTAGTATCATCAGAGGATCTAACAGTTGTTGACAAAGGAGTTGATGTTGCAACTGCAGTCGTTGCAGTGCTTGTCAGTTTTGTGCTAGTATCTTCAGAAGTTGCATCTGTTGTCGACGAAAGAGTTGCTGTGGCACTGCTTGAATATTCATCAGATGATGTACCAGTAGTTGACGAAAGAGTTGCTGTGGCACTGCTTGAATCTTCATCGGATGTTGCAACAGCTGTTGACAATGAATCTTCAGTAGATTCGTCGTAATAATAGTCGTCAGACGACGAGACGGTTTCAGAAGTAGACTCTTCTTTGGTTGTATCTTTAGAAGATGTACCAGTTGTTGACAAAAGAGTTGCTGTAGTACTGCTTGAATCTTCATCAGAAGATGTACCAGTTGTTGACGAGAGAGTTGTGACACCGCTTGAATCTTCATCAGAAGATGTACTAGTAGTTGACGAAAGAGTTGCTGTGACACTGCTTGAATCTTCATCGGATGTTGCAACAGATGTTGACAATGAATCTTCAGTAGATTCGTCGTAATAATAGTCTTCAGAAGACAAGACGGTAGTCTCTTCTTTGGTTGTATCATTGGAAGATGTACCAGTTGTTGACAAAAGAGTTGCTGTAGTACTGCTTGAATCTTCATCAGAAGATGTACCAGTTGTTGACGAGAGAGTTGTGACACCGCTTGAATCTTCATCAGAAGATGTACTAGTTGTTGACAAAAGACTCGCTGTGACACTGCTTGAATCTTCATCGGATGTTGCAACAGATGTTGACAATGAATCTTCAGTAGATTCGTCGTAATAATAGTCTTCAGAAGACAAGACGGTAGTCTCTTCTTTGGTTGTATCATTGGAAGATGTACCAGTTGTTGACAAAAGAGTTGCTGTGACACTGCTTGAATCTTCATCGGATGTTGCAACAGCTGTTGACAATGAATCTTCAGTAGATTCGTCGTAATAATAGTCGTCAGACGACGAGACGGTTTCAGAAGTAGACACTTCTTTGGTTGTATCTTTAGAAGATGTACCAGTTGTTGACAAAAGAGTTGCTGTAGTACTGCTTGAATCTTCATCAGAAGATGTACCAGTTGTTGACGAGAGAGTTGTGACACCGCTTGAATCTTCATCAGAAGATGTACTAGTTGTTGACAAAAGACTCGCTGTGGCAATGCTTGAATCTTCATCAGATGATGCAACAGTTGTTGATATTGAAGCTTCAGTAGATTCGTCGTAATAATAGTCATCGGAAGACAAGACGGTTTCAGATGAAGACTCTTCTTTGGTTGTATCATTAGAAGATGTACCAGTTGTTGACCAAAGAGTTGTGGCATTGCTTGAATATTCATCAGAAGACGTACCAGTTGTTGACAATGAAGCTTCAGTAGATTCGTCGTAGTAATAGTCTTCAGAAGACAAGACGGTGTCAAAAGTAGACTCTTCTTTAGTTGTATCATTGGAAGACGTACCAGTTGTTGACGAAAGAGTTGTGGCAGTGCTTGAATCTTCATCAGAGGATTTACCAGGTGTTGACAAAAAAGTTGCTGTGGCACTGCTTGAATCTTCATCAGATGATGCAACAGTTGTTGATATTGAAGCTTCAGTAGATTCGTCGTAATAATAGTCATCAGAAGACAAGACGGTTTCAGAAGTAGACTTTTCTTTGGTTGTATCATTAGAAGATGTACAAGCTGTTGACGAAAGAGTTGTGGCGTCGCTTGAATATTCATCCGAAGATGTACCAGTTGTTGCAACAGATGCAACAGTTGTTGACAATGAAGCTTCAGTAGATTCGTCGTAATAAGATTCGTCGGAAGACAAGACGGTTTCAGATGAAGACTCTTCTTTGGTTGTATCATTAGAAGATGTACCAGTTGTTGACCAAAGAGTTGTGGCGTCGCTTGAATATTCATCCGAAGATGTACTAGTTGTTGACGAAAGAGTTGTGACAGTGCTTGAATATTTATCAGAAGATGTACCAGTTGTTGACGAAAGAGTTGTGGCAATGCTTGAATCTTCATCAGAAGATGCAACAGTTGTTGACAATGAGGCTTCAGTAGATTCGTCGTAGTAATAGTCATCAGAAGACAAGACGGTTTCAGAAGTAGACTCTTCTTTAGTTGTATCATTGGAAGACGTACCAGTTGTTGACGAAAGAGTTGTGGCAGTGCTTGAATCTTCATCAGAATATGTACCAGTTGTTGACGAAAGAGTTGTGGCATTGCTTGAATATTCATCAGAATATGTACCAGTTGTTGACGAAAGAGTTGTGGCAATGCTTGAATCTTCATCAGAAGATGCAACAGTTGTTGACAATGAGGCTTCAGTAGATTCGTCGTAGTAATAGTCATCGGAAGACAAGATGGTTTCAGAAGTAGACTCTTCTTTAGTTGTATCATTAGAAGATGTACCTGTTGTTGACGAAAGAGTTGTGGCAATGCTTGAATCTTCATCAGTAGATGCAACAGTTGTTGACAAAGTAGCTTCAGTAGATTCGTCGTAGTAATAGTCGTCAGAAGACAAGACGGTTTCAGAAGTAGACTCTTCTTTGGTTGTGTCATTAGAAGATGTACCAGCTGTTGACGAAAGAGTTGTGGCAGTGCTTGAATCTTCATCAGAAGATGCAACAGTTGTTGACAATGAAGCTTCAGTAGATTCGTCGTAGTAATAGTCATCGGAAGACAAGACGGTTTCAGAAGTAGACTCTTCTTTGGTTGTATCATTAGAAGATGTACCAGCTGTTGACGAAAGAGTTGTGGCAATGCTTGAATCTTCATCAGTAGATGCAACAGTTGTTGACAAAGTAGCTTCAGTAGATTCGTCGTAGTAATAGTCGTCAGAAGACAAGACGGTTTCAGAAGTAGACTCTTCTTTGGTTGTGTCATTAGAAGATGTACCAGCTGTTGACGAAAGAGTTGTGGCATTGCTTGAATCTTCATCAGAATATGTACCAGTTGTTGACAATAAAGCTTCAGTAGATTCGTCGTAGTAATAGTCATCGGAAGACAAGACGGTTTCAGAAGTAGACTCTTCTTTGGTTGTATCATTAGAAGATGTACCAGGTGTTGATGAAAGAGTTGTGGCAATGCTTGAATCTTCATCAGTAGATGCAACAGTTGTTGACAATGAAGCTTCAGTAGATTCGTCGTAATAATAGTCATCGGAAGACAAAACGGTTTCAGAAGTAGACTCTTCTTTAGTTGTATCATTAGAAGATATACCAGTTGTTGACAAAAGAGTTGTGGCATTGCTTGAATCTTCATCAGAAGATGTACCAGTTGTTGACAATGAGGCTTCAGTAGATTCGTCATAATAATAGTCATCGGAAGACAAGACGGTTTCAGAAGTAGACTCTTCTTTGGTTGTATCATTAGAAGATGTACCAGGTGTTGATGAAAGAGTTGTGGCAATGCTTGAATCTTCATCAGTAGATGCAACAGTTGTTGACAATGAAGCTTCAGTAGATTCGTCGTAATAATAGTCATCGGAAGACAAAACGGTTTCAGAAGTAGACTCTTCTTTAGTTGTATCATTAGAAGATGTACCAGTTGTTGACGAAAGAGTTGTGGCATTGCTTGAATATTCATCAGAAGATGTACCAGTTGTTAACAATGAGGCTTCAGTTGATTCGTCGTAGTAATAGTCATCAGAAGACAAGACGGTTTCAGAAGTAGACTCTTCTTTGGTTGTATCATTAGAAGATGTACCAGTTGTTGACGAAAGAGTTGTGGCAGTGCTTGAATCTTCATCAGTAGATGCAACAGTTGTTGACAATGAGGCTTCAGTAGATTCGTCGTAGTAATAGTCGTCAGAAGACAAGACGGTTTCAGAAGTAGACTCTTCTTTGGTTGTGTCATTAGAAGATGTACCAGCTGTTGACGAAAGAGTTGTGGCAATGCTTGAATCTTCATCAGTAGATGCAACAGTTGTTGACAAAGTAGCTTCAGTAGATTCGTCGTAGTAATAGTCGTCAGAAGACAAGACGGTTTCAGAAGTAGACTCTTCTTTGGTTGTGTCATTAGAAGATGTACCAGCTGTTGACGAAAGAGTTGTGGCATTGCTTGAATCTTCATCAGAATATGTACCAGTTGTTGACAATAAAGCTTCAGTAGATTCGTCGTAGTAATAGTCATCGGAAGACAAGACGGTTTCAGAAGTAGACTCTTCTTTGGTTGTATCATTAGAAGATGTACCAGGTGTTGATGAAAGAGTTGTGGCAATGCTTGAATCTTCATCAGTAGATGCAACAGTTGTTGACAATGAAGCTTCAGTAGATTCGTCGTAATAATAGTCATCGGAAGACAAAACGGTTTCAGAAGTAGACTCTTCTTTAGTTGTATCATTAGAAGATATACCAGTTGTTGACAAAAGAGTTGTGGCATTGCTTGAATCTTCATCAGAAGATGTACCAGTTGTTGACAATGAGGCTTCAGTAGATTCGTCATAATAATAGTCATCGGAAGACAAGACGGTTTCAGAAGTAGACTCTTCTTTGGTTGTATCATTAGAAGATGTACCAGGTGTTGATGAAAGAGTTGTAGCAATGCTTGAATCTTCATCAGTAGATGCAACAGTTGTTGACAATGAAGCTTCAGTAGATTCGTCGTAATAATAGTCATCGGAAGACAAAACGGTTTCAGAAGTAGACTCTTCTTTAGTTGTATCATTAGAAGATGTACCAGTTGTTGACGAAAGAGTTGTGGCATTGCTTGAATATTCATCAGAAGATGTACCAGTTGTTAACAATGAGGCTTCAGTTGATTCGTCGTAGTAATAGTCATCAGAAGACAAGACGGTTTCAGAAGTAGACTCTTCTTTGGTTGTATCATTAGAAGATGTACCAGTTGTTGACGAAAGAGTTGTGGCAGTGCTTGAATCTTCATCAGAAGATGCAACAGTTGTTGACAATGAGGCTTCAGTAGATTCGTCGTAGTAATAGTCGTCAGAAGACAAGACGGTTTCAGAAGTAGACTCTTCTTTGGTTGTATCATTAGAAGATGTACCAGTTGTTGACGAAAGAGTTGTGGCAATGCTTGAATCTTCATCAGTAGATGCAACAGTTGTTGACAAAATAGCTTCAGTAGATTCGTCGTAGTAATAGTCGTCAGAAGACAAGACGGTTTCAGAAGTAGACTCTTCTTTGGTTGTGTCATTAGAAGATGTACCAGCTGTTGACGAAAGAGTTGTGGCATTGCTTGAATCTTCATCAGAAGATGCACGTGTTGTTGACAATGAAGCTTCAGTAGATTCGTCGTAATAATAGTCATCGGAAGACAAAACGGTTTCAGAAGTAGACTCTTCTTTGGTTGTATCATTAGAAGATGTACCAGTTGTTGACGAAAGAGTTGTGGCAGTGCTTGAATCTTCATCAGAAGATGCAACAGTTGTTGACAATGAGGCTTCAGTAGATTCGTCGTAGTAATAGTCATCGGAAGACAAGACGGTTTCAGAAGTAGACTCTTCTTTGGTTGTATCATTAGAAGATGTACCAGCTGTTGACGAAAGAGTTGTGGCAATGCTTGAATCTTCATCAGTAGATGCAACAGTTGTTGACAAAATAGCTTCAGTAGATTCGTCGTAGTAATAGTCGTCAGAAGACAAGACGGTTTCAGAAGTAGACTCTTCTTTGGTTGTGTCATTAGAAGATGTACCAGCTGTTGACGAAAAGAGTTGTGGCATTGCTTGAATCTTCATCAGAAGATGCACGTGTTGTTGACAATGAAGCTTCAGTAGATTCGTCGTAGTAATAGTCGTCAGAAGACAAGACGGTTTCAGAAGTAGACTCTTCTTTGGTTGTATCATTAGAAGATGTACCAGCTGTTGACGAAAGAGTTGTGGCAATGCTTGAATCTTCATCAGTAGATGCAACAGTTGTTGACAAAATAGCTTCAGTAGATTCGTCGTAGTAATAGTCGTCAGAAGACAAGACGGTTTCAGAAGTAGACTCTTCTTTGGTTGTATCATTAGAAGATGTACCAGTTGTTGACGAAAGAGTTGTGGCAGTGCTTGAATCTTCATCAGAAGATGCAACAGTTGTTGACAATGAGGCTTCAGTAGATTCGTCGTAGTAATAGTCATCGGAAGACAAGACGGTTTCAGAAGTAGACTCTTCTTTGGTTGTATCATTAGAAGATGTACCAGCTGTTGACGAAAGAGTTGTGGCAATGCTTGAATCTTCATCAGTAGATGCAACAGTTGTTGACAAAATAGCTTCAGTAGATTCGTCGTAATAATAGTCATCGGAAGACAAAACGGTTTCAGAAGTAGACTCTTCTTTGGTTGTGTCATTAGAAGATATACCAGTTGTTGACGAAAGAGTTGTGGCAGTGCTTGAATCTTCATCAGAAGATGCAACCGTTGTTGACAATGAGGCTTCAGTAGATTCGTCGTAGTAATAGTCATCGGAAGACAAGACGGTTTCAGAAGTAGACTCTTCTTTGGTTGTGTCATTAGAAGATGTACCAGCTGTTGACGAAAGAGTTGTGGCATTGCTTGAATCTTCATCAGAATATGTACCAGTTGTTGACAATGAAGCTTCAGTAGATTCGTCGTAGTAGTAGTCATCGGAAGACAAGACGGTTTCAGAAGTAGACTCTTCTTTGGTTGTATCATTAGAAGATGTACCAGCTGTTGACGAAAGAGTTGTGGCAATGCTTGAATCTTCATCAGTAGATGCAACAGTTGTTGACAAAATAGCTTCAGTAGATTCGTCGTAATAATAGTCATCGGAAGACAAAACGGTTTCAGAAGTAGACTCTTCTTTGGTTGTATCATTAGAAGATATACCAGTTGTTGACGAAAGAGTTGTGGCATTGCTTGAATCTTCATCAGAAGATGTACCAGTTGTTAACAATGAGGCTTCAGTTGATTCGTCGTAGTAATAGTCATCAGAAGACAAGACGGTTTCAGAAGTAGACTCTTCTTTAGTTGTATCATTAGAAGATGTACCTGTTGTTGACGAAAGAGTTGTGGCATTGCTTGAATCTTCATCAGAAGATGTGCCAGTTGTTGACAATGAGGCTTCAGTAGATTCGTCATAATAATAGTCATCGGAAGACAAGACGGTTTCAGTAGTAGACTCTTCTTTGGTTGTATCATTAGATGATGTACCAGTTGTTGACGAAAGAGTTGTGGCATTGCTTGAATATTCATCAGAAGATGTACCAGTTGTTAACAATGAGGCTTCAGTTGATTCGTCGTAGTAATAGTCATCAGAAGACAAGACGGTTTCAGAAGTAGACTCTTCTTTAGTTGTATCATTAGAAGATGTACCTGTTGTTGACGAAAGAGTTGTGGCATTGCTTGAATCTTCATCAGAAGATGTACCAGTTGTTGACAATGAAGCTTCAGTAGATTCGTCGTAATAATAGTCATCGGAAGACAAGACGGTTTCAGAAGTAGACTCTTCTTTGGTTGTATCATTAGAAGATGTACCAGCTGTTGACGAAAGAGTTGTGGCATTGCTTGAATCTTCATCAGAATATGTACCAGTTGTTGACAATGAAGCTTCAGTAGATTCGTCGTAGTAATAGTCATCAGAAGACAAGACGGTTTCAGAAGTAGACTCTTCTTTGGTTGTATCATTAGAAGATGTACCAGCTGTTGACGAAAGAGTTGTGGCATTGCTTGAATCTTCATCAGAAGATGTACCAGTTGTTGACAATGAAGCTTCAGTAGATTCGTCGTAATAATAGTCATCGGAAGACAAGACGGTTTCAGAAGTAGACTCTTCTTTGGTTGTATCATTAGATGATGTACCAGTTGTTGACGAAAGAGTTGTGATATTGCTTGAATATTCATCAGAAGATGCACGTGTTGTAGACAATGAAGCTTCAGTTGATTCGTCGTAGTAATAGTCATCAGAAGACAAGACGGTTTCAGAAGTAGACTCTTCTTTGGTTGTATCATTAGAAGATGTACCAGCTGTTGACGAAAGAGTTGTGGCATTGCTAGAATCTTCATCAGAATATGTACCAGTTGTTGACAATGAAGCTTCAGTAGATTCGTCGTAGTAATAGTCATCAGAAGACAAGACGGTTTCAGTAGTAGACTCTTCTTTGGTTGTATCATTAGATGATGTACCAGTTGTTGACGAAAGAGTTGTGGCATTGCTTGAATATTCATCAGAAGATGTACCAGTTGTTAACAATGAGGCTTCAGTTGATTCGTCGTAGTAATAGTCATCAGAAGACAGGACGGTTTCAGAAGTAGACTCTTCTTTAGTTGTATCATTAGAAGATGTACCTGTTGTTGACGAAAGAGTTGTGGCATTGCTTGAATCTTCATCAGAAGATGTACCAGTTGTTGACAATGAAGCTTCAGTAGATTCGTCGTAATAATAGTCATCGGAAGACAAGACGGTTTCAGAAGTAGACTCTTCTTTGGTTGTATCATTAGATGATGTACCAGTTGTTGACGAAAGAGTTGTGATATTGCTTGAATATTCATCAGAAGATGCACGTGTTGTAGACAATAAAGCTTCAGTTGATTCGTCGTAGTAATAGTCATCAGAAGACAAGACGGTTTCAGAAGTAGACTCTTCTTTGGTTGTATCATTAGAAGATGTACCAGCTGTTGACGAAAGAGTTGTGGCATTGCTTGAATCTTCATCAGTAGATGCAACAGTTGTTAACAATGAGGCTTCAGTTGATTCGTCGTAGTAATAGTCATCGGAAGACAAGACGGTTTCAGTAGTAGACTCTTCTTTGGTTGTATCATTAGATGATGTACCAGTTGTTGACGAAAGAGTTGTGGCATTGCTTGAATATTCATCAGAAGATGTACCAGTTGTTAACAATGAGGCTTCAGTTGATTCGTCGTAGTAATAGTCATCAGAAGACAGGACGGTTTCAGAAGTAGACTCTTCTTTAGTTGTATCATTAGAAGATGTACCTGTTGTTGACGAAAGAGTTGTGGCATTGCTTGAATCTTCATCAGAAGATGTACCAGTTGTTGACAATGAAGCTTCAGTAGATTCGTCGTAATAATAGTCATCGGAAGACAAGACGGTTTCAGAAGTAGACTCTTCTTTGGTTGTATCATTAGATGATGTACCAGTTGTTGACGAAAGAGTTGTGATATTGCTTGAATATTCATCAGAAGATGCAACAGTTGTTGACAATGAAGCTTCAGTAGATTCATCGTAGTAATAGTCATCAGAAGACAAGACGGTTTCAGAAGTAGACTCTTCTTTGGTTGTATCATTAGAAGATATACCAGTTGTTGACGAAAGAGTTGTGGCATTGCTTGAATATTCATCAGAAGATGCACGTGTTGTAGACAATGAGGCTTCAGTTGATTCGTCGTAATAATAGTCATCAGAAGACAAGACGGTTTCAGAAGTAGACTCTTCTTTAGTTGTATCATTAGAAGATGTACCAGTTGTTGACGAAAGAGTTGTGGCAGTGCTAGAATCTTCATCAGAAGAGGCAACCGTGGTTGACAATGAAGTTTCAGTAGATTCATCGTAATAATAGTCATCGGAAGACAAGACGGTTTCAGAAGTAGACTCTTCTTTGGTTGTATCATTAAAAGATATACCAGTTGTTGACGAAAGAGTTGTGGCATTGCTTGAATCTTCATCAGAAGATGTACCAGTTGTTGATAATGAAGCTTCAGTTGATTCGTCGTAGTAATAGTCATCAGAAGACAAGACGGTTTCAGAAGTAGACGCTTCTTTAGTTGTATCATTAGAAGATGTACCAGTTGTTGACGAAAGAGTTGTGGCAGTGCTAGAATCTTCATCAGAAGAGGCAACCGTGGTTGACAATGAAGTTTCAGTAGATTCATCGTAATAATAGTCATCGGAAGACAAGACGGTTTCAGAAGTAGACTCTTCTTTAGTTGTATCATTAAAAGATATACCAGTTGTTGACGAAAGAGTTGTGGCAGTGCTAGAATCTTCATCAGAAGAGGCAACCGTGGTTGACAATGAAGTTTCAGTAGATTCATCGTAATAATAGTCATCGGAAGACAAGACGGTTTCAGAAGTAGACTCTTCTTTGGTTGTATCATTAAAAGATATACCAGTTGTTGACGAAAGAGTTGTGGCATTGCTTGAATCTTCATCAGAAGATGTACCAGTTGTTGATAATGAAGCTTCAGTTGATTCGTCGTAGTAATAGTCATCAGAAGACAAGACGGTTTCAGAAGTAGACTCTTCTTTAGTTGTATCATTAGAAGATGTACCTGTTGTTGACGAAAGAGTTGTGGCATTGCTTGAATCTTCATCAGAAGTTGTACCAGTTGTTGACAATGAAGCTTCAGTAGATTCGTCATAGTAATAATCATCAGAAGACAAGACGGTTTCAGAAGTAGACTCTTCTTTAGTTGTATCATTAGAAGATGTACCTGTTGTTGACAAAAGAGTTATGGCATTGCTTGAATCTTCATCAGAAGATGTACCAGTTGTTAACAATGAGCCTTCAGTTGATTCGTCGTAGTAATAGTCATCAGAAGACAAGACGGTTTCGGAAGTAGACTCTTCTTTAGTTGTATCATTAGAAGATATACCAGTTGTTGACGAAAGAGTTGTGGCATTGCTTGAATCTTCATCAGAAGATGTACGAGTTGTTGACAATGAAGCTTCAGTTGATTCGTCGTAGTAATAGTCATCAGAAGACAAGACGGTTTCAGAAGTAGACTCTTCTTTAGTTGTATCATTAGAAGATGTACCTGTTGTTGACGAAAGAGTTGTGGCAATGCTTGAATCTTCATCAGAAGATGTACCAGTTGTTGACGAAAGAGTTGTGGCATTGCTTGAATCTTCATCAGAAGAGGCAACCGTGGTTGACAATGAAGCTTCAGTTGATTCGTCGTAGTAATAGTCATCAGAAGACAAGACGGTTTCAGAAGAAGACTCTTCTTTGGTTGTATCATTAGAAGATGTACCAGTTATTGACGAAAGAGTTGCTGAGACACTGCTTGAATATTTATCCGAAGATGCAACAGTATCTTCAGAAGATTCATCAGTTATTGGCAGTGGAATTGTTGTGGCTTTGCTTGTAACTTTTTCAGAAGACAAAGGAGTTGATGTTGCAACTGTTGTTGTTGCTGTGCTTGTAACTCTTTTAGTAGTATCTTCAGAAGATGCAACAATTGTTGACAAAGGAGTTGTCGTTGCAGTGGTGGTGAATTTTTCGGAAGATGATACGGTTGTTGGCAAAGGAGTTGTTATTGCTGTGCTTGTCACTTTTGTGCTAGTATCTTTAGAAGATGCATGAGTTGTTGAGGAAAGAGTTGCTGTGGCAGTGCTTGCAGCTTCATCAGAAGGAGTGCCAAATGTTGATGAAAGAGTTGCTGTGGCAATGCTCGAATCTACATCAGAAGATGCGACAGTTGTTGACAACAAAGCTGATGTTGCCATTGATATTGTTGCTGTGCTTGTGACTCTTTTGGTCGTATCATCAGAGGATGTAACAGTTGTAGACAAAGGAGTTGATGTTGCAATTGTTGTTGTTGCTGTGCTTGTAACTTTTTTAGTAGTATCTTTAGAAGATGCATCAATTGTTGAGAAAGGAGTTGTCGTTGTAGTGGTGGTGACTTTCTCAGAAGATACTACGGTTGTTGACAACGGAGTTGTTATTGCTGTGCTTGTCACTTTTGTGCTAGTACCTTCATACGATGCAAGAGTTGTTGACAACAAAGCTGATGTTGCAACTGTTGTTTTTGCTGTGCTTGTAACTCTTTTAGTAGTATCTTTAGAAGATGCAACAGTTGTTGACGAAGCAGTTGTTCTTGCACTGCTAGTGATTTTTTCAGAAGATGCAGCAGTTGTTGACGAAGCAGTTGTTCTTGCAGTGCTAGTGATTTTTGCAGAAGATGCAACGGTTGTTGACAAGGGATGTGGTTTTGCAGTGTCGACGAAAGTCATATCTGAATCAGATTCCGGATTGTCCTCATCTGGCGTTGAAGTTATCTCTGTCGTAGTTCTTATGATTTTCCCGGGTGTAAAGGGTTTATTGTGGAATTGCCAGTAGAATGTTAGCCAGTAAATGATAAGAAAATCATGAAAGAGTATTAAGGATGCCAGCAAGGAGTCACTCAGTCGCATCTCTGCAAATCGGCATCCTTTGATAGTTTGTGCATGATACATGACAAACTATCAAATACAAAATCTTAATCCGAAAGACTTACAAATCTATTGTAATATTACTTACCATGAGAATCATATAAGAAATTATTAATTCAAAGCCGAGAAAGCTTAGTGATCCGTTCGAAAGGAAAGAGCCAGACTTTTTCTCTACTACCAGAAAACGAAGAAGAATAAAGATTGCGGCCAATATGCTAATAAAGGCGCCAATGAAAAGATTTGCCACATTTTGGGTTAAATCAATCTGCGAAATTAAAATGGGTTATTAGGAAAGTGTAATTTAAATGAAAACTAACCCGTCTTGGAAGTATGGAGCTAATGAATATGAAAATAAACAATACAACGACACATACTGCAAAAAAGAATATGAGATCGGGCCAATAAACTCGTGCAACCAAGGCGAATAGCGATATTATTTGCAGCTCAACCTAAAAATATGTTATGCTAGAATTATGGTATGAGGATAAATAATTAAGTCCAACTCACAATTAATATACTGATTATAAATCTCAGGCCATGGATTAGGCGTAGCTTCTCAACGAATACGTAAATGAAAAAGAGAATAAGCGCTATAAGAAATGTAACGAAGCATACTTCATAATGGTCATAAAATATTTTTCTTATGGGGTCACTGCGAGCAGATATTTTTCGATCTTTATAGATATACATAAATAAACATTATATTGTGACATACGGAACTTACACAAGGCAGACAACACACCATTGTATTATACCCAATATGAGCCATAGACATAAAAATAAATAAGACTTCCAAATAAACTTGCGACGGGCTTTCTTATTGATGAGATAGTTCCGGTAGCTGGCTCTCATGGCAGCCGGAGCTCCGGAGCACCAATGATCGTTTTACTGACATTTACGGCGGACAACAAAAACAACAACACAGCTTACAAGAACAAATTAAACGAAACAAATAAATTTGACATTGAACGGAAAAGTATCTGGAATATTTTAAATTTCATCATATTGTCATATATAAGGTAATTTTTTAAACATCATTACATTCATTACTTTTTTTAATTCTAAAAGTAAATCATAAATAAATACTTGTCACATAAACTCGATTTCAGTTTCTTTAACGTTATAGCGACGTAGCTCTTCAGTAGATATATGATTATCAGTTGGCTTTTTAATGTTAATAAACATGTCACTATCATCTTTTGTTATACGATCCCATCTTCTTTGAATCATTGACTTCGATGCTGTTGCAATACCGTCCTCCATAAAGTCAAAAGTTATTGTTAGTGGTTCTGATGTGTGCTGAGGAGCATACAGGTCCTGCTCTTCCTTTTTATTATTGGACATTATGCTTTCATCACCAAAGAATTCTGATGGTTCATCGCCAGAATCGCCGGTTATTCCAAAAATAGTATCGCTTGAATCGTGTGTCATTGCTAAAGGGACTTCCCTAATATCGAAGTAATAATCGACATCTGTAGACTTTGATACTTCAATATCGAAGTAATAATCGACATCTGTAGACTTTGATACTTCAATACTAGATTCAACTTCTCTAGCTCTACTGGATGTGACAATAGTAGACTTTGATACTTCAATATCGAAGTAATAATCGACATCTGTAGACTTTGATACTTCAATACTAGATTCGACTTCACTATCTTTACTGGATGTGACAATAGTAGCATCGTAATAATCGTCCGTTACTTCAATGACAGTTTGTAATGTTGTTTCTGTATGTTTCTGTGCAGCAGTATGTTTTCCAATAATTCTTCTTGACGCCGATTTGGAATCGTCATCATCTGGTGTTCCGGTTGGGTCTGAAGTTGTTCGTAAAATTTTGTCGGGTGTGAATGGTTTTTCCTTGTACTGCCAGTAGAATGTCAGCCAATAAATGATAAGAAAGTCATGAAAGAGAATTAGCGATGCCAGCAAGAAATCATTGAGTCGCATCTCCGCAAATCGGCTTCCTTGAATAGTTTGTGCATGGTACATGACAAACTATAAAAGAGCAAATTTTAATTAGAATCATTTTAAAAAACAATTGAAACTTACAACAAGAATCATCACGGAAATTAATAATTCAAAGATGAGATAACTTCCAAATTCTTTGTAAAGAATATGACCTGGTTTTTTTTTTTCTGGTATCAGAAAACTGCACATGAGAATGAATATTGCACCCAAAATGCAAAAGAAGCCGAAAATGAAAAGCACTGCCACATTTTGAGTTAAGTCAATCTGTAAAATCGGAGTGCTTAAATTGACAGAAGAATATTTAAAATAAATCTAACTCGTCTTGGAAGTATAGAGCCAATAAATATAGCCATAAACAATACAAGAACACATAATGCAAAAAAGGAAATCAGATCGGGCCAATATACTCCTGCAACCAATGCGAAAAGGGATATTATTTGCAGCTCAACCTAAAAATACAACAATATTCTCAATTTTTGAGGGATTAATAATAAAGTGAAACTCACAATTAATACGCAGATCAGAACGTTAAGACATTTGACAAAGCGTAGCCTCTCAATACATAAATAGATATATAAGAGCAAAAGCGCTACTGCAAATGTAATGGAGCTTATTACATAATGGTCGAAGAATATTTTTCTTATGCGATCACTGCGAGAGTAAATTTTTCGAGCTATACATATGTTAATTTATAAATATTATATTGTGACATAAGGAACTTACGTAAGGCAGACAATGCACCATTGTATTATACCCAGTAGAAGCCATACGCTTAATAGAAAATAAGATTTAATAGCAAACTTCCGACGGGCTTTCTTATATCTGCGATAGTTCCAGTAGTCAGCGTTCATGGTAGCCGGAGCTCCAGAACGCCAATAATTATGGAGGTCCTTCCTTGGCAACAAGCACTTAAAGCGGACTACAAAAACAGTAAAACTAGGAAGCACTAAATCAATTAAACATATAAATTTGACACTGAAAGAAAAAATATCTAGAAACCTTTAAACTATGCAATATTTTATAAATCACAACATCCTGAGTTATTTCTTTGTAAGGCCGACAATTTCTTCGCATATCACATGCAAACTTAACATTAGGTATGCAAATTAAGCTTACATTAAAATCGAACAATGGAATGCAGACCGACAAATATACCGGGCATTTCATTTATGATTTTATTGAGTACGGAGAGAAATTAAATTATAATTGGCTTAATTTTATACATGACACATATAATGGATTTCAGCTGCCTCATCGCTCTACCGATATTGGTCTCCTGTAGTTATTTGTATAAGATTAAAGGTTAATGTTGCTCTTCTCCTAGTAGGCTAAGATTTTTTATAAATTTTTGTCTACTTTTATAAATAAATAAATAAATAAAGGTTAATGTTAATAAACATTTGACAGTTTTTACCATTTTCTGCACAAGTTTCCAAATCGTTCTCGCTCATTTCAAAGATTGGATTTGGATGATTCCATATGGGTTAACCAACGAACACGCCTTCTTTTTAGATTTTTATTGAATTAAATGCTCTCAGTATAAAAACCATTATAATGGACTTGGAATTTCCGGAATTTAATTTTGGCACATGACAATCTGCATTTTCAATTAAAGTCTACAGGAATGGCTTAACTGACATCGTCCCCAGAAGATATTGCAGTTGAATCAATAGATTCTGTTGTTGCAGTTTCAGAATCGACTTTTGTTGCAACAGAAACCTGATCGTAATCGGAAGGCATTGTAGTTGTAGCAAAAGATTCTGAAATTGCAGCATCGGAATCGATTGTTGTAAAATTAGTTTCAATAGAACCGTCATCAGAAGAAATTGCAGTTGCTGGAAAAGTTCCTGTAAATGTAGCACCGGAGTCGTCTGTTTCCGCAGAAACATTATTGGTATCGTTACCAGTTTCTGGAAAAGATATTGTATCTGTTGCACTAGAATTGTTTGTTATAGCAACCTCACTAGACTCTTCAACACTGGCATCATCAGAAGATGCATCATAACTATAGTCAACATAATCGTCTGTTGTTGCCGAAGAAGTTTCACTACTGTAAAAATACTCGTCATCAGATGACATTTCTGCTTCGGTACTAGAATCTGCATTGCTATAAACATCAGATGTTACAGTATTTTCTTCGCTATTTTCATATAGGGATTCATCAGTTGCATCGTAATAGTCGTCCGTTACTGTAACATCGTCTTCACTACCCTCTGCATGTGTTTTTTCCTCGTTAACTGTTGTTGTGGTACGATCCGTCGTTTGTCTTAAAATATTATCAGGCGTCAAGGGTTTATTGTGAAATTGCCAGTAGAATGTTAGCCAGTAAATGATAAGAAAGTCATGAAACAGAATTAGTGATGCCAGCAAGAAATCATTGAGTCGCATCTCCGCAAATCGGCTTCCATTAATGGTTTGAGCATGATACATGACAAACTATCAAAAATAAAATCTTTATCCAAATAATTTAGAAAACAACGCGAATGGAAACTTACCATGAGAAACATTAAAGAAATTAATGATTCAAAAATGAAAAAAGTTTTTGTTCCAGAATGTTTTTGTGTTATGACAAATCGACACATCAGAAAAAAGATTGCACCCAAAATGCTAAAGAAAGCGCAAATGAATAGCAGTGCCACATCAATGGTTAAATCAATCTGTGAATTCAAAATGTATACATAGGTTTGCTAATATTTAGAGATGAACTAACCCGCCTTGGAAGTATAGAGCTAATAAATATAGCCATAAACAATAAAAGAACACATAATGCAAAAAAGAATATCAGATCGGGCCAATATACTCGTGCAACCAATGCGAAAAGCGATATTATTTGCAGCTCAATCTGAAAATACAACTCAATGCTAAAATTGTAATAGATTAATAATTAAATACAACTCACAATTAATACACTGATCAGATAGTTAAGACCATTGTTAAATCGTAGCTTCTCATAATATACATACAAGTAAAAAAGCAGAAGCGCTACAGCAAATGTGATAATGCATACTTGATAATGGTCATAGAAAACTTCTCTTATGGGATCACTGCGAACAGAAATTTTTCGATATTTATTTATAAATATAATATTGTGACATAAGGAACTTACGTAAGGCAGACAACGCACCATTGTATTATACCCAGTAAAAGCCATACACACAACAGCAAATACGATTGAAAAGCAAATTTTCGACGGGCTTTCTTATATATGTGATAGTTTTGGTAGCTGGCTTTCATGGTAGCCGAAGCTCCAAAGGGTCAATGAACATGGATATCACTCCTTGGTAACAAACATTTACAGCAGACAACAAAAACAACAAAACAGCTCACAAGAACTAAATAATTTAAACATATAAATTTGACATTGAACGGAAAGTATCTGCCACTTTTAAAGCTATACTATATGAGTATATATAAGTATTTAAAGATCTTTGGTATTTGAATTACCGATTCACTGTTTAAAGATCATCGGTCAGCCGATTTATAAGTCTATATTATGATATTTGGGCATTTCTGAAAAATTGTTACCTATTATTAATTGGTAGCGGGTATCTCAAAGTCAAGCACATTCAACTTTCGCATTCTCACTTGTTTTGTTATGCAGTTTGTTGGATTAAGCCTGCAGTTTGGATCATTGGAATTGGCCTCCCTAAAATCAAGAGTTATTGTCAGTTTTTTTTTATGATGGTTGAATAATAAACGCAACCTTTTTTATCAAGTTTATTAGTGGATAAAATGCTCTCAATATTTTCTTAATTTAGATATGAGTTGACGCTAGAAATATAGACAATAAATGATGGAAAAATCGGGGAAAAGAAGCAATGATCCAAAGGAAGAATCATTTGAATGCATCTCCGCGAATTTCCCGCCATTTAGAGTTTGTACATGAAAACTGCAGTTTCAATTATGTTGTATATCGTCATTAGAAGACATTATTCTATACCAAAAAATCTGGAAAATCTGGTAATACCTGAACGAGTACTTCTTGTTCTTCGAGTTCTTCGAGTTCTTCTAGTTCTAGTTCTTGCCACAGTAGCCTCACTATTACCATTACCAAAAGTTGTTTCAGTAGGAGGAACTTCAGTTTCAGCATCGATAATAGTATCATAATAATCATCATAATAATCTGTGGTGGTTTCTTCTGTTGTAGTGGTAGAAGCGACTGTTGTTGTCTCAGAAGTCTCAGTAGAATTGTTATCAGTTGACATTACAGTTGCAGCAGAAGATTCCGTAATTGCAGCACTAGAGTCAACTGTTGTTGCCACAGAAACATCATCATCACCAGAAACATCATCATCACCAGAAACATCATCAGAGGACGTTGGAGTTGCAGAAGAATATTCCGTAATTGCAGCACTAGAGTCAACTGTTGTTGTCACAGAATCGTCAGTGGGATCGTCATCAGAAGACTTTTCAGTTGCCTTAGAAGATTCCATAATTGCAGTACTTGAGTCAACTGTTGTGACCACAGAAGGCTCAGTAGAATAGCTATCAGAAGACATTGCAGTTGGAGTAGAAGATTCCGTTATTGCAGCACTAGAATCGTCGGTTGTTGCTACAGTAACCTGAGTAGAAACATTATCAGATGATGTTTTAGTTGCAGCAGAAGATTCCGTCATTGCAGCACTAGAGTCGACTGCTGTTGTCACAGAGTCCTCAGTCGGATCGCCTTCAGAAGATATTGCAGTTGCAGCAGAAGATTCCGTAATTGCCACACTAGAACCGATAGATGTTGCCATAGATGCCTCGATACTAGAAAACGTTGCAGCTTCAGAAAACGATCCTGTAATTTCAGCACTCGAATTGACTAATGTTGTCACTGAAGCCTCACTAGAATCGACACTAGAAGTTGCAGCACCAGAAAACGATCCCGTAATATTAGCTTCAGAATCGTCTGTTGTTACAATAGAAACCTCACTAGAATCTTCAGCGCTAGCATCATCAGAAGATGCATCAGAACTATAGTCAACATAATCGTCTGTTGCTGCCGAAGAAGTTTCACTACTGTAAAAATACTCGTCATCAGAAGACATTACTGATGTAGAACTCAAAACATCGTCAGTTTCATCGGAAAATGTATCATCTATATAATCGTCCGTTGTAACAAGATCAGCTTCACTGCTATCCTCTGTACCAACAGGACTTTCTGTATCACCTTCGTCATAATACTTTTCTTCATCATCTGATGCTGTGGTAGTTCTTAGCATATTGTCAGGTGTCAAGGGTTTATTGTTGAATTGCCAGTAGAATGTCAGCCAATAAATGATAAGAAAGTCATGGAAGAGAATTAGCGATGCCAGCAAAAAGTCATTAAGTCGCATCTCCGCAAATCGGCTTCCATTAATGGTTTGAGCATGATACATGACAAACTATCAAAAGAAGATACTCTTAATCTGAATGATTTAATAAAAAAAACAACTGCATAGAAACTTACCATGAGAATCATAAAGGAAATTAATAATTCAGAAATGAGAAAAGATTGAGATTCCCTGGTTATATAGCGTCCTAACTTTTTCTCAGTTATCAGAAAACGACACATGATAAAGAAAATTGCACCCAACATGCTGAAGAAACCATAAATGAAAAGCAGTGCCACGTCTATGGTTAAATCAATCTGTGAAATGAGAATGTATACATAGGTTTGTCTAATCTTTAGAGATGAACTAACCCGCCTTGGAAGTATAGAGCTAATAAATATAGCCATAAACAATACAAGAACACATAATGCAAAAAAGAATATCAGATCGGGCCAATATACTCGTGCAACCAATGCGAAAAGCGATATTATTTGCAGCTCAATCTGAAAATACAACTCAATGCTAAAATTATAATGGATAAATAATTAAATGCAGCTCACAATTAATACGCTGATCAGATAGTTAAGACCATTGTTGAATCGTAGCTTCTCAAAATATACATAAAAGGAAAAAAACAGAAGCGCTACGACAAATGTGATAAAGCTTACTTGATAATAGTCATAGAATACTTCTCTTACGGGATCACTGCAATTTATATATATATATATATATATATATATACATATATACATATACATATAATTAATATAGTATTGTGACATATGCAACTTACGCAAGGCAGACAACACACCATTGTATTATACCTAGTACAAGCCATACACACAATAGCAAATAAGACTGGAAAGCAAACTTCCGACGGGTTTTCTTGTAGATGCGGTATTTCTGGTAGCTCGCTTTCATGGCAGCCGGAACTCTAAACTTCCAAAACTTCGTGCTTGACAAATATCATTTACAGCAGACAACAAAACAGCTCACAAGAATTAAATAAATTATAAATATAAATTTGACATTTAACGGTAAAGTATCTGTAAATTTTAAAATTATACGAATATATGTATAAAGTTATTTGACCGTTTTTATTAACCGACTGATTAATCATTAACATTAACGACTACTCATAGGTTAGAAGAGTATTATAAACTTTGTGTGTACTAGAAAGGTCCACAGAAAGAAAAAACGTTCTAAAATCAAGAATAAAATCTGAAATATAGATTGTATGATGGCAAAATTTAAACAAGGTTTATTTTTAAAACATTATCAAAGTTCTAAAAAAACTCTAGATTGCCCAATCTTCAAATTCAAGATTATAATCTAGTTTCATTAATGTAAAGATCTCAAAATTGAACCAAGACCAACAGCCGAGACGATATAGCTATGCCCATCTGCCCGTCTAAGATCTCATGGACTATAAGAGATGGAGATGTACTTTTTTTCGACAACACTTGTTATATTTGCACGCAGATCAATCAAAAAAAACGAATAACAGGCGCATACTTACTATGTCTCTTAGTTGCTTTGGCTGATAATCTGGTGAATTTTGTACGCTATAATATATTTTGAATGAAATAGTATAGCCTTCAGTATATTTCCTCTCAATTACAATCACAATTTTATTAAATTTTTAAGGTAAATTGTATTTTTTAAAAATTATATTTCAAATCAATTGATATAATCGATTCCAGGTCCCTCTTCTGTAGCTATTTGTCTATAATCTGCCTTTCTAATGTCTTTTGTTAAACGTTTAAGCCTCCAACTTCGTTCACTCATCGGTATTGGTGTTCTTAGCACATCGTCTTCCCTAAAGTCAAGAGTTATTCCCAGTTTCGGTTGATCCGAAGTTGGTTGATGTTGAGAAATAAACACAACATTCTCTTCTGCTTTATTATTGGATAAAATGCTCTCTGTATAATCATCGAAATCGAGTCGAACTACTCTCCTATCTTGATTCCAAAACGTTGATAAATGTGTCCAGTCATCGGGTGAGACATATCCTGACATCATTTGCCAGTAGAATGTTAACCAATAAATGATGAGAAAATCGTGGAAAAGAATCAATGATCCAAGACAAAAATCATGGAGACGCATCTCCGCGAATCTCCCGCCATTTATTGTTTGCGCATGGTACATGACAAACTGCAAGTTATCATTTCAAAATAAATACAAATGGTTTGTGTGAATAGAAAGTACTCACTAATAGTATGGTGATTGTAATTGGAATTTGAATCAGATAAAAGCCATGTTTTTTAATGTCTTTCCACATCTCTGGGACCAGTAGTTGATGCATAAGAAAGAAGACGGTGATAAGAAGAAAGAGAAAGGCGAGTATAAAAAGTAAAGCTATATGGAGCGTGCAATCGATCTATAACATTAAACAGTTCATTAATTGTCCATTATCTATGTATTTTGCAACACTTTGGGCCGTTCACTCACCTGTCTTGGTACAATCAATCCGATGATCACAAATATAAATATTGCTACTACACAGATCGCGAAGTACAGAAGCATTTCTCCCCAAAAAGAGCGAGAGACGAGCATGAAGAGGGCAAGAATTTGCAACTCTACCTAAAAGTTGTAATGTGTTTTATCATTATCGAAAACATTGCAATGCCCGACAGATACTCACAATAATAAATGAAATTATGATGGACAGAATTGCATTGTAGCGCAGCCTCTCGATGAACAGGAACAGAGCAAAAATAAAAATTGATAAAAAGAAGGCCACCAGACTTATGTAGTAATGATCCCGGAATGCATCTTGAATCTCTTTACTATTAAGTTCGAAACATCAAAAGTTGGAGTTGCAGTGACATTTAGTCATAAATTAATTGCACTTACACCAAACACACCATCGCCCACTGTCCCGCAGCCAAAATCCACCATAAAAGCAGCAAGAAATAGGTTTTTAGCGAGAAGTTTCGACGAGCCTTCCTATACCCTCTATAGATATAGTCGGAATGCATGCTGTTCCCTCGGGGTCCTGATCGAATCGATCAACTGCTTAAATCCTTTTAAAGCCTACATTCACTGCAATTTTGTTGCGGACGGTCATAAGTTAATAAGACATCCACGTATATTTAGTGTAGACATAATAAAGTTATGTTCATGTCATTGACAACTCGATATTTTCATATTCCATTGACAGCTGAAAGTTGTCATCTAAATTCAAAGTAATTGATTAAACAAGTCAAGTTGCTTTGGCCTCAATAAATTATTTATATCTTTCAACTTTCCACTTTAATCATTCTCTTCTGTATTATTTATTATAAACAAAATTCCAAATAATTTTGAAGTTTGATCGATTCAAGAAGTTTCTCCCAATGTTTTCCTAATTAGCTTGCAATGGAAATATTTATATTTATTAATCCTAAATCTGCATTAAGTTACCCATTAGTTGCAAGCACACGAACTGAGATAAATATGCAAATATATAGAAGACGACGTAGTCTGGCAGTTAGTGAGGCGGCTAATGCCAAAAGTCAACAAAAGCGAAGAAGAAGAGCAACAAATTCAAAAAATGTACTCAATGCAGTTAACTAATTTGCGCTTGTTGGCAAATATGGCTGGAAGTGTGTAAATAGCGCAAAAGGCTGAAAAAGCGCTGAACTGTCAGTCGTAAGCCAAGTGTTAAAAATGTCAAATAAATAATGCTGCAGCAACAGTAACAGCAACAACAATCAGGCACACTAATGAGCTGGCTGACAAATGCAATGCAAACTTTACAAACCTGAACCTCGGTCGCAGCTCTCGATCTGTCTGTCACGGCACAAGTTTTGCTGCCTCGTCGCTCTTGTTGTTGTTGTTGTTGTTCCAGCCAATTTGCATACAACAAACGACAACAACGAAGAGTCAAGTTAAAAGCTAATGCCAGTCACAAAACTGCGCTTGTCACACTCGGCGTATGCGTAACGTACGCATCACACGCAAACAGAACGGCACACAAACATAAAGACAGCCAGTCAGTCAGTTAGTCAGGTGGTGCCCTGGGGAGGAAAGAAACGAAAATAAGAATCATTTAGCGACACATTTGGCATATCAAAATCGGCTAAAACGTCATGCGGCATTCAAAATCAGCTGCCGTGTTTGCGACGTTCGTTTATTAACTTCCAAATAAAGCCGAAAGCTGAGACCTGAGCCAAAGTATGAGTGCGAGTGTGAGTGCGAGTGCGAGTACTCATACTACTTTTCCGACTATCGTCAGTCACTGTCTGTGACTCTTAGTCTCAATCTCGCTGTTGCTGCTTCTGCTGCTCTTGACTTGCTGACTTGCATGCAAAATTAATTACAGGCAAAATTGTATTAACGAAGCTGGCAGCGTAACAAGTCGTGACACGAACTGATTTAACGCTAACAAATTAATTAGTTTATTTTGCATTGCACAGAGTGAACTAACTTCACTTATCGTGCCGCACGCTCCCATCTCTAGCTAGATGTTGACGTCAACACAACGCGCTGCTTTTTGACTTGGCCCAAAGCATCTTCCACGCGCACGCCCTGCGCCAGCCATAAAACTTTTACGTTTTAGCCCTAACCGAATTTAGAGCCAGACCAGACCAGAGACACAGTCTCAGACCCAAAACACACCCGGACCCGGGCTCTCGCTATGACTCTGACTCTGGTCATGGCCCAGACCCAGACACCGAGCCACTCAGTTTAGATTCATTCTCATAGCCATTTGCGGTGTGGGCCATAAAACCTGAAGCAGCGCTGACATTTCACCAGCTGCATTGCAGTGGACGCGTTACGCTGCGGTTCTCGCTGCACTTTTTACGACCCAGCACTACGTTTTTCTTTTTGCTTTTCGTTTTGGGGCTGCTACCTGTACCCGGCACCTGTCCTAGTACAGCACCCAGCGCTTGCAACAACAAACATCCCAAAACACCCAATCACGGCATCGCAGTCGAAAGTGCGAAATGAAATTTTAATCAGAGTCGAGTTCGTGTTTATGATTTGGCTGTAAAATCTATGTTGTTGCCGCATTTTGGTAAACTTCTAATTCAATGTACGAATGTGCCCGACTATGTGGGTTAAGCAATAACTTTGTTCGGGTAGTTGAAAAGGAACTCCAAAGTTGGCCATAAAAGATGCGCATAGTGACTTCGCTGAGCCGTACTTTTTCTTGTATTTAAGTTAAATGAATACCATAGTTATTAATATACTGAAGTATAATACTACTAATACAGCATTATAAAAATATAATTTATTTAACTTGTTTCGTAAAGATGAAAAATCCATAAATTTATGAATATCTAAGGTTATTTTACAGTTCATAAGTTTGAACTTTATATCTTCAGTTTTTAGTTACTATTTTTATGATAGAATGTAATAAACTTGCTTTCCATTTTCACTCATTGGACTTTAAGGCCTAAACATTTACTTTTTTAGACATAAAAAGAGAGCTAAGCTCATAATAATAATATTTTTACCATTAATAATGTGCAAATATTAAAACAACCTACGAAATAAAAATAGTTTTTGTAATGTATTATTTTTATGAATAATAACACAATAAATTTGCTTTCCATTTTCGTTCATTTTACTTTTTCACTTATTTATTATAAATTAAATTATTATAAAATTCTAATATCAAAATACCCTAGCAAATACAAATGTTTTTTTTTTTTTATCTACTATTCTTCTTTCCATTTTCGTTCATTTTACTTTTTCTTCAGACATAAAAACAAAGCTGAGTTCCTTAGAATAACAATTTTTTTTATTTAAGAATTAATTATTATACCGTTCTAGTTCTAAAGTGCACTACATAAACATACTTTAAAAACAAAAATACCTTAGACGTAGATGATAAGCCTGAGAAGTGTGAACTACAGCAAACAGATACAGTATCTAGTATCTCATCTGCAAATAAGCAATGTGAGTTGGCTTAGGTCAGGGTTACGTTGTTGTCTGATAAGCTTGGCAAATGCTTCCAATGGAAGGGCACATTTTTGGAGGTGAACCAACAGAAGTGAGGTCGATGTGACTGCATGCCAACTAGCTGTTGTTGTTTGACCAAGATGCAAGCAAATAAGAGAGAAGGCCACCTCAGAGCAGAGCAAAGTTGAGCAGAGGAGAGAGGCGAGACAATAAGGAGGCTGCGTAGCACATGCCGAGATAAGGACCACACTGCAACGGCAAGTGATAAGAGAGATACAACGAGTCGGAAAGAATGCCGCAGGCAGCAGTTCAAAGTGCCGCCCACAGAGCCGACATCAAACAAAGTGAGCAACAAATTAGTGGCAGCAACTACCGGGAAAATGGTCGGCGACATTTGCGTCATCAAATTTGTAGCAGCTTATCAAGAGGCGGTGGCGTCACTGCCCCGATAAGCCGAACTCTCTGTCTGCCTCTATATATAGTTATACGTGTATGTGTGACTCATCCATGAGTGGAACGTGACCTGGCACTCTGCTCACATTCTATAATCATTTTAGTTTTTCCTGCAGCGCATTTCCATTCAGTTTGTCCTTATCAATTTAACGACTTCCTTTTCAACCTGTACGCTGACCCGTCGCTGACTCAGACTCCGATTCTCAGAGAATCTCGTCTAAGTCTCAGTCGCAAAGTGGACCACCGGCAGACTCGAGTCAAACTACAATTAGCCTTAGTTTCGGATCGTATAGCCCGTGGCTCGCTTCGGCATCTTTATCTAAGCTAATTGATATTTATGGCTTCAGCACGTTTTGAGAACTTTTACCCATTTTCTTTTCCATTTCGTCTCTATTTTTATTGGCAACAGAAAAAGACAGTTCCCAGAAATGACTCAACTTTTCATAGAGCTGTGGAAAATCGCTTAAAATGAAAGTAGCTCACCAAGAAACAAAAATACACATTATTCTAAAAATGCAACCAAAGCAAGAACACGAAGTTTCTACTCGATTCCTCGCTCGTCAGCTGTCCTGCCATACGAAGTTATGGACTATCATATTACGAGCACTGAAATAACCATGAGGAAGCAGTTTTTTCAGCTTCCTTCGTTTTTATATACATACATATTTTTTTCTTGTATCAACTAAGGAACACTTAAGAGGTTTCCTCTAAAAACATGGCATAGATATATCGAAAATTAACAATACTTTGTGCAGCCGTGTTGCGTTCCTTGATTTATGAATGAGTTCTGTTGTCAGGACACTTTCCACATGATGATAAGTCAGTTTTTTATTTTGCCTTCCATCGTTCCATCGTGTACAGCGACTACTTAAAAGTAAATAAATAATACAGGAAATTACTATCTTGTTTGTGCAAAGGAAACACACACCCGACATGAGTTGTCGATATTTTTTGAGTTATGATATGTCAATGACAGGCTACCGAAAAGGTAAACAAACTGCTCGTTCGTCACATTAAGTTATGTTATGTTGTGTTGGAAGGTATCTTCAATTTTATTCCTGCAAGTTATGATGATGAGTACTGAATCTATCTCTCTCTATTTCTCTCTCTCTTTCTGTGCCACAGGAGCAGCAGTCAAATCAACTTGAGAGACTGCAGGATGAATTTATGACACCTTCAGTAATGAATCCTGTAGAGTATGTAGCCTCATTTCCAAGTAAACTCTACACTCCGAGCACAAACTCGAAACCCGATAATGCCCACTGCGTAGCTATTGCGTCGGAGTTGAAGTTGCTTTTGAAATTCTGGGAATAGATTGAAGACCATAATTATGCCCACGCTTCCAAGGCAGCAAAGGCAGCCTGTCAATTGCAAAAGCAAACAGAGGATGGCAAAAAAAAGAGCAACACAAAAGGCCAGCTGAGATGGAAGCTGAGATGGGATGATTTGGGATGAGACAATAAGGAGTTTACCTGCGACACAACCGAATACCCAGCATGTCCTTGATGTCCTGCCTCACTCGCTTCTTCACTCTTCCTTTTGTGGTGCTGACAAATCAGCAGGCAGTGCCTAAATTTATGAATAGACCAACGTCCAAATCCCAGTTCGAATTCTATGGAACAGTGTGAGGCCTTAGGCTCCTTAGACTCTGCCACTGATCGCTTCATTATGGTGCAGAACATGTCAATTTGGTTGCAAGCATGTTGCAACTTCTGCTCACTTCCTGTGTAATCCATCTTCAATAAATCAATTTGTCGTCCAAATGTCAAAGGCATTAAAATATTTTTTATTATTGCTGCAGCAGCGAGTTAAAAATACTTCGTCCCCACCTGCAATGTAATTTAGATTGATGGCCTTCAGATAAGACGACAGTCGTCAAGGACAAGGGAAAGTGTCTCACGACAAATTTGCGCAGTCCACGAACTCGAACCTTTCTTAGTCTGTCGACCATTTTATGCGCAGTTCGTGACCATGAACTATGTGATGTGTGGCCACAAACTGCTGGCAGTAACTGTAGTCATTACAGTTGAAACTAGCAACAGTTCTAGAGTTTAAGGACTCGAACTAACCTGTTACTCCCGACGCATGTAAAATGGCCTCTAAACTTGGTTTCAAAATTCGGTTTCAGGTAAATAAAATTTTAATATCCTCACGCGTTCCGTCAACAGTGTTTTTTTTTATGCTCTTTCTCTTCTCTTCAGCTCGTTTTCCATCAATTTCGAGTGCCTTCGCACGTTTGCTCGCGTTCTCAGCTCTCACTTCTTGTTGTTGTTGCTTTTTTCCGGAAAATTAGTTTAAAAGCATCATAAAATAATTTTCGTGTGCGCGTTTGGAAAATATTTCGCGCTCGCATTTGCCGTTTTATTGCGGGCCAAGTTGAATGGCTTTTAACTTTCAGTAGATACCCTGCAGCAAAGATGCTCAAAGGGTAGCACAACTCTCAAAGCATTCACTGTAATAAGTGTTTTCTTATTATTTATATTATTATTATTACTTTATAATAATGAAGAATACAATTCCGTAGTGCAATTATATGAGCCAGAGCTAATAATTCCTCACATAGTTTAATTTAAAGGGTATTTCGCAGTCGAGCACTACTGGTCTTTAACAGTTTTATGGTCAGGTGTGTAAATGGATTTGGAGTAGTACATTTTGGGCGCTTAGATAGCCCATCATCATCATCATCATCATCAGCAGCAACATCAACAGGGCATTTGGCAATTCTCTTTTCAAACGATCCGCTCGATGGCCATCATAAAAGAGCTCAAAAAGCCAAATTAGATTTATGCCCTTTTTGGAGATTTTACAGTTTTACAGTATTACAAATGCTGCAGCTCAAATCAAATTGGTGAGCCCGAGGTCAGTGAGAGATGAATTGCGTGTACAGCTTTACAAATTATTCAAATTCTATTAATCCCGAGTAACTGAATCATTCCATTACTCATTCAGATGATGTGCGTTTTCGTTATCGGTCTCTGGTATTTACAATCCAACACTTATCATCAGGCTAATTTCGTGCTATTATGACATTTTATGAGTGAATCATTGAGATAGATATACTTATCTAAGTCTCAAGCTCTTAGGGTTTCCCCAGCAACAAATTTTCCGTTGACAATTCGATAACTATTTTGGAAAATTTGTAGTTCACTGCTTAAGACAAAACACCAACCACTTCCTCTACAAAACACACACACACTCGATTCTGGCGTAATCCATACCAAAATGCACTTAAGCAGCACACTTACGCCCACATGCATCTTAAAGATACAAATAAAACTACAAGTACATTGTAAGTGAGTGCAAAACACACAAAAAAAAAGAGAAAGGAAACTGAAAAACAGATGAGAACCTCTTGTAATTTGAGCAATTTGTTTTCATAAATTTCGCTGATTCTTCCCTCCAGCCTTATACAATATGAAGCTAGCGGCCAGCAAATAGTATCTTGTATCTCGTATCTTCTGCTGTGTATTTTCATAGGAATTACGTTAAGAAATTTGTTAAGCATCTCTCAAGTTAAGCATGTGTGGATGTGAATGTGAATGGGAATGGAATTGAGAATGCGGTTCTGGCACATCCTCTAAAAACAATCCCAGATCCTTAACAAAACACTCAACCTGGAAAAAAGGAATGTTGAATGCACTCGCAACTTTCTCGTGCGGTTGAGGCGTCAACATTTTAAGTGCTCTTCCTCTCCCCCATACTCTTCTTTATCCTCATCGTCGCTCTAGTCTCCTTTGCTCGTGTCCAACTGGTAGTTTCTTTATAATGGTTTTAATAACAATTTGCCGCAAATGTGACCAGGTTTTTCTTATATGCTCGTGCAAATATAATTTCTTTAATTGGATTTTGTCGTCATAGCAGCCAGAAGCTCGTTGCTGGAGCTAGAGCTGGAGTTGGAGCTGGGTAAAGCGCGAGTATTAAAAGCACCGCAAAAACATTTGCCACTTGGCGGCGGCGTTGGTGTGAAATTAAGAAGCAGTCAACAACAAAAGCAAGCCAGACACTGCCAGAGAGACAGACAAACTGGCAGATAGAGAGACAGACTGCCAGACTGCCAGACGACAACATGCAGCTGGCAAAACCCGTTAAAATAGCGGCCTAAAACCAAATGACTTTGCGGTTAGTTCGGTCGCGTCAACTTTGAAAATGTCCTACATATGTAAATAGTAATAATCTTTATTGTATTAACAATAAATAATATCTTTTTTAGTAAAAATCAATTTATAAACTTGCATAAACATGTAACAAATTCTTAATATATAATAGTTTATTAAAAGTTAAGATTTAAAAAATCTGGAATATTAAGTTAATTTTATTTTCTAAAATCTTCGGATATTATAAATATAGTATAATGATTAGTGATATTTTTAGTATATTGAATAGACGACTTTTTTAAAGTCAAGAATATTAGAAGGATTAACAAAACATTCTCAACGATTAAAATCACTTGAATATTCTTCTACTTTATACGACTTAATATTCTGTTCTCTGTAGTCTGAAACGAAATAGTAATAAAAAGTATCTTAAGCACTTTAAATTATTTTATATATTTATTTATAGTAATTAGGTAATGCAATTTCTCCGTGTACTTTTATTGCACTTGCGAATTCTTTACTACTTCAATAGGTAATGCAATTTCTCCGTGTACTTTTATTGCACTTGCGAATTCTTTACTACTTCAATAGAAGCGCCTTTTGATCTCTAGTTTATTTAATGCTCAATTGGAGCTTAGCTAAGCTGCGCCACGGGGCAATAGTTAAAGTCCAGAGTAGGGCATGCGTATACGTAATATGTTGAACTAATGCTAGTGACAGGCGACAGCTCGCGACACGCTGTCTAACAATTTTAATTTTCAATTTTAACTGCAACAACGGCAGCAACAAAAGTAACAACAACAACCACGATGACGACGGCGACGTCACACGGTTCGCCTCATAGTCAGTTCCAGTTTACAGAGACGGAGACACGAGACGAAAGACGAAAGACGAGAGACGCGATTCGTTGGGAGTCGGTGACAGAGTCGCAGTCAGAGAGTCAGAGTCGGAGCCAGAACCGCGTCCAGTTTTATCCGTCGCGTTAAACTGGGTCACTGGTGTCAATCGTTGACTTGGCTCGTTGTTGTTGGTGCTGCTCATGTTGCTGTTACTGCTGCTGCTGATGATGTTGCTGTTGTTGTTGTCAACTTAATTATGTCGCAATTGCTTTGAAGTCGACTTTTGCAAATGTAAACCAGCAGCAGGTGGCATTGCTCCATGGTCCACAACAGTCATTTGAAATTGCGCTTTATTCAATTTTTATGCGCTATTCAGCCCCCGCATTCCCTCGCACACAGTTACCTCCTCTCTCTTTCTAACAATCGCTCTCTCTTTCTTTCTGACTGTGTTGCCCTTTTTTTAGTGGCTGCAGCGTCGTTGTCACCAGTTTAATTGGATTTGCCTCGCTGCCGCATGGCTTTGTGTTTGGCATTAGCTTTGCCACAGTTCCCTCTCCTTCTCCCTCTCTCTGTCTCCTTTGCACGTACTTACCCCAATTCTCAAAGACTTTGTAGCCAACGCCATCATCATCGTCGTCATCATCATGGTCCTCTTCGTTGCTGTAGCTAAAAAGCTGCAGCGCATTACAAATTGGTTTAGTTATTGGCTTAATTGAATTGTTGCAGATTGGACTTTAAATACACGACCATCTCTCTGCCCCTTCCCCCGCCACTGCCTCTTCCACAGCTGTTGCTTATGCTCCAAGGGACAGCATAATAATTGTTGCTGTGCCTTCGGGCAATCTTTTCTCTCATATACTAATTTTGATAAGGTAGCGTCAAGAGCTTGGCATGCAATTAATTGTCGCTTGCAATGGACAGCTGAATGAAGAGAGGCGCGAAGTGGGCGTGACTTTGAGTCGTGTAAGACATGTAATTAGAGCAGCTACGAGCTATGAGTACAGTTAACCTCATTAGAAATGCAAATTACGAAGAGGCCACTTCAAATGTGACGAAAGACTTTTTAAGAAAATTCTGCACAATGAATGGCGTGAAAAAAAGATTTTTCTTGACGTGGTAACATAATTATTGACAACATTAAAACCATTTTAGAAAGGCATCAAGTGATTTAATCCACCGTTAAACAAAGATATATTTAATTTTAATTAAAAAATGTAATTGCTTTTTTGTAAAAATGATTTGCAAAACAATTAAATATTTTAGTATTTACATATTTAATTTTATTATTTTGTTTGCTATATACATATATAAATTTTGTTTTTTTTTTATAGTTTATGAAAATGTATTTGTGTTGCAAGATTTCTTTACTTACAGATTTCTTGTCGTCTAGACAATGTTGAATTCCTTTTTTATTATGATTGTCAACTCTTACATCAATTATAAAGAACCTAATTATAAGTAAAATCCCTTCGTTAATATACCCTTATTTTTACCTGAAAAAATCAATAATTAAATACAGATTGAAAAAGAAGGTGTTAAATTTAAAAAATAATTCTCATTATTTCAAAATAAATCGATTTCGCATGCCTATATCAATTGGAAAATCACATTTTTGTCCCACTTTTTACCAATACTCGTACGAATGCATTCAATTTCCAATATCTCTTGACCATATCGCTTGGAGGGCGAAACAAAGCGCCCCTGTGACAATTTCCCAGAATTGCTAAACCGAAAAGTCAAAAGCAAATGCATTGTAATGCTACTGTCGCCAGACTGATGGATCCAATGCAAACGCCTCCTGCTCCCATAAAAAATAACAACAACAAAATTGAAAAATGTACAACAAAAAGAAACAACATAAAAACCGATTTCATTGTTTGCATGCAACGTTGACGAGGCAGAAAGAAATGTCAACAAAAAAAAAAAAGAAAGAGGAGAGGGACTCGAATTGGAACTGATTGACACCAAGAGACGCAACGAGGCATGCAACGTATGCGAGGGCAAGTGGGGGGAATTGGACAAGGTAACACTCGAAAACTAATGCGCTTATCAGTGAAAATTGATCGGCTCTGCGGGTCTCCAACTCCAACTCCAACTTCGATTCCAACTCCAACTCCATCTTAACTGCAGTCGCACAATGAATGCAGGTGATTGTTGGCGTTGTATGTGGAAATAATTAACATGTACTTTCAATTTCGTGACTTCAGCGGAATGAAAGAAAAGCAGTCCGTGGAAAAGTGAAACGAAATGCAGTCACAATACCTTGAGTACAGCAATCTCCTCCACCTCCTCCCTCTTGCAGCCTATCTATCAATCAATAACATTTGTAATGTCAATAATAACAAGCCGCGACAAGGCGTCGGGCAGTTCTTGAAATTGAAAGTTTATGGCTAATGAATTCCGTGTATTTCGTGTACGACTGTTTGATGAATGTGATGAATTGCCCCAGCTGAAAGCCTGCCAAGCACCTTGCATATCATTTTACAATAGGGGGACTGGCGATAACAAGCAACTGATAAGGCGAATCCACTCGACTCGACTCGCCTCGATTCGAAGTCGATTTCCCCATTGAAATCAATCATAGTATATCAATTGTCCAGTCACAACATTTCCTTGGTTTATTTCTCTTTCTGTGACTCCAATTGGGAACAGTTGCGCTGGGCGCCAGGTGCGAAATTAAGGTTAATTGCGTATGTGAAAAGCCCGGACTTGGAATTACTTTGTTGCAACCGACGATCTATAGTCTAATGTTCCACACGAGTTTCTAATTTTTTTTTTAGCAATCTTATTTTTTTTTTGAAAACTTTTTTGTCGCTCGTTTTTTTAATTAGTAAATCAAAGTAATCTCGTGGATTAAGGGTATAAATTGTCAGAAAAATATTATTATTATTAGTATACAAAGTATGTGCTTTAAGCAGAGGTGGTTAATTTAAAGGAAGTGGCTGATGGATACTCCTTAAAATATTGACTCTCAATATGGGAATATGAAATAATTTATTAGTACTTATCTAATGGCTTTGTATTGTTATTCAGTTCGAGTTAATTATTTATCAATTTCAATTTACAATTCAGATTCAACTGACTTACATTTGCATTACTACTGAGTATACAAACTTACATTCATTCGACATAAGCTTAATCTAATAATCAGATAATTAATAACATATAATCGCAAAATGTGTAAAATAAGTTTTACTATCGTCGAGATTGATATGAAAGCTCTGCTAACATCTGTAATATATTGCCTACTCATTAGCATACCTATAAATCCGGTTTTAAGTTTAAAAATAATCGTAGATTCGATTGTAACAAAGTTCTATGGAGCGTTGACATTTCGTAAGATTTCTAATGATAACTTAAAGGGAAACTGTAATATAGTAAAGTCATTGAAAATGTTCAACACGATTTTGCATAAGATCGTCAGTGTTAAGTGATGCTGCTTTCATTTCTAGCGACAGCTGAACATTTAATTAATCTTTGATCTGCACTTTAACATGTAGTAATTAACAAGCAATCGAGTTTTAATTGAATTTGCATCGGCGCTAGATGCAACACTAAATGAAATCTAAGAAAACGCACTCAGATTGCAAGCTATATGCTTTACTATGATTTTCCATTCAAGGGTTATTCAAATTGATTTACGTTGATGGCATTTTCACGTCAACCGCAAAATAATTAACCAAAAACAAGAAAATCGATTTAGTAGAAGAAGTTGTGAGCTGCACCTAAAGAAAATACACACAACCATATAAAGACGGTTGATTGACTAGAATGTCGAAAATATTTATGCTTGAGTGCTAATAATGTTCAATCAATTGTTGTATTGAAGCATAGAAAATCTATGAAGCGATAAACCAACAAAATGTAGAGAACTTTGACAGAAGACAGCGACAGCAACAACGTCGACAGCGACAGCGACGACGACAACGATAGACGACAATAAAATGAAATAACATCATAAGTACTATATAGATATAGATACGTAGCGCTGTCTCGGCCCTAGCAGCAATAACAATTCCCAATCCCAATCGCAGCTACGTTGCAACCTGGCCAAGCGCAACGAACTTGAAGCTAACGCGCCCAAGATTATCTGAGACGGGGCAAAACCATAAACAAATAAGGAAAGAATTCAATCCCAACGACAGCTACGTATGTAGGTGTGCAAGTGTGTGTGTGTGCGAGTGTGCACGAGTGTGTGTGTGATATTACTGCTGCGGTTCATTGACATTGAATGGGTTGAAGCGTTGAGTTGAGTTCTTTTGGGTGGCTTTGCAGTGGGGGAATTTGCAGCTCGAGTTGCTTTCTGTGACTGTTTCACTAGCTTCATGTTTTTTTTTTTGTCTAACTGCGTTTTTAATTGTGCATGCAATGAAAGCGGCACTCAAAGTGCACTTGTTAGTCAGATGGATGTGCAGACACAGTGGGGCATGCAACATGCATAATAGCAGGGACTTGCAACAGGACAAGGCTACTTTCCTAGTTGCTGGCGCTGCTTCTGCAACATGCTCATGCGTAATTTCTACGAATTCAAGTCGAGTTGAGATTACAAAAGGCACAGACAATGCCGTGGCATGCGGCACGTTGGATGGAGGCATGCCACTACGCGGAACCTTGAGGGTTGCATGACCTATATCACAGATTAAAGGCAAAGGCTCGACTTGCAAGACGAGGCAAAGCGTCGCTCTAACGTTGACAACTTTCCCAGGGCAGCTCACGGCACGTCTCGGTCCATATGACAAATGTTTCACTTCAGTGCGTTCCGGACTCCAGCAATTACCTGCCTATGCAGCATATATTGTTGTTATTGTTGTTGCCTCCCGGCGTCACAGCTCAGCACAGTTGTTGGTCTGTTGCGTCTTGCTGCGCTCGACTCGAAGTTGAAGTCGAAGTCACAGGCAAAGTCATAGGCAAAGTCAGAGGAGAAGTTAAGTCTGGGGTCGAGAAACAAGTGCTTCCAGTTGCCTGGCAGGACGTCTTTAAACTAATCGGGTCTTTTACTTTATGGCGCACAGTCCACCACAGGAGTTGATATCAGGCTGTGACTGCAGTTCCCACTCTTCTATATCTTCTATATACTGTAGAATTTCCTATTTCTTTTCTTGGCCTGATGCTGCAGCTGATTGCTCAATTAGAGTGTGAGAAATGCATTGAGTGTTTGTAATTATGCGGAAAATAGTTACAGATTTTCACATGAACCCTACAATTGAAAAAAAAAACAAGGAAGTGAAACTGCCTGTCAAAAGAGGATCAATGCAATAAATCCCAGAAACATCATTATTAACATGCTTAGAAGGCATGTCATAGAAAAATCAATTGCATTGATCTATAAATAAAACATTGCTTCATAAAGTTAGGGAAGATATATAAAATCCATCATCGGAAGATCTATCAACCCTTTTGTAGTATTTCTTAAATCAATATTCCTTAAATTATAGCCTTCAACAGTTAATTCTTTTTTATGGTCTTAATAACTAGAATACTAAGAAGATTGCATTTAATTATACGAAATATATTTTAAGTTCGATTTATTGTTAAATTTGCTTAAAGTTGTCTCTGAATTAAACACAAGCCCAATCGAGGTCAGTTCGACTTAGAGAAGCTTGACTGTAAATTGTTCAAGATCAAATTTAAGCCGATTTATAGATGTCAGAAGAGCTTGACAACAAATAGAGAGAAAAACAACGACAAAGAGAGAGAAGTATCTAAAAAATTAATAAACTATGTTAAATTGTATTTGGGGCTGGTTCGGTGTGTGTTTGTTTGGCTGGGTTGCATTATGCAAAGCAGAGCATCAAATCGGGCCCCATGGACAGTGAAAAATTAAGCGGCTTTATCAGTGCCATCACCCGCATGCAATCCGTAGCGGATTGAGTCTCCGACTGACCGTGGACTCATTTATTTTTGTGGGGCCTCAGCGCACAGTAGTCGGCATTGAGTGGCATACAGACAAAGCCAGAATGCAGAATGCCTAAATGGCTCATTAGGGTCTTAAATTAAAGCTACTTGGGCCGCTTTTAAAAGACACACAAACAAACACACGTACACATATATAGAGAACTCGGTCAACTAGGCCCCAAAGGGTCAGCGCAGTCCAAAGAAAGCCAGCAAAGTGAACTCACAAAACAGAAGACATTCTAACAAAGACTCTGCTGCTCTGGTAGCTACTGTTAAACTCGTATGTGGGTCTAAGTCGGGGATTTGCCATCGGGGTCGGTCACTGAGAACGTTTCTTTACCTCACCTAATTAGAGGGGCATTGTCTTAAGCGACTGACAGTTGGGCAGAAGTTATTGCAAAAAGGTTTTCAAGATCCGGTCCCAGCCCATATGGCTAGCCACAATAGCCACAAATTCCAGTCTTAAATGAGCTGGAAACGACGCGTCGCAAGAGAAAATTAAAGAAGCAAAGCAAGGCAAAAAAAAAAAACGTCATCAACTGTGACACAAAGTACAACCCAGAAATCTTTGCTAATCTGACCCTCGTAATAGACAATCGACGGTCTAAGTTCTTCCCTCTGGGTTGCTGGGCTGCTAAAAGAGTCTCTCAGCAAGATCAACGTCATCTTTGCTTGCTGTTCTGCTGATTCATTTCGTTGCCTGGATAGATTAGACAATCATGATAAGAATGTTCTTTTGTGCACTCGATGAGCTCATCAAGATCATCATCAACAGCGTCCAGACAATTCCCGGACTTGGCCAACCCTTTTGTAAATTGCACTCAAATTTATCATAGACGAAACCTCGTTGAAAAGCAATTTCATTTTTTCCAGCATGTATGAGAAACTGATCGTATCCCGCTTTGTTTTGAGTTTTGAAGTGTGTGCATTCGCCATAAGATTCCTTATCGACTCGCTAATGAAAAATGGCAAACAGACAGTCTACTAATAACCAATGATCAACTGATATACGAGCGTTCATATCTCTTAAATTCTTCTAAACTTAACTTTTATCTTTGCAAAGAATATTCTTGTTTCTTAATGAATGATCTGTAACTGATGGGAATACATTTACATAACTTGGCTAACGAACTTAATCTCGTATAATCAGATTCTGGAATAAATTTATTATCTATTTTTAACTTTGTTAAATTTACAACTTACAACTCGTAATATTCTATTCTTAATCTAAATGCTAAATATCATTCATAAGATCGTATAGAGAATTCTTTCAGCATACATTCACTATTATTCCGCGTATAGATCGCCTGTCATTTTAGACCATCCCTCTTTAATTTTCTCCCATGCATCGATTATGGATATGGAAATCCATCAATTTAAGAAATGCGCAACTCTTGCATTCTGCTGTCTCCTGTCTCCTACCTGAGATGCTATCGCTAAACTCTCATCTCTCAGCCAGGTGAATACACAGACGATGTGCGCCCACCAATTGCTCGCGAGTATCGAAATAAGATATCTGCACGTAGCTGTAATTTAAAACCCCACCAAAAAAAGAAAGAAAAAATTAACAAAAAAAAAACGAAAGAAAAAAACGATAAATGGTCTCAGGCCCCGTCAAAGAATCCAACACACACACTCGCACACGCATTCGTATTATCCTACAGCAATAATTTCTTTTCCCAAACAATACAAATGTAGAAATATGTCATTTGCCAGGCACAAACGAAATCGAAGAAACGAAGCAGAGTGCAGAACAGAAATGAAGATCGATGCTCCATAACAGTACGAAGAAGTTGAGCTGGGACGGGAACTAAAACTGGGACTGCGCAGAGGCAGTCGAGCAACATGTGCGCCGCTTTGTAACGCCAATTATGTGCCCATAATTCGAAGGCATTGTCTGAGCAGGCACAAAAGACTAAGCGAGCCGAGCATTACACGCAGCAGCAGCAGAAGATTAGTTCCCAAAGAGGAGAGAGAGAGGGAGCAAGCGATGCGTAGCCAAGCGGTAAATGAACAGCTCACGGAGCGCATTTGAGCGCATCTTCAGCCCAGGTAGCAAAACTCACTCTCACTCACTGTTGCGATCAGTGTTGCCAATTCTTCTGTTCATAAAATAGCGAAAGTAACATATGAAAAACGCTAGAAACCGCCAGAAAATAAGGATGATAGCCAAAATATAAAGCTACGTTAGTAAAACAATATTTTTATTAAGTATTTTTGAGTAGTTAATTTCATCAATCATGCCCTATTCTGGTGCACTTTGTTCTGCGAAAATTGTTCCCTCACAACAATCCCAAATGGTCAATGGGGCTGACCAATGAATGCGTCGTTTTTTTAGAGACAGTCGGAACAAACGTTATTTTGTTCGACTGTGAAAACGCAGATGACGAAGACTTATAGTTGTTTGTCTTGGCATGTGCTTGCAAATCACAAAGTTTCGCATTAATGGTACATTTGCAATATTTTCATTTTAGATCATCGGCTGCATCTAGAGCTAACCAATTCTTAAAGAAGGAGTTATAAGTCTTGGGCATTTTAACTGCCCCACACGATCGTTTTGGAAATTGTGAAATACACAGATGGTCATGTATATCTAGTATAAAACTAGTAAAAACTATAAATCGATAAAAATGCAAAGATCTTTTGGCATATCGATGTTTTTTTACCATTGCAATGCAAAAATACTGCAAGGTTTTAAAGTGTGGCATAGTAAAACATAAAAATACACAAAAGTACCAGATATTTTTAAAAAACTAAAGTTCCATCAGGTTTGTTTTGAAAATAGCTAAATTTCCCGCTAGCCGCTAGTTTTCAATTTATCCCGCATTTTGCTTTTGAAAACCGTCAGATCTAGCGGGGAAATAGCTAAATTGGCAACGCTGGTTGCGATCACCAGCGTTCTCTCGCTCTCATTCGCTCTCTCTCTTGAGTGAAGTTCGAGCCGAGCTGCCTTCGGCTGCCTTTGCGGCGCTGATCGTTAATCAGTTTGTTTGCAGACGTCGACTACGTCGGTCGTGAGCTCAGCGCCGAGAGCGAGAATTACAAGATAAAAGCAACAGCGAATCTGAAGTTAAGAAGCAGATGAAGATAAAGTTGGCGATAGAGTGAAAGTGTGCCGCAGTTAACAAACCGAGTAGCCACAACAACAACAACAACATACAAGACCATAAAAAAAAAGAGATACTCTCCGTGTAATTGAGATACTTTAGTTGAATAGTAGTTATCTATTTTACGCACACCCAATATAAGGGCAATATGGAGAACCTGCCGCACACATTAAACTACGAGCAGTCGCGCGATTTGCCGCTTCAGCAATTTATCGGTGTCGCCCGGCAGATATTCGAGGCCAGCAAGAACAAGAATCAAAACAGTGATAATACGGATAGTGATATTCTGCAAAAGATTGGAGCAACAATCTTCAATTCAATTCAACTGAAGCATCCCACACTCAACGATCAACCACTCGGGCACAATTCCAGTGAAGCAGCGAACATGGATTTCGACTTCCAAAATCGTGTGGTCCTCGATAGCAGCAGTGTGAATAAACTGCAGGAACAGATCGAGTACGACAAGTTCATGAACGAGGTGTGGATCGGCATTGTGTTCACGCTAATCTTAATCTCGATGGTATTCTGCATATGCTCGTGCTTCCTGTACCATCAATTTCGTACCTGGAAACGCAATTGTAAGTATATATTCAACTGTTCGTATAGAATTCCAAAGATCTGACGAATTGCCTTTCAACATAATCTCGCATTGATATAGTCAATATTATTGATTAGACGTTATCGCAACCATGAGTTATTTTAGTTGGCCATTTGATTAGTTCTACCAACATTTCGATCGTGGTCTACGTGATATTCGCAACATTGTCGCCATAAACTAGACTAATGAATCAAGAACATTCTCCATAAAGTTGGCTAATGAATGGATCCATTCATGGATGACAATTATCACAAGGGTGATAATTATATAGGTTACATGAGATTCCTTCACTATTCTTCAATATCTATGCAAATCATAGAGACTGAACTAAGTTAAATGGGGTTAAATGCAACGATTAACTTCGGGTTAAATAATAATGTCAACATTGAGTAATATCAATACGTAAATTGACTTCAACTCAGGTGTTTTGTTGCGAATTTGTTTTGCTAAATGCTGTCGAATTTTCACCGCTCTTCATAGAACTTTCTCAAGGTATTTCGGTGTCAGCGAAAATGATATCACAACAATAGCCATCAAAATATAAAAAAAAATAAATAAAAGTAGCCCAAGTGCATTAAACCAGCGTCAAGGCAACGACAGCAACAACAACAAAATGTGAGCCATAAACAACAAAATGTTTTAACAATGAATGTGCAGCGCATACATGTATATTAAATAAATAAATAAAATATGTAGATGCAGATCAGCCGCACCTAAATAAATAAATTCAAAGTTGAGCAACTATTACAAAATAAATTCAATAATAAAATGTTGCGTGCAGTTAAACGGAGAATAAAACTGATTAGCTGCATATACTTAAATACATTTTAAAATGTATAATTAGATTTGCATATTTATTTAATTGAGGGACTACCTCAATACGCTTTTGTCATATTAGTACTATTCATTCATTAAAATGCTTGAACAGCTGTGGAAGTGTTTATCTTTGTGATATCTTTTCACATAGTTGTAACTCAAATTAGGTCAAATTACAGGGCGATTACTTTTAGCACAACCCACATAAATGCAGCTTAGCTAATCAACAACTTCTCTCTCTTTCTCTCTTTTAAGATCACAACAATGCAAATGGCTCGACGCAGTGCACAATTGTTGATATCGAGGCATTGAAACTGCGACCCGATGTGGAGGATCCGGTACCGGAATACACATTGGTATCGGGTCTGCCCAGCTATGAGGCCGCCTTGGAGCTGTTGCATAAAACGCCGCAATCGTCGTGTTTGATTGTCTATCCAAGCGTGTTTAATGTATTCAATAAGCATGAAAGAGCGAACACGGCAGCAGCAGCAACAGCAGCAACAACACCCACGGCAACCACGGCAACAATAGATGCCGTTGCTGGGGAAGCGTCGTCGGCAACGGCGGCAACTCTGTCACAGACAGCCGCATTGTGCGAGGCAACAACACCGCTGCTTTCAACAGCAACAACAGCGGCAACAGCGATTGGCGGAACAACAACAACAACAGCAACTAACACACCCACATGCGAAAGCATTAAGCCCAATTTTGTGCCCAGTTATGCCGAAGTATTTGGCTTTAAGACGATCGATGAGAAGAAAAAGTCAACGAAAAGCCAAGACGACAAATGCTAAAGCTAGTTGTTCTGCATACATTTCAGGAATATCTGTTAACCAAATGTGTTCTGTGATAATAATTGTTGCTGTTCCCAATATCATATACAATACTTAAGTCTAAACTAAGAGCTGTGATTATTGATTATCGAAAAGACAACTCGCAAGAATGCTTAAATAATATTTGATGGTAAAAGCTTGTACCTAGTTCCTAAGTAGATCATAATAAATTATACACTACAAAAATATACAAATTATTCCAAAAAAAAAACCCTTTCTTTTCATTTACTTTCACTGCCATCGAACTCTTGTTATCATTGAGATGACTTTCAACTTGAATAAACGATTTGATTGACAGCACACAGCAGCTGATGCCTCAATCGCAATCAAAACTCAGTCACAGTTGCAATCGCAGTTGGTCCTTATCAGACATTCTGTTAGCAACCCCGTCAAGGGATTTCCCAGCTCAATTCTTTGTTGTGCTTTGTGCCAGCAAACTTCCGAGACGAGATTGAGACAGTTGCAACAGATTGAGAGACAGATAGATAGCTAGCTAGAGATGCAGACAGTCTGAATTTGACATTGAACAAAGGACGTGCCACGTGACTACTACGACGAATAGTATGAATACTAACACTGCACTCGCTTCAGTCATTTGTTTTGATAAGCTCGCTGTCAGACTATGCAAATCCGTTCACCGAGCTCTCAATTGAATCCAACGTGAACATAAATAATGATACACACTAGCTGCTAAAAATATTTATTGCAGTTTACACTCAGGTGCCGGTTAAAAAAACCGCATAAATAGAAATTAATTGAATCTGTAATTAGTCGCGCTTCAAATGATTGATAGACATTACAAAGAAATAAATCAAACACAATAGTGTTTTGAATAGCTAAGGTAATAATTTTACCTGTTGATTGCGAGCCCAATAAAAAAATTACAATAACCAAGTGGCGACAATGACAAAGTTGTGTGAACAGTAGCTAAAGCTGTTGCTAACATTTAAAATGGAATTAAGGGTAATAATATTCATTTAACTGCAATTCCGATTAAAGTGATAGTCTAGAAATAAACCGAGTTATTAAAGGAGATTAGCGTTCTGAAGAGATTTGTCATAATTAATTCTAAAATTATAAAAATTGCATTCTCTCAGTAGCAGATCTTATCGGCTTTGCTGCTCATTTGTAAACATCGTGCTGCAATTTTATTTGTAAAATAATATTCATTTCGATTATCAGTTAGTGATTTTTGCAGTCGAAATAAATGGCAGCGTTATTGTTTATGGCAACAGCAATTGGCAAACAAAATCGTAAAGCATTATTTAAAAGACCTCGCAGTGTATAAATGAATAGTTATTGCCGGCCGGGTGATAAAACACCGCAATCGTAAAGTGGCAAATAAAAATAATTCACTTTTGCAACTTGACTTTCAACTGAGGCGTGGTTCTGCACTCATTTGCAGCACTCACTATTCACTACTCAGTCAGTCAGGGCTATTCACTTGAACTGCATGCAAAGAGAGGCGATAGGTGTTATTAGCATATTACTGACATTCATTTTTGTTGGCGACACTTTCGAGACGTGCCAAACAATATATTTTAATTGTAATTTCTGTAATTTATGACAACTCTCAAGTTTATGATCAGTCTCACGAGTTGAGTCAGCTTTCTCAGTTTCTCAGTTCTTTCCTTCTCAACGATCGATTAGCGAAGCTTTTGTTTTTTTGCGGCCAACCAGAAAAAATAAGGAAAAAGTTGTTAAATTTTTGTTGTGGCGCAGCAATGTGTGCAAATTATTTCATTAGCCAAAATCGAATTCCGAATTTCGAAAACAAAACAAAACAACGCAAAAAGTAAATTTCGAATATGTTGCGCATGCGCGTGGCTATCAAAGCGTGGCAAGTGCTTATAATAAATCAAAGCACGTTCGGACATGCCTCCAAAAAATATCTGGTTGTTCTCTGACAATGTTAACTTATGAGAGTTCTGTTAACAACAGTATTGGCAAATTTTAGTCCCCTACATCCCTAGACATTGACATATTTCATCATCTCTGATAATGTTAACTGAGCTCAGAGCTTACTTCTTTGGACATTCTCATATTTCATCATCTCTGTTAACGTAAGTTCCCATAACAGAGTTCTGTTATCAACAGCATTGGCAAATGTTATTCCTCAATTCCTCAGCTATTCTCATATTTCGTATTGGTTCTACAACTTTAGTATGTTAATGAAGAATAAATAAACTGTTCTCTCTAATTGTGAATCGTCACAAGACGAGTAAATATCGGAGATGTGAAGTGCGTACTTGAGGTTGCTTGCTAATGAGTTTTTGTTTATGCAAACTAATTGCCAAGCTAATGGATTGAATTGAAATGGCTTATACAATATAATAAATAAATAGATATATATGTAAGGGCACAACTATTAACACCTTAGTCACGCTTTTCGAACTAGAGAAACACACTATGCCATAATACCATATCATATCATGTCATCTTAAGAGTTCTCATTTGCATTTCGAACTGCAGCTCAAAAAAGTTTATTGCAAAATGCAAGAAAACATGTGTTTGCCGTTGAGCATATCAAAATATTATACAACATAAACAACATAATTAGCTTATAATTCAAATGAAATGCCCAAATTCAAATAGTCATGCAGATGCATAGAAAGCGCATCCAAAGGGCAAACAATTTATTAAAAAACCATCTCATAGATGCAGATGTGGTGAAAGTTTGCCCTCTGGAGAGTTGTTGTTGTTGTTATTGTTGTTGGATTGGGCCAGGCTAATGAAACGAACAATTTATTAATAAAGAAAAAACATGCACATTAGCCCACGGATTGTGCCTCGAAACGGAATTTAGTTAAATGAATTTTCAATTAAGCGCTAAATCCATGGGCCCAAAACTCTGGAATAACCACAGACGCCCCGCCGCCGATATATGAAAGTGAAAACCGGTCGAACAACGAAATCGAACAACGACTCCAACGACGCCGACGACGATGGCGATGACGACGACTCCAAATACAAATCCAAAAACTGAAACCGAATCCGAATCCGAAATCGACGTCATACGCAATATTTGACCCACTTTTCAGAAGGCATTGCAAAAAAGAAATAAATACAAAATAAAATACAACAGCAAAAATCGCAAGCCAGTTTTTCAAACGGTTCACATTAGTCTCCCCCAGAAGCAATGTACATAAATAAATATATTTACACGAGAACAAAACCATTTGTATCGAAAAAAATATATGGAGAGTGGAAAAAATACTCGTATAACTGTAAAAACTTTATATAAATATTTAACAAACGGAGCAAAAACCTCATAAATATTGTTAAGAGAGTCTATTAAACAAACGTTTATTTGGTAATTCGCTTTTGATTTTAAACAAACTAATTGAGATATGGTTATTCCAGTTTTGAAATATTTCAAGCAGCTTCAAAATGATTAAGCTAAACATATATTTCGCAACTTTTAATTAGAATCAAGTTTATTACCCAAAATATCAAGTTAATTACCGAAAATACAAACTCACCAAACTCCTAAGAAATTTCAAATAAACTAATGCAAATATTATACAGTTTTCAGATCAACAGCGAATGTGATATGTATACTCAAAATATATATGTACATATATAGAAATTTTTAAGCAACATAAAATTAAATCATAAATATTTAATGAGGAGATTATCTAAATTTTTTGTAATTAAGAATCCAGTATCTATCAAAGATAATAAAAACTGTTGAGCCTATCAGAATTTAAAGAATTTGAAATTTGTGTGAATTTTTGCCAATCAAAAAAGTCACAATGAATCAAAGTAAAGCTTGAAAAAATTTTTTTTTGGAATAACAGCAATATTAGCATACATTTTTATGATGTTTTCGCAGAAAGCTATGATTTATTGGCATAAAAATTTTAAAAAAATAGTAACATTTTAACATCAATTTCGCTATAAAAATTTTTATCAAAAGTAACACAAAATTGCGGAAAGAGTTGAAAAGAATTTACACATTTTTGTTTAAACAAAATCCAGCTGTATCCGCCTTGTGGCATGTCTTGTGTCATTTCACTAAGCTCTTTAAACAATTTTTATTTGGATTCGCATTAAAAGTCACACTGCCTTAAAATGTTTGCGCCTCGTGTCGAGAATTTTTTTTAAAGTCTTGCCGTAATTTAGCTTTGAAATATTTATCTCTTCCCATGCGACTTGGGCAAACATCATCACATTTTACATGGCTTCTATTTTACGACCCCGAAAGGTGAATGAAAGGTTTGGCAAAATACAACAACAACAACAAAAGAAAAAACCAAAGACACAAAAGTAAATATGGATGAAATAAAAGGCAAACGCTATAAAGATTTTGTCTATTCTGATTTGTTTGCCTTTGTAAAATGGCAAGACAAATGCGGTGCTCGAATAAATATTTGTGGCGCATATTTACAGTAGTAAAAGCTCGAGAACATTGCCAACGTTCATAACAGCGTAGAAAGACGGTAAACAAGAGTCAAAAGAACTAATAACATACTAGTTATTTAAATAATATACCACATCATAGTAAATGAGCTATGAAAGATATAAATATAAGTATGAATCTTATGTGCTTAGCAATCACTGAGTTGAACTTGGACTTGCAAATATACTCATAAATTCAGCGTGGGTCAAGTTTGACATGTGTATAAAATTGAAAAAAATACTAAAAATTGAATAGTAAAGCTTATAAATATTTGCTGTTTGTTTTAGTAAACAACAAACAGAGATAGAGACGCGAGAACGGGAACCAAAATCAAAATGCAAATAAAACTTAGATGATGCGGAGTTATGAGCGCGCTGCTAAATGTTCGTCCGACCTTAACTTGAATCCGCCTCGTAAAAAATAGAACCAAATGTAGACAGAAAGAGTGGTGAGGGAGAGAGATGGGGAGAGGTTTAACTGTTGCTATCTGGGCGCTTGCATCAGACGACATCAAAGCGCAGCAGACGGAATGTAAAAAGGGTTTCCCAGCATCCGCAGACGCAGTTACAGATACAGATAGAGAAACAGATACAGATACAGATACAGCTATAAATGCAGTAACAGCTAGAGATACACAGATTGAGATACATGCACATATAAAGTAGGTTGCTCGCAGGTTTGTTTGGTTGATAAGATTAACGTGTTGCACACAGCCAACTCCAACTCTCCTCCTCTCTGTTTTTCTTTCTTTCCCTCTCTCTGTTGCTCTCGCTTGGAGTTTAGTGTCTTCTGCGTATTTCGCTGTATTTTAATTTTATGGCCCAAAGATTTTATTTTGTAACTTAATGTTTGTTCGACTTGGCTTCGCTGGAGTTGATGTTGGAGTTGAAGTTGAAATTGGAATTGGATTGGATTGGAGCAGCAGGTTGTCGCCAACCAGATTTCAACAGAAATACACTAAAAAAGAGAAGAGAAGAAAAAAAGAAGAACAGATGGGATTTGCATTTTATGGCCCCTCTTAATTGTGGCTATTTGTAGTGCTTAGAATTGGGGTATTTGTTGTGACAACATTGGCTTACAGCACACATAAAGCCCAGGATTATGTCTCAGCATACTTAAGCAAAGTCTAAACATAATAACTAAAGTCATCTCATTAAAGTGGAAACTTATTTTAAGTAGCAACTTCTACATTCTGTATTCTACTCGCCAAACATTTCACTCGAATGCGCTGCACATCGATTGGGTTCACTTGATTTGCTAATAAATTGGATTAACACTGCAAAAGTGAGCAAATGTTTATCAATTAAAAACAATTTGAGGAAAATTAACACGACAAGAGGAAACTGAAGTGCCGAGATTGTTAATTGTTATAATGAGAGAGGTTCACTTAGTCGCAAGTTCAAAGTACGTTCAAACAAAAGACAATTGCTTAAACATTGAAACAACTAACTATTATGTGGAATTTAGAGAATTGCTCAGCCATAAATTGTAGCCGGTTTGCATGGATCAGACAATGTCACAACTTCCGCAAGAATCTTAACTACACGCAACACTGAATCCATTGTGCAACTAGGAAACCAGAAACGTCTCTATGCTCGTCTTCATCTGCGTGTCATAGTTTGTGTGTTCTATGGTTTCAATAGTCCACTTCTATTTGTAGACTGTCCTACAGTTTATTGGTCTACTCTGTGGGTAGTGAAGTGGAGAATGAAAAAGGTGCCACCTCTCTGTATTCGCATGGTAGCACCTGAAGACCGCACAGACTACCACACAAATAGATGCTGAACTGTGGTCAACACTAGAGACAATTGGCTATTGTCAGATCTGATCTGTGCATTTGACTTCGATTGGTTTTTCTAAATAGATGATGCTAGGTATGAGTTCAACCAATAATCTCCATAACTTCAATTTGAATTGTGGCACTCATAAATTGCCCCCACTCCCTTTCTATTTTCCATTGCTTTTGCCTTTGCCTTTCTCAGTCGCGCTCTTTGACTCTTTGTCATATTATTTTTATCGCTTGCATATTGTTATGACATTCGTTAGACTTCTTTATGTGCCGCTCTCCCAACTCTAACTCCGTTTGACTTTTCATTGATAAAGTTATCAGCCTGTGGCTATGGGTCTCTGTGACATCACGGTTCCGTTCCATTCACTTCCATTTTCCATCGCTTTTCTTAGTTTTCTTTCGCTTGACTGTTCTGTTTAGTTTTTCGTTGTTGTTGTTCGTTTCTCGCTTTTCTTTTGCTTCCTTTGGTGCTTTGTGGTTTCGCTCACACACACAAACACAACCGTTTCCTTTATCAACTGCGCCACGGCAAAAAGGAAGTATCTTCGTATCTTTAGAGAGCACTTTTTATCTGCCGTTGCCTTTTGTCCAACGACATCAACAACAACAGCAACAACAACTTGCAACAACTTCATGCATATATGCGCTTAGCTGATTGCACTCCGGGGAGTTTTCCTTTCATAATTGGTACAAATTGTGTTAGCTCTTTGATATTGAAAACTGAAACTGAGCATTTTTCCCAGGCTCAAGTCGTTGATAGCACTTATACAGAAGATAATACACTGCAGATCGTTCAGCAATATGATATTGAGAATCCCCAAGGTACAATTTAACTAGCAAAGATAAAACCGCATATCATTTGAGGAAGAAAAACAATAGATACAGTTTGTTATACGCCCTGATCAATTTACATTTAATTGGTAAATTCGAATTCATTTAATTGATTCGCGTTTTAACAATGATTAACAATAATGTTGCTGTAAATCACGAATTGAGTTGCAGATGTTCAGCTTATCAATAAATGATAGCTTCGTGCGCATTTTTCGAAATCGTCATGAAATTAATGTTTTTAAAAATGCGGCAAAAAAGAACAATAAATAAGCTGTTGATTTACTTGTCTAATCAATTCAATCATGTCGATGTCATTGTCAATAAATGTCTAAAAGTAGATTAAAGTTTGTTTGAAGACCCCAAGTATCGCATCCTAGGTAAAATCAAATGAATATTGTAGACAAGAGATAAGAATTATTCGATTTTTATGTTTATTTTAAAACTTGTTTTTATTTTACTTATATATGAAAATAAATAATTAATATATATTCTACACTCAATAAAATGAAAACAATATTTCTTTGAACTCTGTCCATAATTCCGGGTGAATGAATTATGTGCGAGAGTTTCGGTTTAATCTCTGAGTATATATGCTCGTATATAATAGGAAATTTATGATGTACTTAAGATGTCAACGCCTTCTTCGCTAGAAGCGAGAATTAAGCACTAAAATAAGAATAAGAAAAGTTCTCTGACACTTGTCGCACTTATCGACAACTAATTCAAATATTTCATTTATTAATGTTGTCAATTGCTAAGAAGAAATCGATGTTTCAACCATTAGCTAATTCATTATGGCTAGACAAAGAGTTTACTATGCAAAAATAATTAGCTATATCCATCAAGAGTCAAGAGCAAATAGTCGCAACATTATGAAATCGAAAGGTTCTCTCATCCCACAACCGGTTTTTGGTTTGTTTATAATATGGCAAAAAATGGGAGAGCGAAAAAAAAATAAACATTTAACATGTCGTATAGCACCTCACCTTATCGACATTATCTACAATTATTTCGACTGTTTGTTTGGCAAATAAATCAACACTCACTCGTACACACGCTGAGACTGACCTGTGTCTAGAATTTGTTAAGCGTGTTGAATCTGTTTTTTCTGTAGTCTTTTTTTGTTTTATTAATATTATGTGTAGTTTTGTTGTATTTTCCTAAATCGTGTTTACTGCGCACATTTGCGGCTTGAACTTGGCATTGTTTACTTTGGATCGTCATTCATTCATTCAGAAACGGATCTTCAGATCTTCCTAACTTGTTGACATGGTTTTTCAAATGGGATTTGTTTGTACATCGCTTTACGTGTATTTAAATTTTCAATACTCTCGCTCTCGTGTGGTTTCGAGGTTTGCTTATGGTTTTCATGTGTGCTCAACAGAACCAAAGATTGATTTATAGATATGCGTGATTTTCAGCAATGATTACGGTTTCGCCTGCAAGTTTATTCTTATGAATGGCAAGCCAATGTTTAACTTCATCTATAAATAATTTCATCTATTCTATTTAGCTAACTAACTCTAATTACTATTAAGTGCTTAAGTAATTAGTAACTGTTGCTGTTAAAAAGAAATGGGTTTCGTTCGTCACACATCTGTTGCTGATCTTAGCTTTATAATAGTTGTCATACGAATATAATCGCCAGATTCTCATACGAGACGAAGTTATATACGAATATGACTACCCAGTTGAATTTTAATTGAACAAATAAACAATTTAACATCCCAAATAAAGTAAATAAAGTTATTAAAAAGAAAAATGCTTATTTAAATTTGCACTCTAGGGTTAAATACATACAAGCAAAGGCACAGAAAGTAAGCAGTAGTCGCAGTAGTCGATTTAACTGATATTGCATAAAGAAATTCATTTCGTAAGTAATGTAAACAATTTAACGATATAATGATTTTGTGATAAATTCTTATTAACACTATCAAATAGCTTAGATTACATGACTTATTACCATAATACAAACTAAGTAAAGTATATATTTGTATATTAATCGCAGATAATTTCACATTCAAAAACTTTGTAATAATTTGTAGAATATATTATAAATCTATTGTCGCCGATATAATAATAAAATATTAACATAATTTTATAATCTTTGCTGATGTGCGACTCATATTACAATTCCGTTATATAATTTTCCCTATTAACGTATAGTTATTCATTACCAGTATTCGTAATATGCAACAAACTAAACCTTTTGCAAGTGATTCAATCTATTTTGGGGTAAGTTCACCACTATATTACGTGCGTCAAGCATTTCCTTTTTTCAGATGATTCAATTCGATTATGTCTTCGGTTACTTTAGGAGCACTTCCGAGTAACCCACATATCATCTAACATAACAGCTAAATAGTTAGGCTCAGAGTTTCTCACATAATTCACGACACACTCACACACACATGACACAACAATCTCAGCCCACACACACCTAAGTACTACACCACACACTGATTGAGATACGTGTTCATCAATGAACTCTGTCTGTCTGTCTGTCTGTTTTTTCGTCTGGCCAGGTCTCAGATTTTCTCATGCCTTTTGTCTCCGATGGCTGTCTGTGCGAAATTACTTCCGTTTTGCTGCAACTGCAAAGTGTCATTGTTGCATCATGTCTGCCACTCTACCACAGGCTCTGCCACTTTTGAATACGGGGACGGGATTGCGATTGGATTTGCTAGTTGAATCTCTTCGTCAAGGGAGAAAGGCAAATTGTATGCAACATTGCGCTTTTTTTTTGCTCAGTTTCCTGATTACACTCACTGTACACCCCCTCTCATATATTCCTTGTAAACTCTGTTGTTGTTGTTTCACATATGTAGGCCTTTTGTTTACCAACCTGTTAGCCCACAATGACAACTCATCTGGTAATTTGAGCACGTAAACTGAGACATTAATGCCACATATGAGAAATATCGTTTACCTTTTTCCTCTTTTTCTTCTTTAATGCATCTTTTGACAGTTTCGTTTGAACTGGCTCACATGTTATTATAGTTATTATGTAAGTGTTCTTAGTGTGTTTTCCAAAAAAAAAAATAAAACAATTGAGAAGTGATGAGCGAACGTTCACATGACAATTATTTGTCATTTTTTTCTGGGATTATTTTGACATATTGTTCCTTCTTTTAAATAACTCAACTGCAAATGAAATCGCTTTTAGTCAAATATTTGAAATATTTTTGCGATTTGCAATATAAAATAAACGTGTTATAAAATAATTTTGGAATTTAACATTTTTAATAATAAAACAAAACTGCAAACTGTCAAAGACTTTTGTAAAAATTATTTAGAGTTCAAGCTTCGTAGTCAACGATTTTCATGGCTATTAAATAATTTGCAATATTTATTGCACACACAACTAAAAGTTGCAATTTTAGAACATTTAAAAAGCCAATTTTGACATAAAAACTTGCCAACAACTGGCATTTAATGATTTCTTACTGCTTAAAGAAAATATGAAATAGATTAACAAACAACTTAAGTTTTCATAGAAAGTTCACAAAGTGGAGCATATCATATAATACTCAATTTAATGGCAAAGGCATTGAATTGCATTAAAGTTGTTCAACCCTTTCAGTTAAAGTTCTGTATCAATGCAGTCATCACTTTCATATAATTCGACTATGGCTTAAAACCCCTTCTCTCAGACTTCAACACCTTCAGTAGCTGCTGCTCAGCCCCATTAACCACATTTGGAATTCAATATTTGAAAGCCACTCCATTCCCCCACCTGAGTCGGCTATTGTCAATGGCTTTTGCTGATAGTAAAAGACTGGAGGCAACTGCTACGCCCACTTGGACACGCCCCTGACTTCGACACCGCACCGCACTGCACCGCATCGCGTACAACTTCACTTGTCAATTCTCAATTTCAAACTGCAAACGAAGCGTAACCAAAGTTTTGCATCAACTTCAACTTTAGCTACAACTGCAACAACACCAACAGCAACAAATGCAACTCAAGACTTGCCACCTTGCCAGGTGAGTTAATATTTCTAATTGAAAAAGGCAATTTGTATGCGGCGAACCAATCGGGAACCAACACCAGGGAAGGGAATGAAGCAAAGACCCAAAGCGAGACAGACAAAAGCACTCAATATAATTAAATTGTAGTCGGGCACAGAGAGCCATCACCATCACCATCATCATCGTCCACCTTCTTCTCAACTGTGGAGTCTGATTTCAGTTTCGATTTTAGCATGCGACGGTTCTTCAACACGCGACGCTTCATTCTAAGCGGCAAGAATAAAATTAGCATTTTGAATCCATGCAGCAGCTGCTCCCCCCGCTTCTGCTCCACGCTTTACAAGCTGCTCTTTCTATGCATGCTCTGCATGCTGGTCATGCTGCTCTCGGAACGCGATGCAAGTATCAACAATGTTGCAACTCCCCCGGCAACCCCGTCACCGCGCATCTTCTGCATCATCTCCACGTATGGCTATCGACAATCCACCACCGCCATTCACATCAAACGCACCTGGGCCAACCACTGTGATCGATTCCTCTTTGTCAGCGATGATTCCCACGAGGAGATCGAACCTGCCGTATTTCTCAAAGTGCCGGACAAGTGGCATCAATACCGTGCCCACTTGGAATACGTCCACAGATATCATTTCGATGAAGCTGATTGGTTCCTCTACGCCAATGACGATAAGTTAGTCAAGCAAATCTTCTAACATTATTACTTTTATTATATATTAAATGCTTTCTGCAGCTTTGTGGTTGTGGAGAATCTTCGGCATATGCTGCAGTCCAAGAACCCAGATGAGCTTGTCTACTTTGGCTGTAAGCTGAGATCTCACTCAAATCAGGTGAGCACTGAACACAGAAGAAGAACTCCATTATACTTATTTAATTGTCTGAATATTATCTATATCCAACTTACCCATTTAGTATTTTCAGTTTTTCAGTTCGTTTGTCTTTTTTGAGCCTAATTTAACAATTTCATCCAAAGCGAGTATTTAAAAAGTGCAGCCTACATTTAAGTTTAAAATACTTGATTTTATAAGGAATTTGTTTCCAAACATTGAATCATTCAATGTTATGGTTTCCCATTTTTCTCTGCTTCTACTTCAATTATTTTTAAATTATTTGCAATTCTTTTATCTAGAAAGTCTTACTTCCGATGCCATTATCAATATTATCAGTTTGAACATTTTTCCGGTGTCTCTTTCTCTATCTATTTTCTACACTCACCAATACTTACTTTTCAATATGTGTACATTATTTCAAGTTATAACTTTTTCTACATTCAATATTTTCAAGGTCTATATGTACGATCGCGCTGCCATTATCTTTAGTAGCGCCACTCTTCAACGGTTTGTTCTTCAAGCACTGCCCGATGAGTCGATTTGCGGATCAGGGGAAATGGGAGGCGCTGCAACTGAAGAATTGAGTCGTTGCTTGAGCAATATTAATGTTCAGGCTGGCGATAGTCGAGATCATTTGGGCCACCATCGAATACTTCCATTACAGCTCAAGGAACATCTGAATATTCCACTAAATGCTTCGCTGGAGCTGCACAAAAACTTCCTAGATCGCTCTTACTATCATGTTGAGAATGTAAGTTTATAAATACAATTAAAATCAGTTTTCTAACCAATTATGTTAAATTTCAGAACCAGATACCAGTTTCAGTGCGGTATATCAGCTCACATATCGAATATATGCCAGATGCATATAATCTCTACTATATGATCTACCAAGTGAAACAGTTTGGATTGCCCCCTGCTAACAATTGGCAGGAAGCAGACGAAGAACAGTTCAATTTAGATGGAAATGTGTACAATTAAGTAAATAAATTAAAAAAGCAGTTCCGTAAATGTAAACAAGTAAATAAAAAACTTTCCTTTAGATCTGTATTCAACTTTTAATCAATATTACATTCCTAAGTTTCCGGCAAATTGCTCCAGAAGTCTTCCAGTCGCGTCTCATCCACATACCCAAAGTTCCATTGTTGTCGTTGGTTTGTGGAATTACAAATATTAGCAACAATTTTATGCTCTGCAACTGCTGCCTCCATACAACGCTGATCGGCTTTACTCTGTCCATTGATCAGTTGCTTGGAGTTGGAGTCGTAGAACCAGAACTGATTGCCAGCCTGATGATGGCACTGCCAGAGCCAAACATCAGCCTGAGGCTCTCGCTCCTGCAACTCAAGGCAATGGAAACTGGAGTGCAGATCACGAAAGAAGCTTAGACTCCACTTCTGCTGTTCTTTGGGATACATGAGGTCCCTATCGCAGGGCAACAGCTGAGGATGTGTAGCTGATTCAGCTCTCTCCAGGCACAGATTGGGAGCAACCACGCTCTGCACTGCACCAAATGCATAGTCCACAGGTTCCTCCAAGGGATAAAGGGCAAGAAAGTCGCTGGCCAGATGATCGAGAAACCACTTGAATGGTTTGCACTGTAGGCGCTCGCGAAGTGCTTTTTGTTTGCTCAATGAACCCACCTTGATGTGGGTCAAATGAGGCATGTTCACATACAACTTGTCCTTATATTCATCCAGCCAGACTTCAGCCACACGTCTGTAGTTCTGCAAGCGAGAAATATTGCTAAGCCAATCTAGAGAAATTCACTCTCAACACATACTCTGCCCACAGCTTTGATGGCGCTCTCCGACTTGGTGTATTTCACATGGTAGTTGCCACTTCTGTACAAATGACCCACTCGGGAACAAGGCACTTCGAGCAATCGGCCACCGCAGAGCCAAATCTTGAGGCTCAGCTCGAACTGCTCAGCGCCCCAAATACGCAGTCCTTCATCGTAGCCACCCAGTTTGAAAAACCACTGACGATCGATGGCAAAAAGGCCGCCATTCATGATGGGATTATCGTGTGGCGCCGGCATAGCCGCCAGCTCCTTCTTTAGCAGTGGCAGCTGTATATAGTTAAAATCCCAGTCGAAGAAGCCGCGCGATGGCTTGCCACGTTTGTAGGCAAAGTTCTCGTAGTCTATGGTATCCACCACGGGTGTGGTGCAAGTTTTGTTGTTCTCCAGCAGCGGTGCGAGTAGCGGTGGCAACCAACCGCGTGTCACCTCCACATGGGCATCCAAGAACACCAGCACATCTTCTTTGGCCTTGCGCGCTCCCGTTAGACGCGCTTGCATTAGGCCCAACTGCTTTGGATGCCGCAGCTGGAGCAGGAGACTCGAAAATTGCTGCTGCAAGGTGTCCGTAAAGTTGTCATGATCACTGCCGTCATTCACTAAAATGATCTCCTTCAGCAGCTTGGGCGAAGTGCGTCTTCGAAGACTGCTCAGCGTACGCAACAATACGCTCAGCTGTTCGTTATACTGAACAATAACGACACTGATCGTGGGCAGCTTTTCCATTGGGTACTGGAGCTTTTTGCAGCTTTCGTGCGAGAGAGAGAATGCTTTTGTCAGTCTCCCTCTCTCTTATACGCTCTCTTCGACTCACCTGTGATGCCGCATGTCGTGCAGCGTTCGCTCTGGCGATATATGCTCTGAGAGCCAAGCATTGTAGCCCGTCTCCCGCTCGCTGCGCTCCATTGCCAACAGCTGAGCTTTGGTCCAGTTGCCGCTCGCCGCCCTCCCCATGGCGCCCAGTCCAGCGATGACTTCGTTGTCAGCCAGCTGACTGAGCTCAGTCTCTGTCTCTCTTACGATTGTTGTTGTTTTAAATGTCGTTGAAGTTTGTGTTGCCTGTGTCTTTCTTTCCATAATGTACAGATAGACAATAATATTGCAAATCGCTGCAAACAGCAGCAGCAACAGAATCGATTTTCGATGTTTTATTAACATGTCATGGCCCAACATATTTAATCAACAATTCTTAATTATTAACAATGACTACATTTATTTATATTTAGACTTTTTTGGAAGAGAAACACACTGCAGCTTACGTCGCGCACATTTCGGCCAAGACTGAAGGCTTAAAAAAGTCAAAGAGCGAGGTATAAGACGTATAAGATGAACTTATACGTCGTGAAAGTTTTCAAGCCAAGATTTAGTCAAGCTGAAGATGAAAGCTCGAATCCATACTAAAAGAATCAACTTGTTTTAATCAGTTAATATTTTACGAAGAAATGTTATAAAAATATTTAGTAAATTGGCTAACGGAACTATCAGAGCTTAAATGGTAAGAGTTCTTAGCTCTTAGCTAAAATATTTAACTGAAGTTACCTACAGATTAAAATTAGTATGAAAGACATTTGAAAGACAATAAAGAAAAATCATAATTTGTAGGAGTATTTATTGGCAATCCAACAATTCATCTTCTTTATTTTAAAATTATTATCTGTACCTTAGCATACATTTTTATAGAGTATAAACATGTAAGCTTACATAATAACTACAACAATATTCGGTATGATCAAAATTGAGCAAAAATAACAAAACTAATGACAAAAATTTAACTTCATGTCTTATTTGAATGCATCTTATATTTTACCAAAAATATCCGTCTCACAAATTCCATATTGGCTTAAATAGGTATGACTCCAAAGATCGATTTTCGCAATTTGATCAGTAGAGAGTTCTTCCTTGTATGACCCAACAATTCCACGGCGCATAAAACTATTAAAAAACAAGTAAGAAAGTTACAGTCGAGTGTGCTCGACTGTGAGATACCCGCTACCCATTTTTAATAAAGGCAAAATACTGCGATATTATTTTCAAAATACACCGAAAATACTAAAAAATATACTAAAAATATACCAAATGGTATGTTTGGTATATCGATATAGTACACCATTCAAAATATACCATAGACGGCACAATGTACCAGATTGTCGGCCAAAGCAACTCAGACCCCTAGTAAGTAGACGTTTTTGCCCATACAAAAGTATTTCTTTAATAACTTCCACAATTTTTATCTGATCGTAACCAAATTTTCAGGAATCATAACTACTATAGTAGTTATTGTATATACCAAAATTCGCATCTCTAGCTTTAAAATTACGCTTGGTATTCGATTTTTTTTGATTTGCGGGGGCGGAAGTGGGCGTGGCAAAAATTTGAAACAAACTTGATCTGCGTGCAAACATAAAAAATGCTGTCGAAAAAAAATTAGAGCTCTATCTCTTATAGTCTCTGAGATCTAGGTGTTCATACGGACAGACGGACAGACACACAGACGGACAGACACACAGACGGACAGACGGACATGGCTACATCGTCTCGGTTGCTGACGCTGATCATGAATATATATACTTTATAGGGTCGGAGATGCCTCCTTCTACCTGTTACATACATTTCCTGCCGGCACAAAGTTATAATACCCTTTTACCCTATGGGTAACGGGTATAAAAACGTTTTTAACAATATAAGATCTAGTTGATATATTGGCAGACAGAGGGAAACCAGCAGATAAGCATAACTGTGCTATATATGTACATAGTAACGGCTTTTTACGCTGATTAAATTGTATACTGATAAAATTATATATTGCCCGTTACACGGTCATCTATGCCAAGATACAAGATGCCAAGATGCTAAGATACAAACACTTATTTTCTATGCAAATAAGATATTAAAACTTACTCAAAGTCTTCTCGAATGCTGTTTTCTCTTTTTCTAATCAAGCTTGTCGGATTGAGAAATTCTTGTTCTGAAATATGAAGAATTTTAGACTTTTTTTTCATATTAAATATCAAAACTCACTTTTCATATTATCAAATGATAAATATTCCAAAAGTTGATTCATTTCACATTCTTTCAATTCATTTACTCCCAAGAACTTGCACAATCTTTGAATGACATCTTTCAGATCTCGCTTCATTTCCTCGTAGGTTACAAAAAATATGTTTGGATTATTCCGCATCCTCCAAAAGTCAATCACATGAGACCAGTAGGAACAGTAGAGCAATTTATCATTTAAAAACTCATCAATAAATGTATCTAGATCACCTTGCCACATTTTTATAGCAGTTGTAAAGCGAAAAGCCGATACGATAACATCTTTAGGATTGCGGGCAACGTAAATGATTTTGCGATTCTTCTGAAAAATCTGAAGTGGTAAAAGTTGAGCTGGTAGATGTGACTTTATCACACGTGGACTAATTAGATCATCTGCAGCTTTTAATGTATTAGGAAATTTAGCTGAATCATTATGCGCTGAGAATCTAAATTATTGAAATGTATTAAAATAATAGAGAAATTGTATTTATTTTATCTTATCACTTACTCTAAATATGGGCATCGTAGAAAACTTTGTTTGTTAGCAGCACTAACAAAGTCCAGATTGTGAAGTAGCATCCAAGCCAGCTCCTGCATCCAAGTTGTGCCGGCTTTCATAAATGTTACCACAAATACATCACTTTCTCGGGTGTTAAAATTAGAAATTAGATCAGCCCAGCCATCCATATAGCGTTCAGGCAATGTACACCAACGAGTGCTCCAATCCTGCTTCAAAGGCAGCCAATTGCCAGCAGATTCCCCGGATTCCTGATCATCAATGCAGCGCAACTGCATCATTGGTCTAAGGCACGAAGTCTCCAGAGGTTTACGTTCGTACATGGCGATGGTTTCGGTAGATCTGAAGGTCCAATGGTGTTTTCTAACCAAACTACAATTTTGAGTGGTGAGTGTTTTAAGATAAACCGTTTTAATATCATTGCAATAGTTTTTGAAAGATTAGATATTATATCTTTATATGTAGCACTCCCGTACTTTCGCATATTCATGTGGGGTATATTCTACACATGATTAAGATTGCGAGTACTTAACGGTTAATGGTTTAATTAAGATAATAAATCTTGAGAGATGAGAATTTATAATGTCAAAGTCTAAAGTCAAGATTCATTATAAATCAACAGCTAAAGTTTCATTATACAATCTCATATTAGATTCTGTCTAATAGATACATCACATTGATCTCATCAAATCAAATAATAACAATTTATTAAAACTGGGTTCGACATTTATAAAATATAATACTATTTACATAATATTAAATAATTTACAGTTTTGTCACCATTTGATATTACTATATTTTAGGAATTAATATTTGAGACACGATATGAAAACGATTGATTAATGCGGATGATGTGATAACTACGTAAGATAAAGAAACGCATTATGTATAATATTTAAATTAAATGGATTTGTAGAGCCGAATATGCTGTGATGTTATGTGATTGTAAAATGCCTTCACTTGCCCATATTCGTTTACAAACAGTTGCAATAGAATTTACATTTTGTAGATTCATTTAAAGGGTAGCTTACTACCCTTGGGTCAGGAGCTGATTCAGGACTCATTAATTTACGTAAAATCCACTTAACTTTTTGTCAAGTCCCGCAATAAATTCCACAACTTTGCGCCTCATCAAACGAAATGAATGTTAAAATCCAACACGAGTCAAAGTCAGACAATAGAATAGATAGAAATCTACATGAAGTATACGAGATGCTTGATTCGAGATGGCGACTTCACGGCGCCAGCAGCAATTTTGGAACATGTGGTGTTATGATGAGGCCGGAGACCTATCAACCCACCAACCACCCAGCCACCCACCACCGGGCGCACAGTGCAACCACCCCAAAATTCAACCTGAACAAAGGGTAGCTGAAGCTGCAGTAGCAAAGCAATTTTTGCAGGCAAATTCCCTTAAAGCTAGACCTGGAAATTACGTGCCGGCAGAGACAGCCTCATGCCAATGCATGGGGCATCATTTCAGGCAATTGTCAAACAAAACGAAGGGTGGCAGACGGATAAATTAGATTTTTACTTGCGCGCAATTGCATAAAGCCCAATAATCCTCAGAGGACCCAAGAGCGGGCGCTCGTCGCCGTAAATATTCATTGCGAAAGGGGGGCGTTTGAGCTTTAAGTTCTATCACTCAACTGCCGCTCGATTCTCCCTTTTCATTTTTTTCAAGGTCTATGCCAAATTTTGGGGCGGCAGCAATTACATTTTGCCACCCAACCAATGTCCTTGGCCCGTTACGTGGGCGAACTGTGTTTGCGACCTCCCCTAATCGCCCCCTTAGCTTTGAGCATTGCGCATTGAGCATTGGGTATTACACTCCAAGGGTGTCGAACTATAAATTATACCTTTTGTTGCAGTTTTCTTTCTGAATTAATGGGGAGAAAAGCAGCCCCTGCTAGTCAGCAAAAAAGATCTGTCATGTCTTTAATAAATGTTTGAATGTTTCGTTGCGAGATTAAGTGGATTTTCTTTTATAGCATGAGTAATGATCGATGCATAATGTCAGGTGTTAAGGGTGTAACTACATATTACTATTAGTATATTCCTAGTTAGCATCACGAAGTTTTCTGCTCCAACAAAGAATCCTCCATTCATCGCTTTGATTGGCAGCAAACTGCTGCTTGTGTTGCCTATAAATTTCAACTATCTGTCTCGGGTTTTCATAAACAACAAAACCTCGATTGCTTTTCAAAACTGCACTATGAATGCCATAAAACATTAAGAGCAGAACGGGATGTTCGGGGGGGAGAACATCAAAGCACCATCAGTTGCTCATTCTATGTCCACGCTGAGCGGACAACTCAAAGCGCCCACAATAAATTTCACTTATCAAAGTTTTCGCTGTCGCAGACCAAAAATCGGACATGCAAAAAGTCTAGGAGAATAGTGCAGAAGGTGGGTGGGGAGGAGTCGGAAAGGGATGTACTCTAAGGAACGAGAAACTTTATGGCAGAGATACTCGAAGCAGGCAAAAGCAAACGAAGGCAAAATTAAATGTCTTTTGTCAACAGCGGTTCCACTAAAGATGCTGATAGCCACAGAAAAAAAAGAATTAACTATGCGCGATTATGACATGATAGACCAATAGATACCCAATTCTGAGAAGTAGTGAAAAAGTTATTTTTGTAAAGAAATGTACAAAATTTGGTAACATGAAAGCATACGAAAATTGCATATCTAAATGAAGATTAATAATAAAACTTTCTTGGCCCAACATTTTCCGAAGAAATGGAAAAAAAACTTAATTCTATTGATATTCCTCTCTCTGCCTATTACTATTGAGTTACTCTATCTGCTCTAAAAGAACATTGTAGGAAAAGTATTTATGAATGCAAAATATATTAAAATAAGATTTTAAATATCGTGTTATGGATTTCTCTCAGCTAACTTATTAACAAAATTATTAAAAATAATCCTGTGATCCTTTTTGGCAATACAATTCATATTCATTCTTACAGGGTATGCAAAAACAGCAGACCATCATCCGAGAGTCCAGTACTTTGAACAATGACGCACTTTTTCAACCAGAACTTTGTCCACTTTGATATGCATTAAACAGGAATTGTCCGGCAGGCGAGGCAACTAGACTGACGAACTACAAACTAAAGAACGCCGCAACTGACGAATTGCCGAACCGACGAGCCAAGGAACTGGGAGAGACGGATGAAAAGGACTCCAATGGAGCGCAGAGCAATCTCAAACTGTGCAAACTGGCATCATAATGGGCCACTTATCATGGCAATCACTCAGGAGCAGTAGCGACTGCAGGCTGCAGGACGACAACCCTGTTCACTGGGAACTGGGAACTCAGCCCTCTTTGGATGCTTCTTTGCTTTGCTTTACTTCTTTTCGATACTCAATCGTCGTTGCCTTTTAATACTTTGCGCAAACACATTAAATGGAAATTTCGTGCAAGGCGAGACCAACAGCATGTTCCTCTCGAAGGGGGGTTTATGTTCCCATTCTCCCATCCTCCCACTTGGCGGGGAGAATGATACGCAGAGTATGCGAGGGGGAGGTGGAGAAGGAACTACTGGGCATGCAAAGTGCCGGCATTTGCGGAGCGAACGCATTTTTCATGTGACATTTGCAAAAGCAAAACAAACTTTCGCTCAAGCGACTCGACAAACCCTCAAAGGACTCTGCCAGCAGGATACGACAGTCAGCGCCCAGCTCGTGGTCCTGCTGTTTGATCTCTGTTCAGAGTGCTCATTGCACATTTGCCACTGTTTTCTTTCTCTGCTTTTTGCCCACTTTTCGGGACGAAATCCCTGTGTCAATGCGAGTGTGCTCCCAAAAAAAATTCCCAAACTGTGTGTTCTCTTCAGCTTTTTTTTCAAGTGTTTTATAAATAAAAATCCTGGCGCTTTTTGCTTGATATTCCTACACACACAGGGTATGTGTGTAAGACAAAGTTGGAAAAAAATTGAGTGCAAGGGACTGGGCACGAAATGTTTACTTAGAAAATTGCTCTGATTTGGTCAGTTCTTTTGGTCCATTCCTCTGGATTTCAATTGAAAAAATAAAAGTAAAGTTGAGGGTCATATCTTAAGTGGGAATTTGATATTGAATGATTGTTGAATTAGCAGATTAAAATTACGATTGGTTTGGAAAGGAGTACGATAGTAACATTTTTGTGATCAATAGAAAATTAAAGAGGATTTGTCCCATAAAAAATAAGCAAGATTTTGTAGAGACAGATGTATTTATCATGGAGGTATAAACAATGTATTAAAATAAGATATTTAGAAGTGGAGTAAGGCGGATTTCAGGGCAGATTTTAATGAATATTTAATAGTTAAAATATCACTACAACTGGAAGAAAAATTAAAAAACAATGTTATACGAAATTTTAGTGCAGATTTCTATCAAAAATTCAATAGAGGAACTGCCGACTGAAACGAATTGATAGCACTTTTATTTATAAGTCTCAATTTGAGCTAAATTTAAAGTTAATTTAAGCAGCTAATGAGTGATTGGAGCTGAGGCTGCCCGCGAAATTGAGAGAGAGATTTCACATCGTCTGCCATATCTTTGGTCTAATTAATTGTCAAACATTGCGCGCAATGTGACGTTAATAAATGTCAACTAAATGAGCTGCATGTACGCCAGCGAAGCGCAACGAACTCCCCGGAGTTGCATCGCAGACAGAGTGCGGCAGACAGAGCGACATAGCGACAGACCGAGACACAGATGCTGAGGCAGACAGGCTACTTAGTGGCAGCAATGCCAATGCCACATGTTGCAGCATCAGCTAAGTACAACGAAAACAAATGCAAACTATTTTAAGCCAAGTCGTCACTCTCGTCAGCTGGGGATGGGGAGCGGAGACGAGGAATAGTTGTTGCCACGCAGGTGTGACGATGCCGCTGCCGCTGCCGATGCTGCTGCTGCTGATGACGATGAGTAGCTGGCTGTTTACCAAATTAGATGCATTCGAATTGATGTACGTGCATAAATTACGCCCTGCCGAGTCCCAATCTCAGCTGTCTCTGCGAGTGTCTGTGTGAATGTGTGTGTGGTGTTGCAAGTTTAAATTAAATGTTTAACATTCAATCACAGGCATCGCCTTCTGTGGCCTGTAGCTGTGTCCTGTCTCCTGTCTCGTGTCTACTCTTCTGTCTCTGCTATCCAACCGTTGACAGTTGAGCAAATGAAATGCATTGTAAACTTTTCTATTTGCCAGACACACCACACACACACACACGCGAGTATACTGCCATATTCTAACCTATACATACACTCACACCTACACTCTGTCACTCTCACTCTCTTGTAATCAAGTCAACTTCCTGCCGGTTTTCACACTTTAATTTCCGCTCTTTATTGTTATAGTTTCTTGAGTTTGAGTACCCCGATTCATTCTCTTGTTTGAGTTGACAGCGGCTACGGTTGAAGTGGTTTGCCGATCTGTCAACTCAAAAAAAGGGTGGAAATAACTATTCGCTTGGGTTAGTGAAGCCAGCTTAGAGGCACGATTTACCACAAGTTCACAATGAAATGCACAACTTTGCTTGGGGTTAAACTGCAAGGAGTTGGGTTCTAACACACTTGGTTTCTGTGAAGTAAGCAAAGAATTTCTGGAAATTAATAGTGCTCCAACTAAATTTAATTAATAGTTGACGATCTATCCTTGCTCTGAATTACATATATCAATAATGCATGTTGTTAGGAAAAATTCTTCAGAAGGAATACATTTTCTATATGATATGCTGTCCAGGGGTTAGAATTGGAATGTGGTAGATTTAGTACTGAAGATTTTTTCGTATACAAATAAATTAAATGATGAAGTGGTTGTAGTTGGGAACAAGAAAAATAATAAAACTAAAAGAGGAAAGAATATAATAAAAGTATGGTTGAAAAAATTTGCCCGAATTATAATTGAAAACATGCTTCTCATATTATTGAAAGAATATTGTAAAAAATGTTCATAAAATCTTCGTTGCTTTTAATGGGACAAATAGTTATAATAATCATAAAGTATCTCAAAATTTGCTTAGTTAAGAATAAAATCTGAGAAGGAGTCGCTTCAATTGCATTAGTTAAGAATATAATATGAGAAGGAATTGCTCTAATTTTATGTGTTCAAAAACATTTGTTTGAAGTAGTATTAAAATTAGATATATAAATCATATTTTTTAAATTGTGATCCCAGAATATACATTTTTTCGCTTAAATTCTAAAAAGCATAGCTTCTATTGCACTTGCTCGAAAAAAAATGCTGTGCATCATCTGCTTATCATTGGCATATCATGGCGAATCGAATCTGTGCCCCGAGGCCAACAACCTTCAACAAAATGAAACTCTTGCAACTGCCACAGCAACAACTAAAGCGAAAGCAAAAGCAAATCTCTTTTTACCTTAGGTCATTTTCAGCATGACAGTCAAGGGTATAGAACCACACACACACGCCCACATTTACGCCCACACACACACACACACACAAAGACCTAGACTGGTTACACATGTATTTGCTTTACGTAAGCTTTTTTTTGGAAAGGGGAGGGAATTGGCAGCATGAACTGTAGAACGTGCTATAAATATGCGCTTGGGGTTAAATTCTATTTGAACTTTCTACTTACCTCTTGTGGCAGCATACAAAAAAGTAAAGATGAGAATTTCATTCGCACTTTCATTACATGTCTCTCTATTGCACCCTGGAGGCATTTGTCACCAGCCCGAACAGCATCAGAGTCAAAGACCTGCATCTGTCCAGTGCTCTCTTGATCTATTTGCATTGAGCTGCGCTTTGTGAACTTTGTGTAGAGGAAGTTGAACCAACAAGCCGTAGAGGAGGAACAGGAAGTGCTCTTTGACTTGCATTCCAATGCATGGATGCATATATAGTTGATAAGTCAGGCTTGCTATATAGGCGAACAAAGCCACGCAATTAGTTGGTAGCACGCCCCGAATTGAGGCGACTCATGCAACTCATTTCCCAGGTCGGCGTATTACAAAAAAAATAACGCCTAGTCACGCGGCAAGTTGCGCCTCGCATTAATCAGCATTGGCCACAGTGCATGTTGCAAGTGGTACGTTGCAGGTTGCAAGGTTACAGGCTGCAGTAGTGGCATGCAACTTGTAGCACACAAGATTAATTAAGGTCAGTCTCAAGTTCCTTCTCAGAAGAATGCCGCCTTCTCTAGTCATCTTTATCCACAAGCGACGTTCCTCTGCTTCCCCCGGGGGAATGGCAACAGGGGAGAAGGCGGGGAGCGTCTTGATGCATGTCCAATGCAGTGTAATGAGCGGGGGGTGGCATGGTGCACACATGTGTGTGTGCACCATATGTGGTCCTTGACCATTGGCAAAAGATGAAGGCGAAATCTAAGACGAAATCAGCACACAGAAGTCATCAAACATCATCAATTTAATCAACGATACAGCTCGACCACTGGGGCGTCTTTAACTCAAGCATGAGGCAAGCGCAGCTGAGATGACGGACAGGGAAGGGGGCCAAAATCTGGGGGTAAAAATTGCAAAGTCAAACTGCCCAGTGAACCCAATCGATGTGTGCAGGGAGGCTTCCAGCTTACAAGTAATTAAGGGTGGCAATTTTAAGACAAATCCCATAATCCATACAAGGAGTTTGAGGTGTTCCAAGTAGGCGGGGAAGGGGGCTGAATGCCAGTCAGGGGGAGTGTGCTTTTGTCCCATTGAAATACGTGATAAGGGCATTAATGATGCCACAGTCTGACACCTTACAAACGTACCCAATAAAACATGATGAGTTTCAATTATTCCATTGAGGGGGAAAACTTCATTGACGAGCCGATGATTTCACATGCACAAGTTGATGTCGACGTCTAAGTCGTCTTGCAGTTGAAGTTCTAATTGTTCCGTTTAGGCTGGCAAGCTGACAGTTAAGATCCCATTGCTTAATACCCTTATGGAGTTGGGCACAAAGAGCTGATTCCTCAGTCAATATAGTCTCTCTGTACACTAATGTATGAACTAATCTATCAACTCCGAAGCTCTTTTTACATTTAACTTTTATGAAAGGAACATAAGAGCAGGCTGAAATACTATATCTCAGAATTATTATAGAATCTATAAAATATATCATATAAACATTCTTTACTCATTTATTTCAAATATGCTCATTAGCAATGCATAGAAATCATAAATTTTTCGAATTCTGAATCAAGTTAAAGCTATCTTAGTAGTATTGAAAAAAACATGTTTACAAATGAGAATTCCAAATAAAATTATATTTAATGCCTTATAAAACACCTTGCTGAACTGAAGCTCAGGTGGAACTCTTATTTACTCATTTATTATATGTATGCTAGAACTGTCAATGAAACAATTAATCCGCAAAAAGAAATTCTTTCATCATTAGTTGTCTCTGCAAGTATGTTTGGCAATCCTTGCTGTTAGAATCCCACTGGACTAATTTCCTGTCTGCCAGACAGCCCTCTGCCCTGCCCCTAACCCAGTTTCAAAATTCATCTGCCTTAAAAACGCAAAAGTCGAGATCTAAGACAAAGATGATGCTTAATTCGCTGCAAAATTTGCAGCTGCAACTGGAACAAGAGAAGAGTCGCAAAAAAGTGAGAAGCGAAACATCAAATTAAAGCTGAAATATGTGTTCGAGAGATACAAGAACCTCATTAATTTGGCACGTAAATACGGGCAGGGCAAGGCGAAGAAGACAACCAAAAGAGTGAAGAGAGACAGAGAAGGAGAAGGAAGCAACCGAAACTGTAAATCAGTGCAATTAAATGCGACTTTTCAACAAAATGTAGCGAAAATTTATGACAACAAGCGAGACTAATTACCGTGGCAAGCAAAAACAAGTGCAGCGCAGGGGGGAAACAAACGAAGAGCCACTTGTGCTGGCCATAAAATGTTTTTGGCTAAAAGGCGCGACAATAAGTGCTAAATGAGTTGCACTAACATTAATCAAGGCTTTAATGAGCCACGAACTAGTTTTAGGTCAAGTCACAAAGGCGTCGCAAGCTGCCCAACTATCGCCATCATTATCATTATCATCATCATCATTATCAGCATCGTCTGAATTTGGCCAACAATACATCAATGTTAAAGTACCTGAGAGGCAGCCCACTTAACAAAACTGACAGTTCAGCTGCCACAATTTAGTCGATTAACGTCACAGACAGCAGACTGCAGACCATAGTTTTTTTTTTGGGTTTGTGTCTGGTTCTGAGGATCAAGCTGCGATCGCTGCAACCTGTCGTCATCAATTTGAAGAAGAACCAAAAAGTAGCAGATGTTTGTTGGCCCGAATACAAAAATCAAATAAGTAAATTGGATGGCAGCCGCAGGTAGCATAAAACGCAGCTCGAGGGCAGCTGACTTTTGACTTGGCCAATTGAAATATGAAGAGCTGCAGATACACAGATTTGGGTGCAAGGTAGCATGCCCCAATAGCAACTGTTACATGATATGTGGACAGATCTTAATCCACAAAACAAGGGAGAGAAAGATAGAGAGTGTATGGCAAACGCATAATTAAAACTCATTCATTTGGCTTATCGGTTGCATCAAATCTATTGATTGCCTTTCCAGGAACAAGCATTTGGCTTGTTAGTTAAAGCCAACTCCAAGGAGAAGAGGCAACTGGAGCTGGTGAGCTGCAGGCCAAGCAAAATCCCATTTATGCCCGAGAATTAATGGTCAACGGGCTTTGGCTTCGCCTTCGCCTTTGCTTTGTCTGGCAACTAACGCCTGCCTCCAGCTCCATCTGTTGCCACAGCACGTTGCAACAAAGGTGGCCAGTTACCAGTTACCAGTTGCCAGTTGCGCGTGTCCGCATTTAATTTAATAATATGGTGTCATGTAGCAGTTGTTAGGATGCGCTAAATGCCCATTCCCCCGGACCGACTGACTGTCCCGACCTGCACTATAAGTAGTCCTAAGACCAACTACAAATCCAAGTTCCCTCCCTGACTTTACCTTTCTCTCGTTGTCTATGCTTTGCATCTGTTTGAGTTGTGTAACCCAATGCTGCGGACAACGCCAACTGTTACCCCCAACTCTATGGAAATTGAGAAGATTCTTTATGCTAACAAGACGCGTGTTGAATGAGTTTTAAAGTAGCCCTCAAATTTCTAGAGAAGTGCGTGAAGACAATAGTTAGAAAGTCTATTGATGACCAACTAAGCGGCTTCAAATGACCACACAGCATTCTGTGAAGGACTCGAGATATGATCTCACAGATACTTACAAGATCTTGATCCTTACAGCTGGCAATTGCTACAAGTTAGATATGGGTAAACGATAAGTGCCTTACAATTGTTTATAATATGAAATATTAAGAGAACTTTGCAGGACGCTAATCTTAAATAGTTATGTAAACTATTTTATCAAAAGTCGTAAAAAGACAATCGAGTCTATGATATTAAGATATGATATTCATAACAAATAATAATACCATATATTACAATGTCTATGAAATAAGATAGACAATTTTACATAAATGTTATATAGTATTATATAGTACACTTTCATTATCGTATCTCTAAATTTTCAGTTTCTTTACTCGTACAGAAAAATTTCAAACTAATCACTCTTGTGATATTCATATAATAAAGGTAAATAGTTTCTCTAGAGAATGCTTTTTCCACTGCTAGAGTGTAAGATTAACTCCGGTCCAACATCTGTGGTCTAGCTGTAACCTGCTGACCATTGAAAATATGTTGCCTGTCAATCAAGAGTTGCAGTCTGTGAGTAACATATGCTTGAAGAATGTCTACATCACTTTCCTAGAAAAATACAAATTTTTCAATAATTTAGTGTTTCATATATATTTTTCGCATATTTTCTCAAAAATTTCCTTGATTTAGTCATATTTTCAATATTTTTGGTCGTATTTTATAAACAAATTTAGCCTTATATATTTTGTTATTATTTTTTTGAGAATTAGACTCATCTTAATATTTAGTTCTCATAAGCATGTGCAAAATGTATTTCTTAATCTTTCTTATCTTTAAATATTGTTTTGAACCATATATAAACTTACTTTATTGATATTTGGTTTAAAGTAGCTCTTGGTCAACGCACAATGGTCAACTACTTAGCTCCCTATCACTTGAGCATCATAACAAAGACCATTACAATGGACCGCATATAAGATTATCATATTCAGTTGTGATTATTATTATTATTATTGAAGTTACGCAATTGTGATTCGTGATAAGCGCATGATTATCATATCCATCAGCTGTCCGATCCCTTTCACTTATTACATATGCAAATGGCAAACAGATTTCCATGCCCAGCATAACAAGAGAACTCAGCTCAACTGTCAGTCAACCCATCATCAACTTTTATTTCAGAACTTTCTATAGTACAGTCAGTAGAGAACGAACTATAGACGTAGTCACAGTCGTATATTCAAATGCAAATCCCCAAACTAATTTTGTTTCGTAAACATTTGCGCTCGAGTGCATTTCGGGTAACCCTTTTGAAAGGGTGCTGCTCTCCTCTGCCCATGACCCATGGGTAAAGGCAGCTGGTCCATGGCGAATCATCCAAAAGCCACTTGCAAATATTAAAATATATAAAAAGCGAGACAAGAGAGAAATGAGTGGGAGTGAAATGAGAAGAGAAAGGAAAGGCAACGCAATGCCAATAAATCGCAACACAACGACAAATTTTTCATTTCATTCCGAAATGTTGCGTGCAATAAAATCTAATAATTTTCCACGGCTCGGATGAGCGAGGGGAGCAGAGAAGATGACGTTGAGGGGGATGAGGTTGGGGGTCATGTAGTTTGCACAGAGCAACCACAGAGTAGCTTTTTTTTGTGTTGTTTGGGGTTGCTGGCAAAACAGTTACAAACAATTGGCAACACTTGTGACTCAGACAGCAGCGAAGCAACCCTCAAGTGCACTTGCCACACAACAGCCAAGGGGGAGGCAGCTGGGGGTTGTAATTGCAATCAAAACGAAATTATTCTTATGCTTAGCCAAACTAACTGAAGAGCTAAACTGATATATGAGGCATAATTAAAGCGCCGACCGCAGTCCAAAATCAGTTTTGGCTTCTCGTTTAGCCAGATGAAGAGGGGGAGAGATGTTGCTAGTGGTTGGTGTGACTGCAAATTGGTCATAGCCTGTTGGTGACGTGTCTTTGATTATGCCGCAAGTCCTTGGCGTCTGTCATCATACGGATTTTCAGACTCCTGTCTCCAACTCCAGACAGCAGCGCCTCTTGCTGTTGTCGTCGTCGTTGTCGTTGTCGTTGGCTGGTTTGTTGTTTGTTTTTAATATAAATGCAAATTTTGGCCAATGGCAGTGGCTCACAGTCTATAAGGCACACACACATACACACGCTCTCTCGCATAGCATAGTGAACTGTCATAATTAATATTTTGCTGTGCTTTGTCTACGATTTCCTCTACATGTCCTGCCGCCTTCCTTTGGCTTGTTGCATGTCGCATATTAAATAGTTGCGCCTACCAACTCCACTCGCAGTTTAATGCAATCTAAAGTTTTACGACAATCCCCCCTCCACCCTCTCCGGGTTCCATTTCTCTTTGCTTATCTATCCTTTCAGCCAGCAGACATTAGCCATTTGGCCTAATTTATGGCTTGCAATTAGCAACTGGGCAAATGTGTCATTTTATTGGCCCCAAACTTTGGTCCAACACCATAAATGCAGACAATGCCCGAAATGATATTACGATAGTTGCTTTTGAATTGCTTACACATTGAATATGTTAAGGCCAGCGCACAAAGGACAACGGGCAATTAGCAAGTGAAGAGCGTGAAGAGAAAGCTACAATCTATTTGGAACTAGTTATGAGTTACAACTTTGGAAAGCTGAGACTCAAAACTAGGAGCTACAGAACTTCAATGTTGAGAGCTACCGAGTCTACGGAGTCAGTATTCACTTTGCAACTTCTGTAGTTGAGATAAGATGGCTTAAATCTCTTTGATAGAAGCATTCAAAGAGAGGTCTCGTATTTACCATATTAATATCTGCAGAAATTCTAATCCTTTGAAGACCTAATTAAATGATGGTGACTAAAAAAGTGCTGAAGACATATTAAAAATAATATTAAAATAAATATAAGACTCATACAATACTTTGATAATGCTACAGGCAAACGATAAGTTTACTAAACTAAGAAAAAAGTTGGCAAGAAATAATAATTAATCAAAAGATATCTATTAATACAATAATACTATAAAATACTTTGTAAATGGTAAAATAATCACAAACAAACATTTTACTAAACCAAAAAAAAAAGTTAAAACAAAATTAAATATTAAAAGCTAACGATTTAATTTTCTCTTGGTTTCATTATGTTAATAGTAATGTTGTTTATATGTTGGTAAGTTTGTTCCCAAAGGTCCTAAATTTTCAACTGTACCATATATGTATATATATATGTATCTATAATAACATCAAAAACTATTATGACTCATACAGTAATTATCTTTCTAAATCTCTATCTATATGTCGAACTATAAATTATAGGTACAACTAATTCTCATTGTTTCGATTTATATAGTGTCTTATCCTAATGACTTGGACATGAGTTTCCCAGGCTCGTATCGAGAGTGTAGCCAAAACAAAATCATTAAATCGCCGGCTAGACAGATAAATTGACTCGAAAATCGACGTTGCAACATCTCGACGTGCTGCTGCTGTTGACATGCCACGAACTTGAAAACAATTATCGTGCCCATTTTGATATGTGAGCTAATCGAAATCCCAGACATACAACATACAATACATACACACACCGACACCGACATCAACCAGAACCAGGTAAGCCAATGTAATATTTGCCAAATGGCTGCACAATCAAGAGAGAGAGTGCAAGTGAGGGACGAGAGATAGAGGAGGTAAAGCAAGTGCTTTGAATGATAACAAAAGGTGTTGCACTTGCCTGGGGCATGCAGCAGCTCCCGCTGGCTGCACGATTTATGCGATTACATAAACCAGATAGCGGCAAAACACGCAAATAGAGAGAGAGAGAGAGAGAGAGAGAGAGTAACAGAGAAATAGACAGAGAGATACAGTCTGTAGGGGAGAGAGAGTGAGAAAGGTGTGTAGTCCTCGGGCTCATTAAATGTCAATTTTTGGCTCGAAGGACAACAAGCGGTGTCCAGCTGCGCGCGTGTCGCATCGTTAGCAAGTCCTCGAATCCTGCAATCCTGTAGCCATGTAGTCCTGCAGTCCATTGTCCCTCGTTCGCATGCAGGACAAGTGCGCGGCGGTGTCCTTTGTGCACGTCTAAAAGGACTCTAAGAACTGTGCCCAATAATGCGGTCAGCTTTGGTTCATCTGGCGCGCCCGAGTATTTATTATTATATGGTTCGTCCTCGTTCTCGTTTTCGTTTTCGTTCTCTTTCTCGTCGCGTATCCTTTGTTAGTTTGCCTGAATTATTATCCCTTTCGCATATGTTATGTTGTTGTCCTTTTGTGTAGTGTCTCAAACGTTAGCCGGCACGCCTTCTTCGCTTCTTGCCTTTTGTTTCTCTCTTCTCCTCATTTGGCCGGGGCGTTCTTGCCTCTTAAGCGTCGCATTTCTAAAGTTTTTGTTTCGGGGCGTTGTTCGGCCATAAATTGTTTTTGTATTCTTTTTTTGCTTTCTTCGGAATTGGATTTCTTTGGGGTTTCTTTATTGGTTTCACTTTGCGCATCAAATTTCATAATTATCGGGGCGTATGTTGCAACATTGTGCATACACACTGCGAATGTATCTACAGTCGACAGATGTATCTGTATCTGTATCTTTGTGCTTGCTCCTCTGCACTTGTTCACAAAGATACAAAATCAATTTATTGTGTTTTTTGTGCTGCGGTCAATGTGCTGTCCATTCTCAGTTCCCCCCATTCCCATTCTCATTGTTGTTGCTGTTGCTGTGGTCAGCCAAGTGTTGGACAGCATTATAAATATTTCAACTTACTTCTGCAGCTTATGGCTTTTGGTTTTCGTTTCAGCCAGCCAGCTAAAAGTGTAGCAGGCGGGGTGAAGAGCCTGCGGCATAGGGCAACTGCAGTCCATTGAATTGTTTAAGCATCCGAAAAGCTCAACTTTTGTTTGGCCAAAAATGCTTTGTTTGGCTCTCGTGTAAGTCTCTGTAATGAAAAACTTATTGTCTGAGCATTCTTAATGATACCAGCGCCATAACATCACAATGTTTTCCACTTTTCATTTGGAAAAACAGCAACGTATTATTATTATTCAGACAAAACTTCTCTAAGCACTCACAAATTTTCAAATATTTATTGTGCTGTCGACAGCTGGACTTTAGCTTAAATAAATTATATTTTCACACAAAAATATAAGACAATTAACTGACAAAAGATGAATTATATATTAAACAAATGGTGTATTTCTTTTCTTTTGAGAATCAATTGTTTTCTTAACAGTACAATAAAAACAATTTAATAAAATTGATTTTACAAATGTTGTAAAATATCACAATTAAAACAAAAATTAAAAATATTGTCACTTTAAGCTCTTTAAGATTCAAAGGCGTTTTAGAAAACCATTTTTGCAATAAAATATAATACTTACTTAAAATACAAATAAGTTTTATAATTTAACATGTTTAAATTTAAATAGTATTTTAAGTGAATTTTATTGTAATTACAATTGGTTTAATATGTCTATACAGTACTTACTTAAAATACAAATAAGTTTTATAATTCAACATGTTTAAATTTAAATACTATTTGAAGTGAATTTTTTAAATATAACTGCTTTAATATGTCTATACAATATGTCTTTTTAAATACAACTTAATAATATTAAAGAAGCACGCAATTGCTTACTTTAAGTAATTTCCAAATAAAGATTGACTTAGATAGTATCAACAGCAATTCCACACTTCATTTGCTGCTCATTTCCATCGACTAGATAATCTTTTGCAGCCCGCAGCTTTGTCAACAATTTAAGCTCATAATTTGACATAATTTTTAAAGTGTCTGCCAAAAAATAGTTGATATAAATCGGAAAAGAAAACATGCAACCCACCCTCAAGCAAGAGAGCAAACAAATCGCTTGGCATTTGCACTTTGTGTTTGCCCCGTACAAAAATATTAAAACCCCAAGCACATGATTCGGCAAACACATTTGGAGTGTTGCCCATAGAAGCTAGCGAGCGAGAGAGCGTAGCGAGTCCTTTAACATCGACCACATTGCGGCCAAATGCCGGTCACATTCGTGGCACCAGCTGTGGTACAACTCCCTTCTCTCGCTCTCTTCCTTTACGCTCCCCCGCATAGCATCAGTCTCTCTCCCCTGGCAACCCATCACGCGAATCCTCGTAATACAAAACAACCAACTGAATTTCTAATAATAATTTTTAAACAAAAACAAACTTCCTTCCTCCCTTGGTCCTTTTTTGTCATGCCCATGCAGCAGATTCTGCAACATTACAAAAATTACAATGAGCCACGAGTTGTTGTTTTGTAGTTGTTGTTGTTCTTGTTGTTGTTTAGAAAATTCGTTACGAAATTTCACGCCAAAGTCTGTGACGAAATTTTTCAGCTGTGGAGGAAACAGAGGAACAAGTGCAACAGCAACATCAGCAGCAGCAGCAGCCACAGATCCAGATGACAACCCCCATGGACGAGGACGTCGAGGGCGACCCTTCGTGTACCGCAAATGGAAAAGGTTGCAACGCGACACCAAAATGTAGAACTCAACCCCAGAACGTTGCCACTTTTAATCAGCGCCCTGCGCAGCTAAACTGGAGCTGGAGCAGGACTTCAACCCGGCCAGATCCCTTGGCACTTTCCTATATAGCGAAATGAAAATTTCTATACTGCGGCGTTAGTTTTTTAAGCGGCAAATGAATGAGTGAGTGAGTGAAAGAATGAATGAATGGGTGTGTGAGTGAATGAAATGAATGCATGAATTCCAAAGCAATTTTGATGTTGACATTGAGTAATGTTGGCATTGGGCCTCCCAACCCGCCTCCCCTCGATACGGAATGGGTTTTTGTTGGGTGGTTGTTTGGTTTGGCATTTTCATATCATTTTCGAATATTACATGCGGATTAGCATTTCCTCATTGGGATTGCAGCAAAACGTGCCATCGTTATGCCCAAAACGGGAGCCGGAAGAAGCGCTTCTAAATTTTGTCAGGGGGATAGCTAAGCAAGGATGGGGAGTGTAGCATGTGGGCGCCGTTAAAAAGGGGGTGGCTTGCATGCGGACAGCTGAGTTCTGGGTGGATTGCTAACCAACCCAAATGGCTAGGCCAAGTTCCTTTGTTCACTCTTAAAGCAAACTTATTCAACATACTTTGAGATTCCAAATATTTGCTTTAAAGAATTTCGATACTGACTCATTGGAATGTGAAACCAGTTTTTCAACTGCTTGAAAATATAGAACAATTCCTTTAAATGTCATTTCAAGAATTTACACCTAATATAAATATTACAATATAAGATCTCATAAATAAAAATATTAAATACGAAAGATAAAAAACTACAACCAAATGTAGTACTTTAATTCATATACCTTTTACTTATATTAAATTAATATTTTAATTTATAAAATAACTTTGTCATAACTCATTCACTACCTCAACTATCAACGCAAGACCCAAGTGGTAAATCTTAGTAGGCCATTATCTTTTCCTCAACATAGTAAATGCAATTGTACCATGATCTATTTCTTCAAACTGATTCTACCAAATATCATTATAAATTGTTTATTAGTTGTTGAATTTTTGTAGATTGGTTGTAATAAACACAATTCTTGTACTATTTTGTTGGGTCGTATTTCCATAAAGTATTGAGTTAATAAAATGCCCATAAAAAAAACCCGTTCTATTGAAACACCTCTAAAAGTTGAAGAATTACATTTTATTTGAGCTTCATTTACGAACATTTTGCTAATATCCTTCCCATTTATTAAAGTTTCATTGTTGTTCTTTAAGCAGTCAGTGGCCTGTAAGAGTCGACCCCTGGATTTGGCAAGCGCAGTTCCACTCAAAGTTGCGCTAGTCAAACCTTAGTGCTTAACAAGTTGATGCAACTTTTCAAGAATTCTTGAAATCAACAGCCTTTCAACAGTCTGCAACTGTGAAGAACTTTTCAATTTTCTTTTCACGCTCACATTTTACAAGCTGCTACATGATTGGGGTCGTCCGGGAGCCTGTTCCTGAGCTCCTGGGTACCATGTGCCTCCACTTGTCCCCTCTTCAACCGTCTTGTGTTCCCCTAGTTTCGTAACAAGCTGCCAAATTTCACACCCAACTAAATTCAATAGCCTGCGCACCTAACTAAAACTTTTAGCACGCGTCGCATCCGAAATATGTCAGAATTATCGGGAGCTACGCCGACTTATTGAGCCTTACCCTTCCCCCTTCTCGTATCCTCAATCAATTCTACTTTGTTTGTAAATTTTATCATTAACCAACAGTTTATTAAAAACTCATTCGAATTGCGACAGATTTGGAATTAGGGTTTGACTCGAGTTGGGATTGAGCTCGATTTTGGTTTTGGGGTCTCTGGTCTCCTTATCAAGATGTCCGACACATGTCAGTGCTGAGTTGGCTGATTACGACTGCTAGATAAATATTAAGCAACTATATAACAGCATCCTGACTCGTCCCCCCTTTTGACTTGTCGCCATCGAGTGGGTCGCGAGCGACGTCATCGCATTGTTTGTTTTTGGGGAGCGCTAAAACAGTTTCCTTTTTGTAATTGACTCAACGCCAAAGGGCGTTCATCCCCGTCCCCCTCCCTTGCTTTCCCCCTGCAGCCACGTAATGAAATTTTTTGGTTTCAAGTGCATGGCAACTGTTACTCTCGGCATTGTTAATGTTGTTGTTTTGGCACGTGGCACGTTGCTACGTGTGGCAAAAGGACAGCACAAGAAATTGATTTAGATTTTAGTTATGTTGTTACTCAACATGCCTGGAAGCCACCATTCTGGCACTCGGCTAGTCGGCGGCTGTCTTCTAATTATTTTTGAGCAACGGAATTGTGCAGTAATTAGAAATAATGATTAGCTCATAAATATATCCTGCTGGCAAGACCTCTGAATTTATGATTAGTTGAGGGATGCGGGCTCGAAAAGAAAGGAAGCATATTTTAACAAAATGTTTATTTCAATTTAATTATATACAAGTAAGTTAAACTTGTTAAAATAAATATATTACTTCAAATATGTTTAAGAGAAAATTATATTTAATATATAATAATTTTAAGTAGGAATTATAAATTTTATGCAACAAAAAATATATAAAAAATAATAAAATATTAAAATATATTAATATTTATTCTCATTTTATAAGCATTGCTTGTCTGATTACTCTTAATACTTCGGTATAAGCACTAAATAAATAGTATTGAGACTATGTAAAATCTTAAATTTAGAACATCTCACTAAATGCCTTTTCTTCCGATATATTATATTTTCTCATATTTCTTTATACTTCTCACAACGTTAGAGTAATAAATTCCAATTCTATTTAATGGCAAGACAAATCAAAACAATTTCGTGTGAAAAATTTTCTTTTATTTAGAAATATATCATAGAGCACACACTGGCTAGAATTGGAGTTGAGAATGCATCAAGTGGACGCCATGACCATAAGAAAAATGTAGATGCTAAAGCTGTGCGTGCTGTCTGAAGATGATGAAGCTCCTGGATCTCTTGCTCTCTGTCTCTTTCTATCCCTCTCCATCTCTTACTGACAATTGCAAGTGTATGCTCGTATGTGGCTGGGTTTTATAGTAATGCCAAGTACGTGAAGGATGCACTAAACTTGGCTGCTGATTCCGAAAATAGCGAGCATATCAGGCTGCCTTAGCTTCATTGCACCAGACAAGATTTATCGTCATACATAACTCAAAGACACTTGTTTACTAGCTCCAAAACACACACATACATACTCACATTTGACCCAGTGGACAACCAAACGGACCTGAAACGATATTTTGACTCACAAACGCGCTTAAACACAGACAAATAGCGAAACGAGACAATCAAATGCACGTACTATGCTCCCAAAATGACTCAAAGACGGATCAACTACGATCCAATAATAAGATTTTTATACTGACAAACGAGCTTCAAAGAGAAAAAAATTCGGCTATATTATAGAGTCTTAATTAAAAGTTATGCAAAGAACCAATAATAATAATTTAAAAATAACCTTAATTAATTTTCAATTATCCAACTTAAAAGTACTATTTTCCAAACTTGCCTATTTACAAAAAATCAGTCATTACTTTGTTTATAATTCAATAGAATTGTTTTTCTTTTTTAACCTCCTTAGTAATTTAAAATGAAAGAAATAATAAATTGTTTCCTTAGAATGCCTTAAAAATTAAACCAAATGCTAACCTTATATTTCTGTGATGCAAAAAATGGTAAAAGCAGAAACTTAAATAAGAACAAAACTTAAATGCCAATGTTTAGCCAACAGAATTTGAAACATTTTCGCAATGCTTGAATAAATCTATTATAACTAAAGCATTTTAGGGGACTTTGATTAAATGAGTAACAAACCAAATTCGGTGCCAAGCACAGCCCCAAATCTAGTTTACAAATTAAAAACCACAAAGCCAAAAACAACAAAACAAGCCACAGCAACAGCAGGAACAGCAACAGCAGCAGCAGCAACAAGAAAATCAGTTTTCGCCCCTGCCAAGCCACAAAAACCCAGAGAAAAAGAGTCGGGCAAAAAAAACAAACGCCCACAGCACAAAAGGGGCAACTAGGGACAGGACAAAGCCTTTTTGTCTGCCATCCAGCATCCACGAATGGGAGAAGATAGAGAGAGTGAGGGATGTCGAAATTAGAGTGTGTTGCACATTTTGAATCTCAACTTTGTCTGTGTGTTAAATTTACTTGCTTGAAAATTGAATTCAAAAGCGATTATCAGCACTTAACTGTCAGCGACACGAGGCCAACCTCAAGAGATGGCCAAGAGTTGCCAGCCAGCCAGCCAGCATTGCTGCAGCAGCAGCAGCAGCAGGCCAAAGGCAGCGCCAATAACCAGCAAAGTCACTTCAACACACTCACACACACACACATATCTATAGCTGTAGCTATGGATAAATATGTATCTACACGACGTATATATGTATCTACATCTATAACACTTGGTTGGCTCAAATAAAATTTACACTTACAAGTGGCGCTAAAGTCAAGTGCAATGCTCGCACTCTGCACCGCTCGCCCCTCCTCTCACTCGGCCACAGCCCTTAACTCCACAGCCGTCAGCTGGTCAGACATGGCCAAAGTGTTGCTAGCTGACCAAAGGCGAGGACAGCGCAAGGTTTGAGGAGGGAAGGCGCAGGGAACGTTGGAGAGCGGGAGGAGGCTTGTAGCTGCGGCAAATGTGGTCAAGAGTTTTATAAAGTTCATCATCCATGGCCTGGTCCTAAGCATTTTTCAAGTGCAGCGCCAAAAAGATTTTCAATTTCAAATACGAGAGTATTATATAAGCAATTGCAGTTGGAGCAGCCTGTGAAAACCATTTACACAGCTCACTCTGAGGACCATTTCATTATGGCCATTTGCAACTGGCCAACAACGCTAAGTGATGAAACTGGTAATATTAAATATTTCTAGCGCTTTAAATTTCACTTTACTTACTGTTGAAAGCTTTAAAATTTCCCAAATATTGTGGAGTACTTTAAAAATCGCTTTTGCCTTAAAAAATGCTGTAGAGCATTCAACAGTTTGTATCAATTATTGATGATATTTCTTTCTCTGCCACTCATCTTACTGCACATTCATAAAGTACATAATCATGTTCATGACGTGAGCTCAAGTGGGTTTGGGTTTGGGCTCAATGTGGTGTGAGGATATCGTTGGTCATGGCTATGGGTTCGGTTGGGAATGAGGAATGGGGACTGGGATTGGGGCGTCTGTGTTGTGAAAACTTAAACCGTAACAAGTATTTAAAAAGCACTTCAGCTGGAGCAGCCGAATGAAATGTATTTAAAAGCATATCGAAATTTATTGTTTATTTATATTCCATTGAATTTTGTTTATTCTGATTAATATTCAACCAAGCCCTGTTTCATAATCTTCCGCTTTATGGCGATGGCTTGCGAGTAGTTCTACGTGTGGTTCTACGTGACGTAGATCTACGAGAAGTACGACGAGTCGTCGGTCTACGTGAAGTACTCGATCTTCTGCGAGTGGTGCGACGAGAGGTTCGCGGAGTCGTACAACGAATGCAACGAGGCGTAATCCTGCGCCTCATTTTAGCCAACTCGGCAATGGTATCGCAAGTGAAGCGCCTACCAGGATCTACATAAATTCATAATTAGCTTGTGTAAAATGGAAAAAGGATTCTTTTCAACTTACTTTGACAGTAGAGACGTTGAATCTCGCATTGGGAAAGATTACGCCAGATCCAACGCTCCTCCACTTCCCTTGGACAATTGTTTCTATGATTAATTTCATCTCGTTGAGGAACATTCCTTGCACAGTCCGTGCAACTCTTGTAGATCCTGTCGCAATCGACGCTCTGGGCACTGATCTGTGCACAGCAGATGATCAAGCAGAGGGCAACAATGCTCTGGATATGCATTTTGACTGAGAGTAATCGATAACTGATAAATAAGTTGCCCAAGAAACGAGCTTATATAGTCAAGACACTGCTTTAGAATCAGGTCAAATAACATCTGTTATCAGACAATGTCTATAGTATAAACAAACAAAAGTATAGCTAAATTACATCCATTGTTAAGGCGATGTAAGCCGAATCCACAGCTGTCAATATAATAATACTTGTGAATAACTTGCTTAACCCGATTCTGGACTATAAATACCCGACATTTTGGAAACTTTCAGTTATAGAATACGTCCAGTTCCATCACATAGCAATTATGTCGAAGTTTGTGCTGCTCTTGGGTAAGCTTTATAATAAATATCATATTAATGATCATAATTAAACTTATTTTATTTCTAGTCATCTGCTCCCTGTGCTTGCTGCAAGTCAAATCGCAGGCGAATCGCAGGACATGTGAACAACTAACTCGTGTCTGCGAGAGAAATGAAACGAGAATCGGCATTGAAGATTCCGTCACTAAATATTTGAATGCCGAATGTCGCAGAAGAGATGTCAGATGGAAGAATATTACTCGTTGTCAGCTCGAACGCGCTGCTTGCGAATGTAAGCTACAAACAAAACATACTCAAAATTATAAACTAATCAATATTTTATAATTTACAGTATCTTTGGTGGAATGCGGTCAATTGAGCTGTGCCAACATCGTCCGGGTCCTTCGACGTTAAATAATGAACTAAACAAATTTACAAATAAATCAAAATCTATAAATTGACCAATAAACTACAAAATATATATTTGTAACTTTAAATTTGTTTAACTTCAGTAAGCTTTTATTCGTAACTTTACATTTTTTAACTTGAGTAAGCTTTTACTACATTCTTCATCGTTCTCGCAAATTTGAATGGAATGATTTAATTATGCATCAAAAGAATATTAAAGATTGTGACATTGATGTTCTATATTATTTAATGCTTGTAACTAGACTTTTTACTTTATGGAATAGAAGGCTTGCGAGTAGATCTACGAGTAGTTATACGCGGGGGAGTTCTGCGAGTGGTTTGACGTGTAGTGGTTCTTTGTGTTGTAGAGGTGGTAGTGGTAGGTCTAGTAGAGGGTCGAAGAGTAGTGCGACGGGTAGTTCGACGAGTTGTATGGCGTGTGGGGCGACGAGTTGTTCGGCGAGTGGGGCGTCGAGTAGTTCGACGAGTTGTGCGGCGAGTTGTTCGGCGAGTGGGGCGACGAGTTGTGCGGCGAGTAGTTCGTCGGGTGGTGCGTCGAGTAGATCGTGGGGGCTCGCAAGTGATGCAACGAGTCAAACGCCTGCGTTTCATATTAGCCATCTCGGCTATAGCATCACAAGTAAACTGCCTTCCAGGATCTACAAAGATGTATTAATAGCTTCAGCGCAATTAAAAAAAGGACTTATAACCACTTACTTTCACAGTACAGACGTTGCATCTCACATTGTGTGAGATTGCGCCAGATCCAGCGTTTTTCCACCTCCTTGGAACAATTATTATTTTTTCGTTCATCTAGTTGAGGACCAGTTTTCACACGTTTTGTGCAGCTCTTGTAAATCTCATCGCAATCGATGCTCTGGACACTAATCTGCACACTGCAGACGATCAAAGAGAATATAAGAATGTTTTGGATATGCATTTCGACTAAAAGTGATTGATTGGTGATATTAAAATGTGCTCAAGAGTGTGCTTTTATAGGCCGGAGAGTGCTTAAGAATCAGGTCAACCAACATCAATTGTTATGAGACAATCTCCACGTTTTATATATCCGAAAAATAATCGAATTAAATCCATTGTCGATAACATGTAAGTCAATTCGACAGCTGTATTAATAACAATACCTGTAAGTTGCTTCCTGAAGTCGATTCTAGACTATAAATACCTGGTATATTGGCTGAGAACAGCTACAGAAGCAGACATATTCCAACTCTTCATAATCATGTCGAAATTTGTGCTACTCTTGGGTAAGCTAGACAAAAATGTCTTCTCAGGTATCATACGTAAACTCTGTCATCTATTCATAGTCTTTTGCTCCTTGTGCTTGCTCCAAGTCCAGGCAGATCGCAGGATTTGCGAACAACTAACTCGCGTCTGTGAGAGAAATGAGCCGAGGATCGGCATTGAAGATGATGTCACCAAATATTTGAACGCCGAATGCCGAAGAAGAGATGTCAGATGGAAAAACATAACTCGTTGTCAACTGGAACGCGCTGCCTGTGAATGTAAGTTTAAAATTAATACAAAACAACTTAAATTATACAAACTTTCATTTACAGTATCTTTGGTGGAGTGTGGAGAATTGAGCTGTGCCAATATTGTCAAGGTATTACGACGTTGAATAATGTGTAAAATGTAAAAATCAATTAAAATACAGCTGTTAACAACATTAGTCAACTCATTGTGAAATTATTTGAACCAAATCGAGCGCTTCTGCTTCTATTTTTAGTCGCTCTCGAGAATATCAATTTATTGACTCAAGTAATTATTAATATACAAGTTATGGAACTTTCCTGAATTTCTGCACTTCTGTTGTTGCTTATCAATCGACTGGCTCTCCAAAAATATCACACATCAACGACAATCACTCTAATTTGCCTAACTTCTGATATAAAATAAAGAAATAGAGTAAATCTAGCTATAGCTCGCACCTTCTACCACTTTGGGGGCAAACACAGCGAGTTTGGAGGCACAGGCTGCAGCTGAAAGATGGTAAGCTTATCTATCTGTCTGTCTGTCAGAACTCACCACAGTCTAGACTTGCACTCTGCAGCTGCAGGTGTAAGCACAACCACAACTCACCATAGACAGACAGCTAAGCTTTACACTGCTCTGCTTAAATCACCACACCACAACAAAAGTAAACAAAACTTTTAGCGTTCTCGCAAGTAAACAAAACTTAATTAGATATAAGAGGCAGAGACTGTGAGCAATAGAGAGAGAGAGAGAGCGATCTCCATTCATACATACGTAATACTGTACACACAAGTATTGTGTGCGGATGGTTGTCTGTCTGTCTGTCTGTTTGCCAGTCGATCTATCTGCTTAAATACACATGTGTGATAATAAAGATTGCGAGCCAAAAACAAAATTTTCTGCGGCTGTCAACATCTACGATACTGCTTAATATTGCTTTTGTTGTTCTTGTTGTTGTACATTTTTCACACACAAACAAATGAAACGTCGCGACGCCGCGTCGTAGTAGCAGTTGCTAAAGCTAAAGCTAAAGCAGTGAAGCAGTGGTTAAAGCAACGATCCAGATAATAAGCCAGTTGCACGTCGAGTCGCAGACGCCCGGTTGACAGTTGTCGAGAGCCGTGTCTCGGCGTCGCTTTGTATAGAGTATTGAGTTGAGCCGAGTTGAGTTCAGAGTTGTGTTAAGTTGGAACCAGTCACGTTTCGTCCGTATTTCTGCAAAGGCGCGTACTTCAAACAAATTGGTGATATTGAACAAGTGACGTAGTGATTGATTAAGTGATTCAATGAGTGAGTGAGTGACCGAACGAGTGCAGCTGTTGCCACCAAGAAATGGTACCACCAACATGTCAAACATAACACTTATGCGTCTCACCAAATTGCAACCGCTCTTCCACATGGTGGGCAACAGTTATGCGGCGCTCGCCTCTGTCGATGTCGCCTTTCAACCAAACATTATTAACAATAATAACAACAACAACAACTACTACGTAAACTCTAATGGCAACAATGTCGAATACATTGCCAACAACAATCACAGCAACGAAAACTTTTTGGTACTTTTAGAAGAGAATTACAGCTATCGTTCCACATCGACCATTGTCCTAATGGTCGCCGCCTGGGTGCTCCTCATATTGGGCTTTGTTTTCTGCTGCTGTGCCGAGTGCTTTGGCATCAGCGTCTGGCGGGGGAAGAAGCGTGCCAGCATTTCGCTCAGTGGTGTGGAGAGCGGCGCTGCCGCCAGCAACGTCGCTGCCGCCGTCAATGCCGACGAGCTGAGCGACCTTCATGCAGGTGAGTTTTAATGCACGAGAGCTTTTAGTGGGTAACGAAGCGAACGCAAAAAGCATGGCATACTTTTTGGCGCTGCTGAGAAATGGCACTGCAAGAACAAAAACAACTACAACAACGAAGACAATGAAACTTTATCTCATTTGCTTCGCCTTGCACATACACTCGCAGCAGCATGCTTTCTCCCTCCCTTGCGACAATGCAGACATATTTCAAAAACACAAAACGGCAACAATAAGCGAAAAATACAAACACAAAGAAAGTCAACGAAGTGTTAATGCACTTACTTAAAGTGAAACTTAAGTGGATAAAATCGAATGGCAAATTAAATAATACTAATATATAAATCTTGCATTTTAAAATTTTAAATAATCAATTATCATTCCTTAATGATTTACAAATTTTAAAATGTACCACTAAAAATTACTTTAAAGTTTTAAATCTCTAATTTTAAATTAACTTACAATATCGATAATTCATAGTCAGTTTAAGGGTTTTCATTACTGTGATCATTGTCACTATAACTTAGCAAATTATCATAATCGAGTTCTTCCCTAAAATACTTTATGATCTTAAACAAAAATAGTCTCCAAAGTATTATATGTTCATGCAAATTCTGGCTAAAGTTTCAAAATAAGACTAAAACTCTCATCAGTTTGCATTGAACGCGTCCAACTATAAATTCCATAGGGAAGCACTTGCCAAATATACGAAATATGTGAGCAGCAAACACAACTGCAATTTCTCTGGGGTAAGTTAGGGTATACGAGTGCGAGCAGCAGAACACACATTTGTATGGGATGTCAATGCGTTCAACTGCCACTGCTGAACTACTTTCTAAGCGGGAACTTCGTTTGCAAGCGCTGGGAGACTCATGCAAATGTGTTCTGCAGCGACTGCAATTTGTTTTTGTTGGGTCACCAGCAGCAGCTAGAACTGAGAAAAAGGAGGAAGTGGAGGTCGCTGTGTATTTGCCTCATCGATAACATAAAATATTTAGCCATTTTTCGTATCTCGTTTTGGTTTTGTTATTGGCAAATTTGGCATGCGTTTTGACTGAAATTGGCTTTTGGCCAAGTCAACGAGCGTTAGATGCACACGTACAGCCATAGACATCAATTGCCCATATTTTTGGCATCATTTTGAGTTTATGAACGCCTCCCTAAGCCACACTCTCAACACACACCACAAACAATCAAATGCACCATGCAGTTATCGGTTGCAACTTGTGCAATGTGCAATGTGCACATAGTCTATAGTCTGCATTTGCGCCTCCCCCTAAAATTCTCAAAGATATTGGGTTTCATTAGGCCAATACTCTTGCATAGCATAGCATCGCATCGCATCGTATCGAACTAGTGGCAGAGTGCATTGGCATCAGCAGTCAATGGGTCATTAGACGTTCATATCGATAACACAAAATTTGTTTGCAAATTTATTTGGCCCAATGGCAACAGCTACAGCTACATCTACAGTTGTAGCTAGGGCTATAACCTATCTTTTGGCCAACGGCTGTTGGTATTTCTCTCGAATTGTGGCTTTAAGTGGCTTTCAATTGTTGCATACTTCGTCGGCATGTTGCAGGCTACAAGCTGGCCTTTTGTGCAACTAAATCGATACATTTTTGTACAACAGTAGAATTTCCATTCCATTCTGATGTTCTGCAAATAAGTTATGTTGCCTTTAAGCCAAAGTTTGGTTTAGGCCATGCCAAGGAGACGAAGCTGATATTGTAATTAAAACTGGTAATGAATGCGTTTAACAATAAATTGTCTGAATTTTTAAATTATTACAGTATTTTAATTGGAATTCATATGAAGGAGTTATGTAAATTTCAAGCTTATCATTAAGGTACATTCTTGAATCAATTATAAAAGATCGATCCATACTTTTAATATATATTTAATCGATTAATAACGATTGATAAAGATAACATATTTTAAATTGATTATCAATGATCAATAGAGATAACATACATAAAATCGATTAATAAATCATTTATTAATGATCGATAATAATAACATACATCAAATATATTATCAATTATCGATAATTAAAACATTTTCAGCTTATACCGCTTTCCTCATCTCTGCAATCGATATCAAGAATCACATTGCCGAACTCGTTTTTAAGATGACCCAAACAATGTTATCGAAACGACAACGGCAAATCATGAAAGGTTATTGTGATGCGGCCATTGCGTTGGCAATATAAACCGTAAACCGTAAGCACTCAGCTGAAAGCTGAGTAAGTAATCGATTTGCTGTCCTCCCATCGCTAACCCCCATCTCTTGGCCATCTCGATGCATGCACTTGAGCGCACTGGCCCATTTCGATAACTGCATGAGACCCGCCTTAGTGTGTCATGCGATAAATTCTTGCACTTTCCGACTTTAGCAAAACCCCAACAAAAACGTGGCCCAAGTTAATAGCCTATAAAGCGAAGTAGAGCGCACTAGAAAGAGACAGATGGCCATAGAGAGAGAGTGAGTGAGTGGGAGCGAAACTTTAAGTTGCAGCCATAAAAAATTGCGAAAGTCACAAATGTTTTATGAAACTTTCTCATTTTATTTAGCCTCTTATATATGTATATATATATTATATATCAGCGCCTTGTGCATCGACTGCAACACAACTCGCTGCTGCACAAGTTTTTAATAAAACTTCTGTGGAGCAATTGCAGCGATACCTATTCCCCCGCTTATCCCTCTCTCGCTCTCTCTCTCTGGTATCAGGGGGGGTATCAACTACAGAGCTCTGCTCAGAAATTCATAACCGCATTTCTCGCAGCTCCTGGCAAACCGAGCAGCAGGCGCAGTTGTACATACCAATTACTTACGTATCGACAATATGGCTGAGACAATAACTGAGTGCACCCTCGAGTCTCGCTTCTAGCCCTTGTTCTTGCCTTTCTCTCTCTCTCTTTCTTTCTCTCTCCATTTATATTGGGGCACAGCTGATGCAGCTTTGGCGTATAATAAGTTTTTTGTCTCTATGCCGCACACACAATGCCAGAAGATTCGCATTGCAAATGCTGCGATGCTTGCCAAGTGCTTGCTTCTCTTTAGTTTCTCAATTTAATCTATAATTCAGTTGAGCATACCCTACAGATGAAAACAAAATATTTGGTGAGCTATGATAATCTGCTAAACATTTCTGTTATGCTTAGTATTGTTAATCTTTAAACTGTAAACTAAGTTGTGTTGTTCTTAAACATTTAATTCAAGTTGTAAATAATTCCATATTTATTTCACAATAAATTAAATTTCATAATTGTTATTATGATAGTAATAGGTGTTAAGATTATTATATTGTTGTATTAAAACTTATATTCTTATGATATTATAGATAAATGTGAATTTAAAAAGCTGAAATTTTCATCTCGCTTACTGCAAAATAAGTTGATCTTTCCGAACTTACTTTCTACTAGTTTTCTTATGTTAAATAGCAAGGCTTCTGCATTTAAAATAAATAAAAGACAATTTTAATACTCAAAACAAAATTAGTTCTTAAATAGTTATGAACATTTTACACATGAGCATTTTAATTATATTTGAAGAAATATATAAAAATCTGTGATAATTAATATGTACAAAAATATGTTATAAAGTAAAAAAAATGACAAAGTATAAAAAACAATCATAACTATTTTATATCCCATCAAGTATAATTGGACATTTGAGACTGCCTTTCAGTAATATTACTCATACCTCTAGGGTATCTAAGATACTTGTGTTCTTTTTCAGCGTGTCTTTTAAATTTGCTTTTCTTTTTATTTATAATGGAAAAATATTCACAGCTTTATTTGCTGTTTATGCGCTTCATTGGACTTGCTTCCCGCTCTCTCTTCGCTTCAGCTCCCTCTCCTGTTCACGCTTGCCACGCTTGTTTATTCGTGTACATCATTTTTTACGGGGCACTCATCAGCGTCGGATTGGAGGATTGGCGGAGGATTGGGTGGCGTTAGGTTGAGCGGCTGCTTAGTTAGTCCTTCATGGCACTTTGATTGCTCATTTGGCATTTATTTGATGACGCCAAGAGTCGGCCTTCCATTTCCAGCCCATCTCCCCAGCAAACTCCCAGTCTTAAATTATTCATTCTGCGTGTCTCCTGCGAGGAGCAGCCTGCAGCATCTACAGCTGCTGGAGCTGTCGAGCTGTCGAGCTTTCGAGCTGCTGCTGCCCACGTACAACAGCAACACGCGTTAAGAGAGCATTGCGAATTTTTTAAAATATTCATGTCCTGCCGCTGGCATCGTTGGCCAAGTTGCTCGCTGAAAACATCATCGGACCGGGGACTTAACTAAATGTGCGTAATTTTTACCGACAGCGCATTGAAAATATCGCTCACAGCTATCGCTCTATACGTGAGCTTGCAATTTGCCCCAACATAATATTGGATTTGCCGCCTCTTTAGCTCCAAGTTGTGTGTATTCGAATCTTGGAAGTGGCATTCAGGCTAAAAACGATTCAAGCAGCTGGAGAAATGTAAAAAATTTAATGTTTATACCTAGCACAAAGTTGAAAATTTTAAAATAAAAGTGCTTGTCTTGATGCCCAATAACTTGTTTAATCAAGAGAACAATAAAGATATTTTCATTTGTTTTCCTCAATTTGCAACTATAATCCTCTTACTCAAATTTGATTTCAAGTACAGATAACTTTGGCTACAAGTCAAAGGAATATTTGATTAAAGAGCAAGTTTTAAATTTGAATTTGCTAATCCCAACACTATACTGTCAGCTTCAATTTATTTTGCAATTTCTGATACTCAAACAACATTGATTTCACTGTTGAAACATTTGATTAGGTTTATTTGCTTCATTTTCGGTTCACTCTAATCGCTCCCTCTCTGGATTTTCCTATTCGAACTAGGAGCTTGAGCTTGAGCTTCGACATTTCGTCTAATTTGTATTTATTGTACAACATTTTTTGTCAAATTGTGCATAAAATTTGCATTTTTTATTAACGCTGTCCACTCTGTCACCGAGCAACGGAGAAGCCAAAGCAACACCGAGACAACGAGGAGTCAATAAAGAGAAAGAAAAGCGAGAAGCGAGAAACGAGAAAAGTAGATGTCGACAGACAATTTCACACGTTCGCTGGCTGATTGTGGGTAAATTTTATTGATTGTTCGCCGAGTAGAGACAACTAAGAGACTGAATACTCATAGTAATTCATAGTTATTCGCTGTTGCACTCGTATTCGTATTGAGGTCAATTGGTTTTCCAAGTCTCGCTTAAAGTCTGGCCAGAGTTCGGGAGTATTTGAAGTTGACATTATGCAATTTGATTAAGTTGTATTTAATTGCTTTCGCTGTGTGCAGATAAATAAATGCAAATTGCTTTGGTTTCGTTTTGTAGTGTCATTTATGATAATTAATTATATTAAATGCATGTATTGATGGTTTTTGTTATTATATGTATATGTAAATGTATGTATGTGTATGTATATCGCCGGACTGAATTGTGTCATTTAAAATGCACCACGAATAAATTCTGACCGACATATCGCATTTTAAACAGTTCGTGCATTGCCTCGTTTTGTACGATTTTAATTATTTGCAGTCATGCAATAATATTAAATAACATTTGATAGCTGGCGGATGCCAAATTTCACAATGATATATTCAAATTTGTCGAACGAATACCTTGATTACTTGATAAAGTAATTAGTCTTTACGAGTTCAGCTCTGAATATTTTACATTTATATCTATGATAGCCTTAAACAATAAAGTAATAACTTTTCTTTTTTATAACCCTTTAAATTTCATATTCTAGCTTAAATTAGAATAACAGAAATTTTACTATTTTCGAGCTATTAAATAATTAAATCCTAGCACGCACTTCATCAACTAAAATACTTTTAATAATACCATAAGCCATTGCTATTATGACGCTAGAGCAATTTAACTTTTTATTTCACAAAAGTTTGAGTAATAGTATACAATTAAATGGGGAAGCCTTGCCACAAGTATGTGAACTTTTAGCAGCACAATATATTCAATACGTATTAAACTACAGCGCACTTAACATTTTGATAAGTTCGAGAGAGTTTATAATGCGTATCAGCTGCTGAGTTTCACTCTGTGAAGTGCACTCACTCACTCATCCACTCACTATACTCACTTATTAAAGAGCTTTCTTTCCCCCATCTGGCTGCTGTCGGCTGCCGCCCACATTTGGCACGCCCACTTGGCTGGCTTTCAACGTAAATTACCATAATTCGCGCTTTCAAAAGGCGCACACTTAACCTTTAATTAAGATACTCGAGAACTTTTCAATATTCCGCTTCACAGTGGGGCCATGGCGCCGCGATGGCGCACACTTTCCTTTCCTTTCCCAAACACAAACACAGACACACATGCACACACTGACACTCGCACTCACACTCTCACACGTCAAGGCATTGCATTTTGCCATAACGAAATTAACGCCACGCTACGCCAGCAGCGCTGCAAAGTATGCAACATAAATTTTTGCGCCGCGCCAATAAAAATAATTGAAGCAAAATGCGCCACACACACAAACACACACATCAGTTGTGGAGTTCGGAGTGTGGTGAATTGGTGGGGAGTAGGTAGATCGCTGCGTATGTGTGTGGAGCGAGGTGGGAAACTGGGCTGGAGTTGGGCGGCAATTGCGGTAGTTCAACTCCAATGAGACTGCAATAAGACTCCGATGGCAATTTTACTTTTATTGCGCGTCGCTTGACGTTGACTTTTAAGTGTCTGACGCTTTGTTGTGGGCGCCACAGCTTGTTGTCCCGTTCTCCCTTTTGTTATTGCTGTGCATTATTGTTGTCTTGTTGTTGGTGTTGTCGGTGTTGTTGTTGTCAGTTGTTGTCATGCCCATGCCCATTCATCGTCAACGCTCGCTTGCGCTTGTTTTCATTTCCGCTGCGCTTATCACATTATTGCAAGCTCATTGCCGGCTTCTCTTTTGATTCCTTTCGGGGGCTCGCACTATCAGTCAACTTGCCTTTGCCTTTGCTTTTGCTCTTGCTTTTCCTTTATGACGTCACGTCAGTGCAGCTGTAATGCAATCGCTGAATGTTCTCTAGCTTGTCATATCATTCACAAGGGTTGCCCAGCAACAATGCCTGCGAGAAAAATGAAATGACAACTTATCTTAGGGGTTTCTTATTAGCTAAAGCAAATAAATATGATTCAAGAACGTTCGTTTTATATTAAATTTTGGCTGAAATTGCGAGACTACTTCTCATAAATATTTCTTAACAGCATATTTCTTAATAGCAAAAGTTAATTGAAAAGATATTTTTTTATTTGTACAATTTACTTTACTATTACTTAAATTTAACCTAAAATTGTTTTCTATTCTTAAATCTTTAGCAAAAGAAATTCTTTAAACCTTCACTCCAACTTTCCTAAAACAACTGTGAAATACAATTATGATCAAACAAATAATCAAAATTAACAATGATAATAAAATTCCCCATCTCTCCACAATTTACACGCCTTGCTGCGTTCTTTAAATTATAAATAGACCTATATCGATTCAGTTCTGTTGTGCCTCTATCCCCTTAATGTCCTTTGCGCTGAGCCCAAGTCGAGGAGCAAAGTAAATAAATTTGATAATCGATTTCTCAGCTCAATGATTGTTCAACTTTTCAGAAGTCAATTTGAATGTAGGAAAAAGTGTCCCTAAGAGTTTGTCAAACTGGCAGCTTAGCGAGTACCGAACAGAGCGCACATTTTGCATAGAACATTAATAAATAATTTGGGCTTTTTTGGTGTGAATGATTTTCATATAAATCCCCGTCCAAGCAGCTGCCTCACAATCCCTTGCTTCCCCTCTCTCTCTCTCTCTGGATGTGAATGTGTCCTGTGTGTAACGTTTGTCTACTTTGCAGCTCATGTAATATTCATGATTATTTGAAATTTGCGCTTCGTTATCCTTTATCCTTTTTATGTGCAGCACACAGACACAGACACAGTCACAGACAGCGACAAGACACACGACAATCATATGTTAACGCGTCTGTTCGTCTTCTGTGTTTGCACAGATACTGTACAAGAATACACACAGGACAAACACTCGCACAGCATGCAGACTGGGGATGTATTTCCCTCTCCCTCTGTGTGTGTGTGTGTGTGGTGTCCTTGCATATCATCAGCCTTTAGTCGCCAGCTAACGTAATCGGTTTTCACTGGCTGCGAGCAAGCGGGAGAAAGAGAGAGCTCGTCGCCTGGGGAATTCCAACAGCGGCATTGATAGCTCAACGCAACCCAGAGCTTCAGAGTCCATCAATATGCCACCCTGTCAGCTCCTTTGCATCCTTCCCCCTTCTCCTTTCTCCCCTCTTCCATTGTTACTCTCCCCATACCCTCAACAAACTGTTGCGTTTCTCTCCTTCTCGCTCCATCAACATTCTCCTGGTTGCGTTTTTATTTGTCACACGTTTGACGACGCCATATTGTCACACACACACACACTCATACATCTCTCTCTATGTGTGTGTGTACTTCCGTTTCAGCGCCTTATCAGCTGTCGCTGTCTCCCTTGGCGCGCTTTTTGTGCAAGTTTATGCAACGCAACGCGAAACGAGCAACATTCAACGCTGCTGCAACATGCCACTTCCAACGGTGGCAAAGTCAACCGCTTTTGTTAGGACTTAGGAGGGCGTCACTGTCACTGGTGTGGAAAAGGGCGTGGCACGCTGCCTGCTGTCTGCTCGCATTGCGATAAAATAGTGTGTGAGTGCAACGCAAGCGATTGCTTCGGCTTCTTCTCCGCAAGTTTTGTTGACAAACTGAAAAACAATTATGATTGATTGTTCAACAGCGACTAAAGATTGCCGCCACGCCACACACCGGACAAGTGGCAGGTAGCAGGTGGCAGATGGCAGGTGGCATGTGGCAAGGTGAACTGCCGGCAAAACTTGTCTGCAACTTGATTCAAGTTGTCTGCATAGATCGAAAATTAAGATACACCCACGCTATCAGTCTGAAGCCAACAATATTAAGTCGGAAGTTGGTTGAACGAAACTAGTTCTTTGAGCCGGATAACAGAAATTTAAAGCAACGGAAGTAGTATGTAATAATCAATATTAAATGTTATTCAATTCTACAACAATATAAAGTACGTAACGAAGTTGAATTCAATCAATAGATGTATTCAAGGATAATTAAATTAACAACACGAAATAAAAAATTTATAAACTGCAATTTTAAATTGCTCTCGGTAAATTTGTGTCACTTTATTGAATTACGAAAAAGGAAAACTATTTGCTACGAATAGTTGCTAACTAGTTGCTATAACTTATTTAAATAGTTAAACTATACAAATAACATAGTTGCAATTCTTCTGTAACTTGTCATTGAAATCAAAAGTTATATGCACTTTAAAATAAATAGAATAGCATTTTATTTACAATATTTTGTGAATTTAAAACATCTGAACATTTTTATTCAATCTTCAGACCATTTAAAATTTTTAAGGTAATTGGATGAGAGTTATTTTTTAATAAAATTTTTATTCTAAAATGGAAAGTGCTTAATAAATGAGGATTTGTAGAGAAAATTGCTAGATCTACAGCTGTCATTAGATTCGTCTGCAGGATCTCTGCAAGGATTATTATTTTCATCATTCTGTCTTAATAAGCATAGATTGCCAAGACGGAACTACGAACAGCTGGTGTGTTGTATCAATCAAACATCGCTGAATGCAATTCAATGTCGAATCCTTTTGTCTAAGGCGACACGCAAACTCCTTTCGGGGCCCAAGAGATATTAGCAATGCTACAATCTTATCAAGCGCAACATGCCGCATCTCACGGCATATCCTTCCCAAGGAACACATGCTCAATCGGTTCAAAAAAAGGCAACAACAGAGAATAAAAAGGGGGAATGAGAATAGAAAAAGGATACAAGAAAATGCCGTCAGTTGTTGCCGCTGCCGGAGATAGCTGTTTAAGCCAATTTGTAAACCATCAAATCGCGTTAAATGCGCTTTTCCGGTCGCAGCCGATGCCGATGTCGATGTGGATGTGGATGTAGATGGGTAAAGAGCCCCTCGGTATCTGCTTGAAAAATCTCTCATTGTTATTGTTTTCTTTGCTAAACGGAAACGGTTAGGCACCCCTCGCAAAAGGCACTCACGGCACAGCACAGCTCGGAACTGAGACTGCGACTGCGACTGTGCGTCTGTTGTGTTATTTTGTGGTGTCTGCCTTTTGCGCCTCAGACTCCAGACAACAACAGGTACATACAAGGATACGGCAAGGATCTGAAGAGACTGAGAGAGGTAGCTAGAGACTCGCACAATCGTTTGCGCTTCTTTTTCATCTATTGCTCGGGTTATTCATATATTGATTTGTTTGCCTTTTGGCTATATTCACTCTTGTATGGCACTCTTGTGCTCTGTGTGAGAACAGGAAATTGAAAAGGGGCCACACGAAGGGGCAACAACTTCAATAGCGAGAAGTTATGCAAAAGGAAAATGCTATTCAATTATCGATCCCATATTCCATATCCCATAGAGCGGATTGTCACCAAGCAACTTTAAAGGCTCATTCACTGACGCTGACCTCATTGCCACCACTCGCCGTCAACTTCCGTTGCGGTGCATTCAGCCAGAACCGTGACTGAGGCGGAGACCAGAACAACCGAGTGACTGAATGACCGAATGACAAAGGTGCAAAACCCCTGCCCTCTCTCTCTCTCTCTCAGTGCTCCCTCCTCTCGATGCCACGCTCATTAAATGCCTGAAAAATGAGCGAGTAATTTACGAGCTGTTTGTCAACAATGTCCACAATAGTGCCCAGAAATCGACTTTTGTATTTTCATTATTGTTAATACTGCATTAAAAAACAAGGCACCCATGGTTAAAACTAGAACTCGACACGGGAACGGAAACTAAAACTGATGCGTAATGAGGCGTTTTTGATCATTTCCGCTTTGCATCAAATTGAAATTTACATGTGCAGCAGGATTTTAACATACAAATCGTATTACTGTCAATGCAACTGACAGCAGCCCATATATTGTACTTTATAAGACAATAGCTTCGCTGAATGGTTTTCTTTAGGAAGTGACCCTTTAGTAAGGAAATGGTAGTATATTATCACTATCAATTTAAAGATAATATGATAAAAGAAAGGTCAATTGCTTTTGTTCACTGTTCTTCCTCCTTTTTTATTATATTTTCCTTAGTTCTTCTTTTCAACGTTTTTTATACTTATAAATTCTATTCTATCCCATCTTCTGTGCGTCTTATTAGGCGTTTTCCTAAGGAACTGCTTCGAACACTTTAGGATTAAAATAATAATAACAATATCCTAAGTGTGAAATCCTTAGAATTGATTTCTTATTTTTTTGTGGAAAAATTCTTTTCTTTCCTTTTATATTTCCTAAGTTTACCGACAAATTTTCTTTACTTTTCTGAGTATATGAGTTAATATAGAAATTTTGAAGAAATAAACGGTATCATATTTTATTTTCACTTTTCTTAATAAAGCTAAAAATAAAACCTTCATTTCACTATCTTTGTAAATTATAATAACACAAAGGTAAACATTTTTATAATCTACAATCAATCATTAGTTTAACAATTCAATAAATTAAATATCTTTAATTGCAATAGTAAATTTTTTCTTGATAAGTATTTTCTCGTTTCACATTTCAATCAATTAAAGTCTAAAGTTTCCGCCTATTTTCACTCTTAGTTACGCCACCGACGATTAAAAGTCCACAGAACTGGCTTATTCATTTACTAAATAAGCTGGCGCATTTGGTAAATAAAATAAAAATGCCTTGCACTATAAAACCGACTAGGAAATACCTTTAAAATAATAATTTATGACAACTGCTGTCAACGCAATAGGCAAATTTGTTTAGTTGAAGAAAGCCAAGTCAATTTGCTCTTGGGAAAAACTCACACCTGACCTTGCTGATAAGTGTTATGCCTCACCAGACCAGAAAGAACTATAAATAGATGCGTTGTAAAACAGGAGAGAGCAGGTGTGTATATGACTAAAGTGCAAACAAAAATGACGAACTGTAAAGAGTATTCAACTATGACTCGCTGTAAACATCAAGTCAAGATCTATCCAAAGGGTTAATAACACAACATGCTAATCAGCATGACTCGCCGACAGACGAATTCCGAACAAAGTGCAAAGAGAATTCCACAGATTGGCAAATTACACAATGAAACGCATAGTTAACTGATGGATTTACGATCGCATATTCCGGTGGCATTAAGTCATTAACGGCTTTATCATCGTTATCAAGCAGCTATATTATAACCAGACCTCTTGGCGCTTGACTCACTTACTTCAGTATCATATGATATGTGAGCTATGAGCTTAGGTCCCATGATTAAATCAAGTACAGTTTAGCGGGTAATTCACGCATGCGCAACCAGTTTAGACACCAGTTGAATGCTCGTTGCCTGGCACCGATCAACAAAAAACGAAGCTGTCTAAAAAAAACGGTGGCTAATAATGACTTGCACAACTGTTTTGATGATTGTTGTTATTATTAGTATTATCATTTCTGTTGCTGCTCTGAAGTAGCACTGTGGTGAGTTTGTGCTCCTATTCGATCTAGTGCGAGCAAGAACCAACTAGCTCCTTAAGGGTGCGAAAACTAGCAGACCAATAGAATATCATAGCCAAGTCATAAACCTTACCTGTGCTGCAAGTTGTGAACTGTGTTGTGGTGGATGATCTTTCGATTCTGGACGCAAACCCAGGAAAGTTTCCTGCCAATAATGCTGACTTTTACTAGCATAGACATACACCTCTCCGAGTTTACAAGCATCTAATTAAGTTGCTAATGTATTGTCTTATTGTTTTACCCCACCCAATAATTGCATGTCGTGGCCGTAAACAGAAAACCAGTTGAAACCAAAATCTGTTGATAGTTTCAGCAATTTATCAGCTTGGTTTAAATGTTTAATTCTCACATATTTCATCTCGTATTTGCACAATTGCAAAAGTCAAATAATAGTAAACAAAGTGCAATCAATGGCATCGCCTAAGGGCAATAAATAACACATACTTATACTCATATTACGAGTGCTACTTAACACATATTTATAATTCTGGTCTGCCTCATTTGATATACGCGTTGATGACAATCGGGTATTCGAGTTGTCAAGATAATAAACGACACTCCAGATAAGCATCCGGTGCCATAGAATGCAGCCGCCCCACTCATAAATCATGAGAATTTCGCACAGAATCAGTTTCAGTTTCAGTTCATTTCTTATCAGCAGCACTCAAGACTTGGTTAAAAACCCACCTATCACAAACAGTCAACAATAATTTTTGATAGATGCACACAGCTCATACACACACACACTCGCAGATAAACAAATTATAACAAAATTTATGGGGCATATTATCAGTTCTATTTAAATCGAGAGCATCTGCCATATCTGCAGGGTATATGCAACGTTCGTGTGTGTGTTTGAATTAAATTACCCGCAATTTAACATGATTTACTAAAATACGATAGATGCGCGCTTATTGTTTAATTTGCTTTTTATTTCCGTTTAACGCGTTAGTATTATGTCCCATTAAATGTAATTTATTAATTAGCCATGGATATGCACTCCATGTACGAGTACGAACTCGAGTACTTTTATTGTTTGAATCGAGGCTAATTTACATGCACTCTTAATACAATAGATGCATATACAATATGTGCCATTTAAATAGAGCTTAGGGCCAATCAATTGAGCTTAAATGAATGTTTAACGTGCAATAAATAGACTCAGCATTAATAATAAACACTTTATTGTATTTATTGTTATGCATAAAAATGATGCACTCGAAAAAAAATGCTCTTACTTATGGCCTTGAACTCTTCTAAATGTAGTTCATCAAATCAATTAACTAAAGTGGGAATTTCATTGTAAAAGGTTGATAAACATATAAAAGACGCAATATGGAAATCATTAAATAGAAAGTAAAGTTAGGATTGTTTCTATTATTTTAGCAATTCAAAACACATTTTAGTGCTAATGGTTTAAGAATTAAAATAGTAGTTCTCAGTCTCTTAAAACTTCTGTTTTTGGCTATCAAATTCAAATCCAAATTGGTCAGCAAATTCCGTGCCAAAATAAACACTTTAGAATCGAGGTGTTTTTTCCGGATGCCTGATTAAGTGAGCACCTAATGAAAGCTGACAAACTTTTTGGGAAAATTCGAAATTTCAATATCGCAGTTGAGGGTGTGTGCTAGAAGTAATTGATTACACATGTATTTATACCACGTGTAAACGATGTTCATTTTTTTAAGTACTGCAATCAATCCGAATCGCAGAGAGTCGAGTTCAGTTGCGTCGAGTCGAGCGGCGAGCTGATAACTCAAATCATGTATCACTAAGCTGTGTAGAATGTTAATTGGATTTGATGCCTGAACACACCCACAGAATGTAGAGTGCATAGCATAAAGATACCCTGTAAAATTACTAACTGCAATCGGACAGCAACTGAAACGAGTCTTATCTTAATTTTCAATTAATAATGCAATTGAAATACCCCTTCTATTTAGTTTTACAGGGTATCATTTATACAAATATACGAATGGAGTCTATTGCGGCTTTATGCAATGATTACAATTACAACAAAAAATTTAAATAACTTGCAAAATATTGCGCAAACAATGCGAATACATAGAACGAATATTGAATGCTGAATGTGCATTGAGCGTAATTACGAGTGCCGAGCATGAATGCTGCAACAGCAACTGCAACTGCAACTGCAACGACGATTGTGATTGTAAGTTTTGATTATCATTATGGCCACGCCTATGTGGGCATTATGCGATTGCATTAAAGCGATGCCACAATTGCCATACAGCAATTTAACGCAGATATGCAACCGTGCCACACACCGCGCCCACTCTCACCTCAAACCTCGTGCCACACAAAACGCATTATCGATGTTGCAGCCGCAAATTGCACAAATCGAATTGAACGGAATTTTGGCAATAAATTTATACAAAATAATTAAATGCAAATTTTAATCAAGAGACATGCGAAAAGCCAAGACAACCATGAATTTATTAATGACTAAAATATACTCAGTAATATTCAATTATATATTATATTAAATATGAAATTTACAACACAAAATTTATAGTCTCAATTACCCATTTCAAATCACAAACTCACAGCTGTCATAGATTATTATTAAAGCATTGTTTTATGCTTCATCAGTTGTTCAATAAGTTCGAAAACGCATTCAATTAATTGTAAATAATGCGCATAATTCACAAATGTTGCCTGCGAGCATTAGAACTGCATTTAAATAATTAAATATTTATTTACAATTAAAAATAAAACAACACGGTTGGGAATTTGAAACACTTGACGCATTTCATGGTAAATATTGTTTACTGATTTTAAATGATATTCTCAAGTCATTTTCAAATATTCGCTTAAACAAATACACAAAAAAAAAGAAGTAAACAACAACAACGCCTCGCTGCTATCGGCAAAATGCTCTGCAACTACATTTTGCGGCCTTTTGTTATTGTTGTACCCTACCTAAGGATGTATTCAATTTAATATGTATTTATATAAAAGAATTTACATGTATTCAATTTATTTAGTTTTTACATTTTATATTACTTTAAATCTGTACTGGTTCAACTACTTTATAAATAGAATCAAACTTTTGTAACTTATATATAAATTCTAGGGTATAAAAACTAGCTAAAACTAATGGCACTTTCGGACTGAATATGTTAAAGTAATTCATGGGAATATTAACAATCGAAGTGTATCAAATATTGCTGTATCTATATCTAATTATAGAGGAACATTTATGAAAACACATTTTCAACTTTTCTCAATAATATTTTTAAAAATCAAATTATTTATACCATATAAGGTTTTACCAAAAATATACAAATTAATATAAATATTATATATCATGTGTAACTTCTTAACTAAGAATTTCACCAAAAAAAGAGGCTTACATTAATGGTTAACTAAATTTATATAACAAGAAATAAGTTTTGAAATTTTTACTACACAAATCTTTAATGATCTACAAAATTAGGTAAAAATACAAAAAAAATCTGCTTTTTATAAGTCTAAGTCTCTTTGATCAATATTTTCTAATTATAGCAAAAATCAACGAATCATTCATCATTACAAAATTAAATCCGATATTTCATAGTAATTCTTGTGTACATCCCAAAGTCATAAGAGCAATGATCAGCAAAAAAAAAGCAATGTAGAACATGAATTAAAGTATGTCATCCACTTGAAAGTAGGGTATTCACAGCACGTCACTCCCCGCATAACTGTTGATTCTTTGTTTTTGTTTCTAATTTATTTCCGATAGTGAAAACATTGACGTTGCGTCCGATTCGCAGTCGATGGGGGCCTCCGTTCGTCAGGCGCTGCGTTGTTTTAGTTGATTTCATTTTTTTTTCATTTCGTATTTTTTGCGGCGTCTTCACGTCAGCCACAGCTACAGATACACACACACACATACACACAGCAAAATACACGGATACAGTCGGCAACAAGAGCAGCTCTGTCGGCAGTCGCAGACAGAGTAGTCAGCAGTCAGCTGGGTTCGAGGTGCTTGTTTGCTCTGCTTGCTGTGTGCTGTCTCAGACGCTGTCCCAGTCCCTGTGCCTGTCCAGCTACTGATATACAGATATACAGATACACACAGATACACAAACACAGCAGCCAAAGCTGGCAGCGCAGTTGACGTCGCAGTCGCCGTTTACGCTGTCGTTGTCGCAGCAAGTTAACGTTAACATTAACATTAAGTTATCGCAGTTAACTTGGCTGTAATTGCGGCTCGCTACGAAACAGTTTTTTAATTGTTGTAAACAAGCGCGCGCGTTCGGTTTGACAAATTGCCAACACATTATAATAACAATAAATTCTATATAAATAATATAAATTAAAAGTGCAACAAAAAAAAACAACCGAAATTTGCAAATCCGCCGCGAGTTGTTCCAAGTCGAAAAAAAGAACACAAAATTCTAAAAATTGTTGATAGAGGTCGTGGAATACTCATCGCGTCTCGTCGAATTCGATTGAAATCGTTTATGCAAATTAATTGTTGTTGCCGGCAAAGCAATCGAAATGGCGCCAAAAATCTATTGAGCAGTCTACAACAATTTTATTTGTTATTAAATATTAAGAGTTTTCGAAATGTAAGCACATTCCCCGCTAAACAGAATTTTTCACAATATAATAAATAATTATAACAATAAAAAAAATCAGTTATAAATATTATATAAAGTGCAATCTCTTCCTGCTTTTCAATTTTGCGTGACTCGCTGTGTCTTTGCTCTGTTTTTCCTCTATTCACTTTGTGTTTTTGTTGTGTTTTGTTTTTTGTTTTCGTTCATCATAAGAAAATGCCGTAAAAAAAATGTTGTTTATGTGCTTTAATGATGCTGAGAATATACTCTTCAATTTAATTGAGAGCGACTGATTGAAATGGCAGTTCATTCGGAATGAATTGTGCCTATAAAGTGATTGCTTAAGTTCATATATTTCTCGAATGTATTTTGATTGATCAAGCGAGCGTAATTTAAGAAATTGCACGGAATTCAATGAAAAGATAAACAAAGTTTTGAAGCAAGATATGTGAAGGATAAATTTTATATATTTAACAATATCAGACAAGTTATAATTTGGAGTTAAAGTTTTACATTTTTTGAAATAACAAATAAGATTGTTACTTTGATATTGATATTGTTGAAGAAAATAGATCAGAGCCAAAAATAAATTAGAAATATAACTGATGCATTTCCATATAGAGTATATAAAAGTATTATTTAATTTTCTAATACATATGTATGAATGTTAGATCACTCGGCATGCTGCTTTATCTCCAATAGAATTGATATGAATTCATCAAAAACAAGCTATGTTATGACGCGCTCTAGTTTATAATATTATAAACTGTAGCATGTGTTTGTGGGGCCGCCAAGCATTATCTGGGGCCTGTCAATTTAGATGCCCCCTTCTGAAAACTTTTCTGATGCAGTTGCGAACGTTGAGCGTTGAAAACTTGAAATTTTCCACTTGATTTATTCATTAATTGCGCCCTTAATGACGTTATACAAATGCGAGTACTTCATAAAATTGTACACAGATAAAAATATATTGCAACTAAGTTTATTAATAACTTGAGGTCTACGGTAGTTAGAAGCGGTTTAGTGAGCCGCAATATTTTACGAGCAACAATCACGTTTTAGTCTAAATACAATTGCATCTAATTGGTAGTTGAGTGGAGATTGCAATCCATAAAAGGTGATTACCGGTTCTGCTTAATTATCAGCATTAAGGAAAAACAGCTGAAAAGTTTTTGAGATTTCTTAATTAAAACAGAGCAGTTGATAATTTGGAGAATCTAAAATAAAAGTGTTTGATGAATCATAATCTGCGCTTCGTTTTAAAGTTAATTTATTGCTTAACTTATGTCTTGGCATTTGAAGATCTCTAGCTGAAACTTAAGTGCAACTGCACCCAAGACGACGCACGTGTGTCCTTTAGCGGGGGCTTCACATGTAGCTGGCAATTGGTAAATCAAACAGGAGAACTTTTTATGGCTGGCAAGTCGGAAACAGTAAATGAAACAGAGCAAAGCACAAGCACGACCCAAACAACAATTTTATAGAGTTGAGAAAATCAATAAAGCCAGAGCTAAAGCTACAGATATAGATACAGATACAGCTACATCTGCAGCTATCTCTATGGCTATATCTATAGCTTAAAGCGAGTCCAATACTTTATTTAGTAACGTTTATTGCTAAGATAAATCGCGCAAGGAGTTTAATAGCCACTATCAATATTTGTACAACGAATAAGCGACGTATAATGTATCTACCAGATACAGATACAGATACATCTACGGATACATATACAACTCAGCTTCAGCAGCAGTCGAAGTAATCGCAGTCACAGCCACAGCCGCAGATGCGTATGGCGAATTAACACAAACGCGTTAATACAATTAGTTGAAAAGTGAAAAATCTCATGTATATAAAATGTACGAAACGAAACAGAAATAAATAAAAAGATTTTTAACAAAAACGCAGAAGCAGCAGCCACAACAACAACAACAAACTGTTAAAATAATAAATACAAAAAAAAGAGAGTAAAAATAAAAAATATTATACACAGCTCGGTCGCTGTCGACAAAAAGCGCCACAACAAATTTGCAACTTTACACTCGTCGGAGGTTTTCAGTCGCGAAATGAAGTCACAGCCACAAAGCTGAGCCACTGAACGCGTGTGCCATTGTCAACAGCCAACAGCCAACAACCATCCACACAGCAACACTGCAAACAACAAATCACATAACCGAATAACTAAATAACTAAATATCGAGAAGTTTGAACATGGTCGAGTTACTCAAAGCGCTCAATTTGACGGGCAATTTGCTGGCGGGCCTTGATGACAACAGCCTTGAGATTGCCGCTGCCGCTGCAGAGCCGTCGAGTAGTCTCAATGCCACCGCCATGAATCTGACCACCACAACAACAACGACAACCACACTGGCCAATGCCACCAGCAGTGCAGAGAAACTCCAATTGGATGGCTTCGATTTGCCAGGCAACTACTCAATTTTAATCAACAAACTCGAGCAACTTGCTCTCGGCCTGGATTCCGCTTTAGGGAACTTCACCATCGATCGCCAGGAGGTGGAGATCAATTTGAGTGGCGGTGCCACAGCCAACGATGTGGCCGATGTCGATGATCGGCTCTTTAGCGATGTCTTGCCCGCCGCTCGTAACCCAACGCCACACATTGCGCACGGTTCGCGCATCTACACGGGCGAAGAGGAGGATTTTGCGCATGTCGTCAGCGATATTTGGATTGGGGTCATTCTCACGCTGCTCATTGTGTTTATCATCTTCTTCATATGCGCCTGCTTCCTGTATCACAAGTTTCAACAGTGGAAGAATTCATGTGAGTGCCACCATATGACAAGCGCCACACGGCGTATACTTAATAACCACTCGTACTTACCTCATTCAATAAAACTTCAAATCACAATTTTGTTTATCGATATACATGTTTATCGGTGTGTTAGTTTTTTATCGAAATGAGGAGTATATTAATAATTTAGACATTAATCAAATATTTACTTCCACTCTAATCTGAACTACACATTTCATTGATATCGATAAAAACAATAGTTATCGATTAAAAATATACATTTTATCGATATCTTACATCGATAGATATATGTATATGTGTTCCAAAATGTGCTTCTGCAATCCAAAAATCCCTAATATGAATCAGTTATCGATATACAACAAACAAGTTATCGATACTATATATCGATAAACATAATTGTGATACAAATATTATTGCTTTGCAAAAATTTACGTAGTTATCGATATTTTAATTGTGATACAAATATTATTGCTTTGCAAAAATTTACGTAGTTATCGATATTTTAATTGTGATACAAATATTATTGCTATGCAAACCAAACATCACGAATAATTATCGATCATGTGTTAACAAGCCATCATATATCGATAAATGAAAATGTGCTAAATCCTATATTGAGATAGCTCTCCCAATTTCCGCCAATTAGACATGCTAGTATTTAATACTTAACTGCTAATTAAAGCTAACAAAAAGCCCGACTAATCATCAAGAAGAAAACAAATGCCATCAACTGAAAGCAACGTTTGTGGGGGTTTAATCAAAAATCAGAAATTGAATTCAAGAACAGCTTTCACAATGACGACAATAAGCCCGTTTTGTTCTTTTGCGCGTGTCTGCGATGCAATGTGCCAAGCACAAACAAAAAAAGGTAAATGCAAGAGGGGGAGAAGAGGAAGTGCAGGGCAGTTAGGCAACTAAAACATCAACAAACAAACAAAGTAGTAAAGCAAAGTCTGCGGGCAGAAGAAGTTACACAGTGAATGGAACAAAAACAGAACACAAACTAAAAGCGAACGAAGCAACGACGATGATTAAGTTAAAGCTGACGATGTTGTTGATGATGAAGATTATGATGTTGGCAATGCTTGTGATGATAATGATGATGATGATGATAATGATGAGTCACAATTAGACACGGCAGCAAAACTAATGCAAATAAATTGAAATTTGAACGTTATTTATTTGCATTTGCGAGCTGTGAGTAGTGCGAATAGAATGGCTTCAAATGAGTCTTGTGACTTGAATACATCTTAAAGCCCAAATAAAAGCATTTCCACAAATATTTCACAGCTTGATAAATAAACAACAGCATTGTCCGTTTGTCTCACTGCCTCACTGTCTCTGTCTGATATTTGCTTAGCCAATTGCCAAATAATTGTCGAGCTAGAAACAGAACTCCAGCATTAGACTTATGCTACTGCTGCTGTTGCTACTGCTATCATAATTTGTCTCTAGCTCTGACTCTAATTATAAATTATAAGGCAATTAGCTAATAAATTCTGAGCAGCAATGATTAGGGCCACATAGACAAATGCAATTCGCCTCTTATCTGGCCCCTTTGGACCTTTTGTTTGTCAGCTAAAAGCAAACATAACATTTCCAGTTAATTAAAGCTGCAGTCAAGTGGCCCAGTTTGGACCAAACAAGACAACATCCATCGAAGAGTCTCACTCCCTCTCAAGTGCTCAGTGCTGTGTTTGCCCAGTTCGAGGCTCGATTACATTGCAAATTTGTGTTAATTAATTAAAATTGCTTTGTACTGCCTCAAACTAAACAAAAGAATCCGATTCCTCTTGCCATTGCTCTTGGCTTTTGGCTCTGACACAACTCAATTGGTTTAGACAATTGCTCTGCTTTCTGTGTGTGTTGTACTGTGTTGTTTTGTGTTGTATTGACTTCGATTAGGGTTTTGTTAACAGGCGCATCACATGCAGGCAGTTACAGAGACAAGAGCACCAAAGCACTTAAAAGCGGGTCAGCATGTGAATGAACGATATTCACTTGCATTCGTCAAGATAACCAACTTGGCAACTGATAACTGCACACAGTACAAAAGCGCACTTCAACAATTTCTAATGGGCAAGTCAATAAAAACACAAAAGACAAAAGGGAAGCACATGTAATTAGAGCAAGCTGTTAACACAGCTAATAGTAATGCTAAACAAAGTAGTTAAATCCCCTGAGAGTTTATTTGTTTTTAAATAAATCATTTCAGCTATTTTGGGAACACTTTTGTTAAACAAAACTACATATTTTTTATATTTAGAGCAGTTTATTTAAAATAAAAGTATTGTATATTACAAAATAAGACATAATTTAAAAAAGGATTATACAAAAATAAAATTACGAGTAAGATCATTTCCAGCAGTCTCTAATGTTAAATAAAGTAGTTGAGGGCGAAGAGAAATTAGTTGTTGGGAAGTTGTTTGTTAAACAAAACTACATACATTTTATATTTATTTTAAATGATATGAAAATGAAGTAAATTAATGTTACAAAATGAAAGTATAAACTAATTTTGTATGATCTATTTAAAGATAAATTAAAGAAAAATAATGCAAGGAACTGAATAAATAAGTAAGAAAGTTACCGTCGAGTGTGCTCGACTGTGAGATACCCGCTACCCATCATGAATAAGAGCAAAACAGTGCGGTATTAATTTTAAAATATACCAATGATTATATTTGGTATATCAATATACTACTGCATTCAAAAGATACCATAAAGTGCTTATATACCAGATTATCAGCCAAAGCTACTAAGACTCCCAATAAGTAAGAGTTTGTCTATAAAAAAAAAGTATTTCTTAAATCACTTTCACAATTTTTTTTACCGCAATAAATTTTCAGGAGTCAGTAAGATTAACATTTCAAAGTTGCTGTTACTAACATTTAATACTAATGTTATTCATTGTGAGCAGTCTTTAAAGCACTATCCACTATCTTAAAGATAGTTTCGGCAAAGTTTGCTTGCCAAGTGCGATCTAAGTTGTTTTATTTGTACCTTACTCACACTCGCAAGCAAACACACTATAACAATTCATCAATCAAATGTCTGCTAGTTGCTGCTGCTGTTGCTGCTGCTGCACTGTAATCTGTCAACTTGCAACATGGCTTGACTCACGTTCGCCTCCACGTCGGGCAACAACAACAACAAAAAACCACTGGCAACTTTTCGGGCCTTGGCAACCGTCCAGAGTGCATGTTATCAGCCAAAGCCCACTTAGCACTTCTCACGTTTTTCTTCGTTTTTTTTTGCGTTTAGCTTTAATGCTATTCGCATACGTAGATCTCTCTCTATGCTATAAATATATTTATATAGGCCGCAATTATCGTAAACTTGATGTCGCACATTTAAATAAACTTGAATTCAGTTTTTCACTTTGCTTTTTATTTTGTTAATTCTTATTTAAATTGCTGACAAACAACAATAACAGGTATGCATGTCTCTTTATGAGTTTATGTATTTATCAAGCTGTAGTACGTCACTCATACGCAACGTAGTACGTATTGTCTGCGGTGTCACAGTGCGTATGAGTGACGTTATTCGGTTCATAGCTGTTTAATTTCCTTTTAATGAGTTGTTTATCTTATGTGGTAGCTGTGCTTCTTCTTCTTCTTCTCTTCGTCGTTGTTGTTGTTGTTGTTTGTTGTCGGTTGCTGTTGCTGTTGCCGGGATTGTTGTTTGTTGCTGCAGCTGCCATTGTTGCGGGCGTAGCATCGTTGTCATTTTAACTGATTTGCCTGCATCTTTATAATTGCTTCCCTTTTTGGTAGTTTTATTTTTTCGCATTTTCAATTTAAGCCTTTGGGCAATTGCGCGAAATTCATTTAATTTTAAAAACTCACAAAAGATATTCCACTTTAACAATGCTAATTTAGTAGCTGTAACGTTTGAGTAACTTAATATTGCTGTGCAATAAGGTTTCAACAGTAATTTGCTTTAATGTTCATTAAAGTTAATAAGGAAATTAACGCTTGGACTAAACACGAACCATTTTAAATTAAAATTGTTTAAGACTTAAAATATGTGGAAACTGATTTTGTAGTAATTTAATTATTTAATCTGCTATGAGTTTTTCTATGGCGTTATAAATTTTAATATCATTTTTTTGTAAGAGTATTTGAAAATGAATTTCCTAGAATATTTTCGCTTTCATTATGTTTGGCACTAATTAATAATTTATTTATATTTCAATTAAAAACACTTATTAATGGTGATTTTTCGCGACAGTACATTATGAACAGCGAAAAAGTCATTAAACTTTTGCGCTGCCATTAATTCCGACTCAGCTGCTCGCAAATAAAACGGCAAAATTGTTAATTAAATTAGGCATTGATTAAATTTGCAAGTAATTAACATTTAGCACAACGCAAGCTGCCGCAGTTTATTAAAGCGCAAATTGCAATGGCAATGGACAATGCAACATCATGAGACTTTCACCCAACTCCCCTTCCCTTGCTCAGCTCAGCATTAAGCTGCTTTACATAGAATTGACGTCAATAGATGTGTTACTTGTTTATCAAATGTTGCTTTTTTCACAGCATGCCACAAATTTAAGCAGCTTATATATAAGCAGATAAATATATGAATAGATTTGTAGCTACAATACATTGTAGACATTATTAGTAAATGCAAATATTATTTGTTATTCTCCCGATTTGTGGCGGCGAAATTCGCAAAAATATGCTAAATGAATCGAAAAACCCCCCTCCCAAAATGCCCGAAAATAAATCAAAAAAAAGGAGGTGAGGAGGAGGAGGAGGAGATGAACGCTTAGTCAATGGCAAATTAGCGGCAGTAACTAAAACTCTGTGTTCGCATTTCGGTATTGCTAATATCCGTAACGGGCCAATAACTAAAACGGGCAAAGGCAAAAGCCAGTGGCGTTGTAGCTGGAAGGGGGGAGGAGTGAAAGAGGAAATGTGGTTGGTTCGTTTAGCTAACCAATGTCGACATGATGCTTCAGTTTATAAGCCACAAAACGTGTTGGATTTGTTTCAATGGCGCTAATTGCTTAATTGAAACTGTTTTTGCATTGCATTTACTCCGTTTGCCACAAAAACCTCACACACTCCCCCAACCCCCTCGGAGCCACTTCACTGCCTTGCTTAACCGCCACGCCCTCTGAACGCCTCCGCCTATGCGGCTGTTGTGCCATTCATAGCAAAATGTCAATTAGTATTTGCCTGCTAAAAGCCAAAAAATCGACAATACACCAAATTAGCTGCCTCGCATGACATACAAACACACACACACACACACACATACAAATTATACACACACTTGTTTGCCTCGGCACACCCCCTGCGAATTCCAGCACATGTCACGCTGTCGTATACGTAATATACGTTTTGATTAGCATTACGCATACGCCACGTTGAGCATTCGATATTTCAAATGCATTACGAAAAATTGTTCCATTTTAATTGCAAATTTGTAACATCATCATAATTGGCCAAGGGGCAAGCGTTGCACTGCCACTGCCATTGCCACACTGCAACGATGATGTTGCAGCATATTTTAATAATTGATGCGCGCTATATTTTTAATTAGTTAAATGCGCGTTTAATTAGCTTTATAAATTATGCACATGCAGCGGTTAGTTGCCAGCTGCGCCCAGCATCAATTTGTGTTCCTCTTCTTTTTTTTTTACATATAATGTGTTTTTTTTCTACTTTTTATTTGCAATATTATTTACTGACTTTTGCAGTTTTTCGTGCGTGTTTATTTTGACTTTTGAATTATTTTTTACGATGATTTTGTTTGTTTAACATGCCGTTGGGCGACATGATTCTTTTTTACCCAGTTATGATTTATTTATGCATATTTTGTATTGGCATATTTTTTAACATTCTCTTTGTTTACTTGATTATTTATTTGTTTGTCTTTTCGCTGTCGGCGGAAATGAACTGCGATTTTTATTTATTAATCGTTGCATGATTTATGGATAAATAATTGTAATGCTTTTTACATACAAACATACAACGCAACGATGAGCTGTCAGCGGCGGTTTTAAATTACGTTATGAGGTGGGGGCGAGGAATTTAACTGTTTGCGAACGGCAAGTAAAATAAATTAATTGACAACTGAAAATATGAAATTAAAATGCACTAGATATTTTACTGACTAGTGCCATTATTTATTAATGAAAGTGCTTATAAACATTTTTTTATAACCTTTATAAACTTGCCCAGATTCATTCTATGTTATCTTTTTTTGATTTTGTATAAATACAATGATTATTTTAAAAAGCATTTGAGAAATCATATAATAATATAAATCTAATGCATTTTTTGATGTACGACAATTAATTTATTTTTTCACACAAATTTTATATTTCGCAATTATTTATTTAAAAGAGCATTTGAGACGTTATTTACTTATTGTAAATATTTAAAAAAAAATATATATGCATTTATGAAGTAGCATTTAAACCCTGTTCACTTAAACTGCTATTTTTCAATACAAAACTTATAAACCCCTTAACAAATATTGCATCTGAAAAAATCAATTTTTTATGTGTAATTATTATTTTTTGTTATACACTTTTTACTTTTTATAATTAACTGAAATATGTCATTTTCTTGAATACATTAATAATAATGATCAAGCGTTAATAACTCATACGCACCGTTAGCAATTCAAATAATTTTAAAAACGACGCGCGGGCTTTAACAGAGTTGCCAAATCACTCGCAGACTAAGTGGCTCTCACAGCAGCTGCCCAAGCGGCTCACAAAGCGAGAGAGAGAGAAAGAGAGCGAGAAAGAACGCGCAAAGAAAACAAAACAAAACAAAACAAGAAGCGTCGCGCTATTAAATACACATGTATACGGGAGACGCCAACAGACAACAACAAGAACAACAACAACAATATCAGCGTGAGCGGCAGCAAGAACTTTAACAAGAGCAGCAGCAACGGAAGCAACAACAACAACCACAATGAGCAAACACGTTCCACAGTTTGACGACGCCGCATGTTAACGACCGCACAAAGAATGCAGCAAGCAGAGCGCGCAGAAGAGCAAAAGCGACTTGGCAAACACAAACAAATAAACAGCCACAGCTAAAAGAGAGCCGCAAACTGAGAGAGCGAGAGAGAGAAACGAAAGAGAGAGAGCGAACACGCAAGAACTTTTGCTGGATGGTAAATTATATTGGCGACAAAAGCCAAGCGTCGCTGTCGCTGTCGCTGCCGCCGCTGACGTCAGCGTCGTCGCTGCGTGTGGCTTTTATGGCTAGTTTTAAAATTAACCACAGCTGCAAAAACACAAAAAGAAAAAGAAAACGAAAAGCGCAAAAGCAAAGAAGCAAAGAAGCGACACAGCAAGTCGACGCCTTCGCCGACGACGAAACGAAATTCAATTAAAAGGCAACAGCATAAAAGTGTGAAAATGCTGACAGAGCCCAAAACACATACAAAAAAAAGGGCTGCGGCTGAGACTGAGACTGCGGCTTTGGTTAGCGATCAGCGCAGACACAACACACACACACACAAGCACACAGCCAGCGTCACATGCATACGCGCGCTCACACACGCGCAGCGTTGCTTGCCTTTGTTGACTGTACAACGGGGCGTATACTTGTTTTTTTCGGCATGCTTGCTTTCTACAGCCGTCAGCCAAATAATGTGTATACGTCGTTTATTTTATTTTTTCGTCTTTCTTTCTTATTCGTATTTGTTGTGCGCTTTTTGTACGCTTTCTACACCAACAGCGAAGCGCAGCAACAACAACAACTACAACAACAGTAACAATAAAAGTCGCCACACTTAATTTGCATATTTTTGCACAACAAAAATCGCCAACTGTCCGCATGTGTGTGTGTGTGTGTGTATGTGTGTGTTGCTGTTGTCTGCATGTTAGCTGTCACGTTGACTATCTTTTTGGCTATTGTACTTCACACACACACTGAGAGACATGTGGTGCCGCTGCACCACGTCGTATGCGTAATATTGCATTGCAAACCAAAAATTTTTCATGTTCTTTCTTCTTTCTGTCCATTTTTTTGCTTAGCTGCGGTTTTTATTCGATTTGGTTTGTTTTTTCGCTGATTTCATGCTTTTGTCTGACGCTCGCTTTTGTTTACAAACGATACGCTGTTCCGCCAGAGTGTCAAAAAAAATAAATAAATATAAATATGATATAGCTAAATAAAGTGCCATAGTGTCGCGCTGCAGACGATAAGGAATGAGTAATAAATTATGTCGAAAATCAACTCGTATAGATCAAAATAGAGTGAACAAAAATGTTCATAAAACTTTGATTAACTCAATGGGAAAAAGTGGTTGGTGAATGAGATCATCGTTAATTGCTGTAGCATAAATTCAATTCATAACTTTATCAGTTCACATTTTTGCCAAAGCTCTCGCTTTGATTCCAGCTCTCCGAACTAGATCCTTTCGCAAATTCTTGCTTGTTCTCTTTTTTTGTAATTTGCGCTCTTGCAATTTATCATCCCCTTTTTGAGCTGCCAAAAGCCTACCCTCATTTATGACAAAACTATGCTGAAATTTTGCCGTCGCAATATGTCAAACTCACCCCCCCTTAATGTCTGATCCCAAAATCGAAAGCAGCTGCTAGACACACCCCTGGATGGGAGAGAGAGAGAGAGGGTTGATTTCGATGTGGGCCGCAATAATTGCATAGTTATAGTATTTAGATTATAAAATAAATGTATTTTCATTGGACTTGGCCTTAATGCTAATGCTAAATACGATTTATAAGTATAAATGCGCGTTCGACTTAAATCATTAAGAAATGCTACGCTTCCGTTTTCTTTTCTTGTTCGCCAAATGAATTTGCTGCGTAGTTCTTGTTGTTGTCTTTTTGCTTAGCTTAAGATTCGAGAAATCATATTGAGAATAGAACTCACACTCTAAAATAAATATATATGTATGTGTGTGTGTGTGTGGGAGTGTGTGCGTATGAGTGTGTGGTGAGCTGCATTGAGTGAGTTCTTAAAAGTATAATATTTATAATTATGCATAATTAAGCATAATTTGGAATTGAGTATGCGTAATGTTGATCAGGTTTACACATAGCACATTAAATTGCATAATTCATGACTGGCAATTTAATAATGGTTACATTTTCAATTGAAATCAATTACAATTTTGTGTTAGAAGTACAGTTGTGCTTAAGGATAACCTTGCGATATCCTCATCCTTCTATTACATGCTTCAAATTGAACTTATTAATATTCACAATATTACATTTATCAAATGCTTTCTGTGTACAATATAATTATAAACTTTTTCTTTGCAGTCTCTTTTAGTGTTTTTCTTTCGTTTCGCGTTTTTGTTTCCGTATGAATAATGCTTTTAAAACGTAGTCTTTTCTGTTCGTTAAAGTTAATTAAATGCAAATGCAAAAAAAAGTAATTAATTATGCTTAATGCTTGTTCATTCAAAAATTAATCGGTATCTATACCGATTTATATAGTATAGTCTATACATATATATATAGAGAGAATACTTAATCCCTGCAAAATTGAAAATCTTATATAGAAAATGAAATCTTCTGCTGGTCTGCGAGGTTCATCCTAGGCTACAGAATTTCAAGTACAGCGGCAACTTAAGCTAATGAGTAAGAAATTTGTATTGGATTGGATTTGATTGAATTGTTAATTGTTAATTGAAGTGAATTGAATTGGCTCTTGTAATTGGTCTCGATAAGTCTTTTTAGATTTCCGCCTGCTGGCCAACGACCGTGAAATAGCTCGTTATCTTGCGATTAGTCTTCGTCTTTCCACTGCTCGACACGGCGTCCGATGTGGAGCCGCTCTGACGTGCATTCTCCTTCTCCGGCGTGATCTCCTCATCGTCATCGGGCTTAGCGGGCTCCACTTGCATGGACACCGTCACCGACACTTGTGCCATGCCCACGCTCGTCTCTCTGCCTGCGCCAGCATCCGCAGCCAACTCTGTCATATTCACTTTGCCCTCGGCGTTCACTTCCTTTGTTTCCTCGGCAATTTCGGGCAACGTGCTCAGACTGCGCTTGAGTTCGTCCAACAGTTTCTCCTGCTCGGCAATCTTCTCCTGCAGCTTCTCGCGTCGCGGACGCCGTGTCTCCGGCTTTGCCTTGACCTCCTCAGTCGCTGGCTCCTCCACCTTTGGCTCACTTGAAGCCTTGCCGCCATGCTCACGTTGCTGATGACGCTGCAGATTAACACGCGAGGAGTAGCCACGTTGGCAGGCATTGCAGCTGAAGGGTTTCTCACCTAAAAGATGTTGAAGATTAGAAAGAGTCAAGGAAACTATCAAAGATTGCAGCACTCACCTGTATGTCGACGCATGTGGACACGCATATCGATCTTGCGGGAGAAACGCTTGTCGCACAGCTCGCATTGAATTGGCTTGTCACCCAGATGGGTGCGTCGATGCACGACGAGATTCTGGCGAGCACGAAACGCTTTGCCGCACAGATCGCAGCTGTAGGGCTTCTCGCCCGTGTGGACACGTACATGAATGGCCAGATCCGAGCTGCGCACGAATCCCTTCCCACAGCGATCGCACTTGTAGCGACGATCGTTCTTGTGGTGACGCATGTGCAGTGACATATCCTGCTTGGTGGCCAGCGGACGATCGCAGAGCTCACACTTGAATGCCTTCTCGGTGCGATGGCGCAACTGATGCTCGGCAAGACGCATCTTCAGGCGAAACGCTCGTCCACATTCGCCACAGACGTGCGGCTTCTCGCCCGTGTGCAGACGCAGATGATCCTGCAGCCGAGAGAAACGCTGAAAGGTCTTGCTGCAAAAGTTGCAGGTGTGAATGGTGCCGCCATTGCGCTGCGATTCCTCCGAAGATTCACGCTTAATCGATGGCGTGCCATGACTGTCGTCTGTCGAACTATTGTGAGGTGTCTCCACATCCGAATCGCTGTCTTTATCATCTTCTTCATCATCGTCCCCGTCGTCATCATCTTCTTCGTCCTTCACATCTACGACATAGTCGACAAAAGCGCGGGACTTGCGCGGACGTCGTGGTTCTAATTCCTCTTTGATCTCTGGCTGCAACTCCTTTGCTAGCTTCTCTAGCTGATTCTCTGGCTGCTCCTCGGGCTGCTTTTCCTGCTGATCTTCTTGTTTCTCTTCCTGCTTCTCTTCTTGATTCTTGTCCTGATTATCTTCCTGCTTCTCTTCCTCTTCCGGTGTCTTCTCTGGCTGCACTGCCTTCTGCACCTTGCGTCCTCGCTTGCGTTTGCTTTCCGGCTGCTCTTCCTCTACTTCCTCCTCTGGCTTTGGTTGTTCTTTCTTCTTGCGCTTGCGTCCTCGCTGCTTGCCCACCGAGGGCAACTTGATGATCATTTTGTTAACCTTAGGATTGCGCTCTGCCGCTATCTCCGCCACCATGGCGGATATCATTGCGAGATCATCTTTGTCCGCTGCCTCCTTCTCGGGCGGCGGCGTCTCCGGCAGCTCCAGTGGCTGCAATGAGCTGCCCACTTCGCATGGTATGCTCACCATTGGTTCGCTTGGCTCACGTTTCGGCACCAACAGCTTGAAGATGCCATGCTCCTTGCCCAGATGCAGTTGCAGCTCCTTGCTCAGCTTAAACTGCTCACTGCAGCTGGCGCAGCGCAGTTGCTGCTTGGACGTCTCCTCCGTTAGCCAAAGTTGAGCACAGCACTTCAAGTCGGTCAATTTGATGTCATCGTTGAGTTCCAAAGGCGGCTCCAGCTTTATTTGATCCGCAGCTGACGGTGTGGCTTTGACCTGCTGATTGTGTGTTTTGTGCCAATGCTGGGAGAGGGACTCGGCATCGCCGTAGAGCAGCGAGCAGCTGACGCAGCTAAAAATGAAGCGATGCGCCTTCTCATCCGCGTGTATTTGGGCGATTACGATGGGTGTGGGAACAGCAGCAGGAGAGGGAACAGCAGGTGTAATAGAAGTTGGAACAGCAGCTGCAGTAGGAGTGGGCACAGCTGCAGTAGGAGTGGACACAGTTCCTGTACTAGGAGTGGGAACAACATCTGTAGTAGGAGTGGGAACAGCAGATGTACTAGGAGTGGGAACAACAGCTGTGACAGGTGATGGAATAGTAGCTGCAATTGTGGGGAGAACAGTTACTGGAGTGGGTACAGCACCTGTGGTGGGAACAGTTACTGCAGCTGGAGAGGGGAACAGCTACAGGGACGGGAATAGTTGCGGCAGCAGGAACAGTATCAGCGACAGCGACGCTTGCGCCGACGCTGACGCAGGCGCTGTTTGTGTTTTTGCGTTTGTTTTTATTTCGCTGATTTTTGTTGTTGTTTTTATTTGTGCTGCCGGGTGGCCGCCCACGCGGCTTTCGCGTCGCTGGCTGCGGCGCCTGCTGCTGCTGCTGCTTCTGTTGTTGTTGCTGTTGTTGTTTTTGTTTGTGTTTTTGTTCTTGCTGCTGCTGCTGCTGCTTTTGTTTCTGCTGCGTCGCAGTCGCAGTCACGTCTTTACCGTTACTGACCTGCGACTTTGCAGCTGCGGCAGCGGCCTTCAAATCATCCAAGCGTATGCGCTGCGCTTCCAACTCAGCCTCATCCTCACTGTCAATTTGCAGCACAACATCATCATCGTCGGCATCGCCGAGCAAAATGTCGTCTTCTTCTTCAATATCTAGTTCAGACTCAGAGTCCTCATCGGATTCGTCCGTGTCGTCTGTTGCGCAGCGCAGCGACGCAGCTGCGGCTACTCCATTATGCTGTGCCTTTTTTTGTTGTTGCTGCGCCGTTGCTGCCTCTGCTGCGGCTGCTTGTGTTTGTGCTGCTGCTGCCTAGCTTAAGCATTGTCGGCATCGGCACATTTGTCATTTTTAGCATGTCACACACTGCGGCCAATTTGTTGTATTCGTTTTGTGTAAATTAATTGCAGCTTTTTTTCGTTTTAAATATAATTATAATTATTGTTGCTTTGGGAGCACAAACTACGCGCACCACTTAGACTACTACAACAAAACTAAATCCACTGACGCCGCTGGCAGATTTTTTTAATGCTCTTGCGCGCTCTCTCTCTCTGTCACACGCACACTCTCCCTCAGTCTCTCGCGCTGTGACTCTTTTGTTCTTTGAGCGTGCTAGTATTGCCAGAGTGCGTTCGTGTGAACTTGGTTCACCAACTAGTGCTGCCAGATATCAACAAATGAGATCATTATTGCCAGACCTGTTGAGATCTTTACAGCGTGCGACAGGGTGGCAACGTAACAACAAAGTAAAACAAGTTATTCGTGCCGTTAACAGAATCGTGCAAAATGTGATCGAACTGCTGATTGAAAAGTTGTTAACAGTTTCGCGCCTTATCGCTAATCGATATGTGTTGGCTGATGATCTGCTGATTTGGTTGATAATCTAAATGTAAACAGTTTTAAACGTGCTGCAGCTGATGTTTTTTGACGCGCCTAATGCGATTTTGATAGATACCTGACTGTTGTTCAGCCTTTTTTTGGCAAGGAAACCAAAAGCATTTTGCTTATGCGACTCACGCGCTCAATTGGCACGTTTTAAGTGCGGCCTCCAGTGCATCATATTATTTTTTTTCGCTTTGCGCGTCTCTTGCTATTCTTGCTCTTTCTATGCTACTTCGTGGCTAACCGTTATGCCTCCCCGCAAAACACACACAAAAACACATATACATATAAAATAACGGCCTATGTGGTGGAAACGTTTTCGCTACTGTTTTTTCCGTTTTTTTTTATTTATCAAACTTACGCCATGTGTACATTGTTTGGCCGCATTTCGTTACGGCGGGCAACATGTGCAAAAGTCAATTTGAAAATTGCCGCACTGCCAGCCACAGCAGTGCCGAGAACCCCCGTTCCCCGCTCTTCGCTTCCGGCGCCCACTCAAAGCAACGCCCCAATACTCTAAACTGGCTGCTGGCAACTGGTACTTTGTGGTCCACTTTTCATTGTACTGCCGGCGCCGTCGTTGACGCTGCCACCGCCTCCGTCTCTGCCTCTCCGCCTACGCTGCCATTGAAGCCACACGCACATAAACAACATGCGACGCAACCCCCACATGCCTTCTTCTCTAGCTCTACACTAGACGCCCGCCTATTGTTGCAAGTTGTTTATATTGTTTTTAATAACATTCAACGCCGTGGCAACATGTGCATTGTGCATTGCATAAATTACGCTGACGTTTTTGCCCATGCGGCAAATATACTTATTTAAGTTAAATGAACAGCCAAATAATATACATTTAGCTAATAGTTGGCCCACGTATACGTCCATAATTAATTGCATGTCTAATAGTGGCAAACAATCAACTTTAAGCAGCAAGTTTAGCATAACGTCAAATTCGCAATACATATCCTCGTAAAAATTGGGTTCAAAGTGGCTTTAGTAAAATTCATCGAAAAAATATATATATGTAACTTTCCTAAACTGAAGACTTTTGTTTGACTTTAAAACTGGAAATATTTAAAATTATCACAAGATAACCTTAAAGGTAACAATTCCCCAATTAAAAACTTACATATGTGTTTAGACTTTCAACTTTAAACAAGAAACAGCAAATAGTTGAGTTTTAAAAAGGTAAATCCAAAGAGTTAAACTTGGCAACACAATAAAACAATAATTATAATTTTAATATTAACCAACAACTTACAATTTTTATTGGGTATTCAATTTTTTGACAAATTTTGTATTCGCCTCTTTCAGCTATTACATTTTAAGGCACTAAATAAAACATTCAAGTCTGTGTCACTAGAATTTCTATTAAGATACTCAACTTTGAGTTTGTTGACCTTGTCACCTTCAGGGGATTTCCTCACTACGACTTCCTTGCCTAATCTAATATATCATATGTATCCTTAATAGAGACATCTAGTTAATTAGAGGTTACCTGGCAGCTCATCTGCTTTGTTATCATTCATACGGCAATGATCGCAGTTACCTTTTCGAAATAGCTAACAAAATATTAAGAACATTAGGTAGCTAAATATTTGGTCATTGTTATCATAAAGTTAAATTAAGCTTTCGTTTCGTTTCGTGTTCGTTTTCCTCTTCCTGGGTTTTCTCATTTTTCGCCGAACGCAGGAACGAAGAACGCTTTGTGCGGGAGTTGGACGAGTGTCTTTATGGCGAAATGCGAAATGTGAAATAAAGGCACGGGAAATGAAATATTTGCGAACAAATAGACACACTTATTACATTTTCGTCCTGGCAGCAGCATCAGCTTCTGCTGCCAGTTTCTATTCGTGTTCTTGTTCCTGTTCCTGTTACTGTTGTTGTTAATATTGTTGTTGGATGCTTTTGGCGCGTGTTCGCCTCGACTTCAGTCCCCAACAATGTCTTCATGTTCATCTCTTCTCTGTTTTGTCCCTTTTTATTGTTGTTGTGCCTTTAACTGACATGCCGCAATTTTTCTTCATTTTTTCCTGCCCCTCACGAACACACGAACATCGCCGGCAGCATCCTGGCAGGCCCTAAGATCCCCGAGATGGATGGGTTACTTTCCCAATAATTTAGCAGTTAGTTTTAATGCGCTACTACGGAAACAAACAAACAGCAGCAATGTTATGACTTGACAACTAGTGAGTTAAATTAACGAATACTTACGACAGCTGACAAGTTGAGTGAGCGAACTTGACGTGATGTCAAGGGACTTTGCCGTTTTGGGAAAGAGCATTCTCTAGTCGTTTAGCATGTGCCGGAATACATTTTTCATGTTTCCATCGTCGAAACACATTGCAATTTGGCCATAACATGCGTTTTGGGTAGAGACTCTTAAAAATATTTGCATGTCCTCGTACCTGAAACAAGTTTAATTAGTTAAGCGACCACAGCTCAACGAACCTTTGCTCAGCAGACGCATTAAACAGTGCGGCGGCTTTGCGATCCTTTGACATGGCTCAGACTCCAAAGGTTGGAGGCATAGGTCGCAGTTAACGTCTCCAGACACATTGCCTGACAACCACAACTTCAAATCTAAAGTTTGCAGCATTGTTTTTCCACTTTCGGGGATAGGTAACTCCTGGCAGTAGTCATCATAATGTTTCAAGGCCGCTCCCCGTTTTGGGAGCCACATACATTGGGGAGAAATTTAAACGGCAATTTGGTGCCGTGTTTACCAACCCCAAGGACAAAGCACAAAGGACGAGCATCCCAAAAACTGTGGCCTGTGGAGTTTTCTTTTTGCTTCATCTCCTTCAGCAGGTTGGGGGCAGACGGTAGACGGCAGTAGGTAGATGGGAGCAGGCATCAACTGCTTACGTGCCTGGCAAGCATCAGAGACCGAAGACATCCTTCCGTATAACTGAGTCTCCCCTCGAATATTTGTTATACCCGGTAAAAGGGTATAACGGTTTTATAAAACTCGATAATTCAAATTAAAGTAAATATCATACGAAATATTAATAACTTCTTCATAAACAACAATTGATTATCATTAAAGACAGTTCCTAAAGTGCAAGCTAAAAATGTAGTTAGTAGCTCGATTAAATTTATAGTCCACATAAAACCAATTCAGTTTTCCGACTGTCTCTGATTTAACAGCATAATAAACAATATTTTTATGTGGAGTATTAAAAGCAATCCTGTACTTCAGTTGTTTATCACTTGTTTTTAATTTGAATGAAAGATTTCTTTTTTTTTCGGCGTTGTCCAGTAAATTTTTGCTTGAGACGTAGACTGTTGTTAAAGCTGTTGCTATCATGTAAAGGTCCTGAAGCTTGAGCTAGCACCTGACTAACCTATCATATTCGTTATTATATTCAAATCTTAATCGTAGTCATAGTTACCTGGTATTTCACAGTCGCATACACTTACCTATATGTAGTTTGCTTGTTATTCTTGAACTGCTGCTGCTGCTTTTGCTGCTTACTGCTGGCGGGCATGTCGCCATCGTCCTGGGCACGTCATTTTTTGGCCGCCATCGTTTGCTTTCCTTTCTGCCTTCGCTTCGTATATTTTTTTTGTTGGTCGCTTCGGTGGTTTTGGCGCCCAAATCCAATGCCAGGCATTTTTGTCCGACCCGGGCACAGCCCCCAACATAAAGTGTGTTTAACTTTTTCGTGAACGCCCCAATATCCTTGGCCTGCCTTAGGTTATGCTTCTTGTTGTTGCCACTAAGCTCCCGCTGCTTCCAGCTTCATTGCCAGCTACAGCTCCAGCTCCAGTTCAGCTTGTAGTCGTTGCCCTTGTTTGTTGTCGTAGTTGTAGTATTTTTGGCATCCTCCCATGACCTTTAGCATATTGACTAGTGAGGCTTTCGGTGTCCATTTTGCTTTTGGCTTATCACTTGCGGCGCATACTTTATGCTCCACGCACTTACACAGCATTCCCCCCTTCGCCCCTTCCCCATTGTGTCCGTGTCGTCGTCGCTCTTTTCATATTCCTTTTACTGCTGCACTTCATTTTATTGTGGTGCTAAGCTGCGCTTGGGGAATTGAAATGCGTATGTCCTTTTGGGGGCTTATGGCCGCGCAGACAGTTCATCAAATGATGCTGCTAAGTGGCACGCCTCTTCTCTCATAATTTAATATTCAATTCAACGCTCCAAGCAGTTGTTTATATTTAATTCGTCTTTAACCTAAGACAGCCATCGCTTTAAGCTGACTTCGATAACTGTCAGATTATCGATAAGCCCTGTTCCGCACTCTGTTAAGATTATGCAAAGCGAAAGTGTTGCCAGCCTGTCGAGAAAACAAGTTGTCTGCTAGCTCATTCTGCAGCAATTAACAAAAGTCAATTGAAAATTACATAAAAGCTTAGATCTTTGCTTAGCTGTTTGCTTAACAAAGTCAAAGCCGTATCTACATATGGTTAAACAATACAGCTTATCCCCACCTCTTTCCCCGTACTACTCTGACAAATGACAATGAGTTTCCATTTTGTCTACCGCCCCCAGACAAAAAAAAGTGTAGCCAGTGTGCATCATCAATTTAATTTCGTAAGCTTACAAAGCGTTGCATAAAAAATGAAGGTCCGTTCGTTCATGTGGGTGTGAAAACGCTTCTGGTGCCGCCCCCGGGCGCCCGCACTGAATTTAAATCCATACACAAAAGGGTGTGAAACGAAGCGTTCACCATTTTCGTATGTTCATTCTCAATAAAGACCACGCAGCATGCGGCTAATCTTGAAAATCGTGTTGCACGTCTCTAAAACGCTTGCCGCATCAACAGTTTTTCCACTGACTCACCTCACAGCACACAGGGTGTGCCACTTGGGGGGCCTTGGGCACAGGGTATTTCCCCTTCCAGGTTCAGTTTGCTACTAGCCAATTGCAATAAAAATTTTGTTGCCTACTTTTAAGGGTTGGACGCAGCTTGCACATTTCCGGCGCACCGGGCGGAAGTTTTAGTGGCTTTTAACAAAACGTTGCGACATTTGAGCATAAAAATTTCATTAATGTGCGCCACACAACCCCCAAAACTAGAGGTAGCAATAGAGAATGGGGAGCTTTTTTTTGCCTGTTATCCCAAAGGTACAAGACAGAATTGATTTGGTAATTTCAATTGTTTTTGCCCATTTTACTGGGGAGTGTTAGACAACATTGTACAGCTACTTTTAAAGTTCATGCAATTCCATTAAGCTGATTACAATTTGTACTTTTGTTTCATTGTAGATCGTGCGAATCACAGCGATGCCACCATCGAAGTCTGCCGTCATTGTCCGCCGGATTACGAGGTCGAATCGCTGCCCTCGTACACAATTGTCTCTGGTCTGCCAACCTATGATGATGCACTCGAGGAGTTCCGCAAGGCAGGCATTATCCTAACTCCAGCCATTGTGCCCGTCATCAAGATCTTTGAGCATGTGAACAACGAAGCCGGCGGCGCTAAGGAACCAGCTGTGGCCTACAGTCTAGTGGAGACGACACCAGCAGCAGCTGCCGCCATTGCAAATGGAGATGCCAATGCGGACAACATTTCGCTGACCTCCATCACCTGCAATTGCGGTGGCGGTGGCACCTCGCCCACCACCTCGCTGCCCAGCTACAGTGCAGCGACAGCGGCTGCCATGGCCTCGCAGATCATTGAGCTGTCGCCGGAGCATCTGGCCTCGCTCTCCCAGAAGCGCCTCTCGCTGCAGATCTCATTCAACAATTCGCTGCGTCGTCGCTCTCGCTCTACGCTGCGTAATCATTTGCTGCGCTCGCGCGCTGTGGGGAACACTGTCGGTCTGGGACCAATTGAGCCAACAAACCCTGCTGCCCCAACAGCAGCAGCAACAACAACAACGGCAGCAGCTGGTGTGGCATCGAGTGCTGCTCCTGTGAGCCGAGATTGTCATGTCCTGCCGCCCATACATCGATCGTCGTCGACGCTGTCGCTGTCCAATGAACGACAACTGCTGGATCAGCGTTTGAGGCATTTGCATCATCGCGGCTCCTTGTACTGAGGACTCACGTTGCAAATGCAATTTCCTCAAATTTCAATTACTTAACTGTTAGTTATAAGCGACATCAAACAAAAACAACACAAACTGCTCTATACCATAATAAAGTGTTTATGTAAATGTTCAAACTTTCAATTCGCAACGTCTTGAAGCATTTCAACGCCCGAGAGTAGGCAACAGTTTTGACATAGGGAGAGTAAAAGAGAGAGAGAAAGGGAGAAATATGTTCCCAGTTACTATCTCTTGGCTATTTCGCTAAGTTCGACACTTTCTTAATTTTGGGGACAGATTTCAGTCTCTAAAATTGCATTACAATATTTGATCTTGTAGACAGCACATGTCGCATATGTTATGTTGACAATTTCGCCAAGTTGCAAATGCTCCTAATTGGGTTAGTTTTCAATGTGAAGAAGGCCTTTGAAATTGCAATGGAAGTTGACTTTCGAAAAGGGGTCCAACTATAGTTTCGAAAACTTTACAATTGAGAAGGGGTTGAATAAAATTGTGTTCTCTTTTTATATTTCTCTGCTGATTTCGCATGTTTTTGTTGATGCATTTATTTTAGGAAATTTTTAATAAAGAAAATATTTTAAAACAGAATAAATATTTAGTAAACAAAATATGTTCATCATTATAAAATCATTAAAGTTCAGGGTGTAAAAATATTAAACAACTTTATGACAATAGTCATTTATTGAATTAGCAATAGATTTCTGTTTAAAAATATTTCAATGAAATGGTTTATTTTTTTAAATCGTCTAATAATATAAATCGGAAAATCCAACTGCAAATTGAAAACTGAATTATTTTTCTTTTGCTATTTTTATACCCGCTACCCATAGGGTAGAAGGGTATTATAACTTTGTTCCGGCAGGAAATGTATGTAACAGGTAGAAGGAGGCATCTCCGACCCTATAAAGTATATATATTCTTAATCAGCGTCAACAGCCGAGTCGATATAGCCATGTCCGTCTGTCCGTCTGTGTGTCTGTCCGTATGAAACACTGGATCTCAGAAACTATAAGAGATAGAGCTATAATTTTTTTTTTTACAGCATTTGTTATGTTTGCACGCAGATCAAGTTTGTTTCAAATTTTTGCCACGCCCACTTCCGCCCCTGCAAATCAAAAAAAATCGAATAACAAGCGTAATTTTAAAGCTAGAGTTCCGAATTTTGGTATATACAATAATAACTATAGTATTTATGATTTCTGAAAATTTGGTCAGATAAAAATTGTCGAAGTTATTAAAGAAATACTTTTGTATGGGCAAAAACGCCTACTTACTAGGGGTCTGAGTTGCTTTGGCTGACAATCTGGTATATTGTGCCATTCGGTATATTTTTAGTATTTTTGCAGTATATTTGGTATATTTTGAGAAAATACCGCAAAATATATTTCTTTTATTCAAAATGGGTAGCGGGTATCTCACAGGAGGAAAGCATGTCGAAATTTGTACAACTTAGCATTAAAAGGTGCACTGAAAAGTAAACACTCTAGATTTTCCTATCGTAGTTATACTGTTCTGAATTTCACATTCGCCTCCGTGCATAGCAATTTGGGAAATGCTTGCGAAATCGCAATTGGGAACTGAGGAAATAACAACATGAAAACTTTTGGGTTGCCACTCGTCATAGCAACGAAGTTGTCCGCTTGTTTATGAACTCCTCGCCGGCGGCATTGTTGTCGTCTCCCTGAGTTTGTTGCAAACGATGAGCGGAACAACACGCACTGGATTGGTGCCCACGCCAAAGCGGCATATCAAATATGTGAAAAAGGTAAGTGATGAATGAGGATGGAGGACGCCATCATTAGACAACTCACTGGAAGCAGCTAATCCAGCTTGGTTTGCCCGCAGCGCAAGCATCTTTATGCGGATGATACGCGTATGCCGTTGAAATTTGAGGCGACTCCAATGCCGCTCTCGCTGCGTCCCTTTGGTGGTCTGTTTAATCCCTTTGCCAAGGGCTGCTCGGTGCTGTGCAATCATCCGGCACCGTCAGGCGTCAAGGATGTCATCAATCAGCTGAAGACATCGCTGGCCATCGAGGGCAAAAGCCCCGTGCAAACGGGCGCAAAAGATAAGCAGCAACAACGTGAGGAGCAACTGCAGCCACATGAGGCAGACAACATACCAGAGGATCTATTCAGACGCTATGCGGAAACCGACTCTCGGCCAATGACGCCCACGCCCACAGTTACGAGCATTCATACGAGAACGAGTGCTGGCTCCTTTTATCGTCGCTGCATTACTCCGGAGTGGGGCAAGCATGAGAACATCCAACGCAAGAAGATAATCTTAGATCTGCGACGTTCGCACTCGCAGGAGACCCTCTACTGGAAGCCCAGCTCAGAGCTGACGCAAAGCGGCATCGATGAGGGCAAGAAACCCAAGAGCGCCGGGGCCAACGAGGAGAAGAAACCGCGTCGTCAGCAATCCAACGAACAGCGGCCCAAATCCTCGCTGGCCACCGCTAATCTCACATCCAGCATGGATCCACATGCCGATCTGGAGGCAAAGGCGCCCAAAACATGCATCAATGAACATGACATGAGCGACGAGGATGCCCGCCGCGGCAAGAAACGAAAGAAGTTGAAGCCAGCAACAGGTGAGTGGAGGAGAAGCACTAGAAGATTAGCTAGCAATAATTCCTCATTCCTATGTAGCCACCACTACTTTCCATTTGAGTGAGGATCCGGAGACTCAGGTGGCTGCTCTGGGACCCGATTCTCTAAACGCTAGCACGCGTCCCAGCTTGATACCCAATGCCATCAGTTTGCTGCCCAAGGATAAGCGCGAGACGGAAAGGGAGCCCATTCTCCTCAAGGGAAGCTTTCTCACTGAGGAAGCATTTCAGGCGCTGAAAACAGATCTCACCGTGGACCTCATCGAGAACACCTTTGGTCGCTACGTAAGCATCAAAGTGATCCACTTTTCTTCTTATTTCCTTGTCTGTTTCTACAGCTGAATCGCGCGCTGCGTGAAGCCATCAAGTATATGCCCAAAACTGTGGTGCATAGCAAGCCTGTCGAGGAGCCGGATAAGACAACGTCTAGCAGCTCAAGCTCCAAGATGCCACGCAAGTTCTCCAAGTCAGCTACGCGCTTCGATGTACCCATGGATCTCTCCATGCTCAAGAGTTTGTATCGCAATTAAATGTCGCATAACGACTGCAATTTTAGCCTCTAAATCTTCACAGACATGACACCCTGGGATTATCTGAGCAAATATGTGTGGGTGTCGCAGCAGCGCAAGCAACTCTATAAGCGTGTGTTCCTCAAGTACTTGAGTCGCTGCGAGGAGCCGGAAAGCGAATTGGCTCTGGGCAACGATGAAGTGCCGCTTGTGGAGTACAAGGAACGCACTATGGTGTGGCGCAGCTTGCCTCAGGCACTGGAGGATGTTCTGGAGTTCCATGGCACCGCTACCAATGTGCAGAATACGCTCAGCCATTTGGGCTACGAAACGGACGTTTGTGGCGAATTAGATTTTCGTGTCTGGTGTGGCATTGTTTCATTTGCCGAGCGTTTGGCACTAACAAATGCCGCTTGCAGCGACGATGACTCTTGCGATGAGCTCGAAAAGTCTGATTTCAATAGCATGGAGCAGTTGATAGAACAGTTCGAAGTTCCCGAAATGTTGCGTGAAATCTTTCGAATTATACGTATTACACATAAGATTAAATTTTAAAATGTGCGCGTACGATAACACTCACATAAAACCTTATCGATAGCCCACTGCTTTTTGCCATTCACCCAAACACGTAAATGCACGAAACAGCTGTTGCGCCCCTATGCTAAAAGTATCGATACGTTTGTATACCTCACGCAGCGAGTCTTGTTTGCATTTTGATAAAAGAAAAAAATTTGCTTTAATTAAATTAAAAAATTCAGTTAAATGGCGACGCTTGAAGATAAATTATTGGGTGAAAAACTGCAATACTACTGCAGCAGCAGCGAGGAAGAGGATAATGGCGACGATGGCGATGACGACGGCGCTGGCAGCTCTCGCAAAGGAGGCGGCGGGGGACTGACAATCAATACCGATCGAAATGCAGCACCCGCAGGCGGATTTATGTCGCAGGGCTCGACGAATACGGGTCCCAAAGGTGTGGTCAAGGATTGGCAGCGTTACAAGCAATTGGAAGCGGAGAAACGCGAAGAAACCGAACGTCAGCGCATGGAGCTAGCCAAAAAGCTGAGTATGAACGCAACCACATCTGCCGAGGATGAGGAACGCAAGCGTCAAGAAGAGCTCGATGCAGAGTTCGCGGAACTGATGAGTGAGGATTTTCTACAGCAATATCAGAAGCAACGCATGGCTGAAATGTTGCGACAAACGGGGCACAATCAGCAGTTTGGTAAGGTGGAACAACTGTCCACACACGAGGAGTTTCTCTCTTGCGTGGAGAAGGAGAGCAAGCACACCACCATTATCATACATATCTATGAGCGTGGCCAGTCCGCCTGCTCCACTCTCAACAACTGCCTGGACACCTTAGCCAGCGAATATCCGTCCATTAAGTTTGCCAAAATCTGCAGCTCTGTGGCTGGGATGAGTCGTGACTTCCGCACCAAAGGACTGCCCGCTTTGTTGGTCTATAAAGCGCAGGCGTTGATCGGCAACTTTGTGCGTCTCACCGATGATCTGAGCGATGACTTCTATGCCTCCGATGTAGAAAGTTTCCTCATCGAGAATGGCATCATAGTGGATAAGGCCTTGTACAACTAAACACAAATATTATATAGCATATAATATAGTATAAGCTGACCAAAAGATGTGTTCCCTCACAAGTCTCAAAATTTCAATTCGTTTTGCAATTTAGTTATTTATTTTTCCCATTCAGTAATTACTTACAATATATGTATGATTCTTGTAATCTTGTATACAGTTTTACTTCTTTCTTTCATTTATTTTTTTATATGTGCAACTTTTGCTATTAATGAGAAAAGAAATTATACAGAGAGAATGTCAATTTATTTTCTTTTTTTATACACATTCGATATACATACATATATATATTTAAAAAAAAAAGTGAAAAGCCAATTTGTTTTGTTTAAAAATATTTGAAAAATGTATTCGAAATGCCTTCGCAGCATGAATGAATGAATGGATTACAATCTCTATATATGGAACAGATGCTGGTTATTCCTTTCGCATCTTAATCATAATCATAATATACAACATAAGATCTATAATATATATATTTTTTTGTTTGTTTAAGGGCTAATGAATGTACTTCACTCGAAATCGTACTATGTAAGATTTATACATATACAATATATATGTAGTATATATATATACCTATCAATATATTTATATTTCTATATAGCTTATAGCCTAACATAAACGGGCAATATATAATATATAAAAAATTATGTTGATAATAAAAGTTTTGCTGATCAACAAATATTGGTGTTCTGTCGATATTTTCATCGATTTTCATTTTATACGTTTCTTGTTTTGTTTTGTTTTTAAGATTGGGTTTCTTCACACTTTGTATGAAGAAATGGCCAAACGTTCGCGACGTTCAAGGTTCATTTAACTAATACTAATTTTGCATATATAATAATATATTTATGTATAAATTCAATTTGTTTTCCTGTTCTGTTGATTTTTCGCACAACAAACACACAAATCTGGTTTTGTAGCACAGCGAGTGAAATGTTTTGCAACTTTCATAGATTTTTCGCATAAATACGCGAAAAATCAGAAAGTTCTCTCAGTTGAGATTGGAGGATGGGGTCAGGAGGAAGATAGTAAAAGATGATGGAGGAGGGAGCAGTAAAAATTGGAAAAAATTACGACTGTTCAGTTTGGGATGCTTTACGTAAGTAAATTGGCTGCAACTGGGCAAGTTTCTTAACACTCTGAATGATTGATTGATTCTTCTTCCTATAAATGTAATTCTAATTTTAATTGTTGTTGTTGTTGAATTCTGCACCGTTTGCTGTGGGTTCTGTTTTTGCCTAGCCTCTCGATCGTATTGCTCGAGCTGTGCTAGTCTTAAGTTAGATTAATAATAATGTGGTATATCTATAGTTATGTATAGATAACATCTTTTGGACACACAGACATTAGCTATAAATATATTACAACTTGGTTTTGAATATATTAAATATATATAAAACTATTCATTAAATGCTAAAACATTCTATTTACATGGGTTTTATAAGTATTTTCTACACCTTTCCTCATCGATTTTTTTTTTAATTTTTTTAATCTTGTTTTTTGTACTATTACGTATATAATATTAATAAGTATAATAATAATATTGAGTTTGAGTTACGTTTGTTTTTCTTACAAATGTTGAACTGTTCATTTTGATTGCTGGGCGAGTCTTGGTAATCTGTTATACAACTGTTATATTTCTATATAGTATATAGTACTATAGTACATGTACAATTTGCAGTGTGTCGTTGTTCAGGTCAAAAGTTTCGAAAAAGAAAATTCACACTTAGCCTACGTTTATTTCCTTTTTGACAATGTTTTCGAGTGAAATTTTGAGTTAAAAAATATAACAAGAGATTCTTGGCTTTAAAAAGATAAATACAAAAAAAACAAAAAAAAATGAATGGGAGGGAAACAAAACTCTCGTATGAATTGTACAACAAATGAATGCATAGAATTTCAGTTCAAATAAAATTTGGCAATTTGTTGCAATATCAATATCCGACATATTATCCGTTAATTTTGTTGTATCATTTTTTTTTTTAAACTAAAGAAAATCAGCCTTTTCTTGCTATACACATAAATACAAATACATATGCTATATACTAGGATATAGTAAATGAGTGTTCCGTGTGTGTGTGTGTGTTTGTGTTAATTAGTTAAATCTGTTGTGGTTGTTGTGGTTGATGAAATGTGTTGCTTATTTGAGCCTGCGTCGCTTATTGCCTCCAGCTGTTGCACCTGCGACTGCTGCTGTTACAGACGCGGCGGCTTGAAGCTGTGTTGTGTTGTGTTGCACTCCACGTTCACCTGATGCTCCATGGTGTCCATCTTGTCATAGTCAATGCTGCCACAATCGGCTATCGAGTTGCGCACCGACGGCGGCTGCTCAGCGCCCGGCAACATACCCACCAGCAACAGTGGCTTATTCAATGGCGCAGCAGCAACGGTTGCCGCTGTGCCACCAGCCACATTGCCGGTGAGTTGCTCGTTGCTGATGCTATTGCTGCTGTTGCTCTGGCTGCCACCAATCTGTTTCTCCTTGTGGCGACGCAGCGACGAACGCAACGGATACTGACGCGGCACATTGATGAGCAGCCGGCGAGTGTTGCTGCTGGGATTGATGATGCTGCTGTTGTTGCCACCGCTGTTGGGATTGCCGCCGAGACTGATGTTGGGACGACGCGATGCATATTGTATGGACTCGGCGCTGTTACTCAAACGGATGTTGCCAACTGAAGAAGACGAGACGGATTCGTAACGTATGTACACGATGATGATGGGCGGCAGAGGTCGGTGGGAAAAGTGGCAAAAGAGAAAGAGAGAAACGAAAAATAAGATTTGTTCATAAAGAGTTGTTGAGGTTAAGTTTGTTAGTTGCTGTTGTTGTTGTTGTTGGTGGTGGATGGTTGTTGGTTCTGCTTTGTTTTTTTTTTATTATTTATTTTTCTAGGTAGTTCTTGTTTTGGTGGTTGTTCGACTGATGTTGTTGCTGTTACTGTTGTTGTTGTGGGCGTGGTGTGGCGCTTTTTTTGCTTGCAGAACAAAAACAACTCATAAACAAATACACGAAGCACAAAGTTGTACACACAGAAAACACAAAACTTATGTTTGGGTTAGTACACATAAAAATGAAACAACAATTACAACAAATATATATGTGTATGTATATGTATATATGTTTAAGTATACAGGTGTCTTTGTATGTTTGTGTGCTGTCTTTACATTTAACGAAACAAAGCGCTTAAAACATTTAATTTAAATACACAAGTTCTAAATTATTATTATTGTATATTTTGATCAAAACAATAAATCAAATAAAATTATAATATAAATTAAATGTTAATCGTATACAACTACAAACGAAATATTATAACGTTTAAATAAATATATTAAATAAATTACAAATAAATCGAAATCGTATCAATAACAAAACAGATTTTTTTTATTTTACAAATCTGAATAAAATAGTAAAATTTCATGTTGCTCGTTTATCATGCAAGCAAATTTTCGAGTTGCAGTCTCTGAGAATTGCAGAGAAAGGCTGTAACTTTTTGAGAATTGCAGAGAGAGGCGTTAATTCTTGAGAATCACTTAGAGAGTTCGAATCATTTCGTTCGTTTGAAGCTTTAGCTGTCGTTTCGAAATACACTATTCAAAAAGAAATAGATTTATAATTAAATATAAATGCATTTTGAGAATCTTTGTTAAAAATAAACTTAAATTTTTCGTAACGATCTGAAAAACAAATCTTTTTAGATCACAAGTATCTTCAAGTTAAAAACGTACAAATTGTTAGATTAACGTTTCGATATTGAATCGTGATGCATGATAAACACAAATGAGATTTTAAAAACATAATAATAAATGATTAAATTAAGGACATTCATGAGGATGCTTGGGACATAGTTCACTGTTTCACATAGTATTATTATTCTGGTTTCATGTTATTAGTTGCAAGTCATGGGAGTTACATTGCGGAGGGGACAACAACAGGCGGGGGCATTCCACACTTGCAATTCGCTTTCTCTTTTTGAGAGACTTTTTATGTTGTGATTTTACAAAATGATAAACGTTCAAAACAAAATGAAAATGGTTTTAAAACAAGAAATCCAAAACATTAAAAATGACTGTGACAAAGTTGTTGCTGTTGTTGTTGTGGTGGTGGTGGTTGCTGCTGTGGCTGTTGTTATGGTTGTTGTTGTTGCTGTTATTAGGCGACTCAATCGACTGATACAACGTTGTGGCAGAAGCGCTGCCACCAAAACGACGCAGCTGCTGCTGCTGCAACTGTTGCTGCTGCTGTTGATGTTGCTGTTGTCGTGGCAGCAATATGGGAGTCGAGTGTCGCAAGAGCAACGATGTCGGCTGCACATGTTGCTGCAACTCATGAGCCTGCAACGTGTGCAACACGTGACCATCAAGCGAATCACAATCGCTGTCAGAGTCAACGACAACAGCAGCAGTTGCCGTTGCAGCAGCAGCAGCAGCGGCAGCAACTGTTGCTGCTGGCAAACACTGTGTTGAGTAATAGCATGAATTGTTGAGTGTGTCATGTTGTTGCAGATAGAAGCTTTGAGCATGTTGCAACAAATTGTTACTGCTGCTGCTGCTGTGATTGTTATTATTGTTGTTGTTGCCGGTAAGTAGTAGTTGTTGTTCTTGTTGATGATGATTGTTGGTGATGTTTGCTGTTAGTGCTGCTGTCGCTGCTGCATTTTTATTATAACTACCCGAATTGACGTCCAACAGCAGACGACGCTGTAGCTGCTGCTGCGGCGGCTTCAGCAGACCCTTGGAATGTATGTGTTGCTGCTGCTGCTGCTGTTGCTCCAACTGTTGATGCTGCTCCTGTTGCTGACGACCGTAGCTGTAGCTATCCTCGGTGTCCATCATGTCCTCCTGGTCCAGCTCACGCTGCTGCCGCCGATAAAAGTGATAGAGCAACGCCGCTTGGCTACGCTCCGCCTCCAAAGCAGCAGCTGCTCCGCCGGCAACCGTTTGCCGCATGTCGCGTGTGCTGCCGCCGCCCAAGTAGCCAGCTGCGGCGGCGGCTGCTGCGGCCAGGCAGCAGTTGCTGCACGTGTCCGCCGGCAGCTGGAGCGAGACAACCGCATCCCTTGGCCCCAGGAACCATTCGGACCTGGTGCGCATTCGTGCGGTTTGCCGTTCATGAACCTAACGCATTGCATATTTGCATGTTGTTGTTGTTGGTTGTTGTTGTGTGTTTGATTTTTAGTTTGCAATTGTTGTTGTCATGTGTGGTTGTTGTTGTTGTCGTCGTGATGTGTTGTTGTTGTAGTCGTTGTTGTTTTTGGGGAAGACGGGGATTCGAAAATTTCGCATTAGAGTTTTGGCATTTCGTTTTTGTTTTCTTTAATTTCTAAATAGTTTTTTTAGGCGCAATTTTGAATTTTTTTTAGATTTGTTGCTTAATTAAAGAAAGAATTGTCAAGACATTTGCAGTTGCATTTCAAACAAATTGAAAATCATAAATAATGCAAAAATATTTCAAATAAAACTTGTTAAGCAATACATAAAGGAAATTAACAAATACAATTATTATGTACAAATTCATTTCAAAAGCAGCGGAAAATAGTGCAAAATATTGATAACAATTCTCAAGAATAAAAATCACAAATACATTGAGCATTGAGGGTATTCACTGTGGCAATTAAAGTTTTTTTAAAATAACAAAAGCTGGCGAAAGAAATACAAGGTTAAAGCTAATAGTTTTAACTAAAAAGAATAATGCGAATAATTAAAAAATAAATAACATTAGGGGTATTCACTGTAGAACAATTAAACTTTGATGGTAGCAATCTTCAAGTTTTTAATTAAAAGCAAAAAATAAAAAAACTAATGTGAGAAAATACAAAATTTGCAAAGTAAATAATAGTGTTACAAAAAAAGTTTAAAAATACAAAATTAAAATAATAAACAGCAAATTTAGCACAATTGTTTTTATCAATTAAGTAACTACAGAATTTTCTTTGCAGCGAATACCCCTAATGTTTTAAACAAAAGCATACAAAGAGACAACTAAGTACGAGTTAATAACATTTTGGCATAAATTAAGTAGAGCCGCCAACAAGCATTTGATAATTCTGTTTTTTTTATTTTTTATAGGAAACATTAACAAAAACTGTGTTAACTTTGAGGAAATTTCAAATGCAATTGTTTGGCTTCCATGTATGTGAATGTGTGACAGTGTGTGTGAGTGTGTGAGAAAACAAGACATAGATACAAGATACAAAGAAACGAGCACAAGCTACAAAAAACAAAACAAAAACAATAAAGAAACAGACAGTATATTAAAGAGAGGGGGAATTTGAGGGTTGAGGAGAGGGGGAAGTTAATTGAGGCAACGACAAGACGACAACAAACAAAACTACAAACTAACAATAAACAATAAACGATAAACAATTAAACATTAACAATGCGAATACAAAAAACAATTGCAATGGCTTAAACATAACTTAAACTAGTATTAATTAAATACTCGATTGATTGTGCAGTTTTTTTTCTTTTTTTGTGTTGCTTGTTGTGTTTCCTTTTCAGTCAACTTGTGGTGATGATAACAACTGATAAGGGGGCAAATAAAAATGTAAACAAATACGGCACAACTCTTTAATACACAAAACTTGTGAATTGTGATTTTAAGCTCAATGAATTCGAGTGTGATTCATTTTATTCGCCAGTACGATGACAAATGAGTTATGTACAATAATAGTTTAATCGTATGTTACGTATGAAATATCTACAATAGTTGTTTTTTTTTTGTTTGTCTTTATGCCAATTAAAAAATAAATTATAAATTATATACGCATGTTTGGTTTCGTTTGTCAGAACTCACTTCAAGTTGCTTTTATTAATTAATATTAATTTTTAAATGATTTCTTTTCATCTTCTTTAAACCATTCCTTACATACTCTTAATGCAAGAAGAACACACAAAAACAAAAGTAAATAAATTATAAATAATAGAATTTTCACAAAACATATGCGTTGTTGTTTTTCTTGTTATTGTTGTTCATTTTTTAGTATAGTGTATGTGTAGATTTTGTACTTTTATTTTAGCAAAAGTGTAGTTTGTATTTGTTTGTCTGGGATTTGTGCCAGTTTAATGCTTAAAATTAAACTTAAATAAAAGGTGTTGTTGTTGTTTCATGTGTGTATGTGTGTGCGTAAGTAGTTGTTGTTGTTGTTGTTGTTGCAGGCGCAGCTTGAGTTAAATATTTAACAAAATACAACAAAAAAAAATAACTAGAGAGATAGGCGCAAAACGTTCCAAAAATATGTTGTAAAAATCAAAAAGAAAAAAAAATTTTCACAATCCAAAAAATTCAGTCTGTGAGCAAAAGAGACAGAAATATATAAAGAGCGAGAGGGGGAGTGTGGGGAAAAGGGCAGCGACTGTCCGTTAATGTAAATTAATGTAAATTATAAAGAAAAAAAATTAAAACAATTAAAGAATTAAAACAAAATCATAATCAATTTCAAATTAAACAAATACACAGCGTTAAATAATCATAAAAATAAAAATAATAATAAGTGGATTACAAATCAAAAGTAAAAATTCGAAAATCAAGAAGGATTAACTTAAAATACTAAATGGATTAATAATTCTTTTTGCTTGCTCAAACCTGTAAAAAGAATACGAAACTTAAAAATCAAGCTAATTAGTCGCTAGGCTTGGGTGGAGGAAGTAAGGATTAAAGGAAGGGAAATGGAGGATAGATAGGGGGTGGGGGGGGCATCAAACGGATATGCGTGAGCCTGGCCAGAACTTATCCCTCACCTGTGGCAAATACGAGAGACTCTTGGTGCTCTCCGCATAGCGATTGACGGCACGCAGCTCCTCCATGGTCATGCCCCCCGGCGCTGCCTCCGCCTCCATTGTTGCCCGCTGCACCGCCATTGGAGCCAACAGCTCCTCCAGAATTCGAGCTGCACGAGCTGCTGTGGCGAATGCCGCGATTGCAGCGACTGCAGGTGCGTTGCTGCTGCTTCAGTTTGCCGCCATTGCTGCTGGCCAGAGTGACAGTTGCTGTGGTTGTTGTTGGCGTTGTGGCCTGAACTGGAGCGACAACAGTTGCCACCGCTGTGTTGCTGTTGCTGCCACGTCGCTCGCAGCCGCCGCCGTCGAGACTCTTGGTGCCAGCGCGCAAACGTCGCTGATGATGGCTGCTGGCCAGCGGTTTCTTTTTGTTCTGACGATAGCGACGCTTCACCGTGGTCAACTCGTCGTCCTCATCATCATCCTCGTCGTCATCGTCGTCCTGCGAGTTGTTCGTTGTGCTCATCAACGGTTGCGCCTGACGCTGCCTAAAGCGCTGCATGCCACGCAGCTGCTGCTGCTGCTGCTGTTGCTGATGCTGATGTTGCAATTGGCCTGGCATCGCTGGAGCAATGCTGCTCAGCTCGAGTTCGGCGGCAAAGTCGTGGGCCAACTCATCGTTATCCTCATCATCGTCGGCATAATCATCGTAATCGTAGTCGGTGCCATTGCCGTTGTTGCCGTTCCCATTGCCATTGCGCTTGGCCGGCAGCGGAGAGCTGGTCATGGCAAAGATGCCGGGTCCCTCCAGCGACACCGAGAGCCGAGCGCAGCTCTCGATGAATGAGTGCTCCGGCGACACGCCCAGCGAGAGCACGCTGTTCTCCAGCGCCGAACTGGAGCTGGTCAGGAGTGCAGGTGTCGAGCGTGATTCCTCCTGGGCCACTGTGTTGATCGTATGCGTATTGCGTATCGTATAATTGTTGTTGTTCGTCGTGATTTTATTTTGATTTTTTTTTGGTTTTTGAATGAGCAATGAAATAGACATAAATATGGTAGACATAGAGTTGGTTTTTTCATTTTTTTTTGTTTTAGATATCGTGCATAGAATGAGACTGAAGCAGTGGCAAAAAGGTGCAAAAACATATAGAGACAGATAGATAGATAAGACATTGCAAGTGAGGGAGAGAGAAACTAATAGAGTGTTGTGCATAGTAAGGGAGAAGAAGAGTGTGTAAAGTATCATGTGTAATATTAAACCCCAAAAGCAAACACAATTGCCCAAGAAGCGATGGACTCTTAAGGACTAAACACATCGAGAGATACCCCAAATACAGTTAGATCGATCGATCAGTCGATAAACATATCGATCAGTTCGTTAGATAGAGAGCGTTAGCAGAGAGATATATAGATGTAGATAGTAGAGTACTTAGATCTAGATTGAAATATGTTATTATGGAGTACTCACGTAATCCCCAACGCTCGCATTGACACTGCAGCCAAGTCTTTTCCGCCTCCAAAGAATGTTGCACTATCGAGTTGTAGATAGATAGAGAGAAAAGATAGATTGTCATTACAATCATTACATTTTTTTACAATTACTTTATTATGAAGATTGTTGATTGTCAACACCGTTAACACGTTTCATACGATTATCATTATCATTGTCATCACCAATGGTAATAGCATTATTAAGTTAATTGACAATGCTATTACTATTATTATTCTTCATTACCATTAATCTTATCTATAGTAGTATCTTTGTTTTATGATAAATATTAGCACTATGATTCAATAACGCAATGATTATGATTTTAAAACACAAAAGATCTTCAAGTGTACGAATAAGGTTTTCTGAATCATTTGATATTCTAATGAATCACGCGTTAACTTTCTTTCTGGGTGACAAAGGTTCTTTGTGCTACATTTAACTTACAAGACCCAGATGTCCTTGCTTATAAACAGCACATTACTCATGATATCGATAACTCATGATGGTGTAATTGCTACAATTTAATTAGTATTATTATTAAATATCTAATATAAAGTACAGCAGTCATCTTTCATATACAAAGATTGCATTCACTTTAAGATTGCAAAAAAGACTCTTCGAGTTATTATCATAAAAGAAGATATCTAACTTATCTGCAAGAATGTTGGGATGTCGTTAAACAGTAGCATCTTGAAATAAGAAACACATTCTGAATTATGTCGGTTGAATCTAAGCTATGAGCAAATTGACTTTGTAAGCAACCTATGATGAATCTTCCTTAGTCAACATACACCATATTTACCTATTACTAGTTCTATAATCATAAATCTTCTTATAGTCATCATACACAATATTAAACTATTACTATAACTTTCACTAGGTCTATAATCATAAATCTTCTTAGTCAACATACACAATATTAAACTATTAACTATATAACTTTCACTAGTTCTATAATTATCTCGAAATCTCCAATCTTAACTCGCCACTCACATGCATATTTCTGTTGCGCCAACTTGCCGCGTGGCGGTGGCGGATATTGGAAGCTGCAGATCCATTCGTCCTGCACCTTGAGAATGCGTCCTGTGACGCGTGCATAGTACTCGTAATTGTCGCGTCCAAAGATATCGTGTGTGGCAAACTTATCGATAATGTGTTGCATGATCTTGGTAGCCACCTGTAAAAGCAAACATAAATCCATATTAAATACCACCCAACCAGGTATGATTAATATGATGATTAACTCACCTTAAACTTGAGCACATCCTCCATGCGTGCGGTTTTGCCATCGCTAACGCACGATTGAAAGAAACTGGGGGCCACCGAGACGCCGAGAGCCTCGCTGGTCATGCCCGTGGAGGCGTTGGCGGCATTGCTGGCGATGACGCGGAATGTGCCAAATAATAAAACTAAAAGATGTTGCGTATACTTGGGCAGTGATGCAAACAATCTGCAAAAGAAATAAAATCACACAAAAAATCACAAAAAGAAATAACACAAAGGAGAGGCACGTATGTATGTGTGTGTGTGTGTTCGTTAGAAATGACCCAGAAAATGCAATAAAAAAAAATACTACAATACACATATATTATAATCGTATAAACAGAAATGTCAGCCGGAAGCCCTGTAAAAGATCGTCTTATCTATGCTCTTGGGAAGGCGAAGGGGGGGAGTGGAAAGGGGGGGAAGGCAACTACAATTGTTACTCATGTGTTTTTATATTTATTACAAAGTGCACTGACTCATTGTCTCTCTCTCGCTGTGGCTCTGGCGAGGGCCATCAAAGAAAGTCACTTGAATGAGGTACGAGGGGAGTTTCAAGATTGGGTTTGGGGCAAAAGCGCTGAGCAGCTGCTTGGTTTGTTCACACTTTCATTTTGGCATGTGGCGGCTTGGAAAACCTGGCTAACAAACAAACTTCAACTCACAAGCTCACAAACTGGTAACTCGCGCACTCTTTCACTCCATCACACTCTCTCTCTCTTTCTCTGTGTATTTCTCCGTCTATTTCTCGTTACACAACTGTAGACTGAAGACCAGCGAAGCGAACTAAGCAACAACTATCACAGTTAACCAATCAATTAATGCGCTTTACTCCTCGTTCTTCTCCCCACCCGTTTGCAGCCATAGAAAACAAAAAAGTGAAAACTTGCGAGAAGATTGACAATGAACCGAGAGTACGAGAGTATAATAACAGCGTTTATAAGGAGTCAGCTTCAGTCTGTCCGGCTGTCTGTTGCCTGTCAATTGTCAGACAAAGAAGAGCCACAGATGCACCTTGATCACAAGAGCTTTAATCATAATGTGCTTTCAAGAGAAATTAATGCGCTTTTCATTAGAAATCGTGATAGATGTGAAGAATAGTTGAAGAGTTGAAACCATTCATATTTTTAGCTGACTAAGTTCATAATTATAGACCCTTTATAATGATATTATAATAATAATATGATGTATAATGTATTTTATATTCCTAGTCTATATATCATCTTTATATTAATTACAATAACTCACTCTCAGTCACTTTGCTTACATTACTTAATCATCTTTAATCGAGAGCAAATGCAGCATGCGTGATAAACACACTGCTTGAATGATATCACTTGGGTCAAGGCTATATATAAAATTACTTCATCTTTTCAACTATCAGCAGCGCGTTCACCTGTTTCCTCATGTACAAACAAAAACCAACAAAAAAGTAAACTGAAGTGAAGTGAAGACGCAGCAAGTAAAACGCGATACAAACAGCAAAAAAAAACCAAAAAAAAAACCCGAGCATTGCCCACCCAATGCCCTATGGGTTCAACACATTTTTTCCAGATCTGGCCCCCAACGCAATATCAACGACCCCAAATACAGAAAAAAAGAAAAAAAAAACAAAAAATACTTAAATAAAAGTAAATATATAAAAGCAAAATGAAAACGTGCCGCGGTTGCAACAATATCATTATATTGTATCTATATAGATCGCCTTCAACTCTCTAATCTTATCGAAGCATGTCGTTTCTTTGGACTTCTTCGAGGGATACCTCGAACTCGAACTCGAAACCGTTCTATTCTGGTCTTTAACTGATAGCATTACACTATCTAGACAAATATTAATAATTTGTTTTGTACTATTAATTATTAACTGATTCGAGTTCAGTTTCAGCGATATTGTTTACTATTTTTTGGGTTACTCAGCGACGACGACGATAACCCCATAAATGGAATGCGTACAAATCGTTTACTAATTGCATTAATTACCAGGAATGCCGTTAAATAGAATTACAACAACAATAACAATAAATACACAATCGACACAAACGAAACAAGTGTTGTGTTGTGTTGATTGTTGTGTTGTACGCTCTCGCCTGATATTATCGCAACGATAACCAGCAGCAGCAACAGCAACAGCAGCACGACCCTTGTGGTTTGTGTATTTTTTTTTTTGGCTTTTCTCTGTAACTATAATGGATGATTAATGCGCTTTTAATTTCATTAATTCGGGGTACAATCACTTTGCCACAGAATATGAGCGCACATCCACAAAGAAGCATCTTTAAGCAAAGACACAGCTTTAATGAGCTTTTATACACTAATGCTTTTCTAAGGTTTAAGGCTTTTTCTAAAAATCGTACATTTATCAGCAAAGAAGCTTCTTTAAGCAAAGACACAGCTTTAATGAGCTTTTATACACTAATGCATTTTTAAGGTTTAAGATAACTTCTAAAAATCGTATATTTATTAGCAAATAATCTTCTTTAAGCAAATACACAGCTTTAATGAGCTTTTATATACTAAAAGCTTTTAAAGGTTTCAAGATTACTTCTAAAAATCGTATATTTATCAGCAAAGAAGCTTCTTTAAGCAAAGATACAGCTTTATGAGCTTGTATACACTAAAAGCTTTTATAAGGTTTAAAACTACTCCTAAAAATCGTATATTTATCAGCAAAGAAGCTTCTTTAAGCAAAGATACTGCTTTAATGCGCTTTTTTACACTAAAAGCTTTTATAAGATTAAAGACTACTTTTAAAAATCGTATATTTCTTACGAAACAACGCCTTCTAATGGCTTTTAATAGTTGCACGCGCCTTGCTAGAATATTATGTGATTGCCGCACATATAATTTAATGTCATTCAAAGCTTTTATGCACTTTCAAAGCTGTTTTCACTGCTTGGAATTAAATAATAGCAACAATATTGCCCCATTCAACGGCTATTAGAAGTGTTAAAAGTGTTTCGAGAGGTGTTGAAAACAGTTGTTCAATTACAAAAGGCAATTACCAGTTCTGACTTAACACTGAATTAAAGTTGTCTAAGCATTATAAATTATATAATTATTCTCTATATAGAGTATATCTTTGTGCGGTATCCTAATTAAATTTATTCAATTTTTTTTTTGTTTGTTTGTTTGCTTTTCTTTTGATGTGTAATATTAATGAGGGGTAGGGACTGTGGCTAACTCGATGGGTTATATAATAGTCTAGCGAGGCGCGTTACGCATGCGCCGTGTTGCCATTCCAAGCGTTTAGATTGTATTTGCATAATACATCAGAAACCGGCTATATAGCGACACATCGAATATGTATTTTAGAGGCCTCTTGTTTTCTGTGAATTGGATGCTAAATAGAGTTTTTTTTGTTTTTTTCGCCATAGTTAAGGTGTGTGTAGTATTTGATGATGTTGTTGTTGTTGTTGCTGTGATTGTTGCTACTGTTAAGGCCGTCGCGACGCTGCGTCACTTTATAGATGATTCATTTATTGTTATTATCATTGTATTTTTTTTCATTCATAAAAAAGAAATATGTCTGCTTCTCTGTCTTCTTCTGTCTCTCTCCTGATCTCACTCACACTCATTGTCAAGAGTCAGTTTCAGTCGTCTGCCTTTTTCAAGTGCCGCGCATTTGATTTGCCTTTTCTTTTTATCGCTCACATGAATACACATACACAATATACATATGTATGTATGTAAGTAGTATAAGAGGCATTTGTATAAAGCTCTGTATTATATATGCATTGTGTTACGTATTTGAGTGCCCTACAGAGAAACCAGTTTCAATATATTCCCACATCTCTTGTCCCACTTGAAAGATTTCGGATTTCAGATGCGACTCTCTTCCTCAACCTGATAACGCCGACGACCCAGAGATCGCTGAGCTCCGAGATATTCAAATTAGTTTTACATACATATATCTTACGAAGCGAACCTTGCTGAATAAAAATGCTAATAATGTGGTCAAAAAAAGTGAACGATTACTGAATGCAAATATTTGGAAAAGTATAGGTCAAATTTGAAGCGAAAACGATAAGAGAACAAATTCAGCTGCACATAATTAATCTTAATTTACATTAAGTTTGCCTGCTTGCTGATTGAAAAATAAATCGCTTTTATTACAAGACTGATAATACTTTCGATTTCAACAATAATTTCAATTTTAATTTGCTTCATTTTGTTACAATTTGTAACCACAATTCATTAAAGTATTAACCACAATTCGAGTCAGCGTTTAGAAACTGACGAAGTAAATAAATAACCACTTCTATATACAAGAATCCTACTAAACAATGAAGTGTAAATCATTGGCTCGGTAGTTGCTGACGTCAATGGGTTACACTACGATATAAAACTCGCTGCCTTATGCTTATTCTTATGTATTGTGTTTTTTTCTTCTTATTGTTGTTGTTTTAAATAGATGCGCTTATCGTCGACACAGTTTTTTGCCCACTAAGCAGTGTGGTCAATGTTTATGCTAGGCATTTATCATGCGAGGTAAATATATCTTTAGCGTTCAGACTCGGCTTCAACTTCAACTTCGACTCTGCGGCCACAGCTGCATCAATAATCATCATCTGCGGCCTCTCCACGCCCCAGAGGCCTTTGTGTTAATTTAGCAAAAATGAGCGAGTCAAACAGATGCGATTGTCGTTGTCGTTGTCGCCGCAGTGTTTGTGGATTTGTTGTTGGGGTACAATAACAAAAAAATTTAAAAAAAATAAAGACAATACGTCATAATAATGAGCCAAATGAAACACAGCAAACGCAATGCACGATAATAAAAAGCAGTTTCAACATATATATAATTTTTTTATATATACTCTAGAGGCTATGAGTACGAGTTGATATATGCACAAATGGATATATACATATCATCAAGTGCAAACATCATGATACTCGCTTGACCCGACCATAAGAAGCCAGCAAATAGACAAAAGTCGAGTGTTCATTTAAAAAATACCCTAGGCTTTGAAAATTTATAAAGAAATGAGTTTGAAGTTGAACTGAAATTATAATTTATGAAATTTAATTGATCAATATCCTAGAAGTTCCGTTTTTATGTTTCCCTTTTTAATTTATTATTTATAAATTAATATAATTAAGAAGTTTGAAAACATTTGATAATAAAATAAAACCATCGTGTCAACAATATTGATTGTCTTTTGTCACATTAAAGGCATATATTCAGATCTCAGTTTTCTACAGACTTGACTTGACAGTCTTTTAAGGCTGGTGTTTTGTCTGGCATGTGTGGCTTAAGTTATGACTGTGACTGGGCGAGAAGTTCAGCGTTGAGGGCAATCGTTGAAGAACTTCTTCCAGACAGTCGAAGAAAGAGACAGAGATGGGGAAATGGAGACAGATTCAGATGCAGATGCAGAATTACAGAAGTACAGAAATATGAATAAGAAATAAGACTAACGAGTGTAAAAGAAACTGAAACAGAAGCAGAAAGAGAAACAGAAACAGAAACAGGGCCCAGCAACTGAACTCAACTGACGCACATTTTGTACTATGGAACAGACAGTGTTTATATGCGTTAAATGTATATGTAGTTTATGTGTGAGTGTGTGTGCATGTATATTTATATTATACACTCGCTTATTTTACTTTTATTGGTTTTGTTTGGGCATTGGGGCATTGTATGTTGTTTATATTGAATGACTGACTAACTAACTGACTGACTGACTGACTGACTGTGGCGGCATTTTAGGTTTATTTATGCAGCACGGCCAATGGAAACTCTCTGAGGTAGGCAAAACTTTTATTCTTTTTCTTTCTTTCTCCATATTGCTTCTGATTATTGTAATTTCTTGTTGCGATTTGCGAAGCCCTTTTTGCAGGGCGACAGAGAAAGGCAGAAAGGAGAAAAGAAAACAAGAGAATTCTCTGCAGCCCGTGACTGACTACATAATGTAATAATCAGGAAGTGAACATCAGTCGATATTGCAATAGACCCAACCAGACGTCCAAGACCAAGACGTCGACGTCGTTGTCGTCGTCGTCGTCGTCGTCGTCGTCGTCTTCTCTTGTTAATGCATTGGACAATGCGGCTTTTGTTATAAACTGTTTTCCTCTCTCTGTCTCCGTCTGCATCTCTTTCGCTCGCTCTGTCCCTGCCCCTTTTGACGACACCGACGTCGTCGACGTCGACGGTCTAGACCAACAACAAAAGCGGGCAATTTTTGCACTTATCCGATATTCGCACAGCCGCAGCTTGCGTTCTGCCCAACTATTGTCCCTGGACTGAGTGACACATTCTGGCAGTCAAGACACGCAGCCAGGCAGGCAGGCAGTCAGTCAGTCAGTCAGTCAGGCTGCCAGGCTGGCAATTGTGTAAATAGTCGATTAGCTCGGGTTATGTACACATGATTTGACAGGCAGTCGGGCAGCTGTGTAGCGACAATAACTGCATACCCCCGACTATTGTCTCCAAATTAAATTGGCATCACAATTTATTTGCTACCTTAAATGGCAATTGTTTAATCTCCGTTGAAGCAGCAGCAGCAACAGTCGCATCCTAAAACACTTTAGTTTCATAGTTTTGACAATGAACCAGTTCAAAGTTTACATAAAAAATTCATGTCGAAGCTGCTACTTATGTGGTTCAGTTCACTGAGAAAGCTTTGTTGCCTCTGTTTATTGCAGTTGCTTTCATAAAAATTCTTAAGCTCTGTCCAGCGCAACAAATCACACAAATATACACACACATACGCCACGCACACTTAAGCAACAAAATGCGTAAAGCAACAGGCGTTCGAAAACGAAAAAAGCTTAGAAGTGGCAGCCCAAAAAGCTTTGGCCAGGCAACAAGTTGGAGCCACAGGAACAGCAAAATGTATTGCGAGAGCACAAGAGAGCAATGACTGTAGTAGCAGTGTGAGAGAGAGAGCAAGCTCATATACATACACACACATACAGACACACCTGCAATCGAAAACTTTCTCAGCCGACGTCAGCGTCGCAGCAGCGTCTTGCTTAGATTTACTAGTGTTGTTGTAGCGTGTAATTTACAAACAAATCTGCAGAAGAGCAACACACACACACACACAGTATAGTATATAATATTTTGGTCTATTGCAAAAACGTGCAACAATGACGTCGCTTGTCTGTGCCCAATAATAACAACAACAGCCAACAACAAAACAAATTTTAAACGATGTGCCAACTGATTGAATTGAGTGGCAATTGGAGGGAGGCGGTGGTGGAGGTAGTGGTAGAGGAGGGGGGAGGAACTGCTGGGTCGCTCTTACGTTTACGTTAATTGATACAAAGTTTCAAACGCGCGTCTCTCGATATCTATTTATAAATGTTTCAGCAGCAGAGTCGCTATTTTCGCGCATTTGTTTGATTCGGCAACGAATCTGATTGCGATTGCCTAACGTGTTGTTGTTGTTGTTGCTGCTGTTGGTTTGGCGGCCTGTGCCTGCCCTAAAATGTAAATAAACAAATGAAAGAAAGGTAAGCAACAGCAATGGCAACAGCAACGGCAGCACATAAACAATTACAACAATAAATGTGTATATAATTGTATGCTAGCCACGGGCGCAAGCAAAGTTTACAGTAACCAAAATGAAATTTACGTTTGCTATCTGCGTCTCTCTTGATATGGAAAAATAATTTGGCGGTCGATTTTTACGCATGCTGCCCCCCGAAAATTAAATTTATGTTTTATTGCTGACGTTATTTGTTTACACGCACATTAGCATTAATGTAACAGCAGCAGCAACAGCAACAGCAATAGCAACGTTGCCACTGCTGACGCAGTTCAGCAACATTCATTCTCATCCATCAAAGTGGCAGAGAGCGAGAAAAAATTAAGTAGAAATTTGTATTTAGTTAGTTATAGTTAACGCCCCGAAAATAGACACAATATAAAGCGGCTGCAATCAAACAGCTGTCAATCAGCACGAAGTTGGCAACGCTGCCTCTCTCCCTTTTCCTTTTCCTCTTCCTCTCGCACAGACACTCACACTTCCAGTGTGCCGATAACAAACAACGCAAGATTATATCGATTGCGATGTTAATCGTTAATTGCAAGCGCCGCTCACTTCACGCATAGCCAACTTTTTGGCTCCCTCTCACCCACGATTGCAATAGTAAATTGCAAAAAAAAAAAACAATAACAATAACAATAGTAAATTATAAAACCTATTAAACTGCAACATTTTCGTTTTATTTTAATTGAGCATGCGTGGGTCTGTCAGTGTCTGTCTGTCTGCCCGTCTCTCTGTCTATTTGCCCACGCTTTATGCTCTAATTCAGTTTGGTTAGAAATCGATTGCAGCAACAAAGCAAAAGCAACAGCAAAGCAAAGTAAAGCAGAAGCAAAGCAAAACGAGCAAGCAAAACATTCAATTTACAGCTGCAAACTAAGTACTTACAAGCACTCAGGTGGGGGATGGGAAGGTAGTGGAGGTGTAAGAGGCGTAAGGGGGAGCTGTTGGCGCTTCCGAAAGGCAATAGGCAATTTTGTCGCCTGCGCTGCGAGCTCAAGTGAAAATTGGTGAAAATCTGCTGGCAAATGTGTCAACAAGTGCCAAGTTTAAACGCGCGTGAAACGCAACAACAATAATAATAACAACAGCAGTATAGTCAACGCTTTTCACTTAATTTCAACTAAAAGTTCCCCCCACCCACCACCAGCGCAACTTCTGTGTGTAGCGAAGATTCTTGAGCTGCAACCAAATCTAGATCCGGTTCAGCAAGTTTACCGCAAGCTAGTTACAATACACACACACACACCCCACACACACACTCTCGCACTTGCACACAAGATGAGTACGTTGAGGAAACTAGAGATGAGCCCGTGCTGACACGACTTGTAAGCTTAAGTATCGATGCACTACCCAACTACAACTAAAAATTAGTTTTGCTACAAACTATCGATAGGAAGAACTACAACTCACCTGTGTAAACGATCCGTTTGCTCGGCTTCGTTTTGCAGCTCATTGATGGCAAACAATTCCATTTCACCGTTGCGTCCAAAGATTCCATTGGGTATCTTGCGCAGAAACTTTTTCAGCACACTCGCAATGGTGAATACCGAATACTTATCGACGTTCACCAGCCGTCCCGCCTGCAGGAAATGGATGAGCTTCTTCATCGATGCCTGATGGCCAGGAGCACGAAAAACATCGCGACGATTGGGCGATTCCTTATTCAGTTTGAGTATGAGCACGAGCAGCGGTCCCGGAATGTTGTTGTTGTGCTTGCACACCTCCTCCAGCGGCACACCAAACTTGACCTTTTCCAGACGATATGGATATCCAGGTGCTGTCGCTGGATGGCCGCAGGAGGTGACAACATTGCCCAAATCGGCGGCGCGTCGATGCACGCGTTCAGCCCAGCTGGACATTGTGTATGTTGTGTGTGTGCGAGTTTGTGTATATGTGTGAACGCTTTGCGTGCTTGTATGCGTGCGTTTATTTGCCTGCGTATTGCGTGTGTGTATGTATATGTTTATGTATGTGTGTGGGCAGCGCTTTTCTTTCGGGCGTTCGTTTTTCACAGAAAAATGTGCTCGCTCACAATTTGATGCTGCTGTTTTATGCTGGTCAAAAACATGTTCCTGTTTCCCCTTTACTTTCCACTGGAATGTGTAACAGCGTAGTTGTTGTTGCTATTTTGTAGATATCGTTGTTGTTGCTGCTGCTGCTGTTTCTGTTAATTTTTCTTCGTTTTTTTGTTGTTGTTTTGGGCGTTGTTTGAATTTTCTTCGTACATTTAGGTTTAATTATTATTTCGTTCGTTACCGATTTTTCGAATGATCTTTTATGTGTTTGTATATTTATGTATGTACGTATGTATATGTGTATGCTTGCTTTGATTTGGCAATTTCAATTTTTTTTATGCTCGCGCAGCAGCCACTCCTGTATGCACTTTTTTGTTGGTTGCTTTTGCTTTTTCGCTCTCTCTTCGCACAGTTTAAGCGTTGATTTGCGCGTCGCGTTGCAGCATATTGAACGAAGGAAAATGATATTCACCCACATGCACGACGACAACTTTGTTAATGATTGAAATGTGTAAGAACGCGGCACGGAATTGTTGTTGCCCCTCTTTTTCTTCTATCTATTAAATTAATTGGTTAGTTTTCGTGGCTCTTAAAATAATTTTCACATCTCCGCACGCACGCACGACTTGCAACTCGCAGCACTTTTTGTTCACTGTTGCTTAACACTGCACACGCATACAACAAAAACGCGAGCAGTTTACAGTGCTGTTATTAACAGTGAGCATTCATTTTTTCATGGAAAATAAACGGCCACAATCGTTAATCGGTTTTAGGTAAAATTTTGTATTTAGTTAATTTGTTGGCAATCATAATTCTAATATAAAACATTGGTAAATTAAACCTATAAGCCATCTGCATTTTTTAGTAATCAAAATTAGAATATAATTTCAAAGTTCGAATTTAACAGCTGTTGGTTAGTTTACAAATCACTTTTCCAGTAATTGTATAACAGAGCCAATAGAGCTCGACAGAGTGATAACATTTTCAATGTCTCCAAGCACACTGCCTTATCGATTACTTCAAACGATTACCAATGTTAGTTTAAAGTGTGGCCACACTTTGGCATGTAATGTTATGTTACTTTGGCAATTGCCGTTGACAATCTTATTTACTATCAGCTGTGGGAAAAATACCATATTCAAACAATAAGTTGAACAACAAAGTTAAAAAAGAAAAATAAATCAAAAGCAATTAATTCTTTAACGGAAATGACAGTTTTACATTTTCAAAGTTCAGTTAAAGCTTGTTTTGTGAGAACATTATATTTTTGACAAAAAACCGTATATTTAAAATTTTTCAAATGTGGTCACACTGCAACGGCTCAGTATCGAATCTCTAATTATGGCGAATATGTGTAAAGTGAAATTGTTGCAAACGAAGAAGTGAATACAAATACAAAGCAAGTCAGTTAATTAAGCAAGTTATTCATTGCACGTTTATCAGTGAAAAAGAAGTACGTATTTGTAACACAATAGGCTGTTTGCGTTCAATTACAAAATCTGTGACACACACATACACGCACATTGATGCGTCAATTTTTATTTGTGTTTTGTCTCAAAAATATTTTGTTGTCTGCTTCACAACGCCGACCACAATAACAACAACAGCAAGAACAAGAGCAACTCCAATACCACCAAGAAAACAACAGTACAAGGAGGGCAACGAAAAACGCATCGTTTTCTAAACTCTCTCGCTCTCGCTCTGGCCAAATAGATACATACGTTTTAAAATATAATAGTAGATGACAAAAGCGCGACAATCGCTTATCCAAAAAACTAAAAATTTTCAAGTTCCATTTGCAACAACAATTTGAATGCATGCATGCATGAATTTGTAAGTGTACGTGTGTACGTGTTTGTATGTGTGAGTGCCGCTGCTCACCTTGAATCCGTCAACGACGTCGACGACTACGTTGCTGCTGTTGTTGTTATTGCTGCCTCTGCCTCAGCCGCTGCCTCTGCTTCCCTCGGCTGCGTCAGCGTATAAGATATTGACCCTGGACGTCTGATACATATTCGAAGCAACACACACACAAACATTCGCTCGTTTTTGATTTATTTAGTTTTTTTTTTTTGTTATTGCTTGTAGGTGAACCAAATGACCACCGCTGCATCCACATCGCAAAATGCGTCGTCAACGCTCTTGGCCGCTGCCGGGGCAACAACAACATCCTCACTGACAACAGCAACATCAACGCAACAGCCCAGCAGCTCAGCAGTTCGTGCCCTGGCCATGGAATACAAATCCCTGCAAGAGGAGCCGGTGGAGGGATTTCGTGTGAAACTAATGAACGATGATAATCTATTTGAATGGGAAGTGGCCATATTTGGGCCACCGGATACCTTGTATCAGGGCGGCTATTTCAAGGCACATATGAAATTCCCAAATGATTATCCATATTCGCCGCCATCCATACGCTTCCTCACCAAGGTCTGGCATCCGAACGTCTACGAGAACGGGGATCTATGCATATCGATACTACATCCTCCGGTCGATGATCCGCAGAGCGGCGAACTGCCCTGCGAACGTTGGAATCCCACACAGAATGTGCGTACCATTCTTCTCTCGGTCATATCGCTGCTCAATGAACCCAACACTTATTCACCGGCGAATGTAGATGCTTCGGTGATGTATCGAAGATGGCGGGACTCGCAGGTAAGCGGTTGGCTTTTCATTATGATACCATTCATGTTCTAATATTACACTGCAGGGTAAGGACAACGAGTATCCGAATATCATACGCAAACAGGCGCTGGCTGCCAATGCGGAAGCGAAGCGTGAGGGCATTGTGGTGCCCATGACACTGGAGGATTACTGTTTGAAGCCAACGGTTAAGCCCAGTACAGAGTCTGGACTGGATGCGAATTTCTATGATGATGATTTCGATTTGGAAACTGAAGATTTGCCCACAGATTCCGAGGATGAGGATGACGAGGACGACGATGAGGATGATGAAGAGGATGAGGATGACAACGATGATGACGACGACGTAAATGAAGAGAATCAGCAGGAAAAGGGTAATGGCGATAGTGCTGCGATTAGCAAAACTAAATGCAAGAACAACAATGGTCTGGTTGCAACGAAAACAACTGCAGCTGGTGGCGCTTCAGCGGATGACACCGAATCTGCCGATGATAGCGGCAAGGGCGAAACCTCATAATGCTGCAACCACAACCAGAAGCATCTGCAATTTCTCCTCAATAGCTCCTTGCCCTAGGCCTCCGTGTAGCATTTAAGTCGAAGTCTGGTGTCAACAATCTGTCTGTGTGTGCGTGAATCGAGCTAGGAGGCGTTTAATACAACAACAACCCCAAATCGCTATGCTTATGTCATTTATCCCGATACACAAGTTATTGCATCTATATACAACAACAACTAAAAGTAAAAACCAGTCAGCCAATCAAACTCAGCTCCAGCAACAAAACAGCTAATAACCCTCAGCCAGCCAGTTAGCTTCAGTTTTCTGGCCAGGCCTATTTTGTATTTTGAACCAATCCATTGAATCGAGTTTCGGCAGCTTGCGAATCCTTTCAACAACAACAAAGAAAAGCAACAAAAACAACTGAATATGAATATATATACAATGTATTAGCTGTAAATTATTATTTAAAAAAAAAATATATATATATACTAAACCACAGATTAAAGCATATATATATGCCGGAAGAGTGGGTAAGGCGGGGAGGATTTTTTAAAAAATAAATATACAAAATTAACCTCCAAATGGGGAGAGATTTATCCTAAAAAAAAGCTAAAGTGAAGCGTAAAACTACAAATAAAAATTTGCGGATTAAATCAGTGGATTGTCAATGTCTAAAATGTAGAAATTAAGCAATTTGTAAGTGCAACAAAACCGAAATATGAATAAAAAGAACTAAATCTGCAATATAGAGAAACGAAAAGTACGCATTGTATAAATTAAATTGCAAAGATAAATAAGCCAAATAAAATGACAACAAAAAATACGAGTTTTTTAGTTTGCATGTGCTAATTGTTCGATTGAAAGTCATTGTTTAATTAATTAATTAATTAATTGTTTTATTTTTATTTGTAACTAGTTAAGCTGTGAACCAACTGCTTGATAAACTGCTTTATTTTCGTTTGCACTGCTTGCAAAATTACTGCAGTATATTGAGACCAATTTAATGGAGTGCTTCACAATGCCTGTATCTTGTGCTGTTTTTGTCATTGGTTCGTTTGGCAATTAATATCACAACTTAACATTTAAAACTATTAAGATTTCAAAATGTTCAGTTATAGTTACTGATTGCGATGCATTGCTTCAAATTGAGCTTGAACTACTTGCGTAAAGTTCAAATTAACAGCGCGGTTAACAGATGTTAAAGTACCAAATTGCAAAGACCACTGCTTGACATGGAGAAGCCAATGTAAAAAATTTACATATTTTTTCAAAATTTTAAATGGGTGTAATTATAGTTTTATTAGCAATCATTTTTTAGAAATGTTACTTGTGGATACACGACCACAAAGTTTTAATAAAAGTTCAAATTTAAGGAAAAATGTTGTATTAATTTAAAAGAATAATTTATTCAATAATAAATTAATATATTTTACTTTATTTGTTTCTCCACCCTCTAGAAGCTTTTTGCTTAAGTAATTGTGATGCCAACAAAAAAGCGTGGTAAACTATATTTAATTTTTAGCTAACACTTTATTTTCATTCGCATTGAGTAGAGTAAAGTCCTTAGATCTGGGTAACGAGCTTGGCCCGCTTACGCCATGCCAGTAGCGCCGGTGTCAGATCCTTGTCAGTGATGGCAGGCATGCGAATGAGGGAGCTGTAGACGCCGATGTCGGCCACAGACATTTGTTGGCCACCAAAGTACTGCTGTTGCTGCAGTCGCTTGTCCAGCAATCGCACCATTGCCACTTGGCTTTTGTGTGTGGTGCAACGCAGCAGTTGATAGCAAATGTCGAGCACGGCGTCGATCTCATTGCAGAGTGGTGAGTTCTCATAACGATACTCGGTGGGTCCAATACGACCCAAATACCTGATGATATTCACTTCGCCGTAGATGGGCACATACATAGTAGGTGAACTGATCATTTCCGTGTGTTCACCTGCAGTAAATACAAAGTTAAATTAAGTTTATGACTGATTAATAACGTAATAGTTCTGCTTACAGTTCTTCCAGATCAGCGTTACGTTAATCTTGGGCAATGCCGTGTTAACCGGCACCTTGGCCAGATTGGCCTCGAATTCACGGGCAGCTGGCCCAATATCTGCCATTGTCGAGTGTGTGAACGTCTTCACATCGATGGTGTACAAATCACGCCAAGCATTCTTCAAAGCCAACAGCGCATAGGGTATAAAGTTGGGATGACCATTGACGACAACATCTTGCAGTGGCACCTGTTGGTGAAGGCAATGTCTTTTTTATTTCTCTCAAATTCCACCACACTTCCTTCAAATACTCACCTCTTTAAGTCCTCCATTTTGGTAGGCTGTCGTATGCTGGATGGTCTTTCCACATACTCGCACTCCTAAGCTGGCGCGTATTTTGCCCAATTGCGCCTTCAGCTCTTCCAGCTGCTGCAGCACCTTGTCCTGGCGCTTCACCACAGCGGCTGTATCCTCCTGCTGCAAGTAGACAAAGGACGTTATGCATCAGACAGGTGCAAGCAGTGCTAACGTTTAGTGATGACAATCGTATGTAAATTAGAGATGGGCGCGTGACAATGACATTGACGTCATCGTTGAATTCCCAAGCCGGTATATTGGAAGCTTAGCGTTGAAAATTTCATCATGCGCCCATTTCTAATGTGATCACAGTATGCACAAAAGACAAAAAACACAAGCACCGTGCGTATTATGCGTTAGTCAGAGTAATGTTTATAAATAGATTGATAATTTGTTGTGTGTTTTTAGTATATAGAGATGTTGTTTCTTTTAACCTTTAGCAATTGTTGTATTTGTCGGCCTAAAATGTCCAAATCAAGTGCACAAGTTACTGACTTTTTTGGGTTGCTCGCACTCTCCGTAACGCCATTATTGTATTGAATGTGCTTTGAATTGCATGAAAATGAAATGTTTGCGTTATGAGTGAAAAGTATCTTTACTGGAGGCTTGTGCAACCATTAAATAGTATAACAAATATCACTGTCACTTTAGCACTGTGACTCTTTCGAGTCGCAGAAGCATTCGCGCTCATCTCTAAAATTCGCCACGGCAGCTGGTGGAAACGTTATTGCACTGCACTTACTGCGGTGTCTCCTGCTGTTGCACCGCCGGCGGCGAGGCTGACATTCTTTAAGTCGTACATACAGGTGGGCAGTTTGATATCGAATTGGGGCAACAAAGTTTTCAACTCGTACATTTCCACTGGCTAATTTGGAAGAAATTCAGTTGTTGTACTTCACGAAAATGTGCTTGCCTCGGCAGCGTGACCGCAACTTGTATTTTCAAAATGTACTAAAAATGCGCATGCCGCAATTTTTATCCAAAACTAGCCATCAGCCGTCTACAGCAGAAAATTCTCTGATGCGACGAGCGGTCACACCGAGTACGACAGCTGTTTTGAAATGGAGGCTCTGTTAAAATATCGTTATAGTTTTTTAGCTGGCGCTTGCGCTGCCGGCGGCAGCTTCTTTGGCAAGATGCCCAGCTATCTTGGCGCCCTACGCTTGGTGCAGTCAACAACCGGCAATTCGTATGTGGGTACGTAAAAACACAGAATGCTGCTGCCAAACAAACGTTTATGGATTTCTTTTGTTTTTCTTTTAGAAGTTGCACTGATCCAATTACTGCCTCTGATCCTTATGCTATTCTGCAATGTTTGCAACATGCGCTACTTTCTGAAGGCGCTGCAAATGTCACAGCAAACACTGACGGCAACCGTCTTGACAGCCGCCTCCAATTATGTCTTATCGGTTTGTATTTGCTTGCAGTACTTAAGTGCAACTCTTCTAATTAGACAACTTTAGTTCATTTTAGGTGTACTCGTTTATCAAGAGCCGCTGTCGACATTATCCGGCATTGGTATAACATTTATATTGGCAGGTCTTTGGTTTCTATGCGACACTCCAACAAAAACTGAAATTAAGAGCAAGCAATCTTAAAAACTATGAATTGTACTATATATTTAGACATTAGGCAAGTTTTACTGTAAACGAAAAATGAACGAAAGAAATTCCAATTGCAAGCAAACTTGTTTTTCTACTTAACGAAATCAAATCAAAATTATAAACCCATCTCAATTGCCCACCTGACGAAAGCAGTTCCATCTACAAATTCAACAAATTTCGTTCTTAACGAATCCAATTCAAATTAAGTTTCAATTCAGGCAAATGGCCTGCAAAATTAAAAAAACATTTGCTACTTATATAATTGTTGTTTAATGTACTATTTTGCAAATACATAATTCATGTTTGTTTCTTTGTTTATAATGCACATAAGTGGGGCATAATGTTGTAATGCAATAATTGTTAATACAGTTCTCTACATATAATCCATTGTAGATATCTATTAAATATATGCGCGCATTTCAAATTTTTTGCTCTGTGCTGGCAGAAAAAACAAACAAATATTTATAACCAAATGCAATAAAAAAGAAAATAAATTGTAGTAAGAGCACAAACTATAAATATATTTGTTTATAGTAAATTACATAAGTTGCATTCCGTTCGTTTTTTGTTTTTGTTTTTCATATTTTCATCATCCATTCGCAATGTATTATATTAGTTAATTAAATATAATTTGTATGTTTCAAAAATGTAATTTAATTGCTAAGACGTATAAATACTTTTATTTTCTGTTTCCATGTATTTATTTTAACTTGAAAAGTTGTACGCACTTTTCTCAGCTCCTTCTCGTTTCCTCTTTAGTTTTGTATCCGTTCCTCCGTTCCGCTTCGTTTCTTCCTTCCTTTTCAAGTCGCAGCTGTTTGTCCGCACGCTTCTTTTGCAATCAATTTAAATATATTTGATTTGTTTTTGTATTTTGCTCTTGGGTTTTAGAAACCCAATTTACATTATATTCTTGTTGGTTGTTGCTTTTGTTTTGTGTATGTGTTTTTGAACTTTCCTGTATGTTTGTTGTTTGTCGTGTGGTGTTTTGTTAAGTGTTCATCTAATTACTATGTTTTTGTTTTGTTTTTATTATTAATTAATTAATTAAATAAATCATTATATAGAAACATTTAATTGTATTTGAAAAAAATGCGCAAACTGTTTTCGTTTGTATTCTTTTTTTGGAGCTTTTTTGCGCGTTGCCGACTAACGGTAAATCGACTGCTAACGTGGCAACGCTGCGTGTAAAGTATGTGTGAACGTGAAGGATGTGGATGTGTGAGAGTGGTGCTAATATAGTAAATATGTAGATGGATGTGTGAGTGAGAGAGAGTGTATGTGTGTGTGTGTGAGAGGAGCTTTTCGTTTAATACATGGGCTACGGCCAAACAGCTGCGCCGCCGTCGACATCGACGCTTCTCCTGCTTCTTCTCCCGCTCACTGTTCAGTTTTTATTCTCCAGGCTCAGCGGCATGCGTTGCTGTGACTGACGCTGATTCACGTAGCCACCGCTGCCGCCACCGCCATTGCCCGGCCCAGAGCCGCCGGCCGTGTTGCGGCCACGATCACCCATTGGACGTCCAAAGGGTCCGTTGCCGTTGCGTTGATTGCCACCGCGCTGGCCACGATACGAATTACCGCCGCCACCAGATGAATCATAGCGCGACTCCTTGTTGTAACCACCAACACCTCCTCCACCGCCGCCGCCATTCTGATAGTAATTGTTGCCGTTGCCTCCGCCGCCTCCACTGTTGGACTCATTGTTGCGGAAGTAAACGCCACTGTTACGTCCATTCTGCTGCTGTTGCGACGACGACGAATTGCCGTACTGTCTCGAGCGGTAATTGCCGCCGCCATTGCGACCACGTTCGTCACCGCCACCATTACGACGCTGCTGATAGTTGCCAGAATTGCGACGCACCTGGTTGCCATTATCCTGCTGCGAGTTGGAGTTGTTCCAGTGATTGTTGGCAGTATCGTTGTTGTCGTAGTTACCAGCTCCGCGTCCGCTGCTGTTGTCGCGTGGTGTTGACCATTCCTGCTTGTTGTTAGTGCTGCTGTTGCTGCCATTCGATGCAGTGCTGCTCATCGCATTCATCTCGCTGCTCCACTTGCTGCTGTTGCTGCTATTGTTGTTGTTGTTGCTGCTGCTGTTGGTTGCAGCGGAAGGTGGCGTTGCTGCTGCTCCACCAGCAGTGGCTGTAGATGGCGATTGCTCCACCAGTGCCGATGATTGAGTCTTGAGCACATTGGTCAGTGCAGCGGTGGCAGCTGCATTCGTGTTGTTGTCATCAGCTTGGAACACATCGCTTTCAATGATTTCACTGTAGCCCCCAAATTGTGGGTGCTGCCCCTTGTGCTTTGTCTGCTGATGTTGCTGCTGCTGCTGTTGTTGTTGCTGCTGCTGTTGCGGCTTGTTAAGAGCCAGTTGCTGCTGTAGCTGCTGCTCGTAGCTGACAACGGCGCTGTCATAGGGAAACACTGCAGTCACATCGCCTGGTTGCATACCAATTCCTTGAGGAGCTGGCGTTGCTTGCTGCTGCTGCTGCGGCGGTTGTTGTTGTGGTTGCTGCTGCTGTTGTTGTTGTTGCTGTTGTGGCGGCAAATGTGCCACGATCAGCATGCGCTGCTGCTGTTGGCGTTGCTGGTCTGCAATCAGCACTGGCGAGAACAATTGTTGCTGCTGTTGTTGCTGTGGAGGCTGCTGCTGCTGTTGTTGTTGCTGCTGCAGGGACGGGAAGGACTGATTGGTAAAGGTCAGCGTGGTTATGGTATGCAATTCATCGACATGATTCTGCTGTTGTTGCTGCTGCTGCTGTTGTTGCTGTTCGAAGACTAAGCCAGCCACTGGCAATTGTTGCGGCGGCGGCGCCTGTTGCTGCTGTGGCTGATGCTGTTGTTGCTGCTGCTGCTGGGGAGTAATCACCTCCACCGGAGCATCCAGTTCGCTGTCCTGCAGAAAGTGGAAGCTGCCGGTGCCAAGTACCTCGGACAGCGGACGCAGCTGCTGCATAAACTGCTGTTGCTGCTGTGGCGTTGCTGCCTGATGATGAGCTGCAGCAGCGGCAGCAGCTGCTGCCTGCTGTGGTGGTTGCTGCAGCGGCGGCTGCTTGAAGTAATTATGCTCCACAGCACGTACTGTCGTCGGCCCAAAGTGCGGCGGTTGCTGCTGTTGTTGTTGCTGCGGTGGCACCGTCGGCGGGACAGCGGCAACGCCCGCCTGGGGCTGCTGCTGTAAGGCCTGGAGATTCACGGGGCTGCTCAGCAGCTGATGGGGATGTGGATGCTGCGTCGGTGGCACCACATGCGTTGGCTGTTGCTGCTGCTGTGGCGGCGGTGCCGCTGCTGCATACACAACATGCACAGGTGTCGTCGCGTTGCCCGCTGCAGCAGCCGCTGGCGTAGCATTATAGACGCCCGGTGGCTGAACAACCACACGCTGCTGCTGATGCTGCGGCGGTTCGTGCAACAGATGCGCACGCTCCTGCTGATGAAGCTCGGGCAACACATTTCCAGCAGCATCGCCAATCGACAGCTTATCCAGACCTTCCTCCAAAGAATTATGCACCGATGGCTCAGACATCAAAGTTTCCGCCACGTCAGCATTGTTGGCCACATCGTTCAACAGTGTCTCGCCCTCACCACTAGCCGTGCCGCTGTCCGTGCTGTTGCCCTGATCCGTTGAGGGAATCCAATAGTACTTGTCCAAATAGCCGCAATCCTGAACCTTGTGGAAGAGCGCCAGCAATTTCTCGAACGTCAGCTCACCATAAGGCTTGGCGCGCGCATTAATGGTCATGGCAAAGAGTTCGGCAGCCTTTTGAGCGGTCGTCAGAAAGCTGATGTCCTCAGCCGTTTCCGGTCGACGAGTTTGCACCTCCACACAGCTAAATTACAGAACAGAAATTAATTAAATGAATTCCCTTTGATACAAATTTCTTTAATCTATACCGAAAGTATTCTATTTCTAACCAAGGCCAAAGCAGCCAGTGCTGCTACGCCTTATAACAAATAAATAAATATTTCTAATGTAATAGGCATTAGCGGGGCTTAACAGCATCTCAGATGTTAAGCCAGTGTTAAAGAAACTTAACATCATTTTAATTAACAGAAATAGGCCCTGCTAATACTTACAATTTTTCGAGCGTCGCCAGTTCGTTGGTTTCCAGTTTGCAGGCGCCATTCTCGCCGGTCAAGAAATCATTGCGCACCTGCTCATCGATGAAGCAGGAGAGAACGTTTTGCATAACCAAGAGATCACGAATCTTAGCAGTCTCGGCCACAGTCTTTGCCTGGTTGTCCTGCATGTTTCAATTGTTAATGTTAAACAATTGCAATTTCACAAACTCTTAATATACTGTTACCTTGCGAGCCTGTTTTTTTCTGCTCCTTTTCGGCCTCCTTGCACATCTGCTGAATTTGCTTGGAGAAGTCACGAGCAAATTCCGTAGTCGCCAGTACAGAATCGTATTTGGCAACGGCAGCTGCCTGATCGGAGCTCAGTTCCTTGCCGCCACTTTGGATAGCCCGATACGATTCTAGTTTGGTCTAAATAATAATAAGTGACACATAAAATAAAATGGGAAGCATGAGTCATTGTTTAGAAGATAACATTGGCGACGCATCATGTTTTTCTTTGCTTTGCCCACAAAATATAAAAAACAAACAAAGCGCGAATCGAAACCCAATCGGAATACGATAGTTCAAAAATGTCGGGCCACATGCGTCATTAAAAACGTTGCCAGAATTTTCGCCGGCCGGCTGCAGCAAACACGAAAGAATTTCTTTATGTAAACGCACGCACAAATTACACTTTCTGTGCATAAAACCGTTACCACATGAATATTTTTATGTTACATTTTTGATTTTTTTAAATGTATTTGCACAAGTCGAGCATAAAGTAAAAATAAACTTTTTATTCTTACAATCACGACTAACTATCTGGCAACGCTGTCAGATAGCAAACATGGCGTCGCGAAAAATCTGCGTGCACAAAGGGAACAAGCAACACGAGCAAAAAAAAACCGAACTGAAACAAAGCGGGCGACGAACGAATATGAAAATAAAAAATGGTGGGCTTTGCCAGACCATACTATGTCCCACTTTAATGTCCATGTTTCACGCTTACCTTGCGCTTCTCCAAGTTGCGAATCTTGTGCTCAATGATGACCAGAATTTGCTTCATCGGATTGTACGGTTCAGCGGCCGCAGCAGCCGTCAATTTCAGCGTTTTGGCATTGACATTATTGTTGTTGTTGGTGCTGCTGTTAGTCAAATCGGTTTGGCTATCTGCACTACCAGCTGCAGCTGCCGCCGCTGCAACAACAACAGTCTTGGCACATTCAGCGAGATTGGTGTTGCTGCTGCTGCTATGCTGTCCGTTGCTTGCGTTGCTATTGTTGCAGCCGCCGCCGCTGCCGCCACCACCCACGCCGCTGCCGACAATGCTGCTCGCACCAATTGAGCTGACCGAGGCGCGTTTCTCCTTGCTATTGCTGGTGTTGTTGTTGTTGGTGAATGTGGTAGCAGCCGAAGGCATTGTTTGCCGTGTGTTCTTCTGGTTGCTTACTACTGTTACTATAAATTAGGAATGAAATTGAAACTGCTGCCTCGTCCTGCCGTTCTTTTTGTTCTTCGAAAAACTTAGGGGTCTGAATCAGCGTGACCGAAAGACGATTTTCAAATTATAACACTATTTTTTGACACACATGCCAAATATACCAATTTCATAATGAAAATATTGACATTCACCTTACTCGTGTGGTCACACTATCAATACTGTTCTAAAAAAATGCGCAACTTTTAAAATAGAATTGTTGTCTTCTCTTTATTAAAACTAAACCTTTTTGAAGAAAAACTAGAAAACCTTTTTTGTTTCCATAAAGCGGACTCTTTAAAATGAATCTATATAAATGATAATGTGGAAGCAAACAATTCCGTTTAAAAGTTGTGAAGTTACCGTAAGTGTGTTTTTCATAGCATACTTTCTTCCAAATGTTGGTATTTTAACTTTTAACATTTTCAAAACGAAACACAAGTTGCAAGTCTGGTCGTTAATTACTTATAATCTCTACAAAATGTGTTGATAATCGATGAAGCGATCTATTATTTTGTTACTTATAGTTTCGATTATTGTACTCCTTGTACTTTTCAAATTCAATTGAAAAATTATTTCTTCTACATCCAGGGCTGCCGTTAGGAGTGCATATAATCGATTATTTCTGTGAATATATCGATATTTTGTTGATTTTCAGTTATTTAAAAATGTAACGCCATCTTGATAACCATGAATTGGAAGATAAATCGAAAATTAAACAAACAAATAATTGTAGTTTTTATATTGTATAGATTTATTGGTAAGTTATGTAGTTAAACAATCTAAAATGTTAAACTTTTCGTTTCATTGTCCGTATTTAAGGCAAGTTGTCTGTCTGACGCGCAATACGCGTGCAATCCCGTTGTCTGCCTGCTTGAAAACATATATATGTATGTATATACTCACATAATGTCGTATAATATTTAGTTTTAACATAAATGCTTTGCTTACACTTAATTATGGTTAAGTACGATTATAGGTTAGAGATACGATCATAACATTTTGATTTCAGTAATCGCAAACACAAGTTTTATGAACTAGCAAAAGGCTTTAAAAGCCATTCACTAGACGCTCAACCAAATGGCGCGATATGTTTTTTGATTTTCCGTTTTCAGCTTAAACAATTACAAGATTAACTAAACAAGGAGATAGTTAGAGAGATAGAGACAGAGAGCAAGCGTTTAGATAATTTGTGTACAGAAATATTGTTTAAACGTAGGTACGAGAGTACAATTATAATAATACATACATAAGTAATGTTTTTTGTTTTGTTTTTAAGATTAATAAAGCGTAATTCAAAAAGATTTCACTACAAAACCGAAGAAGGGCGCATCGTTTCAATATAGTACATACAAATTACAACATCTTTAAGTACAAATACATATATGTATATATATAGATATATGCCTAGGCTCTCTTTTGTGTGTGTATAAATATTAAAAATATATAGCTCATTTTATAACTTCAACTTCTTTTTTGCTTATTCCTCACGTCTTTTCTACATTAAAAATATAAGAGTTGCGTAGATCTTCCAGCGCGCTGTCAAATTTGTCCATCTACCGCTGAAATAAACTCCAGAGCTTATAGCTGGACACACGTTTGGCCAGATTGGCGGCAGCACTGCTCGGCGGCGCTGATGTCGTCTCGCTGCTTGCCACACGGCGATTGTTAATCAATTTGGAACGCATTTGCTCATCGATCAGCTCCTGCATGTCCATTTGCCATTGCTCCAACTGCTGTGACAGTTCCACCTTCTGTTGTATGGACTCGAGCAGCTGGCTATTGGCCTGCATTAACTCGACGCGATTCTTGGCCAGCTCCACCTCGGCCTTGGTGCGACGTTCGTTGGCCGCATCGCGTTCCTTTTGCGCCTTTGTCAGCAGCTCATCGCGATCCGTATTGTCAACCAAATCGCCACGTGCCTGATCGCGCTCCTCCTTGACATTCTGCAACTCCACATCCGTCACGGTGACCTTGGCCTCCAGCTGCTGTATCAGCTGATGGCTGCGCTTGATCTCATCCTCCTGTTCCAGCACAAGATTGCGTGTTTGATCCAGCATTTTCTTGAAGTTGCCCGCATCCAGATTGAGCAGCAGCCGCGTCAGCTCATCCGACATGGCAGACAGCATGCCCTGGCGGAATTCAATGGCGATGTGATCACCTTCACTGCGGTCTGTGCTGGACATTGTGTTATCCATGGATTCCAGATCCAGCGATATGTCCGAATTGAGACCTAACAAAAAAAAACGAGATGTGTTAGGCGATTTGCAATTGATAGTTTTGGGAAATTCTTTACCTGAGTCATCGTCATGGCTCACTTTGAGCGAATCCACCAGGGATTTCAGCTGTATGTAAACCGAACGAGCCTCTATCCACATTTGGCTGGGTTTGCCCGTCTCCGTGAAGCTCGCCTCTTCCTCATCGCATTCCATTTCGAACTGCAGGCTCTTCTTGCCGGGCATGGAGTTGGTGTCCTAAACAAGCGAATGTCTTTAGATTAAAATCGGGCTGATATATGTAATTTTACGTAAGATTTTTCTTCAAAGAAAATCTTACAAATTGAGCTATTAAACGTCAACTATAGTTTAATTTGAATTCAATTGATGATGATTGGAAAATAAAAGCATAAAATACAGAAATAAAAACATTGAAAATAATCTACATTTTTTAGTTGATCCAACATATGTTGCAATGATTAGGGAAGAACCCAGAAAAGCCCAATGCGATCAATAAAATATTAGCATTACTAGTATTAGTTAGTATGAAATTACAGTTATTAGTACAGATCTGTAAAACGTTGGAAGAAAGAGACAAACTTACCGCGCCCAAACGCTCGCTGAGCACATTATTCTCACGCTGAGAGCGCTCCAATGCTTGTAACGTGGTCTGCAAAAAGATGAAAGATGCCAGATGAAACAGTTACGAGATACTCTAGACCAGCGAACTTTCAACCTATCTTTGTGCACAAAATTATGGGCAAAAGAAAGTCAGATAAGATAAATTCAAACACTTGAGAAATTGCGCAGTTCTTGGGAACGACATAAATAATCTCAGAGTGTTGGCAAAATCACGATTTCAATTTCGATTTCATTTTCATTTTCGTTTAAATTTAACTACACTAATGAATCGGACGTGATAACGTTGTCAGAGATTTATATGCTCTGAGCTCACCTCTAATTTTGTTTCCTGTTCGCGAGCATGTCGCTCCAGCATATGAATTCTGTCTGATGCTTCCTCCAGCGATGAGGTGAGGCTCTCTTTCTCCTCCTGCGCGTGCTGCAGACGACGCTCCAACTCCTGCCGTTTGCCTGTGGTGAGGTTTAGTTCGGTTTTTATCGACTCCAGGCTGTTCACGTGCTCCTATCATATGTAATTCATAAATAAAATGAAGATCTTTATTGATAGGATTTAAATCTTACCTGTAGACTGCTGTTTCTGTAGTGATATTGATCCTTGAGCTCTTGGATCTGTGCGCTGAGCTTCATTTCGGTGGCATGCGCCTCCTGAATCTGCTCGGTGAGTCGTGTGTTCTGATGCTGCAGCTCATCGATCAGTATGGTTTTCTCCTTCTCCGCCTGCCTAATGGCCGCATCCTGTGTCTGCAGTTTGTCCTTGAGCTCATTGAGATCAGATTGCAGTTCGAGCACACGCTGATCACTCTCATCCTCTGCTATGGCCAACTTCTGGCGCAGCACATGTTTCTCTTGTTCAAGTTTCTGCAACACAAAAATGGAAAGTTAATTAAATGCACATTAGAAAAACAGCAAAGAGATACAACAAAAAAAGGAAAAAATATTATTTGTTCTATGACGCGTCAGCAATTACTACAGCAACAGCAGACAATGAAAGTAAGTAAACTAAACAATGTGCACGTACACAAAAAATAAAAAAACAAGTAAGAAAGTTACAGTCGAGTGTGCTCGACTGTGAGATACCCGCTACCCATTTTTAATAAAGGCAAAATATTGCGGTATCATTTTGAAAATATACCGAAAATACTTAAAAAATACTAAAAATATACCAAATGGTATGTTTGGTATATCAATATAGTACCACATTCAAAATATACCATAGACGGCTCAATATACCAGATTGTCAGCCAAAGTAACTAAGACCCTTATAAGTAGGCGTTTTTGCCCATACAAAAGTATTTCTTTTATAACTTCCACAATTTTTATCTGATCGCAACCAAATTTTCAGGAATCATAACTACTATAGTTATTATTATATATACCAAAATTCGCAACTCTAGCTTTAAAATTACGCTTGTTATTCGATTTTTTTGATTTGCGGGGGCGGAAGTGGGCGTGGCAAAAATTTGAAACAAACTTGATCTGCGTGCAAACATAACAAATGCTGTCGAAAAAAAATTATAGCTCTATCTCTCGTAGTCTCTGAGATCTAGGTGTTCATACGGACAGACGGACGGACACACAGACACACAGACACACAGACACACAGACGGACAGACGGACATGGCTATATCGTCTCGGCTGTTGACGCTGATCAAGAATATATATACTTTATAGGGTCGGAGATGCCTCCTTCTACCTGTTACATACATTTCCTGCCGGCACAAAGTTATAATACCCTTCTACCCTATGGGTAGCGGGTATAAAAAAGAAACAAACAATCGAGTAACAAAGGCAACCGCAAGGTTAACACAACTCGACAACTAATTGTACAGGTTCCATTTGCATTTTGAATATTTTTTCTTCGTCTTCTTCGCTATGCAGCACAAACAATAACCTTATCGAATGATGGCATCCCCCTCAAGCACAGTTAATTACAATAATTGCAACGGGGAGAAAGAAGTATGTACAATTGTTCCATGTTAATGCCACTATAAGTATCTCTCTTTGATCCATTTTGAGTTTTCCCCGCCGCCATTTTGCCAAATCAACTTTGAACCAGCAGCAGCTAACAACAACAATGGCGCCTTGGGCTCTTGACACCGTTGCCAGATCAGCAAGACAAAAAACAAGACGACCACAAAATTCACATCATTCAAATTGAAATGCAATTGGCAATTGAATTTTCACTTCTTTTTGCGGTCCAACATCCCCGTTCAACACTTATTCAAACTGGCAATTTCCTTCAGCGCTTAAGCTGTGTTTAGCTGAGCGATAAGTTTTAAATGAAAATTGTGAGTTCTAATGATCGATACAATTATCGATAAATGCGATTAGTCTGTCTAGACTCTATAGGCGGCTTTCGCTTGTCAATCATAATAGCTTTGTTATAAATAATTTGCATAATTGCCAGCCGTTTGGCAAGCAGGTGAGGCTGAGAGGGTGAGGTGTATATTTTTTAGATGAAGGTTTGCGGTGACATTGAAAATTGCATGCAAAGTTTAATCGATAAATGTGAGAAACCTTCAGCAGTCAACAAAGAACACGCCAGAGCAGCGATAAAAAGGCCACAAATAAAGAGCATTTATTTAAATATACATATATCATTATAAATACAATGCAAATTGGTTTGAAGAGAGTTTGCTTTATCTTATCGGCTGAACCGAAATGCGGAAAATGCGCTACAAACACGTAGCGCAATTGCACAAATTAAAGAGACAGCAATAAATATGAGAAGTCAACGCAGCAGAAAAGCAACTGCGAATAAATTGGAACTGTAAATGAAAAGCTTTTGATAAAAATTACCGGCAATTTGCATAAAATGCGACGACGAAGCCGCCAAAAAAATAAACCACAAAAATTGCTGCAGTTGTCTTGCAGCTAAAGAGGGCGACGCTCGGCTCGCGCCTTAACAATTGCAATTGCAGCAGAAAGCAAAGAAAACTGCAGTCAGACAGACAATGGAAAACTTTAATAAGAAGAAAATGAAAAATACAAAAAAACTGCAAACTGCAAACTGGCGGCGGCTGCACTGACAGTTTGCTGGCCAAATAAAACAAAACAAAAATGGAAAGAAAGAGACAGACATCGAGAGAGGGAATAAAAATAAAATTATTGTACATACTTTCTCTGTTTCTATTTCACGCTCAATGAAATGTGTTGATGATGGCTGTAAGCGCTGGCTGCGGTGGCGGCTTTAAAAATCCGCTAACAACAGCGGAAGTTGGCATCAGCTCAGCCGCAGAAATGAGTTCACAGCCAAACGAGCGAGCGTACATTTGTGAATTGTTTGTTCAAATTAAATGAAATACACATACACAACATATGTTTGCATGTAGTTTGTATAATATACGCAATAACAAATGAGATGAGCTCTCGCCGCCAGTTGGCCAGTTTTGTTTTCGACTTAATTTTATTACGTATATTTTTCAAATTTCTTAGATACAGTCGCAGCTAATTGCAATTGCATGATCAACAAAAGCAAGCGGCGGCAGTTGTAATTTGCTTAAGCGGCACACACGCATGCGCGGGTCGATTTGTCAGTTGTATCGCAGCATCCCGCTCTGCTATGTTATCGATACAACGTTGTATATCGGAACATGTGAATCGACCCTCGCACATATGTATTTATGTTAGTTATTGCTTTTCGCTTTGTTGTTTTGTATTCAAATGCGACGTAACATGACCCACTTTTGTGTGGTGCGAGTGCTTATTTGGTTTTGCAAAGAAAATTATAAATATTTGTATTTTTGCAGCACACAAATTGCATGCGTCTAGGGGCAGGAAATGCTCAAATGCAATTGACACAAATGCCGCAAGCCCTCCACTGCGCTGAGTCACCATCAATGTAAATTTGTCGCTTCTGTGCTAAAACAAAAGAAGGGCAGCAGCAACAAGTGGGTGCTTCAAATGCAGTCGATAAATCTAGCGCAGCGATAACAGACACACTAAGAGCGATTACTTGCCAAATGTAACAAGACACGTTGCCAAATCGATTGCTAATTAGTTTTGCGTGACGTCACAAAATCATCAGCAGCATGACGAACGCTTTGTGGCAGTTTTTATTTTTTGTTAGGTGTTGAAAGAGTCTACAAAGCAACTGCATTCGATAATTGCTGTAAATAATTAACTAAATTGCACACTGCTTGCAAGAATCGTGTCTCCCAGCCACAGAGGCAGCAATGGAGGGAGGCGGTGCGAAGCTCTTCGAATGTCAAATACTTGCAATTACCCAAGCAGTCTATTAATAAACACTTTGTATGGCTCAAAGCAAAGCTGCGCCGAAACAAACCGGACCGGCAATGAGTCAGAGGCGTGAGCTCAGCTTTTAGTGTGGCATGAGTCAATGGCCATGTAAAAATCATCGACAACATTTTGCCGAGTGATGCGTATTAATTGTGCAAACATTTCCCCTGGGCCGAGCTAAGCTCAGCTGAACTCTGCAATAAATCAGCTGCAGTCGGATGCACAGACAGCGTTGCCCATCTGCAAACAAGTTGCGTATGCGCAAAGTGTGGCCGCATTGCCAACTTTCAGTTTGAGTTTGGCATTTTTTCGACAAGTTTCGCTTTTGTTTCGACCACCGACGCCGACGCCGACGCTGCATGCTTTTCCCTCGCTCGCTCGGCCAATTAAATTGCATTTCATTTTAATTATTTGCAGAAAAGCGCTGGCATATCGCACTGCCCGCAGAAATTTCACACATAATAGCAAATTGCACTTTGCATTTTATTGGCATGGAAAAGCATTATGCAAATTAGTCGTAACTAAGCGTCTAATAATAGCGATGTGTGTGTTTGTTGTTTTGGGCCATTTTGAGCTCATTTAAATGATAGCTAATTGCAACTGAGTCCGATTAATGGCCGCTCTCCGATAAACGGATAAACGGGAAGTCTTGTGAAAGATGCCATTTATGTTAGCTTATGCATGTAAAAGTGTTGAAAGTGTTTCGTTTTGTTTGAGAAATGCAACAATTATTAATAATGAAGCTAGTTTTCATATTGCTCTGCATAATTAAGTCATTAACTAATAAGAAATATGTATGTCTAATTGACATGTTCTTGCCTGATTTCACTCGACTTTCGATATTAATTACAATCGATAACAAGCAACAAACGAGCAATGATGAGAATTGCAAGATTTGCAATGCGGAAAACTCAATTGACCTTATTTCGTACAAAATAATTCATTCATTCGTTCGTTGCGGCAATGACCCGTCTTTACCGCATGCGTTGAACAAAAAACAAAATATAAACCCATGAAAAATAATACAACAATGCGACATGCTAATTTTCCTACAATTGCCAAAGTTTGTTTATGCGCTTTAAGGTCACGTCGCGCTCTAGTCGCAATTCCTACTCGACTCGATTGTGGGCTGCATGGCAGGGGAGTGGAGGAGGCGTGGCTTCCACAGTTGACTGCCCAACTTGCAGACTCTTTGGACAAAGCAATGCCAAAAAGAAGCAGCCATAATAATAGCCATCATAATAATGGCATATAATACACTTCATTGTCGTAGTTATTGTTGTAGACGATCAAATGGGTCTAGAGGATGGCTGGGTCTTGAGGTTTTGGCCTTGCAAGAGCCAAGAGCCAAAACAGTGTCAGCAGCTTTGTGCAAAAGACATTGCAACAAAAGTCGAATATGAAGATGATGAAGAAATCAAATAGAAGAGTCATCGATATGTTTTGTTCGATTCCATTGGCATTCATTGAAGATGAATCGAAGTTTTCTTGTTTCAAAATTCGATTAACATATGAGGAATCAATTGATTTGCACAAAATCTCCATATCATTAGCAATTCATGAATATGTCCTCGATTAGTGCCGCAGTACTTTACTCTTTCAATTATCATTGATAATTTTGCAACATTTATTTAGAGTATTTCTCATTCGTTGCACTAAGTTAACCCAGTTATTTGCTCATTTTTGTAAAGGGCACAAAAGAAAAACTTGAAGCTTAAACAAAACGCCTAAATTTTATACACTCATTGCACTTAATTTTACATTTCATATTTATTTTGGCATTGACAATTTCAGTTGTTGGGTTGCTCGCCGTTTATTCCCATTGTTAAAGAAATTGTGAAAAAAGTGAACGAAATTGAGCAAGCTAATTTTCATTGCGGCGTTTTTGCGGCACTTAAATTTAATGTAAAATGCAATCAAAGAGGGAGAAACAGTTAATTAAAACTAGCTCAAAAGCGAGTGAGGCCTTTTTTGGTGTACTTTTGAATGGCGCAATTTATCGCGACAACAAAGGAGACAAACAAGAGAGTACGTTTTGTTGATGCAAGATGTTATACGCTGTAAAAATGTATTTGGAAATTATTGATGACGGTTGAAAACCATTCTGTGTCCACCATGTGCGTGATATCTCGCTGAAATTTGTTTGAGAGCTGTATTTAACCAACTTATTTGTATTCTGAAAGTTTCATAACAATAGCACAAAAAATAAAGCAAAGAAATGAGCTCATTTCAGCTGCAAAAGATAAGAATACTTGCAATTTTGCTAGTCTTTTAAAACATTGACACTGCAAACTACTTAATTTATGAGCGGGGTTAATGATAACGTAATATTAAATAATGTTTTAATGATAGTATTTTCTATATTATATATATAATTAAGTTCGCCCAGCTGCAGTAAATGTGAACAGCTGCAGCTGAAGAAAACTAAAATGTAAATTTTGAAGCGAAAACCTTTAAAGTTGACCGAATTCATTAAGCTCGTTGAGCTGCTCATTTGGCTATTTAAGGGATTTTAATATTTTGCGCTTTGGAGAGGGCATTATAATAAATGCACTTCGGTAATTATGATAAATGTGTGTGATTCGTTGGCAACTTTATATATGTAGGTCTACGTATACTTAATATTTTTTTCCCTCCATGATTCATCTGATAATTGCAAAAAAAAGTACGAACATGTCTCTTATCTTATCGAGACGAACGAACGGAAAGAGCAGAAATAAATCAGACCTCATTCATATCACAGTTTTGATAAGCAGCCAAAAACAAGCAAACAATTTCGGGCTAATTTGCAGTGTTCACTCGACGCGTGAAAATGCAATAAAAAAAGTATTCATCAAAATTGGAGTGCGGTCAGGGGGTCAAGTGGCAAGGGGGAAGTTGGCAAGTTCTAAATCAAGGTGTCTTTAATTAAAAACAAAGCCCCAAAGCACAGTCAAAATTATTAGGCCATAAATATGAGATGTTACGGCAAATTGTAACGCCCACTGCGCATGCGCACAGCTCTGCGACGAGGCTTGAGTAGCAAAAGGGGCGGGGCGGAGGCGTGGTCGGGGGCATAAGTTTGTTTTTTGGTTTTCGAGTTGCCACAGCAAGTTCCAGCGCATTCCCCGACATCTTTCACATGTCGCACTCGACACAAGTGCGTGGGCTCATGTCTCTCTAGTCAAGTCAACAAAGCGCAAAAAGACGGGACAGATGGAGACGGGACAGACAGACCTCAGAAAGAAAGATGAAAAGATACAAAGAGAGTTACCAAGAGGCAGTTGGGTTGATGAGGTAGCTGCTACTTTCAAGTAACTTCTACAATTAGTCACCGTTGAAGCTTACGAAGGCTGCGGCCCAAGCGAGTTCAGCACAATAAAGCACCAAAGACCACAATTAAAGTTGAAGAAAGATACTTTGCCAAAATAGTCTGAACTTGATGTGTACCTCTATAATAATCACTTTAGGAATTCTTTTGATAATGCTCAAATAATTGTTTTGTTTGGGAGTACGAATGACAGGAGTGTTTTTTTTTGTTTTGTCAAAAATATCTTTGTCATTTCGCAGAACTAGTTTCGTTTCGATAATTTAATTGCTATCAATTTTGTAGATAAAAGTAGATTCTGTAGGAAATTGAGAAATACATATAAAATATATTGAATTGTAGGATAACATCTATAAAAAGTTATTTTCTTTACGAATTCGAATTTAATTCTTAAATAACAAGAAAGAATCCTGAATATATAGACCTGTCAGATCTTACATTCTTTCATTCTTCAGTCAGCTTTAACGACAAGGTCTTCTTTTACCATCCATGTGTGATTTTTCCAGTCTATGCTTAATTCTCACATGTTTTTCAGCAGGTGATTAAAAATTGCACAACTTAACAATAAAATGTTGTTTTGTCTTTAATTGTCTTCGCTTTGACTGCGGCTTTTCGCTCGCAATTCTTTTGTGTTCCTCAAAGCAAAAAAAAAAACTCAAACAAGAAAAATAAACAACTACCGAAAAAACAACAATAACTACAATTTAAACAGTTTTTTAATTGTGCATTGCAAAACATGATGAAAAACTAAAAAATAATATTACACAAATTATGAAAAATTATCACTGTGTTAAAGCTGATGAACTTGCAGGAAAACCAACTGTTTAAATAATAATATTGATTATACAATGTCGATGAACAGACGAAAAAATTCAACTTTTTGAGTGGATTGTTTTATTTTTAACACGATTCGAGAGTTAATCACAAATATGGGGCAAAATACCAAGTAAAACGAAAGTTTAAATAACAGAAGTTAAATATAGATTAACTTTTAAATGATATGAATTTCTGATCTTTAGATTTCCAAACTCATATCATTCATATGCAAATAATTTATAAGTTGCTTTGTCAAATGCCGCACCTCAAAAAAAGAATTAGCAAGTTTATATTATTTTTATACATTTGACTTTTTCATGCTGTAATTTCACTTTCGCGACTTTTATTTACTAATATTTATAAATAATTTGTTTACTTAAGACTTCCTCGTCATTAATCTTGAAGCAACTTGCTTGAAAACAAAGAACAGTCCATTAAGTAGAGTCAGGGTTATAAAACCCCTCCTAATTAGAGGGGGTTGGATGAGCTCAGTTTAGCACAGCTCAAAAAAAAGGAAAAAACAATTCAAGAAATACTTGAAGAGGCAGATTATTTCGACTTGTGCCTGAAAACTGCAAGTTTCTTTGTTCAACTGAAGACAAAAATTTATGAGCTAATTATGTATGGGAAAACAATGTTTTATGTCTCTGCTTAGATGATTAATTTGGCGTTGTTTTGCCTTTTTGGTTTGTTTTTATCAACATAACTTGGCCAAATTGTTGGCCATTTGAATTGTGAGTTCCCCCACTCAAACAATATTGATTTATCTCTGGCCGGAAAGCCAACAAAATTTTGTTAAAGCATTTTTGGGGAAATGGTTCTCTTAAATACTTTAAAGATATACGATTTAGAAACTATATTTATAATAAAAATAATACGTTTACAAGAAATATAAAGTTTATTTGAATAGTTTTGCACAAAATTTGTTAATTTTTCATAGTTTCAACAATTTTTAACATTGAATAGTGAAACATCGTTTTGGAATGAGATTGGGAAAAAAAAATTTTCTTTTTTTATTTAGATAATATATTTGAAATAATAAAAAAGTTATACGTTTACTACGAATACAAAAAACATTTGAGTTTCACATAATAATTATTATCTTTTTTATAGATTGTTCAGCATTGAATAATGAATTTTAAATAAATCGAATCTCTGAAGCATGAAACTTACTGGAGAACTTTTCTTAATTAGGATTTGAGAATTACGATATGAATATTGTTATACTAAAGACATATTAAAAAGAGATTAATCCTCAGTGACTGAAAAAACACCGTTAAGATTTCCCATAGCTCTAGACACCCTGGTTGAATAATTACTGTAGTCTGCCGTTAAGGTAAATACTAACAGTGTCTTTATAGAGAGCTCTTACGGCTCTAGGCTTATTCAACAACGCCTTCCCGACAGGTTAAGTTTATAGCCAACAACAGTCTTGGTATCGTTTACCACTATTCCACCATATGGAGGTTGTTAACTTGAATAATGCCAGCTAACTCCTGACTTAACAACATGAAAATGTGTGGCAATCTGTCCATAACTTAGGCGCACATTATCCAACAAACAATCACCAGGTACTTTGCCACCTTTTATCCAGTTGCAAGTAATTGCAGAGGAGTCCCATGCAAAACGACAACAAAGTGACAATCGACTTAGTTCTCAGGCTATGCTAAATGTTTTCCTTTCGCCATAAACAAGAAAACAATAAAAACAAAAAAAAACGCTCCCTATATGTGTCTATATATGGTATGTATTTCTCCAAGTGCCTTGTGGGGGAGAAAACATTTACGCAAACGGCAAAACAATAGTAAAAGAGTGCTAATTACAAGACGGCGATAAAGAGAGCAAGATAGAGAAAGAGGGGGAGAGAGAGAGAGAGACAGCCAGTTAAAGTACAGTCTTAGCGCAATTGCAACGCTTAAACAATGGAAAAGAAGAAGCAAAACAAATCCAACGAAAAACAACAACAACAAAAAAGAGGCTAAAAAACACTTTGCCAAATGCGCAAAAATAATGCCGTTTAGCCAAAAAGCCGTTACATAATTTCGCAACGAACTAACTTGCATTATATGTTGGTAGTACTATCTAGGCGACTCTATCACATCGAAGTCTTTAAAACAATTTCGAATGCAACTCTGCATACCCTGTAAACATAGTGCGAAGAAGAGTATGCTGAGATTGTTGCGAATAATTTCATGTAATCACTATTATTACGTATGTTTTAATTAGCATACTGGGAATACATTATTATTCCTGAACAGAAGCATCTGCGTGTATTAAAATCCTAAATCAACTCTCGCAATAATGAAAGCAAAAATAATGCAATTAAATCGAATGAAATCTTATTTACATTAAGTAAGTTTATAGTAATTATTCGAATACTCAGGGCTTTTGCTGGTCAATTAAGTGTAACAAAAGTCAGTTTATAAATTCTACGCAGAAATAATCACTTCTAAGGTACCTATAATTATGCTTAAATATATATCCACGCACACACAGGGCATTTTGAGGTCTGGTACTCTTCGATTAAGAGCTTATTTCTATTTCTACTTCTCTGCGCAGTCGCGCATGCGCAGCAGAGCATCGAAGTTGCTCTGTCTCACTCACTCGCACTCGCCCTCGCAATTGGCAATTGATGTTGCCATCTCAATCGCTGACTCACGCTAAATGGGTCAAATTTGTAGTTTAACTAATTTTATTGAATTGTGCAATGCTCAGTCAGTTTGAACTTGCCCACAAGGCATTGCTTTAGCATCTTTTTCTTTTGTTCATTTCTTGTTTTCCATTTCAACAGAAATCTTTAATGTTGATCAGTCTTGTTAATTGGGCATCAAATTGGTATTTAATTGTTGTTATTTCGCCGTGACCTTGTGCTTTATTCAGTGCTCTTGCTGTGGATGAGTTATTGTTAGACCAACTAACTTCAATTTTAGTGGTTAACACAAATCTTAATTGGTTGCCAGTGGAAACATTTTCTTTTAAAGCGCTTTTCTATAATGATTTGCTATTAAATTAAACTCTTTAGAAAGCATAGAAACACTTTAAGTTAATTCTTCTAGTATTAAATATTGTGAAAATTTAATAAGTGTAATAAAAATCAGTTGTTAAATTAAAGCAACCACATTTCTTGAGCCACATCTCTGACACTTTTGGGTCATTCTTTAACCCCCAAACAATTTGGCCATATTCACTTGAATATTATACATAAATATGTTGATCTATGCGCGATAACAGAATCCAGACAGCTTTGTAATTAACCAATATCTATGGTTATAGTTAAGCCATTCGAATTCGAACTAAAAAAAAGGCAAAGCGCGCTGTGATGTTGTTGGTGAAACGCTTGAGGGGTGCATAAATTACAGTCATTGGCACTGGGAGTTGAGGGGCAACAAGCCCAAATTAAATTAAACACGCCAAAAGTACTGACAAAAGACTTGAGCGCGTTTCCTCCTCTTCCATCAGTTTGTACCCCTCTCTATCGACTGGTCGCAGTTGCCACCGACTCTCAGACACATTGTTTAGGCCACTTTGGCTGACACTCAAATTTGCTATCAGATTTTGCGTGAGGCAAGGCAAAAAGTTTAGCAATTCAGCTCAGGGTATTTATATGTGTATTTATGCTTGTTTCCTTTGTACCCCGTAAACTATTACGAGTGAGAGGGTATGATGTTAATGTAAGTGATGAAATATTCGTTATAAGCTAGTATATAATTCTTTTTAATGTATCAAAATTTTAGAAACAAATATAAAAATTACCAAGATTTCATTTAATATCTTTTGATATATACCAAAATTTAAAGAATATACTAAGTTAAGGCCTAAAAGTCTTAATTACTCCTGCTTATCTGATTGCAATAGGGAATTGTATTCGTTATTTAATTTTTAATATATTTTGTTATATACTTAAAGCTTAAGAATATACGAAAATAAGGCCTGAAGTTCATGAAACTACGTAGTTTATAGTTCTGAGTTTTTAAATGTAGTTATTGTTGATCTCATAATAGATATCTTTACTATATTTTTAGCTACAGGGTAACCTGTAGTCATTGCCATAGCTTTCAAAAAAATAAGTTTTTTTTTTCGCTGGAGGGTATCGTATTTTGTGAAATCGTCTATTATTGTCATCATGCTAACGTTCGATTGGCATACACATATATGAATATTTGCCATAATACATATATAAATATAAATGTAAATACATATGTATGTCCATATGCACATGTATTTTGGCTTTTGAATTTGCCAATTGGTTGGCAGTTTGAGTTGTTCGCTGGGCTCGTTGTTGTCTCTTAGTCACAATTCAAATATTTTTATTATTGCAATGAAAGCTGGCCAATTAGCAGGCCCCAAACTCACACACACACACACATTCATCGACTTGTGTAAGCTTCATGTACTTCTATTTATCTATGAGGAGTATGTATTCGCTATACTATAACAATATCTTTAATTAGATGTCAATGAGTCAGTGGGTCTATAGCAAAGAAAAAAAAAAGGTTTGTGAGTGGGTTGTTTGGTTTGATAAGTCCACACTGATATGACATGATATGATATGATATAATATGATATATTATGCGGTATCTACAGCAGAGTTATATTAGGGTGGGTTATTATTACTATCTTGAGTCAACATTAGATATTGATTTTCCGACCAAATAAATGGGAATTAAGTGCCACCAAATGCACTCGGTTCCATTGATTTGAAAGCGAGCAATTCACTCAATAGATTATTGATTGAAAAGTTGAGTCCAATTTAACGATGAGCATAAAAGATATTAAACGATAAAGCTGGAGTTTCAATTTAGTTTATATATTTCATTTAATTTGCTTCATTAAATGTTGAAAGTACATTCATAAATTGCTTGGCAATAAATAAGGGGTAAATTGCAAAAATAAATAAGAGTAAATGAGCTGGAAATCGTGCAGAAACTGCCAATAAAAATTGATATAAATTAGAAATTTGTGGTAAGAGTGGATAATTGAAAGGCGCATGGACATTGATTCGAGTTACACATGTGGAGAAGTTATTTAATCTTACTTAATAGTTTTAGTTATGAAGAGAACGTTTCCTATTTAGGTTTAAAATAAAAACTAGATCTTCTCTTCCTACTTCACACTTTCAACAACTATTCTCATATATGTAACTTTCAAACAGTTATTGACTGAATATGATGAAATATTAAACAAACAAATATTATACCTGAATCTTTAGATCAGTATTATTATTTAAAATTGCATGTGATTCTGACTTAATTTGTTATTCAAATTTATGGGTACACCTACTTAAACTGCGTATAATATGTGTGTGATGATATATTATATATGCGCATTCTCATCGCATCATCATCATCTCATCTCGTGGCATATGATCAACAGTAATTGTATTGTTCCCATGCCACGCTTTGACATTAAATTTGGTTTCGAAAGTGAAAAGGCTTTCACCTTCAGCGATTCGTTATAAAAAAAATATATTTTGAAAGAAAAATTAAATAAAATTATACATACACACACATACAGAGGCCACTTATATGGGAGTCTATGGCCATAACAATAAACAGAAGGTGGCAGTAGGTGGTGTCGCATTGTTGTGGTAGTCTTGGGAGTCGTTGGGAGTCAACAAGCTAGGCGCAATGTCAGTCATAAATTGCTCTTAGGCAGGTTTTACAAAATTCCCGACCTCACATCGCATGTTGGCTAATTACAGGCTGTCTCTGAATAAACAACAACAAACATCAACAACAACAGCGCTCTGATTGTAATTTGTACATCAATAAAACTTTGACAGTGCAAAGAGGATTCCACGAGCAAGAAGACAAGACAATTTGTTACCGTTTGCCAATGGCGTAGAGGAGACAGGCTCACATTATGTTATTATCCAAATTGAATCAATAACAAATGCGATTATTATTTAATTTATACCGGACATGCAGAGCAGCAGCATTCAATATTTCACTTCCTACAAGTTCATTAAATAACATGGAAATATGTAATTTGCTCGTCATTATCCATACAGCTGCAGTTAGCTGATCATGAATCCAAGATGAAGGCCCATTCCGTTGATCGAAGATCTGTAATTTGATGAGCCACAAGCGGTGTGCAGACTCTGTGACAATTACAACGGGGGGCCTATCGTTGGGCTCTACTAACTGTAATACTTCATTTGACAATGAAACAAGTCAATGAATCAGGCGTGAAGAAACACATCGGAAAATTACGCATTTCGAGTGATTGATGAGTAATTAATATCAGACTCATATAAAAAAACATGAAATAAGCAAGGTTTTTATTATTAAAAGTGATACAAGACAAATTATACTTTGTATTTATATTTATTATATTGTTAAATTAAAATTGATACAGTAGTATTAACCGATTCTTAGGCTACAAAACTGTAGCGAAATATAGTAGCACGTCTTCCATATATAATGTTTTGTGTTGCATAAGTCCACGAAAACAAACCAGTAGATTAAATCTATTCAAGGTTTCCACTGAAAATTATAAAAACAAAGGTGCTAACGAATAAGGTAACTTGCGACGTGATTTGATTTTAAATTTGGCAAATTTTAAAAATTAAATTTATTGAACAAAAAAAGAAATTCAAGTCGCAATGGGACTTGAAATGAAATACGCAGTCATTCAATACTAGCATTTGTAAACATTGGAAAATATTCACTATTCGCACTACTGATGTACAATAATAGTAATTCTTTATAATAACTATTTAGTTGAATTTAAACTAAAAATAAATCTTAGTGTTCTTTTGATATCCAAAAAAAAAGACTATACGTCATCATTAATTATCTGCATTTCTCAACACTAGAACACCAATTATAAAGCTCACATAATAATCACCGATTCCGCTACTGTTGCGAGTGGCGAGTTCAAAACCCTCTTAAAACAGTTTTCAATGCGGCAATGCAAGATCCATAGTTTTTATTTACATAAAGCTCATTAGCAGCACATGTAGCAAGCATTTAAAAAGCAAAAGGGGCCCTGCAAACAATACGGAAAATCCGCATTAAAAACTCGAGTTTCCCTTGTGACACACTAAACAAAAAACACAGCCAACAGCGCACAACAAGGAAAGTAATTTGCAATAGACGACGACGACGACGACGACGATGACGATGAATCCAACAGTCACCATGACATTTGCAGACCCATACAAGAGAGGAAGAGAGAGACCAAAAACAATAGAAAGAAATGCCATTACTGGGCAAGCGGTAAGTGGAAAATGGTAAATGGGCTGACCATACCAGGCCCAGTACCTAGTACCCAGTTCCAGTCTCTCTCTCTATAATGTGTGTAGTATTATAATCATAGCAACTATGTTGTGCGACCTTAATTCGCAGAAGGTACTACGGAACCCAAAAAATAACTATTAACCAGGTTACGTATACCATAGCAAGAAGGGGGGGGAACTCTCCCCAAGTCATAAAACTGCCCGCACCACGTACAAAATAATTTACAAAGAACTCAGAGCGAAGTCAAGTTGAGTCAAGTCTAGGAATGTGGCAAATTTGAGGGCTTTGTGAGATGAAAGGTAAATGAGCTTTAATGCGAGAAGATTCACTCTCTGCATGTGAATCAGCAGTGTTAAAGAATCAACAGCAAAATAAATCTGCATACGCACACACTTACAAATACAAATACATAAATAAAATAAAATTTAAACATTTATGAAACTGGTTTTCAACAATTGGGGACGGCTGGACGAGCTCAACACACATGCAAATAAGTTAATTTTGAAATTTTTTTGCAGCTCTTTTTCTTTTTTTTTTGGTATTTTGATTGTTTTTTGTTGTTATTTGCCTTTCTTTGTTGTTTTTGTTTTAGCGAATACGTCGATAAATCGTCGGACATCGACGATGTGTTGATGACTTCACCACAACAAGTTCGCATTGCGTATGTGAGCCAAGCTTTTGTGGATTTTGTTTGCATCGCATTGAAAGTAAGTTAATATATTTTTAAATATAATTATTATTAGATTATCTAATCGGAGCATTGATCAGTTATGCGTGCTTTTGAGTGACTTGCGTGTAAGTACAATGTCCACTTGCGTGTGATTGTTGTTAGTTGTGTGGGTTGGGCTTTGTTCACACGATCTGAACGATTCGTTCTTAAGCGTTGGAGCACAACTGGAGATCTGATTGCTTTATATGGCCAGCAAGAGAGTGAGTCAGTTTTTTGTTGGGTGGGCGAAATGCGGAAAACACAATTAAATGTATTTTTAAATTAGGCAACTCTAAAGTGTCGACTTCACCAAGCACATTTCGATAGGCTTCGTTGACCAGTCAAGTTATCGATAAATAGCGTTGCCAACTGTCTTAAAGTGTGAAATTGAGCTACCGCATCTTGCCAACCTAAGCTGAAAAGCGTTTCTAGGCAATAATTATTTTTAATGGCAACTGTAAAATGTCCACTTCAACTTTGGGCGACGTTACTAACTGTATTTGAGTAATTTCTGTATATTTAAATCCCAGCGAGATATCTGTTAATTATTTTGAATGATGGTTTTTCACTTTGCTGCTAAATGCATCCTGTTGCAATCAAGACTAATCAAACAGCACTTAAATGGCATTTATAAAAGTTCTTTGCAAAGTAATTGATCAAAGAACTAATTATAGTCAATGGAAAATGCCATTCCAGTCAGCGGGCACTTTAACAAATTAGAAGAGAAAAATACAAAACTGGTTACTAAATCGGCAAGCTGAAACAACTTATTAAAGCAGATAGACGGACATAACATAGCACATAATACTTTCGAAAAGGCCAGGGGTAACGACAACACAACAACTATTTATATATATGTGTATTGAAAACATAAATACGCCTCCACAAAGCATTTAATACGATTTTTTATTTGGAGCGAGTGTTCCGAAAATGACAAACAAAACGCGTCATAAAATCGAGCGGTAAAGTGGTTCGACGGGGCGTATGAGTATTCTCAGATTTAACGCTTAACAATTGGCTGCAAATCGTGATTAACGAGAGCGAGAGCAATACACAGACAAAAAGAGAGAGAGAGGGATTTGAGAAATCAGCTCAATTGATAGACGACGATTGTTCTCCGTTGAGAGCGAGTTTTAGTTAACAAATTGTTTAGATATAACTTGGCCAGCCACTTGGGCGTATAAACACGTTTTGCTAACAAAGGCAAAAGAGTTTTGTGTTCAACTGTGAACCAGATAACTTTCAATAAGCATGGAAGTTCTCACATTGAATACAGAAATTAACTTTGATTCCAGATTGGCGAATTTCAAAGTATGTAATAGCGACGAATGAGAAGCTTCTCTGTCGAACTGATTTACATAGTCGAATTTTGGCATAGGCCATAAAATGTTATATGTATTACAAATGTTGGCTAAAAATAAAAGACCAGCGCTCGTAAATTGGCACACACGCTTCACCAGACCGCAAAAAAAGGCGCGCTTGATGATGACTGGAGCAACGAACCAACCAACACCTACAACGACCAGTCCCAAGTCTAATTACGTCAGTCCGCCGCAGCCACAGCTCTATACACAAAACTACAATACAAAACTATACTATACTTTTAGTATAGACTGGGCCTGGACATCAACTAAAATGACCAACAACAACAGCAATGGCGAATGGCATTGTGATTATGACGCATCAGCGAGCAGTCTGAATAAAACGCGTAGTAGCTACAAAATTAATTAGAGTCAATTTTTTGTATTTTTTGCATATGCCAAAAACACGCCAAAAAAAACCGCAACAACAAAAAAAAACCCAAAACAAGCGAGCCTAAAGTCCAAACGTCACTTGCTAAATGATAATCCCACAACCTAGCCTAACTATAAGTATAGTCAAGGTGACAGAATGTGAGATTTATGCTATATCCACATGCCACTAATTCTTCGTGTTCGGGAAAGAGAAAGGCTCGACTATGTAATACCTGTTAGTGATATCTAAACATTACTATTAATATGGACAGTTGTAGCTCTCAAAGTCACTAAGATAGAAGTGTTAATAATGAGAGGCAGACTGATGATAGACATGTTAAGAAACTATATACACTATAAGGTCGAGTATGTTCCTCCTTTGCCATGGAACATATTCGGAGTATTTTGTGCTCACTCGCAACGCCCGAATGACAAATGGACCCACTCAACACTGCGCAGTTGACCTTTGCGGCTTGACCAATTTCATTTGGGCCAAGCGAATTGCTTTTTGCTTTTTGGTTAATGGAAAGTGGAATATGGAACATGGGAAACACACATACTGCTGTTTCGCTTTAAATTTGTAATGAGCCGAGCGTCCGATGGTAAATAGTTCACTAAGCCCGTCGTTTTCTTATAGGTCTTTAATAAGCATGCAATTGAACAATCGATCATCGAGAGGTCATCCTGCACAACATGGAAACAGCGTAGATATTTTTAACGATTTATCCTTGAACAATGAGTTTTGTGGAATTATGACAATACTTTGGATCAGTTCCCTAGAGAAACCCTCACTACTTTCATTTCGTAAGCGTAGATGAAGTCATGGCACACTTTTAAATACAAATACAGAAAAAGTCGAACCAGAACTTGGCATGACTAAACAAACACGTCAAGTACTCGAATAACCCGCTGAAACGCATCGGAGAGTCAAGTTCAACGAATTTTGTTCTGTCCTCCGTCTAGGTTACTGACACCTACAGGGCACTATACTTCCTATAGCCGAGAGTCACAGCCCACGAATTTCCGTCCCAACTCCATTTACATGACGAATTAACCAAAACAGAACCGAAAAAAAAAACCCAAACAGAAAAGCCAATATTATTGATAAGAAATTATTGTACTCTAGTGGGTAAATGTCAACAAAACCAATAAAGAACATTGCCATTAGCCCAAGTATCGGGAGAGAAGGGACAAATGGTTCTAGTATATTGTGTAAGTAGTTGGAGTTCGAGTAATATGCTAATGAACGAACGGCCACGAACTTGAGCCGGGTGCTTGTAATGCCTTGAACCACAACACATTTCGACTGATATCTAAGCATTAGGTCTGCCATATTATCTATAGGAAATTGTCTATTGTCGTCGTGTGTATGTGTGTTTGGGTGTATGTGAACAGGTGCAGGCGCTGACAACACCCACTGTGGTTCAAGGTCGCGACGCACAGACATTTGCTAGTGGAAACAAACAAGACTTGCTCGCATTATTATTTTACTTTGTGTCTTTGACTGTCGACTGCTGACGTTATCAGGCAGCTTAGCGCGTGTTCAGCTGATAATGGCAAGAACTAAATAACGGTTCAGCTGCAACCGTTCCTGGCTGGCATGCAACAAATGCAAAGTAAACGTGCATGAAAAAATCGATAGCTCAACACAGATAATACATATGCACTATATAAACCAACACATACATACATTTGTATAATATGTACGTCTGTATGTAGTTTCGAATGTTTACTGCGCACTTTTTTGTCATGAATTCCGTATGACATGACAGACAAACATTTCGTTGGCCATCCATTTGGGAGCTATGTATACATTATGTACTTTGGTGTGTGTTAATATTTAATGCATACCTAGGAGGAGTCCAGTGCAGTTGACAAAATGACTGCAGTTGGTCAGTTGGGCAGGTGAACAGTAGAAAATCAATATGCCTTAAATTATTCATGTCGATGGTTATATTAATTGCTGGGAACTGAAGCCACGCGTCACTTATTATTTCACTTAAAAATCGATGTAAATGGAGTGTGAGTCAGCAAGCAGTTTTCAATGTGATCTGCTAAACATGAACTTGGCTGCAAGCCAGAACGATTAATTTTATGCTTATGTTAAGCTGTAGCTATCGATATCAGCCTTTTAACTTAGATTACTAATCGTAGATAGAGAAAATGCAAATGACATACTGCAGTGAACGTATATACATACATATGCAGTTGAGGTCATTATTATGAATAACAATATAAATGTAAAGTTTAAGATGAGTGATTTGCAGGTAAATACTTCAAGGCAAAATGTAAACATAATAAGGACAACACTGAAATGTTATATAACATTCTTATTAACAGTCGTATTCGATTCTTATTGGTGCGATCGAATGTAAGCCAGCTAATAAGGACTCACATGTTAAATAACATAGTTGTTAACAGTTAAGCTCGCTTAATTGCTATTGCTGCGATAAAATTGTAACTTACCTCAATTTTACCCGAATAGTCCTCAATTAGTTTCTCTTGCTGCTTCACCAGCTCTTCGTTTTTCTCGAGCAAGGCTTTGCCGAGCTCAGCGGCTAACAGTATATCCGATTCCTTTTGCTGCAATTGAGCCCAGACATCCGGCTCGTTGTCGTTGCGTCGTGCCTCCATGGCGCTGATGTAATGTTCTAAATCAATTGAAGCGTCAATTAGTTGCGATTGTGAATGCGAATGCGAATTCGAATGCTGTTCGTAGTGTGGCAACGTTGACGATGACACTGTAGCAGATTCGTTAGTTGTTGTTGGTTGCTTGCTGATGCTGAATTGACGTGAACGTTTTGATTTGTTGTTGTTGCTGTTGTTGTTTTTGTTTGATATGGATGAGGCAATACCGGCAGCAGTTATAGGATTTGCTAGCTTTGGTCTATGCATGATCGTTAGCGGCAGGCAGGTTGTGATGATGGTATTATTATTATTATTATTATGTATTATTATTACAAACAACAGATAAACAAACAAAAAGAATACACCACACACATAAACATAACACAAATGCGATACTTTTATTATTGCTTGTTATTTGCTGATGATCAACCGAACGATTAACGATTTACGATTAGCAGCGATTAGCGATTTATTTTAGTTAGCGGCGATTATTATTCGTTTGATTGCTGTTAGGTTTTCAGATGCAAGACAACGCGCTGTAGTCGCTGTTGCTGTTGTTGTTGCAGTTGCTGCTGTTGCTGTTGCTCTGGTTGCTGTTGATGCCGATTATATTGTTGCTTTGCCACGCCGCTGACAGATCCAAGCCACATGATGATATTTCCATAGGTGTCTGCTGCCTCAATAGCAGCTCAGCATGCGTTTTGTATGAGACTTCAAACTGCAGTTGATATTTTGGTTAAGTAAGTTGGATAAGTACAATATAGCAATAATGAGAATTAGAGCCGAATTGGTTGTAGTAGTAGTAGTAGTAGTAGCATGCCATGTGGTAATATAATACAAGAGTTGCCCACAAAAGCGTGGGGCACGTAAACTGAGCTAAGCTTTACCCCAAAAGGAGCGCCGCTCACGTTGCACATTTACAAGCACGTTTTCGATTACCAGGCCAGAGAAGGGTTAATGCGTCAGAAAGGCGAGAGAGGGGAGGTGGAATTAAGACAGCATACTATATACACGGTGATGACATATAAATACTGTTTACTGCCGAGTTTAATGCAAAATGAACGCTTAGTAAAGCTGCATGCAATTAAGATGGCCCTGTGAAGGGTTAAGGTTTCAATGAGGGCTACAAATGGACGGTAATCCTATATTTGAATTCTTTAATTTACATTTTTCAATTAGTCAATTAAATTCAGATAAATACTAATATTTTAATTGCAATGGAATCTTAAGCTAACATTTGTAAATCAGTTATAATATATTTAAATGGTTGCGGAATTTAAGCTCATTTCCTATGAAAACTATTACAATATTTAAAGTAAATAACTACGTGAGAAAATGTATAGCTATGTTATGCATGGGGATTACGTAGACTTGTAGTGGTGAGCAAAAATAAACGATATCTTAGCTCAGTTTACAGACAACTGGGGGTTAATGTAGCAAAGTTTTAGTATCTCAAACATAAAATGTATCGCATTCTGGGGTTAAAAAAAGCACACTTTCACGTCAATAGAGCAAAGGTATGGGGCTGGCCCTTGCAAGGGTTAAGAACCACTCGTTGTTTACTAACAATAACCACACTACGAATATATGTATATATTTTTGCCTAGAAACCGAGTTTTGAACGCGCCAATTTTGGAACACACTGAAATTTCTAATTCATTTTGTTTTCGAAGCGAAGCAACGAAGTTTCATTTTATTTCGTTTTAATTATAATATATAGAAAATTCATTTGGCAAACACTTCACGCTTTACTGCATTTGGTGGCAGTAGCTTTTTGTTGTTATTGTTGTTGTTGTTGTTTTTAGCCAATAAATGTATAATGCGCTTAACGCGTTCGTTTTTGGCCAACGTTAAATTGGTGTTGTTGTTTATTGTGCTTGGTTAGCAACAAATGCTCTGTTGAGTTGTTGTTTTTGTTGCTATTGCTGTCGTTGTTGTTGTTGTTGTTATTGGATATAGTCGAGCACTTCCGTTATTTGTGTCACAGTCACTATAGATTGGTATTATTGTTAGTATAAATTCGAAGGGTTCTCAGTTTGGCATTTTATTGACAAAACAACAAAACAAACGCGCGCTCAAATCGCAACGTATCTATGAGATACTTTCCACTTTCGCAACAAACCCGACTAACTAACTACACAACTATACACATATACATATATTGCATGTATTTATGTTTATATGTAAATAAACAGACAGAAACCTCGGTCACGACGACGACAAGCCAAAAAGAACTTCCGATTCCGATGCCGATGCCGACGCGATGTTTGAACTTCGCTAGTTTTTTGGGTTTTTACTCAACTCTCTGTGAGTTATACGTATATGAATGAATGTTTGTGAGTATGTGTGAGTGTGTGTGTGTGTTGTGAGTGTGCGGGGCACACACAACGTCTGGCTGGCGCGAGTGTTCGGTATTAACTGAAACTGGCCAACAACGCTACAAAAATTGGCAAAACAAATGAGTAACCAAGCCAACTTGGTAACTTGGCAACAACAACTAAACAAACCGTCGAAGAGAGCGCGCTTTTAAGAGAGCGTTCAACAGGGTTGTCGAGTGCCAGGAAAGTGCAGCTGGATTGTACTGCGGAAAGATAACACTGCTATTCAAGGCTGCTGATATGTGAGTGTATCTTATAAAGTAGGTTGTGTGCTAATAGATAATAATGCGATATGAATGCAACGGCTCTTTCGTATTTATAGAGAGTAGCTGCGGTATAAACGGTGAGTAATACCCAACAACTTAATTAAAAAGATAAAGTTGATGAAAATTTCGAAAGGTATTTTAGAATGATTAGGAAAGTGATTGATATTTGAACATCAAAATGTATTTCATTTTTTATTTAAAATTTAGGAGACAAAGCGACAATGAATGAGTATTAAGACACTCAATATAGATAAAGCTCGATAAGGTTGTAAAAACATATAGAGATTATTTAAAGTTTAATGAGATATTGATGGATCTTACTATTAGATAAGTTTACTATTTACTATATTAAGAATCTAGTTTGTAAACATATTGTATAATGATATTAGAAATTCTTTGAAAGTACGATTTAATAGTAATTCGTAATAAACAAAATTTAAAATACAGGTTTGAATAGTTATTTTTTGTGTAAAGGGTCTTAACTATGAATCAGTATTAAAATAAACTTAATTATTTAATTTTAAATTAGTTCTATATTTTAATTATATTAATTGATTATGTATTTACTTCCCCATATAATTTCCATAGTTTTGTTGTTTTCCACTTGCTGCAGTTGTATCTTTGCATATCGTCAGCAACCTGACAACCCTGCTAAGCGCAGCTCAACTTCAAAGCCAACCAGTTCGAAGCGCGCTCTCTTAAGCACCAGCTGTTGTATATTGCGCTCTCATCGTGCTTTGAGCGCTCTCTCGCTCTCTGTTAACCCTTTTGTGGTTGGCTTACGAAAGCGTTCAAGTGAACTACAATGCAACTGAGCGCGAAGCAAGGGCAGGGGTTAGGGATGGGGGTAGTCGGATGCGCTCTGGACCTCCAAAAGCCAAGTGAGCCGACAGATGACGCCAGGCCAGCAACAACAACAATGAGTCCACATATAAGAGTGTTAATAACAATGGAGCTCAGACATAGACATAGCGTCTAGTGCGTGCTACTAAACAAATCTCAAGAAGTGCCGCACACCAGACCAAAACAACATGCACAATGAGCACTTCAAGTGGCCAAAGTGAAGATGCCTCAAGCTCGAATCTAGCGCTTGCCCCATTGTTCTGACAGCTTCGAACCCGGAGACGGAACCAAACCAAACCAAACCGAAGCACACCACGAGACTTGACTCTGAATCGCAGCCATCTCCACAAGCCATTAGCTTGATGGTAGCATATGTCTTGCGTGGCCTTTTGTTTATGCTTTGGGGGCGTCCCCTGCTGATGTCCGATGTCTGTTGGCTACTGTTTGGTCATTTACCAAATCGAGCTTCTTAGCTTCGAGCTGCGAGCTTCGAACTTAACCAGGCGTAACTAACAGAACCCCAAAGAATGCAATAAGCATAAAACTTGCGCGCTTCCGCTTCTTGATGCTGACTGAGAGATCATGCCTTAACATTTGTAGGGTATCCGGAGTTGGAGTTCTGAGTGATCATCAGTCGGTTGTAACGTCGTTGCATGTTCTTGAGCTGCCTCCTAAGCTTGTTGCTGCTATTGCACTCTCGCTCTTCTTGTGGTCAGTTTATAAGACTGAGGTCTCGTCTCGGCCCAAACTGGTTTCGGTTTTGATTTTGCTCTGCTGCGTATCGTACAATTGTTTTTAATTATTTCTTTAATACCCTTTACAGTCTGATTGCTTAAGGTATGCCAGACTAGCAAACGGTGTGTTGCAAACCATAAAGAGTATGTTGTTGATATATTCAAAAACTGAAGCGTGTTCTTCATTAAACAAGCTGATATTGAACTGAAGATTATAAATTTTGAACATAGAATGTTAAATTTCATTTTAAAACCATCCTTATTATACATTTTGTGTAAGTCAGTTGTTCTGTTTTGAAAGTACGAAGGTATGATGCAAGTATGAAATTTGAAAATATTAATTATAATATAAGAACCATTAGCATTCCAGTGTATTTTAAGCTATAAATAAGTAAAATAAGTTAGTACCTTAAATAAAAAATAAAATAAATCTTTTAAGTTTTTTTTATGATCCCAAAGAGTACAATAATTAACAACCAACAACAAAATAAAGAGTATGTTTTCCAAGTTTTATGACTAAAGGGTATGTTTTGAGCTCATCACATGAAACTGATCATTCTGACATGTCTTATAATACCACAATTATGTTGTTTTTTATACCCGCTACCCATAGGGTAGAAGGGTATTATAACTTTGTGCCGGCAGGAAATGTATGTAACAGGTAGAAGGAGGCATCTCCGACCCTATAAAGTATATATATTCTTGATCAGCGTCAACAGCCGAGACGATCTAGCCATGTCCGTCTGTCCGTCTGTGTGTCTGTCCGTCTGTCCGTCTGTCCGTATGAAACAATGGATCTCAGAGACTATAAGAGATAGAGCTATAATTTTTTTTCTACAGCATTTGTTATGTTTGCACGCAGATCAAGTTTGTTTCAAATTTTTGCCACGCCCACTTCCGCCCCCGCAAATCAAAAAAAATCGAATAACAAGCGTAATTGTAAAGCTAGAATTACGAATTTTGGTATATACAATAATAACTATAGCATTTATGATTGCTGAAAATTTGGTTGCGATCAGATAAAAATTGTAGAAGTTATTAAAGAAATAGTTTTGTATGGGCAAAAACGCTTTCTATGTATGTGTTGTATGTATGCGTATACGTATATACATGCTCGCCTCTATATTTGTATATGTATGCAAGACGCACTGCGATAGCTCTATTGGTAGAGTGCAAGCTTATTACTGCTGTGGTAGTCGGGGGACTCGGGTTCGAGTCCGCTCAGGGTACAAAATTTTTTTTAATCGTATTTACAACAATTATAAATAAAAATTGTGGATTTTGTTAAAGAAATATTTTGTATGAGCAAAACCGCCTGCTATGTATGTATTGTATGTATGCGTATACGTATATACATGCTCGTCTATATTAGCATCTGTATGCATAAGGGTTCTTAAACAATGCGATAGCTCAGGTGGTAGAGTGCAAGCCGCGTATGTTGTGGTGCCGGGGTTCGAACCCGCTCGAAGAAGTACAAACTTTTTTTTTTTTTAACCACCCGGTCGGTGTTGCTCGAGTTCAAATTCCGATCGAAAATACATGCATATTTATTTTTAATATTTTGAGATTATTACCGCAATATATTGCTTTTATTCAAAATGGGTAGCGGGTATTTCACAGTCGAGCACACTCGACTGTAGCTTACTTACTTGTTTTTTTATACACTTGGCACTTGGCATGAGTCAACAGCTCCGGGGGCATTACAAGCTTTGCTTTATGAGCCAACTTTTTGTTTTGATTGTTGTTTCTTTATATTTTCGTTGTTGTTGCCGTTGCGTTTTTTGGTCTTTTTTCGCAATGTAAGCCAATGACAAGAGAACTTGGGTCAGTTAGTGTGTTGTTTGGTTATTGGATATGTGTGTCAGTGACAGTTAAGGATCTCATCAGCAACTCAGTCTATTCTTGACGGACGTCGCAAGCAGAGCGAATCGCATGCAGATACAGATGCAGATACATTACAATTTCAAAACATACATTAGAACTTACCAGACTGCCTATGAAAAACTGTTACAAAACAGACCACGGAAAACCCCAAAAATAAAAAAACAAAAATACAAAAACTCGAAATATACCGTAAAAAGGTCAGAGTTGGGCGTGAGAATTGACAGCGAACAAAAAAGGCGAGCCCGCAGCACAGCGAACCCAAAACGAACCGAGCCGACACACATTAAAGCCGCTCTATAAACACAACAAATGAGGAGAATAAGTTCCCCCCTTCCATACCCCTCCATGGAGCCAAATGAATGGTCAACTCACAGCGGATCACTTAGGTTAGGATCGTAATGACGTTGTAGATCCGCTTTGGCTTCCGGCAAGCGGGGCGCGCAATTAAAGAAAAGTCGTCGGGAACATGAAGAAGAACCAGCGAATCAGGGACTTCAAAAAGGGGGCCAGAATAAGGTCAGGCTGAAGGCTCAGCTGGGCAGTCAAAAGGGCAATGAAAGAGATTGAAAACTGTTAGCAATTTGCATTTGCATTTGCTAAAGCGAAGCGGGCGAGAGCAAAGTAAAGGGCGGGCAGAGGGAGGGGACTGCTACTACACAGTTTTGTGACCATCATGGTTTATGGTCGGCTAGTGTAATAGTTTCTATGTGTCTATTGCAGCTGTTGTTGTTCGTGTTGTTGCTGTAACCAGGCGGCATTGGGCCTTGCTTTTGTTGTTGCTGCTTTCGCGTGTTGAGCAAGCAGTCGCAGTGTGAGTGAGAGCGACAATGTAAGAGAGCAAAAGCGTGCGCTCTCTCACGCTTATTGGAACTTAAGACTTAAGAGCGACAAGTGGATGGCAAGTGGAACGCAATCAGCTGTTCGGCAAACGAACGTTACTATTTGAAATTTCCTGAATATCAAATTCAACTATGTATTTGCTTTTAAATAAAATAGCGTTTAGTTATTTGTTAAACAACATCTGGAAAATATACTCGTTTATTCAGTGTATATTGGTATATTGTATATAACTGTATATATTCCTCATATGCAAATTGAATTTGTGTTTAGTTACAAATAGTAGATTGTGTCTTTTTATTCACATAGTTTCTCGCCTTCATGGATACATAATACATTTTTTTTTGTTAATTTATATAGTAGCTATAAAAAGGGTTTTGGGTTCTGGGTTCGCTTGAGTTGATTTCAGTGGAGATACACAGTTGCATAAGTTACACATATAGCATTATTATTATGATACAAACATAAATTAAATAAGATTTACAATAAAAGAAGTGCGACCATCACTTAATCCCATAGCCCAATGAAAAAGTGGAGGAGAACCTGATTCCAGTAGAATCGATTGCTCTTCCTCGAGCGCATCCAAAAGTCATAGACCTCAATGAGCAGAAGCACGCTGGTGACCACACAAGGCAGATACTATTACGAAGGAAGGGATCATTGTTAGTTAGTGTAGGTTGTTAGTGGGGGGACAAGCCAAAGAAGCTACTAGCGTGTGTCGCTCTGTGTGTGGGCTGAAGATGGGGATTTCCCCTTTCGCTAAAACCTTTGTGCTAGCCAGAAAAACGAAGCATTATAAAAGTGACCTAGCCTAGCTACGTAATGATTGCCCCAATTGCCCCGTCGCTGACCGCTTAAATCTGCAGCACACGCTTCACATCGACGGTGGGAAAAGCGGCGAATTGTCCACTCGCCGCACGATGTGGCTTCCGTTGCAGATACTCCGACAGAATGTCTGAAGCGAGACGTGATGCTTGCGTACTGATCTCCGACTTTTGGGGCAACGGTTGATGGCGACGCTGCATGGCGATCGTGTTGATATTGGCGGTGCCACCGTTGCCGCCTTTGGCCTGCACTTGGAGCAGCGACAGCACCCAGGCATGCTTCATCTTCGTCAGCTGTGACTCCAGCGCATTGATGCGTTGATCCTGCGGCTGAGGCACATGGATGGGCTCAAACTGTTGCAACTTGGCGCGCATATCCTGCGCCTGCAAACGCAAACGCTCATTGCGCTCCTGGTTGAAGGCGCACTTCAGCAGCTGCATCTCTTCGGCCACCAGCGGCGCGGTGCCAGCCGGAGCCGTGTAGCTTGCATTGGCGCTACCCGGACCGCCTAGGCCAGTGCCCGAAAGATTGTGCGCGGAGGAGGAGTGCGAATCAGAGGCTTGACTCTTGCCCACGCTTGTGTTTAGCTTAAGCTTGTCGCGCAGATCACTCTTTTCGCTCTCGAGCGCATCAATGTCGCTCTGCAGATGATCCATGGTCTCCTCGAATTCCTTCTCTTTCTTGAGCAGATTCTGATGCGTCTCCTCGTACTGCAGTTTCCATTTGTTAACCGCATGCTCGTACTCGGACTGAAGCACGCTCAGCTTCTTCTCGGCGAGATCTTTGCGTATTTGCATTTCGCTCAGTTCGTTCAGCTTCATCTTGGCCGCCAGTTTCAGCTGCTTGATGTCCGCCTCCCGATTCTCCAGCGTTGCGGCCAGCACATTCTTCTGCTCCAGCTGTTTCTTGATTAGCTGGGCGCGTTGATTGATAGGCGTGTTCTGCGCTTGGACACGTGGTGCTGCACCTGCGGCGGACATAATCTCATACTCCTTGTCCAGCAGATGCTGGGCAATGTGCTGTAGATCAGTGTTCGCTTGTCCAAGCAGCGCCTTGAAGTTCTGCGTTGGACCACGATCGTCCTGCTCGTAGATGCGCTCACAAGCCGCGGAGAGCAGTGACCAGTATTTGTCCTGGGGCAGCGTATGCTCGGCCGCATTATCGCTCTCCGTATTGGCCACAATGGCAGCCAGCGCCTGTTTGGTGGCCGCATGCATGGCCGACATAATGCGACTGATTTGTTGGGCCAACGCACGCATTGCATCCATTTTGTGTGGGGACAGGCCACACTTGATCACATGCTGATCATTGGGCAGGCGTCGCTTGATCAGTTTCACCTGCTGCTTGATGCTCTCCATGTGCTCGTTGAGGAACTGAATGAGCAGCATCGAATCACTTGTGGCGCCCGCCTCCTCGATGATCACCTTGGCAATCGCTGTGTCATTCAAAATGGACTCACAGGCGGCGCCCAACGAAGCAACACAGTCGCGTATCATTTGTGTTTCGTTCAGCAGCTGCTCGCCCGCCAAGAGCACCGAGTTCATGGCATTGAAGAACGCCACACACTTCTCGATATTGTCCGTGGTGCTGTTCTCATCCAGCTGATTCGATTTCAGCAGTTCGATGATGCCATCGACGATCTTCTCCTGTGCCACCATCTCGGGCAGCGAGCTGCCAGCACGTAACAACGTGTCCGGAGTGCAGCTATTCAGACCGTAGAGTATCTGATGCAGTGCACACTGCAGATTGTGGATGTAGTGCATCAGGCGGCATTTGAACGCATATTGCTGCACAGCATATCCTTGGGTCACGGCCTCGCGAGTAACAGCCTCGACAGCGGGGAAGCGTTCACGGGTCTGCGACACAACGATGCCACACTTGAAGACAATGCGCGAGATGAGCAGTATAACAAGTATCGAGTCATGATCTCCACCGCGATTCATGAAGGATTCGGGCATAAAGGCAGTCAGCATCTGGACATGTTCGTTGGCCTGACTTAACTCAATCTGTCGCAGCTGCACATCGATGGCGCGAGTGTATGCCTTGGACTCGGCAAACATTTGCTTGTAATCGATGGTCTCGGTGGCCAGTTTGAGACTGGGATCCTGCAGTGATTTCTGCTCGTTGCTGGAGCTGCGATCGCGTAGCTCGATCAACTGCTCGTTGAGTTTTTGTACCAGCTCACGGAACTTGGTGATGGTCTGATCACGATCGTAGATCGTTTCAATGGCAGCATCACGTTCGCGTAGTACTTCCTTTTTGGCACCATTGGCCAGATCGAGTTCCTCGCGCAGATCCAGCTCTAGTTCATGATTGCTCTCCACCAGTTGCTCGTGCACTTCTTCGAGCGCTTCGAGCTGTGCAATTTCCTCCTCGAGCAGCTTCACTTTATCCTCCAATTCCATTTTCTTCTCGGCCAGTTGTTCGACCATTTCTTCGGCGCCCAGTGCAGCATCCACTTGTTCCTTTAGAATGGCAATAACAAATTCGATTTTTAATAAAGTTTCCATCAATAAGTGTTGAAATGGGTTAGCGGGGATAAACAAAATATGACTTTATGAATTATGACAAATTGTACAACAAATTTGAATTTACCTCCTGCAAACCAGTTTTATTTTTATTGATTTTTTTTTTATGTAGGCCGGCAAAGAAATTAAATGAACATTTATTTAGAATTGGGAGCGAAAGAACAGCAAATGTATTGTCTATGTTTTGTTATTATTAACAAAAATGTGACAGGTGTTGAAGCAAAAGCCAAACAAAGCAAAAGTGAGCCGGGGAATGGAAATTTTGCAAGTGTTAAAAGTAAACGAAAGGAAAGAGAGAGAGAATCAAGCTAGGAGCTGGGAGTTTGAGGGTGAGGGCGAAAGCTTTATACTTAAAAAGCAGCTTGGAGCTTCCAGCAAAAATTGTGCTTTAGATTATACTAAGCGGTGCAGGCCTGTTCCCGAAACAATTTGAAAATTTATAACTTCAATAAGGAACGTACAACTTTAAAAAAAACTTTTAAAAGTAGATATATTTTAAAACAGAGAAGGTTACTAAATATATATCAAATGAAATGTATAAAATTAGCAGGTCCTAAATTGTCAAATTCGTTTATTAAAAGTACCTAAGTATATAAATGAAGTATGTTACACGAGAAGTTTAAAACAAAATGTTTCACCTAAAAATGTAACAAAAATGAACTTAAGAAAATTAATTTAAGCATAATTTGAGTTAACTAATTAGGAAATTGTAAAAAAGTCATACCACAAAAATCCCACAAATTAATAAACTCAACAAACTGATATGCAGTTTGATTTTCTAATAAAATGAATGGTATTTAGCCGGGTGTTTGGGAACATGCCTGCTAGCATTAAAGAAACAGTAAAGAAGCTCACCTGCAAGTCGGCGACTGTGGCTTCCAGTTCATCAATTTTGGAGCTAAGCTTTTCCTTGGTGCGCTCTAATTCTGCGACCTCAGAACGCTTCATCTCCAGCTCCTTGGTTAGCTTCTGTATATCGTGTTTGTCGTGCGCCGTTAAATCACGCAAACGCACGAGAGTATCCTTGAGGCGTATGTTTTGCTGCTCCAACTGCTTGAATTCATAGGTGGACATACCACCATCACTGGCCGCTATGCTAGATTCTGTCTTGTTCTGCATCTCGGAGCGCAACAACTCTAGATCCACCTGCAACTCCTCGATGCGCTCTTTGCTCGATTCCAATTCCAACTGCAGCGTGTCTGCCTTCTCCTCGGCCATTTCCTTGTCCAGCGTAATCATTTCCACATTGTCAGAGAGTTCTGCCATTTCCTGGGCATGCTGCTCCTTGGCCTCGATGGCGTCCTTGGCATCCTGCTTGGCCCGCTGCAGTTCCTTTTGCAGAGATGCCTGGGCAGCCATTATTTTGGTGCGAAACTCTTGCAACTGCTCGAACTGAATTTTCATCTTGTCGAACTCTCGCAAACGCTCTTTGTCCTCGTTGCGACGCTGCTTCAATGTCTCAAGCTTCTCGGTGACATCCGCCAGCTGTGTTTGCAGCTCTGCGCTGGTCTTTTGTGCCTCCAGCAAGGCAACCTTGTCCTCCGTCGTGCTAGTGGCCGTAAACGAGGGCGAACGCATGGGCTGCGATGGTGTAAACTGTGGCTTCAATATCTCCAGAAAGCCGGTCTCCACAAACGAAGCACGCTTCGATGCGGTAGCGGATGTTGTGGCGCCTGCGCCGCCGCTGCCACCGCCGCCTTCGGCTGCCAACGATCCCGTGCTGGAGACATCCTTATCCTTGCTGCTCTGAGGCGCAAGAGATTTGCGAGCAGCCAAGCTGCTGCTGGATCCGGTGCGTTCGCTTAACGATGTGGTGAGTTGTGTGCGTGAGCCAAGCAATGACTGGCGACTGGATGAGAGTGAGTTGCGTGATCCGCTAAGCCGTGCCTTTGTGGGTTGCAGCGTGGGCGTGGCATTGCCTGAACCACCGCTATCGCCGCCAGCTGGCATTATCACACGCAGCTGCGTGGGCCGCACAAACATGCCACAGTTCTCGTCGCATTGAAAGTACTGCTGCCCCTTGATGGAACCACTATTCTTGCCCTTCGGCTCGTCCAGCACCACGCCCACCCACTTGCCAACAGCAAAGCTGGTCATGCCAACGTAGGCGATCGTGCCGAACAGCTCCTTGCCGGTCAGTTCGACCCGGGCGCCCACTTTGATATTCTTCTCCGACATGATCTTGTTATTGTCGATGTTATTGTTGCCACTGTCACTTTGCCAGTTTTGTGCGTGTGTGCGTTATGAAACTGTTCGATAGATGGCGTTGTATGGGTCATGTTTAGATGTATATACATATGTGTGTGTATGAAAAGTGCATGCAAAAAAAGTCGCATTTAATAAAAATTTTATTTTCCAATTTAAGAGCTACTGCATCACTTACGTGTATTTTCTATGCACCTGCCAGAGTCACGTCCAGCTTATTAAAATGGCAAATGCCAGCCAGCTGAAAGTATAATAGGCAAAAAAGAGAAACCAAAAAATGTTGACATCATTAGTCACCAACACACGCATACACAAGTGCCGCAAATGCAACCATTGCCAAATGGTCTAAAACACATGTGGACATACCCGTCCATTGTGTGTTTCGAATACTTACAAACTGCGAGCAATTGTTTGTTGCCGTCTACACAAATCTTTAACAAATTCTCGTGAAATAAATAAAGTTCTAAAACTGAAAAAGTTTCGAGAGCGAAAAACAGCTGTTTGTTTCTTATAAAAAGAGCTTTTTTTTAGTTGTCGAAGTGTGACCATAAGCAAAATTTCAAAAAATGCTTTGTAAATATACAAATACAACGCGAAATGCCTCCAATGTACTAATTGTGTACCGTTTTGCTGCTCTACAATACAAAATGGGCAAATTGGTAAATTTTACATTAATAGAGACAACATTTTAGAAAAGAATAAGTATATTATCTTGTAATTTATAATTTAATAGCCGGCATAAATGAACTGTTGTTGATATCGACCATATCTCAAAAGATCTGGCAGCACTGGCTGCTTGTTTACGTTTAGTATGCCAGCTGAGCGCGTATTGACAGCATTTTTACGGTCTTGCTGTTTGTACCTTTGTCAAAAAGCTAAAAATTAATAAAAAATGGATGAGGAGGAGCATCTACATCGTTTCGGTACACCATTAGAGCCATTGGAAAAGGGTAAGCATGCTATGCACTATTGGAAAATATATATTTTATTGGTAAACGTTTAGATGAGGTGCCTGCAAAGAAGCCATTGTCCATCGAAGATCAAATTGTGAAAGATGAAAATGGCAAGAGAAGATTTCATGGTGCGTTCACCGGTGGCTTTAGTGCTGGTTTTTGGAATACTGTCGGTTCACTGGAGGGTTGGACACCGCAGAATTTCAAGAGTTCCCGCGGCGAAAAAGCAGCTGCAGTTCAACAGCGACCGGAAGACTTCATGGACAAAGAAGATTTGGGTGAATTCGGCATAGCACCTCAAAGCATACGCACACGTGATGAGTTCGCCAAGGACAGCGAAAAGGAACAGCGCACCGGGCAGCGCAAGCGTAAGCTTATGCAGCCACAGGTTGATGGTCCAATACCCGGTGTCCCTGTATTGGAGCAACTGTTGCGTCCAGTGCGCGACAAAGTCGCTGTGCGCATCTTGAAAAGCATGGGCTGGAAGCCGGGACAAGGTGTTGGACCGCGACAGACGCGCAAAGAAAAGCGACAGACAACGGCTCGCAATCAAAGGGAACAGTATCTGCTGGAGCACTATGGTAACGAGGGATTACCTAGCAGCAGCAAAGCTGATGATGATGAAGAGCCGGAGGAGGAGGACGATGAGGATATAACCTTTGCCCCCGATGATTATGAGCCCATTTTCTATACGCCCAAAGAGAATCGCTTCGGTATGAGCTACTCAGGCTTGAGTCGTGCCCCGGTGCTCTCCAAGGGTAGCACACCAGCGGCCCCCATGCAGCACATCAATCTGTTTGGTCAGCTAGAGGCGGCGGCCAAGCAGAAACAACTTTCTATACGCGGTCAGGCGTTTGGTGTGGGCGCTTTTGAGGAGGAGGACGATGATATCTATGCCCGTGATGATATGACACGCTACGATTTCTCGCTGGCCGACAAACAGCCTAAGAAGAAGAAGGTGGAGTATGTTCAGCAGCGGCATGTCATAGATGGCTTCAGCGAGGATAAAAGCAACAGCACACTATCACAGCCTTATACCATCGACTTGCCACGTGATTTTCAGCCACGCAATTGGTTGCATCGCCGCAGTCGATTTGCACCAATGGATGCGCAAAGGGCTCGCAGGTTGGAGCAGGCGCAAGAACATAAGAAGGCGGGTCTGGGCAGACATGATCTTAATCCCGAGCAGCGTGCTGAGCTGTTGGGCGAAGTGGTGCAGACAACGAAAAAAAATCCTTTCAAAACAGCGACAAGCGTGAGTAATCAACAGGAGCGTAGCAAATCCTTGCTAGAGCTGATCAGCGCTAAGAGTGATAACTTTACCAAGGGAGGACTCATTACAACAACGGGCGAGGAGCAGCCAGCGCCATCGCTTGCTGTGGAGCTCAATAAAGAATTGCAGCAAACAAATGCTTCCATCTTGCAGCAGGCGGCATCCAAGACCAAGAACTTGGGTAAGTATGTACAATCGTCATGAAGAAATGCTAAAAATAATCAATTCTTGTTTTTTTGCAGCGTCAACAACACCTTCAGGCGGCTTCAAGCCCTTCCTCGCTGACGAAGCTAAACAGCAGCGATATGAACAGTTCCTTAGTGCAAAATTGAAAGATGACGCTGAAATTACGCAATTTCTGGCTGATTTGCAGCCGGTAACGTTATCGCTGTGGGATCGCGAAATGGAGAAAAAAGAATTTATACAGGCGGCGAAAATCTATCGTCCTTTAGCTGGTCTCATGCTTGATAGATTTGTATCGGAGGCTACGGTGCAGGCGGAACACCAGCAGGAACAGCTTAAGTCAACGGAGCCAAAGAAAATCGTGATGACGCGCACAAAGAGCATGTGGAAACCCAATGCGCTGCTGTGTAAGCGCTACAACATTGCTGAGCCCTTTGGAGGAGCGTTACCCGATCCCGAAAAGGATCTTAAAGGAAAGCCTAAAATGTCCATTTTCGATTATCTGGAAACCTCAATCAATACCAAGGCAAACTTTCAAACACCCAACATAATACCCAAGCATATAGAGCCGCCTCAGAAGCCAAGTCTACCATCAGAGCAACCCAGGGTTGCGGTCGAACTGCCACTTAAATCTGTAGAACAGTCAGCTAAGCCAGTAGAAATGATTGAGAGATCAGAAACTGCATCAGAAACTCCTGCTATTAAGCCTAGTTTTGTGCCAAGAACGCCACTCGAGCTGGCTGTGGATGCGTCACGTGATCAGCCCATTTCGGAAAAGACAGATCTCTTCAGAAGCATATTTGACGACAGCGATGAAGAGACGGATACAAAACCCGCTGCAGTCGAAGAAGAGGCACAACAGACGGCTGCGGAGAAATTGGCTGCTATGCAGGCTGCTCTGGGCATACCAATCACTGCAGCCGTACCCGCGTCCGCGGCAGCTGCTAATGTGCTGCGCAACAACTCACCGCCTCGAGGATTATTTGCAGCGCTCTTTAAGCCCAGCGAAGAGCAGCCGTCGAATGTGTTGCCACCCAAACCCAAATTTGCACCCATCGAGGGCAACAAATTGAAAATTGCATACAAATCACGCGAGGAGCGACTGAAGAATGACAAGGAACTGGCCATGGCAGAAGTTCCGCCCGAAGAACTCTATGGCCCCAAGTTGCCCAGTCAACTGAAGCAGCCGCCACCAGGTAACGATTCAAAGCATGCGGAGGCCAATATCGATGCCAAGTTGCAGCAACTGTGGCAGCAACATGCGCCAAGCAAACGCAAGGCGGAACATTGGGTGGAGCGTACAATGATTAGTAGCGACGATAGCGCTGATAGCGATGAGGATAGCTCGGAAAGTTCCGATTCCAGTAGTTCAAAGGCAAAACGTGCGAAGTTAAAGAAGTCGCACAAGAAATCCAGTGGTAAAAAGCCTAAGAAATCAAAACAAAAAGTTAAGAAAAAGTCGAAGAAGAGCGAAAAATCTAAGCACAAATTGAAGAAGAAGAAAAGCAAGCACTAGCTTTTTTTATTATACGTAAATGTAATATTAATTTTTGTAAATAGTTCAAATAAATATTATACGAATGTACTTGATTGAAATGTCCAACATTATGTGATAAAAAAGGGGCAAATTTGCTCGCAGATAAATAACTTCTTGTCTTAGGTCAGGAACACAAACAGATGCCACAAATTCCCCAGTGAGCGAGCAACTGTGACGTCAGAGACTGCTTGCTCTGCTTTTATCAACAACCGAGCAGTGCATTCCATGGGGAGTTTATTTATAGCTTATCTTTAATTTATGGTAGGTTGGCTGCACTGTAACTGCGCGGCCATTGCTCTTTAGGTATTTGCGATTGACGGAATGAGCAGTGAGCACATCTGGCTATCTCGCTTTAATTTGCAAGCACTACATTTGCAGTGCTAATTTCGCACTGTCAGTTTGCAGAAAAGATCATCACATAATTTTAGGCGTATATATAGTTTTTGATTTAAAAATTGAGTAAATATATAAACTGTTAGAAATACAACTTTACTTTAAATTAAAAATGTAAAAAAAATTAACAAGAAAAAATTACAAATTTGAAGGTTCTACCGAGATTTGAACTCGGATCGCTGGATTCAAAGTCCAGAGTGCTAACCATTACACCATAGAACCCCATGGTTTGTTCATGGAATTGGTAACAAACATAGATAGAGCATTTTATGAACATATTAAAAAACTATTTCCAGCTTATCAGTGAATGTTAAGTTGAATAGCATAATTGAAACATAATTTAGAAGTAAACGAAAAGAATTTGGAGATTATTTCATTTTTTTGCGTTTATTTATTTTGGTTGATTTAATATGACGAGATTATTAAAGTAAATTTTTTATTATTATTATTATTATTATTATTATTATTATTATTATTATTATTATTATTATTATTATTATTATTATTATTATTATTATTATTATTATTATTATTATTATTATTATTATTATTATTATTATTATTATTATTATTATTATTATTAATAATTATTATTAATTTTTACCGAAATCCGAGTAAATGGCTATGTAATGTATTTGTTTTTAAATCCTATTAATTGATAAGCCATAATTCCTCAAATAAGCCTCATCCAATACGCCCCCTTTACGTTGCCTATAAAATGAACGCGATCTTTACTTGCGGTTTCAGTTTCCGCGCGATCAACGACGAATAACCAACCCTAACTCGTGAAGTGACATTTCTAATTTATCCTAAGTGCGGTGGTGAAAATGAAAACTTGTGAATAATGTGTAAAAGGAACTGTTTTATTTGGATTTTTCTGTCTTGTGTCGTGATCCTGTTAATAGAGTTGCCACCGACAGAGGCAAGTCCTAATCGTGATCAAGCGTGGCTTCGGGCGGTTGACGATGGCACACTGCTTATTGAGGCAGCCCAGGATCGAAACATCACTTTGCGTCTGATGGGAGATGCTGCCTCATTGCTGCTCAATGACGTGGATATTGTTGCCTTGTTGCAGCGGCGCCGACGTGCAGCCACCGCACAATCAACAGCAGCACTGCGAGAGCCCTTGTCCCTGGATGCACTCAAGGAGGAGTTTCGTGGTGTTCAACGCGACCTCAATCGACTCGCTCGTTGGCTGAGTAACATGCACAATGGCACTCGACGTGGAGGCCTCAATCAGCGCGTGCTCCGACGGACTCTGCAGCGTGTCCAGGTCGTGGGAAACACCTTAACAACGCTGGAATCCAATCTGCGCCTCAACGAGTGTGCCTCTAATCCCTGCAAGAATGGCGGCACCTGTCATGACGCCTATAAGTCCTTCCAGTGCATCTGTCCCAAGACCTGGCAAGTAAGTAAGCGGTTCTTTCAAGTGGGCGGAGACCTTTATTATTGTGGGGCGTACACCAGTGCTTATCTCAGTTCTAACAACAAGCCGATTAGTTCGTCAAATTTGAATCAAATAAAGTGTCAATTTATGAATATTGAATATTTGAAACTAGCATAACAAGGATCAGATCGCAATAAATATCATAATAAGTAAAAATATAACTAATATTTCTAATACAATGTAGTTCGCACTAATAAATGAATTATTTTTACCAAGTTTGTATATTAATACGCTATTTAAATTTATTAAACATATTAGTGCTTATAAATTTAATACTGAGTTTCCCATCAATTAATAATTTATACTTGAGGCTCGTTGATATTCGAATTTTTATTTCTATAACATGCATCATTCGAAATTTCAATCTGTCATCAGCGATGAGCAGAGTTCTTCTCCTCCGCGTTCCTACATATATTTCCGATTATTTTTCGCAATTTCCTTTTAGGGCGCCACTTGCGAAGATGATGTGAATGAGTGCTTCGACTTGGCCAGCACAGATTTGGACGTCTGCATGAACGATGCCATGTGCATCAATTTTCCTGGCAGCTATCGGTAAGTTCACTCTTCAATCAATGATTCCATTTTAGTCTTTACCATTCCACAGCTGTGTGTGCCGCACTGGCTACTTGGGAGTTCATTGTCGACTGCATCACAACGCCTGCCTGAGCAATCAGTCAGCGGAGCTATGCGGCAGTCATGGCACCTGCCTGTCCGCCAGCAATGAAGCTGGCTATGTGTGCATCTGTGATCAGGGCTGGACGTGGGCAGATGCGAATGTGACTCAGGCAAGCGCCAGTCCCTGCACACGGGATGTGGACGAGTGTGCACCCGAGATAAATCCCTGCCACGATGAGTGCATCAATTTGCCGGGCAGCTTTCGGTGTGCCGCCTGTCCGCCAGGCTACACTGGGGATGGTAAGTACTGTCGGGATATCGATGAGTGTCGAGACGGCAACAATGGCGGCTGCAGTCAACGACCGACGGTCAGCTGCATCAACACCGAGGGCTCATTTCGCTGTGGCCGCTGTCCCATTGGCTGGACGGGTGATGGGCGAAGCTGCTCGCCGACCAAGTCCAATTCCTGCGACGGCGAACAGATTTGCAACGATCACGCCAAATGCGAATACATCTCGGAGACGGTGGTTTGCAGCTGTCGAATCGGATACTATGGTCATGGCTATGGCGCCGATGGCTGCACCGAAGATTCGGATCGCAAGCCCTGCGACAATCATCCCTGCCAGAATAATGGCACCTGTGTACTGAGTGGCCGTGGCACCAGCTGCATTTGCCAGCCGGGCTACAAGGGTGCCCTGTGCACGGAGTCGGATGCTTGCCATCCGAATCCCTGCCACAATGGTGGCACTTGCCGCTTACTGCCACGAAATGAGTTCATGTGTGTTTGCCAAGCCGGCTACTCAGGCAGCAGCTGCTCTCATGTACGCAGCTTCTGCGGCATCTCGTTGCGCAATGAGACTGGCAGCGTACGCTTTCCACCCAGCGAGGACAGTACTCAGTTGGCATATGAACCGAATGAGCGGTGTCCCTTCATCATTGCCACTCGACGTGGAATGATCTTGAATGTGACCTTTACCTTCTTTGATCTGGAGAACAGCACCGATTGCACTGCCGACTTTCTGCAGTTGCACGATGGCAGATCTTTGACCGCCCGACTTATTGGACGCTTCTGTGGCCAGCAGTTGCCACTCGGCAATGGCACTGTGATGACCACACAGTCGCAATTGTTCCTCTGGTTTCTCTCGAACAATGCCACGCAGGGACATGGCTTTAATCTAACCTGGAGCTCAATGCCCATGACATGTGGCAAGGAACTCGACCTGGAAATTGGTCAGACGGGTGTGCTGCGCTCTCCCGGTTATCCGGGCAAGGCGCAACGAGGCATCGACTGTCGCTGGAAATTGTCGGCGCCCTTTGGCACACGTTTCCTGCTGCACTTTTATGAGATTACACTGGGTCCCTCTGAGAGTCGAACGCCGCAGTCAAGCAATTGCAGTGAAGGAGATTATCTGAACATATATGAAACGAATCGACAGCTATATCGGGCCTGTCAATCGGCTGAGCCAGCGCCTCTCTACAGCTCAGTGAATCTCTTAAGCTTGCACTTCCACACAGATTTGGTTCGCATGGACAGCTCCTTCCAAGTGCATTACGAAGTGATCGCTGGGCATCCCAATTGCGGTGGCATCTTTACTGAAGCGAGTGGTCTAATAATTGGCCACATGAATGCCCCCATTTGTTTGTTTCTCGTCCAACAGCCAAAGGACACCAGAATCCAGCTCATTTTCGAGCAACTGGATTTCATGGGCTCTCCCGGTTGCCAGCTGCAGAGCGTTGAGATCTTTGACGGATCCAGCGTTGATCAGCCTCTGCTGGGACGTTTCTGCAACATGACACAAGCAAATCAGCAGCTTTTATTATCTAGCAGAAATCTGATTCTACTGCGTTATCAGTATCAGCTGGCAGGCTTGGAGCTGCCAAGGAATTTTAAAGTACGATACAGTCGAGGTATGTATATAACTTCAAAAGTAATTATGGAAAGCTAACCACTTAAAGAATTTCCCATGCGCGGTGTATTATCTATCATATGTTATATAGTTTATATATCGAAAGGCTTTAAACTATCTCGTTTTTTCAGAGTGCGGCGACAATATAATATCAAATTCAGGAGACTTTTCGACTCCCAACTATCCGAATGGATACTTGGAGGACCTGGACTGCGTATACAATATAAATGTTCCTGCACAATATAAGATTCGACTAACTATAATCGATCTATCGATTAGTGGAGAAGAAAGAATCTCTGCCGCTCAGCAGGATGACGACGCATCTGTGAATGTTGGAGTTCAACCAAACTATTTGGATGTGAGTGAAGTTGGAATATAGAGAAATATTTCCTAATAAAGTGGGTATTATTATTTTTCATTTTTTTTGTAGGTTTATCTTTCTCGGAATGCAAGTGATAAACAGCGTTTCTCAAGGAATCTGACCAATCATGTTCTGGTCTCCAAAAATAACCGGATGAAACTGTACTTCCGTGGAGCTAGCAATCCTCAGCATGCTCGAGGTCTACGCTTTCAATTCGAATCACTCTTCGCGGAATGTGGAGGCGTCTTTACTTCTCCGCAGGCTTCATACAGACGTTTTATTCACAATTTTGATTGCGAATGGACTATTGAAGTTCCAGGCAGAAAACTTCTGCATGTTGATATGTATGACCCTTTAAAAAAAGGAAAACTACAGATTTTTGATAACAGCACTGTGGGGCAGGAAAAACTACTTAGAAATTACGACGGCGGAGACAGGCGATTTGAAATGAATGAAGAGATCGACTCGAATCTTCTGACTATAAAAGTATATGGTGAAGAAGCATTTTTTCGAGTGGCATTCGATTATCAGCCAGCAAATACTAGTAAGTTAACCTCCGTGTTTGCTAATCTAACTTTACTAATCATATAACTATGCTTTTCCAGTGTGTGGTGGCACTTATTCAGCACGTTACGGTACCATTAAGAGTCCCAATTGGCCAGATAAATATGGTTCATCTGAGAATTGCACTTGGATCATTAGGGTGCCGTTCGGAGAACGCCTTGAGCTTATTGTTCACAATTTCACAACGGAAAGTACTTCGGATCGCTGCACTGATGACTATGTGGAGATCAGGTGCTTTAATTGACATTACTTTTATAGATTCATAGCTTTCGACCAACAACACAATTGTTAAAATCGTCAAATTCTTAACTACATTTTTTTTAAGAAAAATAATTTTATAAAGAAATAATATTTATCCCTTTTTTTGCAGCTTTCCTGAACCAATCATTCTCTAACAATCTTTATTTTTTTTTTTTTCTTTTGTCGACAATCCAGAAATGGCGATCACGCGGAAGCACCGTTGATAGGACGCTACTGTGGTTGGGATATTCCACCGCGACTGCCTTCCTATGCGAATGCGCTGTATGTACACTTTCACTCTGATGCACTAATGGAGGAACGTGGCTTCCATTTCAACTGGCAGATCACAACCGTTGGATGCGGCGGCAAGCTGACGTCATCGTCTGGTTCTATACACTCGCCACACAGCATGTCGGGCAATCGAGGTGCTCTGGCCTGCGATTGGCAGATCAGTGTGTCTGCTGGATCAACGGTGGACCTGCAGCTGCAGAGCCGTGACGATCTGTGCAATGGTCTCTTGTCCCTCTACGATGGACCCACTGTTGGTAGTCCCAAACTGCCACTGAACTGCAGCATTGTAGGCGAGAAATTGGCATTGCGATCCAGAGGAAATCAAGTGTTGGTGCGCTATAATGTGGATGATGAATCACCTGAAGGCATGCATTTTCTACTGGACTACACGACCAATTGCATTGTGCGATTGGAGCAGCTGAGTGGCGCCATTGAGACACCAAATTTCCCCGATAAATATGACACCAATACCAAATGCGAGTGGGACATACGAGCTGGAGAGGCCAAGAGTCATGTGCAGTTGGCTATCTCCCACATGAGCTTCGAAGCCGTTGATCCCGATTGTGCTTTTGACTACGTGCTGCTTCGCGACTATCGGAACACTCAGCTCGTGAGCGAGCGACGTTTATGCACCGCCACTCAAGATGTCGTCACTAGTGTGGGTAATCGACTGGTGGTGCAATTCAATAGTGATACATCGATCGGATCACAGGGTTTCCATGCCGAATTCAAGCGTGTGGGCTGCGGCGAAGAGTTGCGCGCTGCCAGTGGCAAGATTGAGACACCGAATGCTCCATTCAGTGTCGATGAGGATTGTCAGTGGCACATCCTTGTGCCCGAAGGCTATCAAATCGAACTCTCCATTGAGGAGTTGCACATTGAGACACCCCAACACGATTGCAGTCAGGATACGCTGACCGTTTGGTCTGGCAGCAATGCATCTGATGTCATGCTGCGTAGCTGCCAAGTGGAGTTCACTGCTCAAAAATTCACCTCCCCAGCAAATGAGCTGCATATCCGATTCCGTAGCAGCACGCAACGTACTCGCAAATACATGAAAGCCACGTACACTCAAGTGCCAGCCAGGTGTGGAGGCACCATTAGTGCGAGCAGCGGACTTATTGCTTCTCCCAGCTATTACCAGCAAGGCTTGGATGTTTATGATAAGGATATCGAGTGCGTATGGGTCGTAGAGGTGAGTCTGCAGAGTAACAACTCTTAACAGAATTATTGTAATATATACATATATGCACACCTGTTTTAACGATCACAACTGAATGTTAAAATATGTGGCTGTTTAAAGAACTTAATGGTGGTTGTTCAAAGACTTTAAGGTAGAATCACTTTCTTTGGGGTTTCTGGTTCTAAATTAAATTTAAAGTAAATGGATTGCAATGGCATTAAGACCATTAAGTGAAAAATATATTAAGTGAAGTGGCCGCGAATCGTTTTCCATTAATGCCCAAACTTTTTCAACAGGTTGAACATCCCTATACTATTCAATTCAGCTTCGATGTTTTCAATTTTACGACTAATTCCGATCTGTCTAGTCTACTAATTTATGGCTCCAAGCATTTGAAGAAAGGAGATTTAATTAAGCCGGCAAATTTCAGTATTCAATACAGTGGCAACGACCCTTTAGAGTCCCTAACAATGGAGAGCACTGTTCATGTGGCATTTAAAGCCAAAAAAGGTGCATGGGGTAAGTTTGCGATGCGGTTTCAACGAGGATGCGGCGGTAAGAGAATTGACCAGGAGGGTTATCTAAACTCTCGACTTGATACAAATTGCATTTGGGAAATTCAGTCAGAAAATGGAACTAGAATTACACTTAATATTAATCAACTGGAGTGTCCATGCACATCACAAGGCGGCAATTGCACGACAGGATTATGGATATACAACGATGAGGATGATGTGCTTTATTATAATCTATGCAAAGAGCATCCGACTAGTTTGGTTATCCCCACCAACGTGGCACGCATTGAAGCAGTGGGCATTCTGCTAGCAGCTCAATATAGCACCCTCGATAATTCCTGTGGAGGTACAATTAAGTCTGCACGCGGCACACTTAATTCTCCCAACTATCCGGACAGCTATCCCTCAAATGTGGAATGCGAATGGCAAACGAATCTCCGTCCTGGCAATGCCATTGAACTAAGATTCGAGGCAATGGACATTTTCAAGTCCGAGCACTGCAATTTGGATTTCCTCGAAGTACGTGCTGGTAAGACGGGCTCCTTACTGGGTCTATACTGTGACAATGTGCTGCCTGTGGAGCCCCTGACTGTTAGCTCGGACGTCTGGGTGAAATTCCGAAGTCAGTCTGGCAGCACTGGGAAAGGATTCAAGTTACGCTGGAATTATGGTACGTTTACATAACAATTTTATTTGTTCCCTCATTAAATCATTATTTAATTCAGCTCACATCAATGAATTTTCAAATATCACAAGTGGTAAGATCGAATCGCCACCAACGCTTGCGGTACGTGGCGATGAGCAGCCTTACATTTGGCGCATCTTTGCGGAACTTGACTCGATTATCGTGATTGACTTTAAGGAATACAACACTGGACTGCAGGTAAGCTTAGAGTGTTGCGAGAATTGATTTTGGTAGTACTACAGCATTCTACTTCATATATACAATATTACAATTTGCTTATTTTTATGTGTTATTATTTAGTTAATCTGCTTTTATAATTTATAATTTTATAATTGTAGTGGAAATAACCTTCGGCAGCACTGTAACTAAAAGAAAAGATTAATTAATTAGTTGACTACTAACAACAAGAGTAGCTTAAGCGAGCAATGCGCTTCTTTAGTCCGGTAGTTTTAATTAAATTTGTGAAGTTCGCTTTATTAAAAAACAAATTAATTTGTGACTATATATTTTGATGCTTTTAGCTGTTTGACGGTTTTGATGACACCGGATTGCGCATCCCAATACAGAACTCGCCCTGGCAGTTCACCTCGAGTAGCAATATCATCTATCTGAAAACTGTAAATGCGGATTTCGACGCCTTTCTGTTGAATTGGCACATTCAGAGAACTGATCATCTGTCCGGCAATGTGACGCTAACCGAAGGATGTGGCATGAGCCACATAGTTGGACGCGAGGCCACGATTCAGGTGAAGTCACCAGGGTATCCACATGGTTATCGACCGAGGTTGAACTGCGAGTGGGTGTTCAAGGCACAGGATGATGATCGCCATGTCGTTGCAAAACTTTATGATGCCAGTCTGGAGGTATCGGACAAGTGCGCGCTGGACTATCTGAGCATTCAGACCTCAAGCAATATGGTGGATTGGCAGGAGCAGTTGCATGTCTGCAATATGAGCGCAACTCGCTGGCCTTCGCTCTTAAACCGTGTCGAGGGCACACCGTATCTAAAAATCAAGTTCGTCTCGGACGTATCTATGAATGGTACCGGCTTTAGAGCAGGTGTCGAAACCAATTGTGGTGGCAATATGACTGGTAAGGTGGGCACCATCACGATTCCTAAGAAGGAAAGGTGGTGGGATCAAAATATGCAAGATAGTAGCGTCTGTGAGTATCACATCAATGTACGACCCGGCAGTGTCGTCGACATAAGCATCGAGTATCATTCAGAGGCTGTCAACAACACTTGCACGCACTATGGACTCATCTATGATGGTGTCGACACCGGAGCACCGATGTTGCCGCACGGCAAGTTCTGCAACCAATTGAATTTTAATACGAAGTCATATCGGACGAGTGGACCACATGCTACCATCAAATATTTGATGTTCGAAAAATGGAATAACCGCATGGGACCTAGGCACGTGCAGAACAACTGGACTCTAACATATCGAGAATACAATGATTGTCAATCTGAAATTCGACTAACCCATCTCTCGCCCAGCTACGTGCTTAGCACTCCCAAGTATCCGGATTATCCTCCAGCGTACTCGGACTGCAGGTGGTTGATAGTGGCACCGTTGGGCGAAACCGTTTCAGCCACTTTCGTAGATACCTTCGACTTAAGTGTACAGAATTGCGACAAGGAGTTTGTCGAGCTCTACGATGGTTCAACAATGCTCTCACGTCGTCTACTCCGCACATGCCACAAGCCAGCGACAACAAGAAGCTCTGGAAATATGCTGCTGGTGCATTACCAATCGGAACTCAGTGAACCCCATGCGGGTTTCTCGCTAAATGTTTCGGTAAGTCAGTGCGGTGGCGAGCACACTTCTCCGAGTGGGGTCATCAGTTCCGTAAATTATCCATTACTGGGTGGCTATCCCAAGCCGGCTGAATGCGAGTATACCGTCAAAACCCGTTCGGATACACACATCGTTGTCAACATCACCGATCTGAATGTGCCCTATGATGTGGCAGCAAATGCAAATGATTTGGATCGGCTTGAGTTCTTGGATATGGTAGATGAAAGACGTGTCTTGTTAATACTTTATGGGAATCTCACGGAACTGCCCTATTCTATTCCTTTTTCAACAAACGAACTTGCTGTGCGATTCGTGACAAAGAACTCTAAGCTTAATACCTACCGAGGATTTAGAATACAGTACAACAAAGTTGATGGCGCCTGCGATCAGGCTGTCAATGCGGTTTCTGGTGAGCTGAAACTATCACGGAATTTGATTCCTAAAAGGTTTCAACGATACTGCAAGTGGCGTATTACGGTGCCAAAAGGTCAGCGCATTCGCTTCGAGTTTCTTAACCTTGACGAGCTGCGTTCCGATTTGCCAAAATCCAATACACGAATATCACGAATGTAAGTTTGATTCAACTGATCAATGTAAATTTCTAAAACAAATATAATTTTCAATATACATAGTCTCGGGAGAGAGATGCTCCCTTTTTATACCCGCTACCCATAGGGTAGAATGGTATTATAACTTTGTGCCGGCAGGAAATGTATGTAACAGGTAGAACGAGGCATCTCCGACCCTATAAAGTATATATATTCTCAATCGGCATCAACAGCCGAGACGATCTAGCCATGTCCGTCTGTCCGTATGAACACCTAGATCGCAGAGACTATAAGAGATAAAACTAAAATTTTTTTCGACAGCATTGTTTTGCCACGCCCCCTTCCGCCCCTGCAAATCACAAAAATCGAATAATAAGCGTAATTTTGAAGCTAGAGTTACGAATTTTGGTATATACAGTAATAACTATAGTAGTTATAATTCCTGATTATTGCGATCAGATAAAAATTGTCGAAGTTATTAAAGAAATACTTTTGTATGGCCAGTTGCTTTGGCTGACAATCTGGTATGTTGTGCCGTCTATGGTATATTTTGAATGTGGTACTATATCGATATAACAAATATACCATTTGGTATGCATATACCATTTGTTGTTTTTTTTTTGTAGTATTTTTGGTATATCTTGAGAATAATACCGCAATATTTTGTATTTATTCAAAATGGGTTGCGGGTAGCTTTCTTACTTGTTTTGAATACAAAATTATGTAAAAGGTAGATAACATTTTAAACGATTTAGCTATATCCGCCTGTCTGTCTGTAGACTCGTCTAAACTTTCAGATTCTAGCGACTATAGACCCTGATATACATACGTACAACTCAGAAAAATGATAAGTGCAGAGCTTTTGATAGGATTTCATAATATAATCTTTTCTTTACCCACAATTATTTCTCATTCTACAGACCGGGATTGGACGTTAATGCCTACAATGACATGTCATTCTTGTCTAAGATAGTCAGCTTTAATTTTGATGCCTACAATGGCAGCGGAGTTATTGAATCCACCGATAACCTTATGTACGTCAGGGTTTTGCTCAGGCCTTCTATGCCACAGAAGCCGGTCCTTGCGCGCTTTACTTCGTTGGAAGCTTCCTCTTGTCCGCCGGACATTGGCAAACAAGCTGTAGGCACGCTGTCCAACGCGGAGATGATGCAAGTGCCCCGCTATTACTGCCACATGCACTTCTTGTCGGAGCCGCAGGTAACAATCAGCTTCAATGTCACGTACTCTAGAACGAAGCCTGGTGGCTTGGTCAGGTTCTACGATGAGGTTCGAAAAGCGTTGAAAGTATTGCCTCCTGGCAACGCAATTTTCTCGATGGCAACGACAACGGGGCGCATTGAGATCATTCAAAATGAGCCCGTAACTGGGTTTAATTTCCGGGCCACTTATAGACGTTATCCATGTGGCGGAGACATTAGTTTGATGGAGGGGACCACAATGCAGCTGCCACTGTTGAGGGAACACTTTGGCATCCTCGAATGTGTTTGGACGCTGAATAATGCTAACCTTTATCGCTTGCAAGTCAATGCCAGTAGTTTTAGCTTCGCTGATCGCTGTGAGAATGAATATGTGAGCATTTCGGCCAGATTAGGAGGCGATGAACTGACTAGATTCTGTCGCGACACGGACTTGGTCAGCAAAAGCATGGTTCCATTGAGAATCGGCTACGTGATGCGTTATCATGCCACTCAGTATCAAACGGGAAGCAGCGAGTTCCAGCTGATTGCCACAAATCTAAAAGATTGGAGTTTGGGAGTCGGCAATTTAATGTTGGTTGGAGACAGACCAATACCTCTGGTGACCGTTGGCCCATCAGACTACAAAAACAACATTGAGCTTTTTTGGGAGTATAAAGCGCCATCGGATTTGACGCTGCGTTTGGAGTTCCGTGATCGGTTCTTCATTGAGATGGCGCCCAACTGCAGTAATGATCGGCTCGAGGTGCTAGACTATAGAGCGGATCTCTGGCAAACGATAGCCACACTCTGCGGACGAGAGTTGCCTGCGCCTCTGAATACACAGTCGAATCGTCTACGCCTAATCTTTCGCACCAATGGCAACATCACAGCTGATGGCTTCACCTTCAACGTCTCCACGACCTGTGATATGAAGCTCCAGGCTAGCAGTGAGCTGCAAACGGTAAACGGTGGCCATTTACATCGAAGCATCTTCAAAAAGTCAATAAGCTGCAATTATGAGTTCGTCACGGACACCAAGCACCAACTGGTGGTCATCGTCAAACCCAAGAGTGATCGAGCTTGGCTGCGCGGGTCCTGTCGTTATTCCTACTTCGATGCATATCGAATTGTGGAGGGGAAGGAGCAGACCATTAACCAGACCATGTGTCCCAGTTTTGAGGTGAACGGATATGAACGCCTGCGTCTTGTTTTTAAAACAATGTCGTCCCTCACTCATCCCTTCGAGTTGCAATATCAGCTGGTTGGCTGCGGTGGCAATTACACTGCTCCATTCACGCTGCGTCCGCTTCTGTCCGACTTGGGCACCACCTACAAGTCTCGCCAGGAGTGTGAGTGGCATGTACTGGCGCCGCCACAGCATGCGATCTTTATTCGTTTCAAGTACTTTGAGCTGGAGAACCGTTGTCAGTATGACGATCTGAGCATATATCGTGGCAGCAGTCACAGCAAGGAGCAGCTGATCAGTAAATTGTGTGGTAACTTGACCAACCCATCCGTCATGGTCGACAGCAATGAGGCATTGATTGTGGCCACTTTACCACGCTATATGGATGAAAGTGGACGTGGCTTTGTGGCCAGCGTGCACTTTACGCCCAATTGCAACGAACGTCTCGCGCTTAGCGAGGGCAACACTCGGTTGGATCTGGTACGATCCTATCAGCTGAATGCCAGCACTGCTGGCGATGAATTGCATTGTTATTTCCGTGTTAGTGTGCCGCTCGGTAATCGTGTTTCCGTATGGCTGAAGCAGCTCCAACTGAATGAGCTAGCTTGTCCTAAATGCAGCTCACTTGAGATCTTAGATGGCTTGGATAGCAACAGTGCCAGTCTGGGCAGCTATTTCGCCCATTTAGGTAATGGCTCCAAACTCTACAGTTCCTACAACGAAGTGCTAATCAAGCTAAGCGCCATTGCGCCTTCAAAGAACATCAGCTTTGAACTGCTCCTAGAAATGGAAGCGTCTGTATGTGGCCAGCTGGACTATACTTTAGACAAAGAGGTGAGTAGATTTGGACTGCTTCATTGGGGCTCTAATAATAAACTCTTCTTTGCAGTCCATCAATCTTCGATTGAGTTCCAAAAATGTCTCCAGCACCTTCCAGGGCAATGTTAACTGTAATTGGCATATTACCTCTGTTTCTGACATTCAGATCGATGTGCATGACGTACAATTGTCGGATGTCTCTCCACTGACCCGCAGATGCGTCGACTATGTGTTTATCAAGGCCGATTACGTAAGACATATTAGCTAAGAAAGCCTGTGCTTTGTCACTAAATCCTGTTTCCCTCAATAAGTTTAACAGATATTTTTGCGGAAAATTCAGCAATACCACTTTGGATCTCCCTTACATCAGAAGTTTCAATGTAATCTTCCGCAGGTCTGGAAGCGACACAGGCTATGAATTAAATTTGACAATAACACCAAAAAAAAGTAAGTAAAAATCAGATTACTATGGTCAACAAATTATTATTTAGGGTCTACGTAAATTTTGAGCCTCTCAAAGGTTTTGGTAATGGAAACAGAATTTATTTCATATATTAAATGCAGCTTACCAATATAATTCATGTTTTTAACTTTTTTAATTTTCAGATTGTAATCGTACATTAACCGCTCTGGATGGTAATTTAGATTATAATTCAATAGAAAGATCTGAAAGCCGGAATTGCAGCAATGAAATTCGAGTACCAATAGGATTCGTCGTAGCTCTGGAATTAGACTTTGTGCAGTTCGATCGTATCACAGATTCTGGTTATTTTCTAGTAAGTGAAACCTAATTATCTTTATTTATTTGCATATTCATAGTATATGCCTTAATATAGATTACAGATGTGGTCGCAAATCGCACTCTTTTAAATGCTACAAATAAATTTGATTCGATGCCTATGTCCATTTTAAGTACTTCAAATTGGATACGCATTGACACATCCAGTGTCCGATTTTTAAGAATGTATTATCATTCCAATGTAAATACTCTGCCGACTGGTTGTGGAGGGCATCTAACTAGTCTGGAAGGCCAGTTTGCGAATCCTCCTTATGACAGTCGCGACTATTCAGAGTGCACCTGGCGCATCTCGATTCCAGCGGGCGTTACACTTCAATTTAATTTCAGATGTAAGCTATCGATATATTTTTTGGTTTTATTACAAAGACTAATAATACATTATTTAATTTTCCATAGCTTTCGATATGGGTCCAACCACCAATTGTGATCTAGATAATATCAAGTTTTATGAAAAACTTGATGATGACACCGAAACTCTTCGACATTTGTTCTGTGGCCCAACAGTTATTGATAATTTCAAGATGCAAAGCGATAGCATCAGAATTGTCGCCAAGAAATCGCCCAATTTCGCTGGGACAGGTTTTCGCTTGTACTTTAATCAATTTGCCGAATAATTGAATATTGACTTATTGTTAATCACATATATAAGATGCTTAGTATATTAATTAATAAAAGGAACAAATAAAATCCAAATATAATATTATGTATTTTTACCTACTGTCCATTTGGTTGCCAAGCAGTACAGAAATGCAAGCAGACTTGTTGCCTTGGCACTGCTTGCTTAAGCTGTGTCTCTCAGAGCAAGCTGGCCAATCTACAGCAGTCTTATACATCTTATTTCTTATACAATATAGTACATCTTATACAAGCCAGGGCAAATAGTCTCAAGAATTTTTGCGTTTCATTTCCCACTTGCTGTTGAATACCAATTTTTATTGGACTAAATAAGAAAATATAAATATGTATTGAAAATATATTAGCATATTAATGTACTCTTCTACATTTATACGCTAATATGTTAAGTGCATTTCAACTGAGGTATGAATACAGTATATTTTGAATCAATTCAAATTAATTTAGGATAATGGTGCCTACCGGTAAACCATTAGATCGAGATCACACGCTGGTTTTCGGCAATGACCGATGATGTCATGACAGCAGTATATAGAAAGTGCAATTAAATTAGTTCTGTTAGATATTGTTCAAATTTTTTAGCGAGTACAATGAGTAATGATGAGGTGGTAGTGGCTTATATAGACTTCGGCTTATAAACGCTGCTCGATTTATGATGTGGGGAGCTGTAAGTAGTTAATGTATCAGGCAATATAAATAAATTGTAAATGTTATACAACACTTGGACTGCCGCGCAGTGCACGTCAGGATTTTCACAATTTTATATATTATATAGTTTTCTTTAAGGTTCCTAGTTTTATTGACATTGTTTTGATAGGGTATCATATCGTAAGCATAAATAAAGCATATCAACAACACACACGCAATAATCGCCGCTCATTTTCATACTCGCACAAATGGAATTCTGATATGTCAATGTATTATTTGCCGAGCTTTGCTATAAAAGGGAAGCGATCGACTCCAGTTTCAGTCAGCGCGTGATCATCCACGAATAAATATAGCTTGATAAGTGTAAAATCTATTTATTACAAAGCTTAAAATGAAAACTTGTGCATAAAATGTGTAAAAGGATCTATATTATTCAGATTTTTCTGTCTTTTATCGTGATCCTGTTAATAGAGTTGTCACCGACAGAGGCAAGTTCTAGTCGTGATCAAGCGTTGCTTCGGGCCGTTGACGATGGCACATTGCTTATTGAGGCAGCCCAGGATCGAAACATCACTTTGCGTCTGATAGGAGATGCTGCCTCATTGCTGCTCAATGAAGTGGATATTGTTGCCTTGTTGCAGCGGCGCCGACGTGCAGCCACCGCACAATCAACAGCAGCACAGCGAGAGCCCTTATCCCTGGATGCACTCAAAGAGGAGTTTCGTGGTGTTCAACGCGACCTCAATCGACTCGCTCGTTGGCTGAGTAACATGCACAATGGCACTCGACGGTGTGGCCTCAGTCAGCGCGTGCTCCGACGGACTCTGCAGCGTGTCCAGGTCGTGGGAAACACCTTAACAACGCTGGAATCCAATCTGCGCCTCAACGAGTGTGCCTCTAATCCCTGCAAGAATGGCGGCACCTGTCATGACGCCTATAAGTCCTTCCAGTGCATCTGTCCCAAGACCTGGCAAGTAAGTAAGCGGTTCTTTCAAGTGGGCGGAGACCTTTGCTATTGTGGGGCGTACACCAGTGCTTATCTCAGTTCTAACAACAAGCCGATTAGTTCGTCAAATTTGAATCAAATAAAGTGTCAATTTATGAATATTGAATATTTGAAACTAGCATAACAAGGATCAGATCGCAATAAATATCATAATAAGTAAAAATATAACTAATATTTCTAATACAATGTAGTTCGCACTAATAAATGAATTATTTTTACCAAGTTTGTATATTAATACGCTATTTAAATTTATTAAACATATTAATACTAATAAATTTAATACTGAGTTTCCCATCAATTAATAATTTATACTTGAGGCTCGTTGAGATTCGAATTTTTATTTCTATAACATGCATCATTCGAAATTTCAATCTTTCATCAGCGATGAGCAGAGTTCTTCTCCTCCTCGTTCCTACATATATTTCCGATTATTTTTCGCAATTTCCTTTTAGGGCGCCACTTGCGAGGATGATGTGAATGAGTGCTTCGACTTGGCCAGCACAGATTTGGACGTCTGCATGAACGATGCCATGTGCATCAATTTTCCTGGCAGCTATCGGTAGGTTCACTCTTCAATCAATGATTCCATTTTAGTCTTTACCATTCCACAGCTGTGTGTGCCGCACTGGCTACTTGGGAGTTCATTGTCGACTGCATCACAACGCCTGCCTGAGCAATCAGTCAGCGGAGCTATGCGGCAGTCATGGCACCTGCCTGTCCGCCAGCAATGCAGCTGGCTATGTGTGCATCTGTGATCAGGGCTGGACGTGGGCTGATGCGAATGTGACTCAGGCAAGCGCCAATCCCTGCACACGGGATGTGGACGAGTGTGCACCCGAGATAAATCCCTGCCATGATGAGTGCATCAATTTGCCGGGCAGCTTTCGTTGTGCCGCCTGTCCGCCAGGCTACACTGGGGATGGTAAGTACTGTCGGGATATCGATGAGTGTCGAGACGGCAACAATGGTGGCTGCAGTCAGCGTCCGACGGTCAGCTGCATCAACACCGAGGGCTCATTTCGCTGTGGCCGCTGTCCCATTGGCTGGACGGGTGATGGGCGAAGCTGCTCACCGACTAAGTCCAATTCCTGCGACGGCGAACAGATTTGCAACGATCACGCCAAATGCGAATACATCTCGGAGACGGTGGTTTGCAGCTGTCGAATCGGATACTATGGTCATGGCTATGGCGCCGATGGCTGCACCGAAGATTCGAATCGCAAGCCCTGCGATAATCATCCCTGCCAGAATAATGGCACCTGTGTACTGAGTGGCCGTGGCACCAGCTGCATTTGCCAGCCGGGCTACAAGGGTGCCCTGTGCATGGAGTCGGATGCTTGCCATCCGAATCCCTGCCACAATGGCGGCACCTGCCGCCTACTGCCACGAAATGAGTTCATGTGTGTTTGCCAAGCCGGCTACTCAGGCAGCAGCTGCTCTCATCTACGCAGCTTCTGCGGCATCTCGTTGCGCAATGAGACTGGCAGCGTACGCTTTCCACCCAGCGAGGACAGCACTCAGTTGGCATATGAACCGAATGAGCGGTGTCCCTTCATCATTGCCACTCGACGTGGAATGATCTTGAATGTGACCTTTACCTTCTTTGATCTGGAGAACAGCACCGATTGCACTGCCGACTTTCTGCAGTTGCACGATGGCAGATCTTTGACCGCCCGACTTATTGGTCGCTTCTGTGGCCAGCAGTTGCCGCTCGGCAATGGCACTGTGATGACCACACAGTCGCAATTGTTCCTCTGGTTTCTCTCGAACAATGCCACGCAGGGACATGGCTTTAATCTAACCTGGAGCTCAATGCCCATGACATGCGAGGAACTCGACCTGGAAATGGGTCAGACGGGTGTGCTGCGCTCTCCCGGTTATCCGGGCAAGGCGCAACGAGGCATCGACTGTCGCTGGAAATTGTCGGCGCCCTTTGGCACACGTTTCCTGCTGCACTTTTATGAGATTACACTGGGTCCCTCTGAGAGTCGAACGCCGCAGTCAAGCAATTGCAGTGAAGGAGATTATCTGAACATATATGAAACGAATCGACAGCTATATCGGGCCTGCCAATCGGCTGAGCCAGCGCCTCTCTACAGCTCAGTGAATCGCTTAAGCTTGCACTTCCACACAGATTTAGTTCGCATGGACAGCTCCTTCCAAGTGCATTACGAAGTGATCGCTGGGCATCCCAATTGCGGTGGCATCTTTACTGAAGCGAGTGGTCTAATAATTGGCCACATGAATGCCCCCATTTGCTTGTTCCTCGTTCAACAGCCGAAGGGCACCAGAATCCAGCTCATTTTCGAGCAACTCGATTTCATGGGATGCCAGCTGCAGACTGTTGAGGTATTCGACGGGTCCAGCGTTGATCAGCCGCTGCTAGGACTCTTCTGCAATACTATGATGCAAGCCAATCAGCACTTTCTTTTATCTAGCAGCAATCTGATTCTACTGCGTTATCAGTATCAGCTGGCAGGCTTGGAGCTGCCAAGGAATTTTAAAGTGCGATACACTCGAGGTATGTATATAACTTCAAAATTAATTATGAAAAGCTATTCACCCCTACAATAAATACACATCCCTCATATCTGATCCTCGTGGCAAGATTCTAAACCATCTATTTTCTTTAGTTTGCGGCGAAAATATAACATCAAATTCGGGAGATTTATCGACTCCAAATTATCCGAATGGATACTTGGAGAACTTGGACTGCATATACCATATAAATATTCCTGTACAATATAAGATCCGACTTACAATAATCGATCTATCGATTAGTGGGGAGGAAACAATCTCTGCTGTGGATCAAGATGACGACGAATCTGTACATTTTTCAATTCAACCGAACTATTTGGATGTGAGTAAAGTTGGAATGTTGGTAAATATTTCATGATAAATTGGGTTTTATTATTTTTATTTTTGTGCGCAGGTTTATTTTTCTCGGAATGCAAGCGATAAACAACGGTACACAAAAAATCTGACCAATCTTGTTTTGGTCTCCAAAAATAACCAGATGCGACTGCACTTCCATGGAGTTAGCAATCCTCAGCTTGCTCGTGGTCTTCGGTTTCAATTCGAGGCAACCTCCGCGGAATGTGGAGGCGTCTTTACTTCCACGCAGGACACCTACGAATATTTTATTCGCAATACTATTTGCGAATGGATTATTGAAGTGCCAGGCAGAAAGCATCTGCATATAGTAATGGTTGACTACGTGGGACGGGGAAAATTACAGTTATTTGATAACAGCACTGTGGGGGAAGGGAAACTACTTCGAAATTACAAAGGGGGACAACTAGAGCCATTTGAACTGAGTGAAGACATCGATTCGAATCTTCTGACTATAAGAGCATTTGGGGAACAATTTATCTCACAACTAAATTTTGATTACAAACCAGCTAATGACAGTAAGTTAACCACAGCGATATTATACCCTAACCTCATTAATCATAAATCATCATTTACAGTGTGTGGCGGCACTTATTCAGCACGCTACGGTATCATTAAGAGTCCCAATTGGCCAGATAGTTATGGTTCATCTGAGAATTGCACTTGGATCATTAGGGTGCCGTTCAGAGAACGCCTTGAGCTTATTGTTCACAATTTCACAACGGAAAGTACTTCGGATCGCTGCACTGATGACTATGTGGAGATCAGGTGCTTTAATTGACATTACTTTTGAAGACTCATAGCTTTCGACCAACAACACAATTGTTAAAATCGTCAAATTCTTAAATAAATTTTTTTTAAGAAAAATAATTTTATAAAGAAATAATATTTATCCCTTTTTTTGCAGCTTTCCTGAAAAAATCGTTCTCTAACAATCTTTATTATTTTTCTTACTTTTGTCGACAATCCAGAAATGGCGACCACGCGGAAGCACCGTTGATAGGACGCTACTGTGGTTGGGATATTCCACCGCGACTGCCTTCCTATGCGAATGCCCTGTATGTACACTTTCACTCTGATGCACTAATGGAGGAACGTGGCTTCCATTTCAACTGGCAGATTACAACCGTTGGATGCGGCGGCAAGCTGACTTCATCGTCAGGTTCTATACACTCGCCACACAGCATGTCGGGCAATCGAGGTGCTCTGGCCTGCGATTGGCAGATCAGTGTGTCTGCTGGATCAACGGTGGATCTGCAGCTGCAGAGCCGTGACGATCTGTGCAATGGTCTCTTGTCCATCTACGATGGACCCACTGTTGGTAGTCCCAAACTGCCACTGAACTGCAGCATTGTAGGCGAGAAATTGGCATTGCGATCCAGTGGAAATCAAGTATTGGTGCGCTATAATGTGGATGACGAATCACCTGAAGGCATGCATTTTCTACTGGACTACACGACCAATTGCATTGTGCGATTGGAGCAGCTGAGTGGCGCCATTGAGACACCAAATTTCCCCGATAAGTATGACACCAATACCAAATGCGAGTGGGACATACGAGCTGGAGAGGCCAAGAGTCATGTGCAGTTGGCTATCTCCCACATGAGCTTCGAAGCCGTTGATCCCGATTGTGCTTTTGACTACGTGCTGCTTCGCGACTATCGGAACACTCAGCTCGTGAGCGAGCGACGTTTATGCACCGCCACTCAAGATGTCGTCACTAGTGTGGGTAATCGACTGGTGGTGCAATTCAATAGTGATACATCGATCGAATCACAGGGTTTCCATGCCGAATTCAAGCGTGTGGGCTGCGGCGAAGAGTTGCGCGCTGCCAGTGGCAAGATTGAGACACCGAATGCTCCATTCAGTGTCGATGAGGATTGCCAGTGGCACATCCTGGTGCCCAAAGGCTATCAAATCGAACTCTCCATTGAGGAGTTGCACATTGAGACACCCCAACACGATTGCAGTCAGGATACGCTGACCGTTTGGTCTGGCAACAATGCATCTGATGTCATGCTGCGTAGCTGCCAAGTGGAGTTCACTGCTCAAAAATTCACCTCCCCAGCAAATGAGCTGCATATCCGATTCCGTAGCAGCACGCAACGTACTCGCAAATACATGAAAGCCACGTACACTCAAGTGCCAGCCAAGTGTGGAGGCGCCATTAGTGCGAGCAGCGGACTTATTGCATCTCCCAGCTATTACCAACAAGGCTTGGATGTTTATGATAAGGATATCGAGTGCGTATGGGTCGTAGAGGTGAGTCTGTAGAGTAACAACTTTTAGCGAAGTTAACAGAATTATTGTAATATATAATATATATGCACACCTGTTCTAACGACCACAACTGAATCTTAAAATATGTGGCTGTTTAAAGAACTTAATGGTGGTTGTCCAAAGACTTTAAGGTAGAATCATTTTCTTTGGGTTTTTTGATTGTAAATTAAATTTAAAGTAAATGGATTGCAATGGCATAAAGACCATTAAGTGAAAAATATATTAAGTGAAGTGGCCTGAATCGTTAACCATTAATGCCCAAACTTTTTCAACAGGTTGAACATCCCTATACTATTCAATTCAGCTTCGATGTTTTCAATTTTACGACGAATTCCGAGCTGTCTAGTCTACTAATTTATGGCTCCAAGCATTTGAAGAAAGGAGATTTAATTACGCCGGCACATTTCAGTATTCAATACAGTGGCAACGACCCTTTAGAGTCCCTAACAATGGAGGGCACTGTTCATGTGGCATTTAAAGCCAAAAAAGGTGCATGGGGTAAGTTTGCGATGCGGTTTCAACGAGGATGCGGCGGTAAGAGAATTGACCAGGAGGGTTATCTAAACTCTCGACTTGATACAAATTGCATTTGGGAAATTCAGTCAGAAAATGGAACTAGAATTACACTTAACATTAATCAACTGGAGTGTCCATGCACATCACAAGGCGGCAATTGCACGACAGGATTATGTATATACAACGATGAGGATGATGTGCTTTATTATAATCTATGCAAAGAGCATCCGACTAGTTTGGTTATCCCCACCAACGTGGCACGCATTGAAGCAGTGGGCATTCTGCTAGCAGCTCAATATAGCACCCTCGATAATTCCTGTGGAGGTACAATTAAGTCCGCACGCGGCACACTTAATTCTCCCAACTATCCGGACAGCTATCCCTCAAATGTGGAATGCGAATGGCAAACGAATCTCCGTCCTGGCAATGCCATTGAACTAAGATTCGAGGCAATGGACATTTTCAAGTCCGAGCACTGCAATTTGGATTTCCTCGAAGTACGTGCTGGTAAGACGGGCTCCTTACTGGGTCTATACTGTGACAATGTGCTGCCTGTGGAGCCCCTGACTGTTAGCTCGGACGTCTGGGTGAAATTTCGAAGTCAGTCTGGCAGCACTGGGAAAGGATTCAAGTTACGCTGGAATTATGGTACGTTTACATAACAATTTTATTTGTTCCCTCATTAAATCATTATTTAATTCAGCTCACATCAATGAAATTTCAAATATCACAAGTGGTAAGATCGAATCGCCACCAACGCTTGCGGTACGTGGCGATGAGCAGCCTTACATTTGGCGCATCTTTGCGGAACTTGACTCGATTATCGTGATTGACTTTAAGGAATACAACACTGGACTGCAGGTAAGCTGCGAGGGTAGCGATAATTGATCTTGGTAGTACTACATTATTCTACTTCATATATATTAGAATTTGCTTATTATTATGTGTTATTATTTAGTTAATCTGCTTTTATAATTTATAATTTTATAATTCATTACTACTTATAAATATCATTCTATCGATTGTAGTGGAAATAACCTTCGGCAGAACTGTAACTAAAAGAAAAGATTAATTAATTAGTTGACTACTAACAACAAGAGTAGCTTAAGAGAGCAATGCCCTTCTTTAGTCGGGTATTATTAATTAAGTTTGCGATGTTCGCTTTATTAAAAAACAAATTAATTTGTGACTATATATTTTGATGCTTTTAGCTGTTTGATGGTTTTGATGACACCGGATTGCGCATCCCAATACAGAACTCGCCCTGGCAGTTCACCTCGAGTAGCAATATCATCTATCTGAAAACTGTAAATGCGGATTTCGACGCCTTTCTGTTGAATTGGCATATTCAGAGAACTGATCAGCTGTCCGGCAATGTGACGCTAACCGAAGGATGTGGCATGAGCTACATAGTGGGACGCGAAGACCGGATTCAAGTGATGTCACCTGGGTATCCACATGGTTATCGACCGAGGTTGAACTGCGAGTGGGAGTTCAAGGCACAGGATGATGATCGCCATGTCGTTGCAAAACTTTATGATGCCAGTCTGGAGGTATCGGACAAGTGTGCGCTGGACTATCTGAGCATTCAGACCTCAAGCAATATGGTGGATTGGCAGGAGCAGTTGCATGTCTGCAATATGAGCGCAACTTCGCTTTTAAAACGTGTCGAAGGCTCACCATATCTAAAAATCAAGTTCGTCTCTGACGTATCTATGAATGGTACCGGCTTTAGAGCAGTTGTCGAAACCAATTGTGGTGGCAATATGACTGGTAAGGTGGGCACCATCATGATTCCTAAGAAGGAAAGGTGGTGGTATCAATATATGGAAGATAGTATCGTCTGTGAGTATCACATCAATGTACGACCCGGCAGTGTCGTCGACATAAGCATCGACTATCATTCAGAGGCTGTCAACAACACTTGCACGCACTATGGACTCATCTATGATGGTGTCGACACCGGAGCACCGATGTTGCCGCACGGCAAGTTCTGCAACCAATTGAATTTTAATACGAAGTCATATCGGACGAGTGGACCACATGCTACCATCAAATATTTGATGTTCGAAAAATGGAATAACCGCATGGGACCTAGGCACGTGCAGAACAACTGGACTCTAACATATCGAGAATACAATGATTGTCACTCTGAAATTCGACTAACCCATCTCTCGCCCAGCTACGTGCTTAGCACTCCCAAGTATCCGGGTTATCCTCCAGCGTACTCGGACTGCACGTGGTTGATAGTGGCACCGTTGGGCGAAACCGTTGCTGCTACTTTCGTAGATATCTTCGACTTGAGTGTACAGAATTGCGACAAGGAGTTTGTCGAGCTCTACGATGGTTCCACAATGATCTCACGTCGTCTACTCCGCACATGCCACAAGCCAGCGAGTACACGAAGCTCTGGAAATATGCTGCTGGTGCATTACCAGTCGGAACTCAGTGAACCCCATGCGGGTTTCTCGCTGAATGTTTCGGTAAGTCAGTGCGGTGGCGAGCACACTTCCTTGAGTGGTGTCATCAGTTCCGTGCACTATCCCCTTCCTGGGCGGCTATCCCAAGCCGGCGGAATGCGAGTATACGGTCAAGACTCGATCCGATACTCACATCGAGGTCAAAATTGCCGATCTGCATGTCCCCCTATGATGGGGAAGCAGATGCAAATGATTTGGATCGCCTTGAGTTCTTGGATTTATTAGATGAACGCCGTGTCATGTTAATACTTTATGGAAATCTCACAGAGATACCCTATTCGATTCCCTTTTCAACAAACGAACTTGCTGTGCGATTCGTGACAAAGAACTCTAAGCTTAATACATACCGAGGATTTAGTCTACAATATAACAAGGTTGTTGGTGCCTGCAATCACGCTGTCAATGCTGTTTCTGGGGAGCTACAACTATCACGGACTTTAATTCCTGAGAAGTGGGCGCGGTTCTGCCAGTGGCGTATTACGGTGCCAAAGGGTCAACGCGTTCGCTTTGAATTCCTCAACCTAGACGAGCTGCGTTCCGTTACTCCGATACCCCTCACTCAATCAAAACAATCGTAAGTATGCTGAGTGTACTCGGCTCTGAGATACCGCATTACATTTTAAACACAAACAAAATGTGTTTTGAATTCAAATATAAAGTTCTAATACGGACGGACATACTGCTTAAATTATTTCATATTAGCGAATATACTATAGGTAGACCTTAGAGTGACAATGTTTCCTTGTTCTTAAGCATACAATGCTAGATTCAGATTCTGACAAACCATATACAAATAGCATTGGATTGGATAAAGTAAAAACTATATTGCACGGATATATCATATGTGACATGGTCGCATCATTTTTGACTTGCCAAAAGGCGAGACCTTCCAAAGAATGTCGCATAAAAAGTATTCGATTTAATAGAGGCGTTAACTTTTTGAAGTTTCACTGTACTACTATTTCAACTGCTCTTTTCTCAAATGTATTTCTGCAGAATTGTCTCGTCGGAATTGCACGTTATTGCCTACAATGACATGAGAGGGTTGTCCAAAATAGTCGATTTTGATTTGAATACCTACAATGGTAGCAGATTTATTGAATCTACCGATAACCTTTTGAACATTAAAATTATACTCCGGTCCTCCCTGCCGCGAAAGACGATCCATGCACGCTTTTCGTCGATGGAAGCCTCCTCCTGCCCGCCGGACATTGGTAAACAGGCTGCAGGCACGCTTTCCAATGTGGAGATGTTGCAAGTGCCCCGCTATTACTGTCACTTGCACTTCTTGTCCGATCCGCAGGTAACCATCAGCTTTAATGTCACGTACTCCATGTTGAGGTATGGTGGTTTGGTCAGGTTCACCGATCAGGTGGAAAGGGAGCTGAAAGTATTACGTCCAGGAGATGCCACTTTCTCGCTGGCGACCACATTTGGGCGCATTGAGATCGTTCAAAGCGAGTCGGACATTGGGATTAATTTCCGGGCCACTTATAGACGTTATCCATGTGGCGGAGACATTAGGTTGATGGACGGCACCACAATGCAACTGCCACTGTTGAGGGAACACTTTGGCGTCCTCGAATGTGTATGGAATCTGAATAATGATAACTTTAACGGCTTGCAAGTCAATGCCAGTAGTTTTAGCTTCGCTGATCGCTGTGAGAATGAATATGTGAGCATAACGGCCAGATTCGGAGACGGTGAACTGAGTAGATTCTGTTGCGACACGGTCGTGACAAGCAACAGCACAATACCATTTAGAATCGGCTACGTGGTGCGTTATCATGCCACTCAGTATCAAGCAGGAAGCAGCGAGTTCCAGCTGATTGCCAACAAAAAACTAAAAGATTCGAGTTTGGGAGTCGGAATTAAAGTGCTATATGGAGATAGGCCAGCGCCTCTAGTGACTGTTGGTCCATCAGAATACAAAAACAACATTGAGCTTATGTGGGAGTATCAAGCGCCGTCGGATTTATCGCTGCGTTTGGAGTTCCGGGATCGGTTCTTCATTGAGATGGCGCCCAATTGCAGCAAGGATCGGCTCGAGGTGTTAGACTATAGAGCGGATCTCTGGGAAACGATAGCCACACTCTGTGGACGAGAGTTGCCTGCGCCTCTGAATACACAGTCTAATCGTCTACGCATAATCTTTCGCACCAATGGCAACATCACAGCTGATGGCTTCACCTTCAACATCTCCACGACCTGTGATATGAAGCTCCAGGTAAGCAGGGAGCTGCAAACGCATAGCGGTGGCAATACCTATCGAAGCACCTCGAATAACGCAATGCGCTGCAACTATGAATTCGTCACGGACACCAAGTACCAACTGGTGGTCACCGTCAAACCCAAGGGTAATCCAGCTTGGCTGAAGCTGGCCTGTCGTAATTCCTACTTTGATGCATATCGAACAGTAAATGGGAAGGAGCAGCTGATTAACCAGACCATGTGTCCCAGTTTCGAGGTTAGCGGATATGAACGTCTGCGTCTTGTGTTTACGACAGTCTCTTCCACATTTCCCTTCGAGCTGCAGTATCAGTTTGTTGGCTGTGGTGGCAATTACACTGCTCCATTCACGCTGCGTCCGCTTCTGTCCGACTTGGGCACCACCTACAAGTCTCGCCAGGAGTGTAAGTGGCATGTACTGGCACCGCCACAGCATGCGATCTTTATTCGCTTCAAGTACTTTGAGCTGGAGAACCGTTGTCAGTATGACGATCTGAGCATCTATCGTGGCAGCAGTCACAGCAAGGAGCAGCTGATCAGTAAACTGTGTGGTAACTTAACCAACCCATCCGTCATGGTCGACAGCAATGAGGCATTGATTGTGGCCACTCTACCCCGCTATAGGGATGAAAGTGGACGTGGCTTTGTGGCCAGCATGCACTTTACCCCCAATTGTAACGAACGTCTCGCGCTTAGCGAGGGCAACACTCGGTTGGATCTGGTACGATCCTATCAGCTGAATGCCAGCACTGCTGGCGATGAATTGCATTGTTATTTCCGCGTTAGTGTGCCGCTCGGTAATCGTGTTTCCGTATGGCTGAAGCAGCTCCAACTGAATGAGCTAGCTTGTCCTAAATGCAGCTCACTTGAGATATTGGATGGCTTCGATGGCAACAGTGCCAGTCTGGGCAGCTATTTCGCCCATTTAGGTAATGGCTCCAAACTCTACAGTTCCTACAATGAAATGCTAATCAAGCTAAGCGCTATTGCGCCTTCAAAGAACATCAGCTTTGAGATACTGCTTGAAATAGAACCGAGTTTCTGTGGCCAGCTTAACTATACTCTAGGCAGGAATGAGGTGAGTATATTTTCACTGCTCGATTGGGGCTCTAATAATAAACTTTTATTTGCAGTCCATCAATCTCCGGTTGAGTTCCAAGAGCATCTCTAGCACCTTCCAGGGCAATATTCACTGTAATTGGCATATCACCACTGTTTCTGACATTCAAATCGATGTGCATGACGTACAATTGTCGGATGTCTCTCCACTGACCCGCAGATGCGTCGACTATGTGTTTATCAAGGCCGATTACGTAAGACATATTGGCTAAGAAAGCGTCTGCTTAATTACTAAGTCTTGTTTCTCTCAACAAGTTTGAAAGGTATTATTGCGGAGAATTCAGAAATACTACTTGGTATCTCCCCTACATCAGAAGCTTCAATGTGATCTTCCACAGTTCTGGAAGTGATGTAAGCTATGAACTAAACTTGACAATAAGACCGAAAATAAGTAAGTCCAAATTGGTATACATAATACATGCTAACAAAGATATGATAGCTGAATGAATAACTGATAAATTGTTTATTTATCTCTCTCGGATATTTCGCACCTGTTTCCTTTTTTTTTCAGATTGCAACCGTACCTTTGTATCTTTGGATGGGATTTTGAATTATGATGGCATGGATAGATCCGAGGCCAAAAATTGCATTAATGAAATTCGTGTACCTAACGGATACGCTGTGGCCCTTGAATTAGATTTTGCGCACTTTTATCAGTTCATAGATTCAGGCCATCTGTTGGTTAGAAAAATGCAATTGACTTTATTTAGAAGCCTATTAACGGAATTCTCTTTAATATAGATTACAGACGTGGGCGCAAATCGTACGCTCTTAAATGCTACAAAAGACTACAAATCGAAGCCTGCCTCCTTTTTGAGCACCTCAAACGCGATTCGCATTGATTCATCCAATGTAGGAAGTATATCAATATTTTACCATTCCAACGTAAACACACTGCCGGCTGGTTGTGGAGGGAATCTAACCAGCTTGGAAGGTCAGCTTGCGTATCCGCCATATGATAATCATGACTTCTCTGAGTGCACGTGGTACATTTCGGTTCCAGCCGGAATCACACTACAATTCTATTTCAAAAGTGAGTTGTTATATATCGATAGTATATTATTACTAGACATAACGCAATTTTTTTTTCGCTTAGCTTTCGACATGGGCTCAGCCGCTAATTGCGACCTCAATAATATTAGTGTTTACGAAAAACTTGACGATGATTCCGAAACTCAACGGCGTTTTTGTGGCTCTACATTGCCTGCAGCATTTAATATGCAAAGTGATCGCATAAGGATTGTGGCCAAAAAATCACCAAATTTCGTTGGCAGCGGATTTCGATTGTCTTATAATCATTTCAATGGCTAACTGTGAATTTAATTTTATATCTTGATTCACAAAAATATAAAAATAAAATAAATAAGGTCAATCGAATTAAACTGCTTGCTATGCAGTCGTCTGTGCTTGGAAACATAGCTTTTTTGTGGCTGTTCTCTGCTTTAACATACCGTGCAAGCAGATTAATCTGGCTCTCTGTGCAAGCAGGCCAATCTGTTCATGCATAAGAAGTGCACTGCTTGCATGCCGGTCACGGTGGAGAGATTGTAGAGTTTAAATATCAATGTAATTACTGCTTTTAATACGTTAATTGAATTATTATTAGTATGTGCTTATTATATTGCTATATGTTTATTATGCCAATTCTAATACCAAATACATTTTGATTATGTATTTGCACATTAATATGCACTTGTCAATGAAAGATCTGGGTTATCATATGCGCTTAATCAGGTTCAAATCAAAAGCTCACATATATATGAATGTAAGTCTTAATCTATTTACATGAATCAATTTCAAATACATACATCAATTTAATTTGTTTACATAGGCAACATAGCTTAATTGGTCATGGCATTGTCACTTATTTCATTAAAAGAACTGCGAAGAGAGTAGATCATGGATCACATAATTGACAAGGTTAATTGAGCAATGCATAATATCATTGCTACGTCATAAATGTGGCGAATAATATCATTTTTCACATTTTTATATTTATTATGTGTGTATTTATAATATGTTTGCATTTGCGATTAGGCTAAGAATTTTATTAGTCAATATTGTGATGATAAATTTATATAAATCAATATTATTTTGGAGAGCATATAGTATACATACATGTATTTTACTTATAACATGAACTATTAATTTGTTAATTTACATAATTCTATATGCTTTATTATTTTATATCTTTATATGTAGTAATAATATTCCAGAAATTTTGAATCTCATTCTGCTAATTTTAGTTGTTATTTTTCTCCCAGTGCAGAGAAAAATGAAATTTTAACAATTGGCAGCGGCAACTATGACAACGAAAATGAAAGCAAATTCAATTAATATAATAATAACAGTTCGTTATGTACAAAGTTAAACACTTATACGATGATATATGTATGTATATATGGGGTCTATGTATTTATAAATCAGGAAAACAACAACAAACCTGATGCTCGCCTGACAACGACGACGACAACGACAGCGCCTTCAACTTGTTGTTGCCATGATTTTGTTGTTGCTTACTATATTGTTTGTTGTTGTTTTGTTTTTACTTTTTGCATTGGGGGCCCGTTTTGCTGATGTCGCTGGGTCGCTCAGTTCCATGTGAGGCGTTGAGTGGACGGACGTGTGCTGCCAGTCTGTTGTCTACACATTAAGTATACGAAACGAGATTAAGTATACGTCGAAAAATGCCAGCTTTTTCAAAGATATTGTCGCTGCGCGGTAAGCGTGTAATTCGTATTTTCAATTGAACATCTGTCACGATAATTCGTCTTATTTGCATTATGCAACTTAACCCCAACAGCTGTGGGCCAAGTGCGTCACTACAGCGCTGCAGCGCAGTCGCAGCTACGCGATATTCTTGGCCAGCAGCTGAGCGCCATCAAGGAGGCGGGCACCTTTAAGGCGGAGCGCATCATCACATCCTCGCAGAGCACACAGATCACTGTGCAGGGCAGCGAGAAGCGCATACTCAACTTCTGTGCCAACAACTATCTTGGTTTAGCGGTGAGTTCATCGTCTACAACCTTAATTCACTCCATTATTTATCATTTAACTGCGCGTAGAACAATCCCGAGATTGTTGCCTACAGTCAGCAGCTGCTGGAACGTTATGGCGCTGGCTTGAGCTCGGTGCGTTTCATTTGCGGCACCCAGGACATACACAAGCAGTTGGAGCAGAAGATTGCCCAGTTCCATGGCCGTGAGGATACCATCTTGTATGCCTCCTGCTTCGATGCCAATGCGGGCATTTTTGAGGCCATTCTCACGCCCGAGGATGCTGTGTTCTCGGATGAATTGAATCATGCCTCCATCATTGATGGCATTCGTTTGTGCAAGGCTAAAAAGCAGCGCTACAAGCATCGCGATCTTGCCGATTTGGAGCAGCAGCTGCGTTCCAGCGATGCCCGCTTGAAGCTCATTGCCACCGATGGTGTCTTTTCCATGGATGGCAACATTGCGCCACTGGCTCGCATTATTGAGCTGGCCAAGAAATACAACGCTCTCGTGTTCGTGGACGAGTGCCATGCCACAGGTTTCTTTGGCGCCACGGGACGCGGCACAGAGGAATACGATCAGGTCATGGGCGAGGTGGACATTATCAATTCGACGCTGGGCAAAGCGCTGGGCGGTGCTTCGGGTGGTTATACAACTGGCCCTGCTGAGCTCATCTCTTTTCTGCGCCAGAAGTCGCGACCTTATCTGTTCTCCAACACGCTGCCACCAGCTGTTGTTGGTGTGGGCCTCAAGGTGATGGACATGTTGCTCAGCTCCAGCGAGCTCAGCCAGCGTGTGCAAAGCAACACGCAACGCTTCCGCGACGCAATGACCAAGGCTGGCTTCACCATTGCCGGCGAGAATCATCCCATTTGTCCCGTCATGCTGGGTGATGCTCGCCTCGCCTCCAACTTTGCCGATCAAATGCTCAGTAAGTGCCGAAATTCTTCACTTACGATTTGGATTCGAAATCGTTCATTCTCTAATTCATTTCAGCTCGTGGCATCTATGTGATTGGCTTCAGCTATCCGGTGGTGCCCCAGGGCAAGGCTCGCATCCGTGTGCAGATCTCTGCTGCCCACACGGAGGAGGAAATCGATCGCGCTGTGCAGGCTTTCATTGAGGTTGGTCGTGGCCTTAAAGTCATCAAGTGAACCATCGCAAAGGAAAAGCCCCGAAAGGCATAAAGTATTTTTCTGCTGCATTTTCAATTTAAATCAAGCAATCTGTTGGCATTTATTAAACGTAACTCTGCTTAAATAAAACATTCGTACTCTAGGTAGCTCAAATAGAAGCTGGGAATGCTGTGAAGCATGACAAGAATATGCTGTGGGCAAAGCAATGTAAATAGAAGTGAAATGGTTTTAATATCAATATAGAGGTGTTAAATAATTTCGAATCGATGGATGTATCTCCAAATAACTATCCGCATATTGAATTTCTGAAACAAACAGGATGACAAATACGGCAACAACTGTTACGTTAAAGATGAAAGACATAAAGAACGATCCGCAGAGTTTGCTTTGAGTTGAGTTGCTTTATTTGGTCTGATCAGATTAACTAAGCTGCTTGTACTAAGTAAGTATAATAATAGTCATAAACATAAAGTAATAGTAAACAATTAAGTATAAACATTAAACTTAAGATTAAATTGCACATTAAATGAATGACTTGGCCACAGTGGGACAAAATGCAGGCGCCGCCTGCAACTGCGACTACGGCGCACCAAAAAGCAATAACAAATCAATTAAAAAATAATTGCAATAACAAAAAAAAAATAATAAACCAAAAAAAAAAGGTTTAAACAAATTAAAGGGAATACAAGAAATGCAAAATACTTTTAGAAAGCGAGAAATGTGCGAAGATTTGGGCTAAGACTTGGGTTTGCATAGGATGCGCAACTAGAACAAAGAGTAGATTCGATTCGTTATTTTTTACATGCTGACTGTGACTATGAGAACTTTGGTTAGTGTGTGTGTGTGATTCTGTGTGTGTGTGACTGAGTTAATACGAGTCTCTCCTGGGACTACTTGTTGACTAGGCCACGCGCCTTGGGATAAGCTGAGGCTGGTTTCTTGACGGGCATGCGACCAGTGGGCGGTCGTCGATTGGAATCCAACGCGGAACCGGCGCTTGGCAAGCCACTTCTTGTGCTCTTGGCCAGACGTGTGTTGGGAGCACCGGCGATACCTGTTGAGGCTGTGGTCGCAGCAGTGGTTGCAGCACTACTGCTGTTGCCATTGATGATGTTCTCGAGGCGATGGCGCAAAGAATTGGTGTGCGTATCCACAATGTCAATGTCATCGCCCGTTTGCATGGCCTGCGCCAGCACAGCCTGCAACGAGGCCGAGACCTTGGGTGTGCGATACTCCTGGGTGGTGCGACACGGCATGTCCAGCTCATAGTTTAGTATGTTCTCGCTGCGAAAGCGTATGGCGCCGGGCGCATTAGATTTCGCCTCCTGTATGGCATACTCGGAGATGGGCCGGCGGCGATTCGGATGCGAGACGGGACGCTTGTTGCTAAACTTGCCATCGCTGGTGGTCATAGGCATGGGCAGCGAGGCAAATTTCCATTCCTCCTGCTCCTCGTCGTACTTGGCCTGCGTGTACAGACGTTGCTTCACTTCGATGGGCACAAAGTTGTCAATGATAAGCAGCTGTCGCTTTAGCTCTTTGACTAGCTCATTTTGTGCCATCTCCAGTTCGCGCAGATCCTGATTATGATCGTGCTTGCAATCGTTGAGTTCCTGCTGCAGCGCTAAATACTTGGCATAGCATTTGGATAGTTTGCGCTTCTTTAGTTCCACTTCCTGCTCTAGAGAAACGTTGCGTTCGCGTATTTCCAGCGTTGTCTCCTCCTGCAGCTCCAGCTGCTGTTGTATTTCAATTTCACGCTTTTTCCGCTCCGCAATCTCCACCAGCTTCTTCTCCAGCTCAATCTGACGTTCACTGTAAGTGTCCAGCAGATTCTTGCCACCACGCACCAGCTGGCCTTCCAGCTCCGCCAACTTGGCAGCCAGCTTGGCGTTCTCCACACGCTCGCGCTCCAATTGCTCGCTGGACTTGGCCACCTCCGCCTCGTTTTCTTTGTCCGATTCGGGCTCGGACAACTCCTCACCTTCGCTCTCCTTCTCTTCTTCCTCGGCCGGCTGAAGCTGCTGCTGCGTCACGCTGTCCGTCAGTTCACGACGCACTGGCTCTCGTTTGGGTTTCTTTACGCGCTTCTTGGCAGCGGCTGCCAATTTCTCGCTGCGTTGCTGCTGCTGCGGGGCAATGAGTCGCTTTAGTCGTTCGATTTCCTCCTGATACTCCTTGAGCTTGGCATCCTGCGGATCCTCGTTCTTCACCGGCTGATTCTGTATGTTCTTCGCACGCTGCGCATACCGTAAAGTCGTCAATGTCTCGTTGTAATTGTAGTTCGAGGGTCCAATGTTGGCAATCATAATGGTCTTGGAATTGCCACCTAATGAGTCCTGGAGCAGTCGCGTTAGTTTTGAGTCACGATACGGCACATGAGGCGAGTTCTCAGCAAGTGCTGAAATGACATTGCCCAGTGATGACAGCGCCAAGTTGATCTTACTGGCCTCCTTGAGACGCTCGGCGGAAGCGCCTGTCTTTGACTGTCGTTCGCTACCAGCCAAATCGATGAGATTCAATTTGCCCACTTTAATGGTGTTTGTCTCGGTGTCGCACATCTCAATCTTGATCATGAAGATGGCATGCGAACTGAAAGCAAATTAGAAACTGTAGAAAACTCTATGTGGCAAAAAAAAATAAATACTTACCGAGAGCTGTGCTCATTCATGTTGGTGAAGCCAACAGTTCGATTCTTGTTGCCCAATCTCATCACATTGGCCATATCATCGACACTCTTGCAGTTGATGGCATGCAGATTGGGCACATAGACCCCCGAACCACGTTCGCGCACTTCCAAATGCTTGGAATTCGGTTTAAGCAGATCGCGCAACTCCTCCATGTAAATCTCCAGATATGAGACATCGACCAGAAACTGAAAGTTCTCGGTGCGATTGATGTGCAGCCAAATCTGTTCAAACGTACGCGGTATAATGCCCATCAAGTCATCATTTCCACGAACGCCCTCCATTGTAAACGTTTTCCCCGTGCCCGTCTGGCCATACGCAAAGATGCAACCATTAAAGCCCTCGAGTACCGAGCTGACCAAGGGAAAAACCACCTCATGGTAGAGCGTTGTTTGCGATGCACTGGCGTCGTAGGCGGCATCATAGGTGAACACCTTGCGCTGCTCCTTGTTGGCATCCACCAGATTCTGCAGCTCCACAACACCACGATTGGGATACACATTGACCACTTCCGGAGAACCTTCGGTGCGTTCACGATTGCTCATGGGACGACATCGAACCACAACCTGAACACATTCGTTCGGCGTTTGGCTGTTTGCCGTACCAGGGCGTCTGCTTTTCGCACTCATTTCAGCTGCTGCTGCTGCTTGTGGATGGAATGGTGACTAAAGCAGCCTTGCCTTTGTCCCCCCTTGTAACCCCGTTACAGTTGCTGTGCGTAGCTCTGACGACAACAACGGAAACAAATGTTGAATAAAATCAATAATTTGTGAGTGACGCAAATACTTGCTGCAATTCGTTGTGTTACGCGAATTTAGATTTGTGTTAGCATGACGTCATTCTACACTACGAATTTCAGCACTATTTGGAGTTAATTCTTTGCAACAATTACCTGTATTTTTAAGCCAAATTACTTCACCTTGAGTACGTTTTTTTTGTATTATTGTTCAGCTGCTGTCGCCAGCGTGACCACAACTTGAATTTCGAAATATACTACATTACTTTGCAGAATATACCAACTGAATTAATACCAGCACAGTAACACATAATTTGGTAATTTTTCAATGATGGCGCCACCTTTTAAAAAAGACCATTAAACGTTTATTTTATTCGACTTTTACTTAAATTCCCAGTAATAAGTTATATTGGACATTTACGATTTTTAAAATATTTATTACTATAAATCAATTATGTCTTCTGGATGACTTCGATTTGCCGGATGATTTACTGTGCTCTGTTGCGCCCCGTTTCCGTTTATTTAGCGGATTGCGTGGATCGTAGACATCATACCAATCATCTCCCTTGGTGGAGGCGTCTTTGGCCAACACAGGAGCAGTGCTATTGAAATTTAATGTATGCGCCAACCAGTCATCTCCCTTAATATCTTTTTCCACAACAGTTTCATCCACAGTGGTGGTGCTAGCATCTGCTTCGTCATTCTCTGCGCTTGATTTGTATTTTAGATTGTCCAGCTTAGACTTGAACTTGGATAATAACTCCAAGGTGTAGCTCTCTCTGTCCTTGCCTTTGTTATTGAGTTTGTTCTTTGTTTTTGCGGTGTATTTCTCTTTTGCTTCGATGAAATCATTGATATAATGATTGTCACTTGCTGCCTTTATGCCAGCAGTCTTTGCACTCTTCTCCGACTCCTTGGAGGCTTCCTTGTCCTTGGCCAATTTGTCCATTTGATATTGCCGTTTTAGGGATTCAATTTCTTCCCGAATTTTGTTCCTAAAAGATTTAGTAATTGAAGTAGAATGAGTACATTTGATACACAAATATTCCTGCTTACTTTTCCTCTGATTTCTTCATATTCTGTTCCTGTTCTCGTGTCATCAGTACATCTTCATCATCGTCTTCTGATTCACTTTTGATCTCACGTTTTACCACATTGCTTTTGGACTTGGCCAGCTTACTTTTAATGATGTCAGAGGCATTGGTTTTTGGTTTGACATCAATTTCCTCGCAGTCATCGGACAAACGCTCCTCACTTGGAGCACGTTCTGTTTTAGGCACTTTAATTGCCTCTTTGCTCAGTTTGGGATCATCCGTTGCATCATGGAGCGACTTTGCTTTGCCCGCATTCTGCTTTACGAATATAGTGGTCTCTTGCTCATCGCCCTCGGCCTCCTCGCCAAAGGAAAGCAAACCAAAGTTCCTACAATTCAAATTTATATTAATGTAAATACTTTTCGAAGCCAAATACTTACTTAACCCCTTGCTTCTCCTTTTTGCTCTTTTTGGACTTGGCTGTAGCCTTGGGCAGCGCACGCGGTACAATATCGTTATAGGGATTGCTCAATACCTCGGTGGAGATTATGCGATGCGTATACATGGGACGTTCCTGGTGATCCACATCACCCTCCTCCAGCTTGAGCATATTAAAGATCGTATCGCCAGTGACTTTGCCAAAAAGTGTGTTCTTATTTTCTAGCTCTGGCGTTGCCGCAAACGTGAAGAAGAACTGCGATGCATTGTCATCCTTCCCGCAATTTGCCATGCCCACCAAGCCACGACGTGAGTAACGCAGTCGCGAATGGAACTCATCCTTGAATGGCTGGCCGTAAATGGATTCACCGCCAGTGCCATCGCCATGCGGATCTCCGCCCTGTACAATGAATCCCTTCACCAGCCGGTGGAATGTTGTCCCATTGTAATAGCCCTCGAGGCAAAGTTGCACAAAGTTGCGGCAGGCTTTGGGACATTCGCGGGCCCAGAGTTCGATATCTATGTCGCCCACTGTCGTTTTAAGTAACACTTTTCCCGACGTGGGCGGCTCTTGTATGTAAATATTGCTCATTTTTAATAAAAACTAATTTTACTATAAAGTTGTCTACTTCAGCGTCGCTCTACAGATGGTTGGTAAGGCTAGCAGGGCTGCATCGTTATTTACATTAAAACGATATATCGATATTACTCTTTAAAACGTAGGAGTTTTGCAGAATCATTGTCAATTTCTGTAAATTGAAACCTTTGGCTAAATTGTGGTTTGGGTAAAAGAGGGAAAGATAATACAAACAAAAATTTTGTAATTCAACAATGTGTCGCAAAGAAAATACGTAACTGGTGTAACTAATTACATGCACACTGGTTCCATAGTCAATTTTTTTAAATCGATATATGCCGATATAAAAACAGTGTGTACATAATGTGTTAAAAAAATTGAATCGGTTATAGGCAAAGTACGTTACTAAGCAACGTTTGCTTCAAACAAATTTGTTTCTTTTTCTTTCAAGTTGTACCAAAAGTGGTCTGAAATAAATAAAACTATGAATTTTAGTGATGACCCGTTGGCAGATTTGCTAAGCGACAACAGCCTGGACAACGACAACTTCTTTGATGCACCATCAACTGGAAAAAAGTTGCCCAAAGCAAATCGACCCAAAGGAAAGCTTGAGGATTTGTTTGGCATTAAAGAGGAGAGCGAAGCAGATGTCCAAAGTCCAGCATCAGCTGCCGCAACCACTAAACCCAATGCCACCAGCACACCGCGCATAGTGAAGCAGAAGCCATCGCTGTCCATGGACGACGCCGACGATGATGATTTGGGCTTTGATCCAAAACGTCCCAAGAGTGGAGGCGGTGCCCGGAAAAATCTACTGGATGACTTGTTGGTGGCGGCAGAGCCAAAACGCAACATATTCGATGACATCGTCAGCGGTAGCGATGCCACCAAACGGCCTTCAACCGGAAAACCTTCCATGTCGCGTCAATCTACGGACACCACCACTGACACCTCGAATGTACTCTCGCAGGCACGTCCTAAGACTGCCGGCGGTCCAGGGCGACGCAGCTCGGCATCGGCGCAGTCGACCAATCTCAATGCGGATCCCTTGGGACTCTTCGGACGTGAAAAGGAGACGAATGCAACGGTTTCTGGGATGTCGACGCCTGTATCCAAGAAACGTGGTACCGCCGACTGGCTGGGATTGGGAGTTGACAGCCAGTCAGCGGTGGAAGCAGAGCCGGAGCGTCCAGCGACACCGCACACACCACAACAGGTGAAGGAGTCAACACAGCCAATGGAGCAAGCCAAAAGTACAGCAGATGTATTACGCTTGGCAGATACAGATGCGGAGGAGGTAGAGTTGCGTCCCATGGCGGATAACACGGCACAGCAGATTCTCATGCTGAACAACATGCACATGGAGAGCAGTCACAGCTACAACGCTTTGCAACAGCAGGAGACGCAACTGGTCATCGCTGCCCAGATGAAGAGTCAGGAACGCGCGCTGCTCGAGATGCAACGCAAGCAAGAGTCTCAGGATCGCCGTTTCCAGACACTATTGCAGCAGCAACTGCAGCGTCAGCTCCAAATGGAGGAGCACATTAAGGCACAGCAGGAGCGCATCAATGTGCATCTGCAGCTGCTGATGACCCAGCCTGCTATGGAGGACACCAACAGTAATAGCAACATAGTGGAAGCCAAACAAGTTGCTAGCCAGAAACAGCCTGAACCTGCCAAGGATGAGACCCGAGAGCAACTGCTGCAGCTGGAGACGGATGTGAAGCGCAATCTGCTTGAGAAACTGCGGTTGGAGGAGCTCGTGGCCAACATGAAGGTCAACTACGAGCAAGAGATCCAGATGATTGAGAGCAGCTACAAGTGAGTGGCTTGAAACAAACAAATGTCATACAAACTTCAGCTAATCTTTATTTCCTTAGGAAGCAGCTGAAGGTGTTGGAGGATCACTGCGAAGCAGTGCAGGAGCGCCTCAAGCTGGAAAACTCCGAGCTGCGCGAGTACTACACCAGCAAGCTGGATAAACTAAAGGCAGACTATGAGCTGCAGCTGTCCACCTTAAAGCAGGATCACGAGGATGATCTGCGTCTCTTGCGCAGCTCGCATGAAGCGGACTTAGAACGTATTCGCCAAGCCAAGTTGCTGGAGCAGGCTGCTGTGCGGGATCATGGCAGCTATCTAGAAACGCTGCGTCTGGCATCTAGTGATCTGCAAGAGCTGCGCGAGGGATTGAGCACGACCAAGGAGCGCGAACAGCAGCTTGAGTCGCGGGAACGTCGTCTGGCGGACGCCGAGCGACGATTGAAGATTGACGAAGAGAGTGCAGAGGAGGAAAAGCGACGCCTGATGGAGCTAGTTAGCACGCTGGAGCTTCAGCTGAGTCGCCTGTCCAAGGACTCGGCCGAGGAGAATTGGCAGTTACGTCAGCGCATGGCCAACTTGGAGGCAGAGAAGAAAGCGTTCGAGCAAGAGAAGCTCTATCATCGCGATCAAATGGCGCGCGACGAGAAACGAATTGAGGAACTGAAGTCCATGCAGCTGGCAGAGATGGAGCGTCTACAATTGGATAATCAGCAAGAGCGCACACGTCTGTTGGTTGAGCAGCAGAAGCTGGAGATGCAGCACAAACTGCACGAACAGGGCGACACGGAGAAGGAACGCTTAGAACTGGAGGCGCAGCTGCAAGTGGCACGCGATGCCATCAAGCAGGCGGATGAGCAGCGTGATCGCTGTCATAAGCAGCAGCGAGAGCTGGAACAGCGCAAGCGTGTGTTGCAGGACAAAGAAAATGCCCTCAATGTCAAGGAGGATGAAGTGGTGCAGGCCTCCAGTGCCTATCGTCTGGCCATCAATCGATCCCACATGGCCGAGAACAAGGCACGTGAGGCGGAGCAGCTGCTGCACGCCAAGCTGCAACTCCTGGGCAAACGAGCCCACGAGCTGAGCGAGAAGGAAGCGCAAATGTCACAGGAACGCATGCTCCTGGCTCAGGATCGGATTGCGCTGCACAAGTTGAAGGAGCAGATTGGTCAGAGCAAATGTGCTCTTTGCAAAATGGGCGTAGAGAACGTGGAATTCTCACAGCGCATGGCTTCTCATAACAGAGGAAAACCCTCAACGGATGCACTGCCGGCTTCATCTACAACGGCTACTGTTCAACAGGTGCCGCCACTGCCGGCTCGCGATATTGTGGATCGCATGTTGGACGATAACATCGATGCGTCTTATCGACGCATGTACAATTTATCGAGCAATGCAGACTTGGAGTATTGGAATGCAATTAGTGGATTGGATGATGATGCCAAGAAATTGGCACTTAATGGCAATACATTGGACGTTGAAGACTTGATGTTGGCAAATCTTAATTTAAACTGAGCTGCAAATAAAAAAATTAAAATTTAAAAACAAAACTGTCAAATGTTATCGCTTGTCTGTCTGCTGCCAATGTGTACATACGATTGTGAGTTAATTTGGTATATCCCATCAACTTTGAGATGTATTTTTTTTAAAATGATGAGTATGGTCACACATACACACACACACCTAGTCGTTTGTTATTAGTCCGTGTATTGTGCGCGGTGACTGAAGTAATTTAGAAGCATTTAAGTAAAAACAATTGTAAATAAAATGTATTGAAGAGAATTTAATGTATTGCACCTACGTGTTAATAAGTGTTTAGTCCGAATCGTATTGTTTTGTTTGTTCGTGTCTTCGTGTTAAAGTAAAAAGTCTTCGTGTTATATCTGTTTGTATGTGTGCATGTATGTGTAAGTGGAGGAAGCTCCAAAGCCGCGGAAGAGACGAGAAATTCAATGAAAACGGAATAAATATATAGCATATGCACTTTAAGGCAACACCATTCGAAGCCCGAGTATTAAGCAACTATAAGAAAAACAACAACAGCGCAAGTAAGTTTTCCAAAAAGTGAAACTAAACACATCTGCACACAAATACGTACAAATTGTACATATGTAGATATGCCAGTGTACGTACATATGTAAATTGCCTACGATTAATGTATGTATGTAGTTACAATTGTGCACATAAATGCTTATTTGAATGTTTGTGTGAATGTGTTCACTTGTTCAGCGACAAGCTCTATTATCATTATATAAAAGAATTTCAAGCATTTTTATCATTCGCATTTTTGCTGTTCGTTCTTTTTTCGAAATCACAAAACACACACACAACTCTACGTTTCATGTAAGAGTATGAGTGTGTGCACACCTTTGTGCAGAAATATTTATGTACATTTGTACGTATGCAAATTTCAACTCGACGAATTGCTGTTTCTCTTTTGTATTATTTATTGCTTGTTAGTTTTTAAATACGCTTTATTGATTGTCTTTAACCTTAGCCACCCTGACAGCTACTTTCCCATTGCCGGTAAAAAAAGTTTTTGCATATATGCATTGCTGCCCATTTTGCTTTCATAGATTTTTTTGTAGCCTTTATATATGTGTGTGTGTGTGTGTATATACCGGCCCCACATCTGTGTTGTGTTCTTACGCTGGTTGTATGAGTATGGGTTTGTGCGCACGTGTGTGTGTTAAGCATTCATGCTGAACAGCTGTTTCTCTTAAGGCGAACGTGAGAAAGTCGCGCATTTGTTTATTTTCATTCGCCACACACAGAATCGCAGCAACAACAACCTACAACGACAATTGCCTTATCGCGGCGTTTCTATGAAATGTAAACTTAACATACACATACACATTTGGGGCAATTATTTGGATTAACAGGGCATATATTGTATGCACACGCATACATTCACAAGTTTCGATAAAGTAATGTATGTGTAGGCATTAGTTAGTTCTGTTAAGTAACAAACTTTTTTGAATTTATTTTAATATTGAATTATTTTGAAACATACATATTAGCTGTTTATCACTTATCATATTTGAGATACTTCCGTTAGCTAATCTCAAGTCTGTTTCGGATATCTATGTCAAACAGATGTTTGCCACAACAGCTGATTGTCTTATCAGTTTTCAAAAACAACCCTGTGTTTGTTTACTTCGTTACTAGTTGCGTATTTCTCTCAGTGTCTGCACAAACGCGGGTCATTGAACAGGTACAACAAAAAAAAAGCTGACGAAATTTGTTATAAATTTATGAATGTAAAATTGCCGCTTCAATTAAGATCACTTTATAATGTCAAAAGCACAAGATGTCACTCGGAAAATACTCTAATAAATATTGTGATACATACAACATATATTTCGTCAAGTGTAGAAAGTATTAGGAATACCTCTACCATACTCATAATGACTTTTTTTGGACAATAAGGAAAGATTAAAGAGATCTTTAATCTTTAAAATTCACAAGTTTTATAGAAACATCTTGAAGATACGCCTTAGATCATCGACAAGCTATGATTTGGAGCAGGTATTATCACTGGGAATACCCTGAAAATACTCTCATACCATGAATAATATTCAATTGCTCAAGCATGTCGATAAGAATGTGCGAAATTGCTTAGAATATATTTAGTTGGTAGATAGTCTTCATATTTATTTATTGGTGATTGAGCGTTGCTGAATCATATCTGGCCTTGGGCTGGTACTCCGATCCCCCAAAAAATAATTGTATATTTTTGTTTTGTTCTTTATGAAGTTGGTTTACAACGCGTAATCTATTTTATCGTGCTTTTTCTGTTATCGCCTAGAGCCGAACGTGGCCCACAGATAAGCGAGGCGACAGAAATGGGCAAAGAACATTGTTCGAATCAAGTTGAAAGCGGACAGAAATCAACAATTTGAGAAATAAATACTTATACATATACTATTCTTTTGCAGCTGATCGCGGACAAAGACGCTGAGTGGATAATGTCGAATCAGGCGCAAATCGACTACGATCGGCAATTCCAGGAGGATTTGGCCAAAGCAACGGCGCTCAGCTTGGAACAGCAGGCCCTCGATGATTACAGGCGGCACAAGAAGTATGGCGCCAGCTCTGCCGAATATTATGCCCAGCAACAGCAACAACACCAGCACCATCAGCAACAACGCAGCTACAATGTCGTCCAGCGACGTCACTCGGAGGTGCATCAGGTGCCCACCACGTTGGGCAATTTGGAACGTTCACGCACGCCGCCTGCGCAGACGGGTAATGGGAATGGCAACGGCAATGGGGAGAGCGATCTGATCTGTTTTGCCAGTCCGACCAGTAAGCAGCCAACGGCGGACAGCGGCGGTGGCAGCACGTTTGAGCGACTGATTGAGGATCTGCAACGCGTGCAGACCCACAATCCACAGTCAGCATTAGTGCCCGTGGGTCCGGTGGCAGCTGCCACACCAATTCCCGTCCATTATCCGCCGCCAGCCGCTGCACCAAGTTATGGCACCGTACCTGGTGCCATGGGCATGCAACTGGTGCCTTATCAGGCTGCAGCGCAGCAGCCACAGCAACGACCACTCAACCAGGAGGAACTGCAGCGGCTCTACAGCATGCCCAATCAGTTGGCGCTACAGCCAGTGGCACCTGTGCAGCAGGCAGGCTTCATGTACTACGCTCCCACATTCTCGGCGCCCGTGGTGCCCGGCTCGGCTGCCTATATGCCACCACAATATCCATCGCATGGCTATGGCTTCGGTGGCTATGCTGGCTACGCTCCCAGCAATGCCGGCTACGCTCCTAGCAGTGCCGGCAGTTCCACGCATGTGGACTTTTCCCGTCCCCATAGTACGCCACTGGGAGGAGCAACTACTGTCAGTGGCAGCAGCATCAGCAGTAGCCCACTGAATCACTCCGTTCCACATTCCGCTGCAGCAACACCAGCTCCAAGTGTTGCCGGTTTCAATGTCAATCCACGTCGTGCCACGCCCCCCATTGGCAGCGTGCCTTCGGTTGGACCATCGTTAATGCCACAACGCTCTGGCAACGATTTGATCGATCTGAACAAGGATGATTAGTATGCATTAACAACTTTTGAATGTCTGAATTCTTTATCTAACTTTGCGTTTTCCTTTGCAGTTCCCGTGTCAGTGTGCTGGAGGCATTCGATCCATTGCTCAATGAGAATTCTGGTAAGCTATGGGTCATACTCTATTTGTGTAACAATATATTTATATAGCGAATTGCCATTTATAAAGCGTATATCAAAGCGGTTAGGGAGCTTGTCACGTAGAACTGTGGATAGAATTGATGACATTTTATGCAAATTCCATGTATTGTTTAGGTATAAACAGAAGAATAAAATTATCGAGTGCTCAAATTTATAAATCATTTAGAGGAAATGTTATTTGGTGATTTATAAATATATTTTTTTTAATTATTTAGGGAATTTAGGTTGTAATACAGTAACATTTACTTCATTAAATTAATCAAATTATTGTACAGAATTTTACATACATCAAAAATGTATAAGAACTTTTTAATAATTGTTTTCATTAATTGATTTGACTTGGCTGAATTTGACTCTTTGATAATCCAAAATTAAATATTTCTGTAAATAAAGTCGTTATCGTCCCGCATATATTTTGTTCCGATTGAGGTGTCGTGAGTCCAAATTTGAATAATTTTGTAGTAATTCAATTCCCTAACCCCTTGGTTTTTTTTATTAATTAAAGTAAAGGAGAAATAAGTAGTTTTATTTCATCTGTTTCGCTGGCAGTGAAGTCAAATTATTGCTTTATTATTAGGAATTTAATTAGAGTGCAGTCTGTTATAATTTTATTTTTAATTATGGTGTTTTGGTTTCGGTTAAGTTCTCATCGGTCATTCAATCGTATTTACGTCTGACGCTACCGCTGCTGCTGTAACTGTTGTTGGTGTTGTTGTTGTTGTTATATTTAGTATATAGAGATTGAGTTACAAACAAATCGAAGAAAAAGGAAACCTGTTAAACTATTACTCTCTGTTTCTCTATCTTGCAGTGTCGCAAAAGTAATACATTTTTCAATGAATACTTCTACTACTACTATCCATACTAAAGTACTACTACTACCACTACTACTACCAAAACTGCAACCACTTAACACACCACCCACAACCACAACTACAATGAAAAGACAACAACAACAAACATAATGTATAAGAAAAGTCAGGTGACAGAAAGAAATACATCACCAGCTAACGGCAAAAATGGGCTCAGGGTTTTTCGGTGTGGAAACAAATAAAAAAAAATATGCGAAAAATATACATGTCATGCATATGTTAATAGAACCACCACTTGCAACCACCTACTTGCATCACACACACATACACACACACACACATCACATATTGAAATTCGTGCCTTCCACGACTGCAGCAGAATAAATATCTAGAGATACTTTTGTATTTCTATATACAGACTGCAAGCGAGTAAATTTACAAATTTACAATCACAACAAAAATTTAACTAATTCCTTTTATTAATTATGATTTTTTGTTAAAATTTTCAACACGAATTTGACATGTTTGTCCACTTTCATTTGGGTTTTCCAAATGAATATGTATTATTTCAGTTTAATATTATTTGAGAGTATTACGAAGAACCAGATTGTGATTTGCAGCTCCATAAATAACATGCATACATCTAAACGAAACTTATATACATACATAATATATTTAAAATATATATATATATACATACGTATGTTTAATACAAATCTTGTATAACGTTGAGACCAATGTAATAAATTAAATGTCTGAGAATAAACAATACCAATTTTATGTTGTTTTATTAAACATTCTTCATCCACGTTTTCTGTGTGCTAAAAATCATTTGCAATTGATCGCAGATCGTTGTCGATCACTGATCTTATCATCTTTGTTCTACAGTAATATTAACATATGTATGTATATATAGACATTAATGTTTGCTTTATGCTTTAGCTTTCCTTAGAATTTCATAGTTGTTGGTGATTAGCTTTTAACACTTTAAAATTCCATTGCTGCATCGAGAGACATTTTGTTTTTATTATTCTATATATAACAATTTCAATATATGTTGTATGTTGTATATAACAGTAATTATTAAAAAATATCATTTTATAAAAATTAACTTGCGAAGACATCCAAATCTGATATATATTGATAGATTTTGGCAAACTAAGAAATAAATTTTATGTAAATGTAAATATTTACTTCTGTTTATCATTCAAAGGAGATTAAATGTTTATATATCAAATATTTTGTACTATAAACAAATAGATGATTTCCTCTATAAGATATCAGAATAAGTTGAAAGAGTAAAAATATATGAGTGTTGACAGCTGCTGAGCAGATGTTGGGGAAAGGTCATAGACAATCTTTGCGCTATATATACGTATTTATATATATATATATATATATTTAATGTTGTGTAGGTGTCGCCTTGCGTGGGTGTACAATTGGCTATTAGATGGACAGACAGAGGAGGCGGGCCAGGGGAAGGCGCAGACGTCTCTACGACAGAATTGGATTTGTTAGCATAGATTTGTGATTTGTTCTCTGCTGTCGCTCCGACACTCTCAGTCTCACTCTCTCTCTCGCTTAGAGTCCAATTCGCGGGTGACGTCTTTATTTTTGGCAACACGCTTGAATCCCCTCAGACTGCTCAATGTGATCAGTCGTGTGGCATTTGCAGAATTGCCAGCGATGTGAATCGTTGTTTGATTTGATTCAGTGTTTCATTGATAATACTAACTCAATGCACTCGCTACTTGCAGGCAACGACGGCGCCTCCGATTGCACCTCGTACTACGCCGAGTACGATCCGTTTGACTTTCTGTACAGCGGCGACAATGGCACACAGTATTCGGATCCCATGTACGAGGCCGTCAACAGGTGGGACAAGAATGCCGCCAACAGTGGCAGCGTCAGTGTCAGTTCCATTGGCTGGCGTACCGATTACCTCAATCAGCCCACGCATTCCCACACGCCATCTCCGACGCCCTTAGTAACAGGAGCATCAGCAGCAGCAACAGCGATTGAATCAGCATCAATGGCTGCCTCCAATTCAGGCTCGGTGTCGCCGCCTCCTCCGCTGCCGCCACGTAATCAGCAGCTGTACGAGTCAAGCGTTAGCATGGCCTCCACATCCTCATCGCGGCCACAGCAAACACAACAATCGCCCTTCACGGACAGCTACACCAACAGCATACCAGCCCATGTGGTGCTGGATCGTCGGAAAACCTGCACACGTCTCTACGAGCTGATCAGTGAGCAGCGAACAGATGATCCCGAGTTGCTGGAGTTCTACAACATGGTGCGAGAGCTGCGTGGCAGCTATCCCCATGCGGATGAAGACACTAATGTGGGTCATGTGATTGCAGCTGAGTTCAATTATCATTACATGATGGACACCAGCATCAAGGTGATTGTGCATCCTGCTGTCAATACGCTGCAAATTCATGCATTGGCCAATTCTTTGGCTGGTGAACAGTTCAAGGGCTACGGCACGCCAGTGACCTTCACCTGTGACAGTAAGTAAACCTCATTAATGTGTTTAGTGTTGTTAAACTAATGCTTTATGCTTGCTTGCAGTTGACTCTGTGGTGGCGCAGGTTGTGGCTCAGGCTTTGGCCTCACTGGAGGGACAAGTGAAGGGCACTGTGACCGACTTTGCAGTCAAGGTGCGTATTGAGAGGTTTAATTACTTACATTGATGTGTCTACTACTTTGAGAGTAGCTTACTACGTAGAAGAAAAGCATCTATAATGAATATGCATCTCCATAAATCATAATATAATATATTTTTTGAAATTAAGGCAATTAAAGGAAGTCCACATGTAAAAATATATAATTCTAAGAGATCAAAAATGGTAGACCCACTAAAATAGTTCTCAATCACTCTTGTATGATCTACGAATATGTTTGTTTTAAAATGTGGATAGCTACTGTAGATGTGTTTGGTAATGCATCTGAGAAGCTTTAGAAGAAACCTTTCATTAACCGTACAAAATAATATTGCAATAAACAAATTTTCTTAGCAATATTCTTACTTTATTAATTTATCTGTATTTCAGCCCATTGGCTTGCTGGAATGGCTGGCGCCCACATCGAAGCTGAGCCAGCTGGAGTGTGTGCACAATAGCTTTCAGCTGGAAAAGGATGTACACTTGGGACTATGCGTGAGCAGTGCAGCCAACATGCAAGCAATTGCACGCACAGCGCAGGATGATGAGCACGATGCGGATCTGTTGCCGGAGCATGTGCTTCCCAATGAGGTGGTGCCCATTGTCACCTACGACAACATGATGATACTCATCGAGACACTCGAAATGGAGATAGACAAGCTGGAGTCTGCAGTGGATGGCACGCCAGCTGGCAGAAGTAGCGTGGTCAGCTGTTCGGGTGTAGTGCAGGCTGTCAAAGCCATTTGTGCTTTATTGGGTTCCATAGATACTCTGGAGATTGCGCGCTGCATTGGCGAACTCAAGCGCATCTGTGAGGAGGCACAGACCAAGTACAGTGTGGCGGGCGCCAACAATCCCGAGATCATTAGTGACTATGGTGAATATGCGCAAGTGACGCTACGACCACGCTCGCTGCTCGAACAGATCAAACTCAAGTGCAATCGACTGCGCGATGCAGTCCAAGAGCTGGTGGAACTCTATGCCAATGTTTTTCGCGTTGCCTTCTCCGTGAAGACGCCGGACTACTCAACGAGTAAGTGTGATTAATATTTATTCATTTCGATGCCGTGCTAATGTGTGATTCTTAAACTTCTAGCTCCCATACCCATTTCGTGCGTCTCTAAGCCGATTGTGGTCAGTATCAACTGCCTGCACAGACCACCACCAAACTGGAAGTATGAGGATTACTCCCTCTGTGTGCAGCTTGTTTACGGCACCCGTCTGTTGTCTAAGCCACATGTGCTCAACTGCTCTAGTGATACGACTGGTGGCCTATTTCCACGTCTCAACTTTAGCGCTTGGCTCACCTTTGAGCAGCATCCCATTTGCACGCTGCCACGGGAGGCGCGTATTACATTTGTGCTGTATGGCAAGCAGGCGGCAAGCGAGAATGAACCGAATGCCGATCCAAATGGAGAGAGGCGTCAGGTGACCACCGAGCTGGGTTGGTGCTCTATTCAGCTGTTTGACTTCAAACGCACCATGATCTGTGGCCCTTATTTGCTGTCTGTTTGGCCACCGACCACGGACAAAATGCTGGGACCTGCGCCAGCGCGTGGCTGTCATCCGCATCCGGATTTCTGCCCTGTGCTGAGCATTGAAGTTCCGCCCTACGGTGGACGTATTGAGTTCCCTGAGCATCAGGAGGCCCCCAAGCCAGCACCACAGTAAGTAGTTGCGTGGCTTTTACGAGATTACGTTGCTCACCTTTTGCGTATTTACTTTTGTAGCTATGATTTTGCTTCGTTGGACGCCAATTTGCAGGAAGAGTTGCTGGACACAGCCGAGCTAGGCTACACGGGTGCTTCGGAGCGCCGGGAAGTGTTCTGGGAGAAGCGTTTGTATCTGCAAAACTATCCCAATGCGCTGCCCAAAGTTCTGCATGCAGCGCACAGCTGGGATTATGCAAATCTCATTGATCTGCATTCGCTGTTGCATTCCTGGGCGCCTCTGTCGCCGCTTCAGGCACTAGAGTTGTTGCTGCCACGTTATCCGGATGCCAAGGTGCGTGAGAAAGCCGTGGAATGGATCTCGCACATGCCCAACGATCAGTTAGTCGACTTTCTGCCCCAACTCGTGCAGTCGCTGAAGCATGATACTTATGAGGCCTCCGCTTTGGCACGTTTCCTATTGGCCAAGTGTCTGGAGTCGCCACGCTTTGCACATCACATGTACTGGCTTCTGGTGCACAGTCTACCCGATGATCCGCTTAACTCGATTGGCGCTGCGCTCGTTGATCAGGAGTACGATGAGTCGCAGATTACACAGGCTCGTTACTATCGCCGCAACAAGATGATGCTGCGTGCTCTAATGGCCATTTGTGGCGAGAAGATGCTCCAGCGTTTTATGTATCAGCATCGCATGTGTCAGGTGTGCAATCTAAACCAATCATCATGTTTTCCTTTGCTAATTGACTTTATCTTTTTTAGAATCTGGCAAAAATCGCAGAATCAGTTAAGGAAGCAAAAGAATCAATGCGTCAGAAGAGTCTCGTTGCGGGCATGGATCAGGTACATCAGGATCTGCTAGAGAAGCCCACGTGCCTGCCGCTCGGTCCAGAGCTGGAGGTGACTGGCGTTAATGTGCGCAACTGTAGCTACTTCAACTCCAACACGTTGCCACTGAAGATCACTTTTGTGGGACCCGATGCTGAACCCCTTCCCGCGATTTTTAAGGTTTTTAACTATTCAATCAATTGGTACCTGTATATACAACTTTTTTCACTTTGCAGTGCGGCGATGATCTGCAGCAGGACATGCTGACCATTCAGCTCATACGCATCATGAACAAAATGTGGTTGGCAGAGCGTCTGGACCTCAAGATGGTCACCTTCAACTGTGTGCCCACCGGCTACAAGAGCGGCATGATTGAGCTAGTCTCCGAGGCGGAAACCCTTCGTAAGATTCAAGTGGAGTGCGGATTGACGGGCTCGTTCAAGGATCGTCCCATTGCCGAGTGGCTGGGCAAACAGAATCCAAGTCCTTTGGAATATCAAAGTGCTGTGCGTAATTTCACACTTTCCTGCGCTGGCTACAGCGTTGCTACCTATGTGCTGGGCATATGTGATCGACACAACGACAACATTATGTTGAAGACTTCGGGACACTTATTCCATATTGATTTTGGTAAATTCCTCGGCGATGCGCAGATGTTTGGCAACTTTAAAAGGTAAGTTTCTAAAACTTCTGACATCTTTCTGCATATTATTAACAACCTATTTTTTAAACAGAGATCGCACACCGTTTGTGCTGACATCGGACATGGCTTATGTGATCAATGGCGGAGATAAACCGTCGACGGACTTTCACTACTTTGTCGACCTCTGTTGTCGTGCATTCAATATTGTGCGCAAGAATGCGGATCTCCTGCTGCACACGTTGGCCCACATGGCCACGGCGGGTATGCCGGGTGTAAATTCCAATGCTGTTACCTATGTACGTCGTGCTCTCTTGCCCTCGCAATCGAATCCTGAAGCGGCGGCCACATTTGCCAAGATGATACAATCCTCGCTGAAGAGCTGGTTCACTCAGTTCAATTTCTTTTTACACAATCTCGCTCAGATGCGTTTCAACAACGACGAGGGCACCGGTGAACTGCTCTCCTTTGTCCCTCGCAAATACACGTGAGTTTTGAATAAATCCAGTATTTCTATTGAAGAGCTGTCTAAATAACTTGTATTGCATTTACAGCATGCAGCAGGATGGTCGGCTGAAGATCGTCAAAGTTGTGCGTTTCCAGAAGCATTACAGCATGGAAAAGTATTATATGTACATATTGCAAGTAACGCGTCATGGACAACGAGATCCCACGCATCTGTTTCGTTCGTATCGCGAGTTCACTGAGTTCCATCAGAAGTTGTGCATACACTTTCCTCTGGTCAAACTGCATAGGTAAGTGAGATTCAGATTTATACATATAACTAGTTTGGAAGGGGGTATTAATTGCAATTTTACCAACATCGATTGATAAGATTTCGCTGTTGAAAATTGCATAGTCTATACAACTGCTTTTGGCCTTCAAATTTTAAATTTGATTTCGTTATCTTCTCCAAAGACGTAACTTTTCGCTTGCACGATATTTCCCTCGTTTGCTAAATTGTTTTATATTTACAACTTTATTTAAACATAGTCAACATGTTATATGGCAATCTACTATTTTATATGGGTATATATCTATAGATATATATTTGAATATATTTATAGAATTATGTACAGATAAAATACTGTCATTGCTAAGGAAATGAAGAGCAGCATTTTAATTGTTGCTATTGAAATCTCCCTCCTAAGCCTCTGTGCCTCTGTCACTGTTACGTTCCAGTTGAACAACTGGACGCAGTGCCTCTGTCATGGTGCGATGCTGACGAATGGCACGTCCAAACGCTCCATCGTCGTCGCTCTCCTCCTGCGAGACCTGGGTTCCAAACAGTCTGGGCACATCCGCCTCTAGATCAGCTGGCAGTGTAATCAGGCGCTGCATCGTTCGTGGAGCAAACTCTGTCTCAGACTCGACGTCTTCGGCAGATTCATAATCCACTTCAGACTCATTGGAGCTAGGGACCTCGGCAGACTGATAGTATTGCAGGTTCTCCACATCGAAGCGTACATGCCGTTGCCGCTTGGCAGGCTGTGGCACCGGCTCCACTGTTTCCTCCTCGCTCGAACTGGAGTTGGGCAATTCCTCCGGTTCGTAACATGTAAGCGGCGCCGCATCTCCTCGAGCACTAAGTGTTGCAGGCTTGGAGACGCGTGGAGCTGGCTGTGGTGCTCGTCGAGCTGGCACCGGCGAGGGGGCGATCTCCAGTTCCTCGCACAGCTCTTCGAAATTGCGCACCTGGCTGGAACTACTTGTGGGTGCATCGCCATTCAGTTCTCCAAACAGATCTTCTATGCTGCTCACATACTTCGTGCCATTGGATCTGTTTTGACTAACGACATCTGCGTATTTCGGCAAATTCCGTGGTGTTTTTAACTTCTCCTGTTGCATCAGGGACTCATAGTCGGGCAGCACGGGCGGAGGCGGCAATCGTGCTTCGTATGGTGGCGGCTCCGTTGGCGGTGCTTCAACTACTGGCTCCATTAGTTCAAGTTCTTGGAAGAGCGTTTCCTGCTGCACCTCATTTGCCAGCTCCAAATGGTTATCTCGTTGTTCTGACAATGGGGACTCCAGGATAGCTGGATGTACCGACCAGTTGGGCTCCGGAATATCCGTCACGGGGTCTAAATTCTCAAAATTTTCCCAATCTTCTTCGATGCCCTTGCCAAACCCTGGCGGACTACTGGGCGCTGGCTCCATCTGCATGCCAGAAAAGTCCGGTTGCATGTCCAAAATATCCGCTTCGTTCATTTCATAGGAGGAACGCTTCAGCTCGAAATCATCATCCTGGTGATGCGACACTAGCTCTAGGTCATCGAATAATTTCGGGGCAAGCACTGGCCTCGATTGCTCAATGGCATCGGGTGTGCCCGCAATAATCTCCACAACAAATGCGGAATCGGTATGTTCCAGGGGAAGTAACTGGCCATCAATTATTCGACTGCTGCGGTTAGTTGAAAGCTCTACTTGTGGCTCTAAAAGAGATTGTTGCGTAGCTTCCAACGGTGACTTCACTTCCAATGTAAGCTTTGGCTCTTGTTTCTGAATGAGCTTTGATTCCACTTCAGGTTCCAGAAGCTCGATTGTTAGTTTAGGCTCTGTTACTTCTCCCAGTTGAAACTGTGTATCCTTGTCTAACTGAAGTTTCACTTCTAGTTCAGGTTGAGGCTCCAATTTTCTTATCCTGGGCTCTGCTCTTTGTTCCAGTTCTAATCTAGGTTCAGCTACTGTTTCCAGTGTCAATATAGGCTCTGTTTTTGGTTCTTGTTGCAATATAGGTTCCACCACTGCTCCATCTAGTGGTTCTTGCTGCATTGTCGGCTGTGGCGAGTTGGGCACGTTATGTACCATAGCAGCCACTGATATGGGTGCTCCTGCGTGATCATCATCGGGTGTCAGCAATTCCGGCACATCATCCACCTGTTCATACTTGACATAACGTCCGTTCTCCTTGTGTGTGAGTTGGGATTGTCTTGGCTGTAAGCCGTCGCCAGCTAGCTTGGCGCTGATTAGCTCATACTTCTCAGCAAAATGATCAAAGTTGGGCATGTCCAGTTGCTGGGCGACAGGTTCATTTGCTGCTTGTTGAGCTAGAGCAACTACAGCAACTGGCGGTGTTGGAGGTTCTCGAGTAGGTGGCGAGTTATAGTATTCATAGTTGGCACTGTAAACGTCACGTCGTCTTCGACGTGCTGCCTGTGGCTCTGATCCAGTGCGATACGGAACTGAGCCAGCCAATTCCGGTATTGTAGGCACCTCCTTGCGTTCCCGAGGCGCAAGGGAAGCCAGCGAAAGATTTGGTACACTTCCTGTTAGGTATTTACTACCTGGAAATAAAGATAATAATTAATATGTTTGTATATATTTTAAAGATAAACAGAAAGCGGTAAATAAATTGTCTTCGCAAATAATAAAAATATACTATAGAGTAATAATTAAAATCGTTGAAGATCCAGATAATTGTCATATCATATTATCTTATATTCCTATCTATAAATTTCCCCATAAGATGGCCATTCCTATATGAAACTGGTCTTTGTCTCTTTTTAAAAATTGTTTCTACCTCGCAAAGCTCGTAAAGCTCTCGCATATATTGTTCCAAGACTAATCAGGCCACCAACTTGCAATTCCATTCACTTTCAGGTAATATCACATAAAAATATCGTATAAACGAAATGATCGTTGGCGCGCTTTACCTGCAGAGTTTGTGGGTCTGGTACTTTCGAATTCCTCCGTATTACGCTGTCGAAACACTCCATGTACAGCGTTGTCGGTGCCGTTAACCTGCAAATTTATTCGGTTAGTTTTGGTTTTTCGAAACTTGTTTCTTAATGGGCATTCCTTTAGGTGCGTTCTACGTCCCCCGCAATTCGATTTGCGTCAATTCCCATTATTCGCTGCAACGACTAAAACAGCTGTGGCCTCTCAGCTGTTCAGTTAGCAGCAACACAACAACAACGACAACAACAACAATGGCAATAGCAACAACCGTAAACGCAACAATAACTATCGCATGCGTCATACGCTTAACTGTAAAAGCGTTACACACGAACACATGACCATTGACAAATACATGCATACTGAAAGCTGTGATACGTTAGAGATGGACTCGCATCAACACGTTTTAAAATATTAACTCACAATTGGAGGACTAAAATAAAGTAACTGTCGTAAATTTAAGATATAATATTTTTATATCAATCCAGTCCATTTATAGCATTGGTTGATTTTGCTATATTATTATTATTATTATTCATTACTATATAAAATCGTATAGTCATTAAATTGCATTTTCCAATTTTGAGTGACAAAGCTGCGCTTAGAACCCACGATCGATATATTTGTGGACTTAAATCAGTCTGTCAAGCTCTTCATCGATTTGCACGAGCTTCATGCTGTCATCGCGTGTTTGTTTTGCCAGCACTAGCAAAGCACTCACCCACACATGAGTACATACTCAAACACTCATACAAACACCTGCTGTTTGTCTTATCATAAATGAGTCGTATTGTAGCTATTGCTGATTTGTTGTTGTTTTTGTTGTTCACATAAGGTATCGAACGTATCATGATACCTTATTAACCTTTATAAATGGCGCATGCAGCAAGTTTTTTTTGTGAACTTGCTATTGTTTTTGTTTATTCTTGTTGCTGTTAATGCTACCCACCTGCGATTCGTAGGCTGCATAACGTGGCGGCTGCTGTGACTGCGACGTTGACTGCGACTGTTGCTGTTGTGTTGTATAAGTGCGATCAAATGTTAGACGCCGTCGGAATCCCCAGAACTTGATGCCGAGCAGAGCGAAGACGAGACTCACGAGCAGCATGGCGGAAGCCAGCAGCGGACCAAAGGCCGCCAAGTGACCTGCAACAGGAGTTGTTGAAATTCGCAAATTGGGTAAATTGGTGAATTTTGAATTGCAGATAGATAGTGCACTTACCTTGGCCCACATACGTTAGCTGAGCCATGACTTTAAATATTTTTGGCCAGCATTTTGCAGTTGTACACCTGATTTTAATGGAGTTTTATTTTCTGTCGTTTTTCGCTTTGATGTGTGTGTGTGTGTGTGTGTGTTTTCTGGTTGGTCTTCAGTTGACTTCTCCACGTCGTCGTTAATCGAACGCCAATGCCGCGACTCTCGGCAACGCAGCTCCCGCGTTCTCAGCGTTTTTTTGTTTTCTGCCGTCCGCTTTGCAGCTCGCTCGTTAACTGATTGGAGCGAGCGAGCGGCTACAGCGATGGCAGCGACAGCGACGCTTATCGGAGCGATATCACGACGCTGCTGCTCCCCAATGCTCGACTCTCGATTCTGGCTGTTTCGCTCTTCTTTCACCCACAGCGCCGCTCTTTGTCTTTGCGCGGCCTTCAGCCAGTTTTGTGTTGTTGTTGTTGTTGTACATATATATATTTCTTTTTTTTTTTGCTGATTTATCAGCCATTAGCTATGTTACCTGTTTTAGACAGAGTCATTCCCACTTCGCGGTCAACTGATAAGCACTCGCTCTATGCTCATATATCATTTATCTGTTGTCTGTTGTTTTGGCCAAGTTTTCTTACCACTCAACATTCATTTCCCTAAACAGCGAGTTCCCCAATTTAAGCAATCACCGCTCTTCTTTTTATTGCTTAATTGTACTCTGATTTCACTTTTAATTGCGCTTGAAACTTAGTTCTTATTAAGCTCAGTTTCAGTTTATAAACGATTCTTAGTATTCATCATAGTTTATGAAATTCTTCTCTCTCTGTTATCTTAAATATCAGATCTCCTAAGCTTTCTCTGATTTCCAACAAATATTGACTGTTATTCTCACTGCAACTTCTTAAAACTTGTTTTTTAATCTTAGATTGTGATAATTATTTGTATTATAATAATTGGATTTTCAATTCTTAGTAGTCTGGCTTCCAAGTATTACGATTTGAAATATTAAAATAATAATTATTTTATTAATGTATAAATGGATATATTATTTTAAACTAATGGATAGTAATATAAACCAATATAAGTCTACTGTAATTTTTATAAATATGTCAAACCTTGGCATTTTATACATTTTGTTACCTCCAAAAATTGATATGATATCAAGAGGGTGGGGAATTTAATTAATAAAGAATTTTAAGATAACAAGTATGAATAGAAAATCAAGTTTATCTATTTGGATTCAAATTATTTGATTGTAAGGATAACATACTAGTATTCATTTTTCACATTTGCCCTTTACTGCCATTTAATTCAAATGTATAATTACTAACGATTTCTTTTATGTACATTTATTATAGTCTTCCAGCTGGCGTTCATGTGGGGCGTTCCAATATTAAGTCTGTAGCGGAAAAGCGTTTACCATTGATTCAGCGTTTCTTAAAGTCGCTTTTCGATGCAGCCGAGGAAATAGCTCATTCGGATCTGGTTTACACATTCTTCCATCCTTTACTGCGCGATCAGCAGGAGGCTAAACTGGAAATGCCCAAAATCAAAGGTAAATAATTAAAGAATTATGTCATATTTTTGATTAATAAATTGTCTTACTCTTTGTAGAAGTCAAACGCCAGCCCTCGCGAGAGAATCCCAATGAAATTGGACAGATTCGACTATCGCTGCAATATCAACGCGGCGTGCTAACTGTGATGGTGAGTGAAGCAATTAGTAGTTGCGAATTAGCGAAACTAACGCGCGATCTTGCAGATACACCACGCCAAAGGACTGCCTATGCTGCAGGGCGGTCAGGAGCCAAATACTTATGTCAAGTGCTACTTGAAACCGGATCCCAGCAAAGCCACCAAACGCAAAACCAAAGTTGTTCGCAAAACATGTGTGCCCAGCTTCATGGAGACGGTAAGCAAAGCAGCCTATAATGTTAACCGATTGTTGGCTAAGAATGTTTTGTATTTGCAGTTGGAGTACCGTATGCCGCTGGATGTGGTGCAACAGCGTCGGCTGCAGGTGACGGTCTGGTCACATGATACGCTGCAGGAGAATGAACTGTTAGGCGGCTTTGAAATAGATCTCTCCAAGCATGATTTGCGTCAGGAGCTGTGCGATTGGCATCGCTTGGGTTCGGTACCTAGGAATTGAATGAATGTTGCAACCTCCCCTTATAACTGACAATCTGGCTAAAACACATACATATACACATACTGTGCCTGTCTTTTCAACGCAATAATACTTACATACTCAAAGTGATTGTACATTCCATATACCGTATACTATTTAAAATACTTATTCTTATGTTAATTTAGCTGACATCCGATAGAATTGTACCTATCACTTGTACATAATATACACAGACTCTTAACACACATGCCCAAAGGTGTTTAACTATTGCACAAAAAAAATTTTAAAAAAATATATACATCTAAAAGATCAGCTGAAAAATTTGTAGAATGTACATAAGTCAACCAAATATAAGTGATATTTGCTGATCAAACATAAGTAGATACTTATGTATATATCTTTATACACAAGCATAAATAATTATTCAGGTCAGTCCCTAGGATGCCGAAAAGTGCACATTTCTAATATACAAATACAATATAGTATATGTATGTATGAACCTAGTTGTAGTTAAACATTCATCCGAATACTAGTTCATTGACCTGGGCCTGGTGCGAGTTTATTACAGTATTAAAAAAGTCGGATTTTCGTATATACACCAAATATTGATAACAATTCAATTTGGATCGGGCAATTGTCAAATATCAGCAACATAACTTTTGGACCTTTATATACAAAAATTAAAACGCACACGTTCAATTTGCTTAGGATCTAAGGAGCCAAAATCCAGGCATCGCTTACTGCCAAAGCAATTTCAGTCCGGCAATATGATCGAACGATTCGTAAACAAATGCGTTCCAAAGAATATTAAGTACTATATAATACTGATTATCTGATCTATAGTGTATTCACTGGGTCACGCCTAATGCTGTTAAAAAATAAAACTAGAGTTTTTATTTTTATACACAATCTGACTTTTTGTCGTACTCTCAGCAAAATCATCAACTAAAAACAAAACAACCAATACTTAACGAAATGTTATAAATAAATTATTATTAAAAAACTGCAATCTTTTTATAGTATATTTTTCTAATTAATCTGAGCAGAAGATCTTTTAAATCAATGTGTAACGCTAATTACAAACTAATTATATTATGCAATAATATTACTATACATGTTAAAGTTTAGCTAACTTTATAGACATTTCCAACAAAATGTGTAATGAAGGGACTTGATCCTAACGAATTGTATGTATGCTAACATAAATAAATGTAATTTATCAAGTGTCTTAAAATTTATTGCGTGCTTTTTATCGAAGGGTATTTGGGCAGGAAAATGTTGGTTACTCGCTTCATAAGTGTATTGGAAAACCCCTGATTAAGATGACCAGTTAATTAAAAGAAAATTTCTATATTTTCATTCATAATCAAAATTTTATATATTTTTATTGCATTATTAATCAGATATCTTAAATTTGCGCGCTCTATAAAGTAAAAATACAAAATTAATAACATTTCATTTGAAATCGAAACAGAAATGTGTCAAGACTGACAGTTGCTTTTATTCATAAATAAAAAAAAGTATCTGTGCGCACAAATCTCGGGAAATTTACATTGATTTCGAAAATTGCAAGTACATTAACAATTAGGGAAAATGGCCCACGCTAATTTGGAGAAGGGTGAACTGATTGTTCAAGTGAAGCAGCAAATCGCGTTGGCCAACGCCCAGGAGATGTTATCCAAGATGACCGATAAGTGTTTCAAGAAGTGCATCAATAAGCCGGGCAAGGCTTTGGATAATTCCGAACAGCGTTGCATAACTCAGTGCATGGATCGCTTTCTGGACACCTGGAATCTCGTCTCCCGCACCTATGGGAATCGCCTGCAACGCGAACAGGTGAAGCAGATGAGCACGGAAAGTGAATTAAATTGATCGAAGGACATACCCATATATAAATTCCATTAAAATAAAGAAGAAACAGATTTTAGTTTTGTTTTGTGCTTGAAGCACTTGTTCAATGTACAATTAATTTGTCTTTAATCTGTTACCGGACATGACACTTCCCCAAGTCAATCGTACCTTATCAGACCGACGATAGATAAGCATTGATTACCACGGCGCAACAGCAGCGACCCCTTAGCCGACCACACCCTGCTGACCCCCCACAAGTTCTGTAATGGATCTGTCTGAGGCTAGTAGCTGTCAGCTTGATATGTGCAAAATTCTGCGATCGTTATCGTGTTTGGAATGGTCTCGTTAGCTAACGGATGAACCAAACGCACATTACAGCGTTGTGTAGTTTCGAGACCACTCTAATCCATTGCACCATCTATTGCCATATGCAAATTATAGTCCATTGTATAGCATCATATTTTTAAAAACTCCATACAAGAAATTTCAAATTTTGAAGTTGGGAAGATATTTTTAAAAGAAAATTTACATTGTTGAATAACATCATTGTATCTCATATAATATTATATAAGAACGAGGTAAACGAATTACAATACATATCATTCAATATTACCCAATAAAATAATAAATAATGTAATTGAGTTTTAAATATATTCCTTAAGAGGCCTCTAGACAGTTCACAATTCACAAGTTTTATAAATTGCTGAAAATATTATCCAGATTATAATATATTAAATATATGTATACTTTGAATTATTATTTTGAACACATCTACATCGATCTTTCAGCTGTCAATTATTTCTTTAGCCGATCTAATAAATCAACATTCATCAATCGTCTATCATTCATAAAACAAAACAAACATAATAAAAGTTTAATACATGTTAACACTCAGCCAAAGACAAATTACGTTTGTTTATGCATTTGCATACTAACAATGAAAATTTTATTGGATTAGTTGACATAAAATTCGTAGATAATTTCGTAAGACATGGTAATAGGCGATCGTAAGCATTAAATTTGATTTTTTGATAATGACACTCCAAATACAGTCTAAAGTTTTGCTATCAAATGTGCGGGGTGCTATCAGGCGTACCCACTACATGATTCCCATTGTTCTTTAATAGGTGCAGGTGACCCGTTGATTTGCCAAAAAATTTGCAGTAAAAAAATAAAAAAAAAAAAAAAATTAAAAGAAAAATCAAAAATAATAATAAAAATGCAAAAGATAAAATGCGAATTGGTGGCCGAACTTATTGGCTCGAATACCAGAGGCGACAAAATCCAACACAGAATTCGTTTTCCTCAACCAGGTACATTCGAAGCCACACAAGTTACGATAAGAACCCGAACCAAAAGGTCTATACATGGTGCAGCCCAGTGCTTTCCAGAAAAAAAGCTCGCTTCCAACACTAAAAATAGTATCAACTGTTACAACAACAAAAATTATAACGATAGGGACAACAACAAGTGCGCTGACGATTGCAAGAATACTTACGATAAGTAGAGCCCTCGGTACCGTTATCTCATCAACTAATCGGACCTCGGTACACACCCGCCAAACTTGCTAGACAATAGATGGGTAGGTGAATGGGAAGAAGGGAGGGATCTTGATTATACATACTATATGCACATGTAGCTCAAATCGGAAAGAAACCGCAGGTAACGCAGGGGCAATTACACTATCAAAGCAAACAGAACCTCAACGCAAGGTGATTAATGATAAGCTGCTCTTCATAATAGATTATTTCAGTTCTACCAGCTTTATTGTGAGATCTAACAAATTGATGCGTAATGCAAACATAAGAGATTGAGTACAATAAACAATTGTCACCAGAAAGTTGGATATTTCATAAGTCTCATGACTCACGTTTTTAAAAAATGATTATTGTAGATTTTGGACTTCTTTTGCTATGTGAAACATTTTTTGAATCAACGATCAGATAAGACATTTTATAAAAGGATGTGATGAAATATTGGCTATAACAATGTAATGATCAATAGTTGACTTTAAGGGTAATTTATTTAATACAATTTTCTAGTCACAATAATTTGTAGTATATAATACCAATTATAGAATTTTTGAATTAATTAGCGATGGTTTTATTTATGACAGCTATTAGTGAGATATGTATAAACTAGACGAACTATGTTCCAGCTTTGTCAAGATAGGTCCGATAGGTCTTATACCAACCCGCTGTCAGGATGATATTTCAATATTTATTTTTTTCAACTCGCAAGAGACAGTAATTTCTCCGGGATATCACTTTGAGTTAATTGTTTACAGAATCTACCTCAATACTTTTCTGGTAGCACATTGATGAACTGGGAGAAAGATAGAAATAGGTGGGGGAAATACAAAATACCGTGCAGACATGATTGCATGTGCAGCAGAACATGTGTCTTACAAGAGTTCCATTCATGACATCTTCTGTAAGTTCAGGTGCAAATAGAATATTACACAACACCGAAATAATTTGTTTAAAATATTTGTGTTGTTAGTAGTAGTTCGTTGTAAGCACTTGCAATTTGGAAATGAGAATTTGAAAAGGCTTTCAGCCTGATTGTTTCGGATGGTATATAAGGAAACGTCAAGTCGATACTCTTCGCATTTCCCGGATGAACACTTAAAATGCAATTGGGTAAGTCAATTTATGAATGGAACTATCAAAAAAATAAGGATTCTAACAACAAATGGATTTCTCAAGTGATCTTCCTGTGGATAGGTCTTTTGACTGTTCCGCAGGCATCCGCCTCGGATGTATGCACTGGACAAAATTTTGGATATAAAGTAGCTGATTCAGACGATCCACGTGCATACTACCTTTGCCTGGGGTTGCTTGGCAAGACCAGAAATAATTGCCCTGAAGGATATCACTTCAACCTACCATCCCAGAACTGCGTCAAGGACATTATGTCAAGCAATCTTGCCAAACTAGATAAACAAACTTTTGCCCGAGATGTCAATAGTGTGCAAAATGTGTTCAATATCTTTCAAAATATTTCCATGGACCATCCAATAATTTTTAATATCTTTGGCTCGCTATGGCCTTCGCCACCCAAATCTCCACCAAGAACAACATCATCACCCGACCCTGACGCTACTACCAACAAAGATCTGTCTTCTACAACTGTAGAAGGTATAATCACGGAAGATATTTTAACTGAAATTTATATCTCAAGCTCTACGACAGAAAGTTTAATGGTGAGCTCTATAGAAAGTTCAAGTTCCACAGACAGTTCTATTAAGAGTTCCAGCTCAAGTTCCGAGAGTTCCTCATCAACAGAAGAGAGTTCCACAGAGAGTTCTACTGTGAGTTCCAGCTCTACAGAGAGTTCCTCATCAACAGAAGACAGTTCCACTGAGAGTTCTACTGAGAGTTCCAGCTCTACAGAGAGTTCCTCCTCAACAGAAGACAGTTCCACTGAGAGTTCTACTGAGAGTTCCACCTCTACAGAGAGTTCCTCATCAACAGAAGACAGTTCCACAGAGAGTTCTACAGAGAGTTCCTCATCAACAGAAGACAGTTCCACAGAGAGTTCTACTGAGAGTTCCTCATCAACAGAAGACAGTTCCACAGAGAGTTCTACAGAGAGTTCCTCATCAACAGAAGACAGTTCCACAGAGAGTTCTACTGAGAGTTCCTCATCAACAGAAGACAGTTCCACAGAGAGTTCTACTGAGAGTTCCTCATCAACAGAAGACAGTTCCACAGAGAGTTCTACTGAGAGTTCCTCCTCAACAGAAGACAGTTCCACAGAGAGTTCTACTGAGAGTTCCTCCTCAACAGAAGACAGTTCCACAGAGAGTTCTACTGAGAGTTCCAGCTCTACAGAGAGTTCCTCATCAACAGAAGACAGTTCCACAGAGAGTTCCTCAACAACAGAAGACAGTTCCACAGAGAGTTCTACAGAGAGTTCCTCCTCAACAGAAGACAGTTCCACAGAGAGTTCTACAGAGAGTTCCTCATCAACAGAAGACAGTTCCACAGAGAGTTCTACTGAGAGTTCCTCATCAACAGAAGACAGTTCCACAGAGAGTTCTACAGAGAGTTCCTCATCAACAGAAGACAGTTCCACAGAGAGTTCTACTGAGAGTTCCTCCTCAACAGAAGACAGTTCCACAGAGAGTTCTACAGAGAGTTCCTCATCAACAGAAGACAGTTCTACAGAGAGTTCTACTGAGAGTTCCTCATCAACAGAAGACAGTTCCACAGAGAGTTCTACAGAGAGTTCCTCAGCAACAGAAGACAGTTCCACAGAGAGTTCTACTGAGAGTTCCTCATCAACAGAAGACAGTTCCACTGAGAGTTCTACTGAGAGTTCCTCATCAACAGAAGACAGTTCCACAGAGAGTTCTACAGAGAGTTCCTCATCAACAGAAGACAGTTCCACAGAGAGTTTTACTGAGAGTTCCAGCTCTACAGAGAGTTCCTCATCTACAGAAGACAGTTCCACAGAGAGTTCTACTGAGAGTTCCAGCTCAAGCTCCGAAAGTTCCTCATCAACTGAAGAGAGTGTTACAGATAGCTCTACTGAGAATTCCAGTTCAAGTTCGGAGACTTCGTCATCAACAGAGGACAGTTCCACGGAGAGTTCTATTGAGAGTTCCAGCTCCACAGAGAGTTCCATTTCAAGTTCGGAGATTTACTCATCAACAGCAGAGGGTTCCACAGAAAGTTCAACAGAGAGCTCCAGCTCCGAGGATATAGAAAATTTGAACACAAGCTCGGAATCAACTTCCACTGAAACTTCCAGCTCGAGCTCTACCAATCTTTCTACCTGGAGTTCAGAGATCTCCACAGAGAATCCCTATTCCACCACAGAATTACCCTCAGGACTCTTCGGAATATTTGGAGCTAATTCAAATTATTTAACTAGTAGAGATATATTGTTACTACTACTACAAATTGGTTCGGAATCAAGCTTCAACAAAGACTATTCAAATCAAGCCACATTAAGTACTGAAGAGTATGACGAAGATGAGCTTTCATCGATCTCACCAGTGACTGAACTTGATAGCTCCACGGTGTCCTCAGTGTCTGAAGAAATCTTCCTAAATGGCGTTAAGCACAACAATTTAATCCCGAAGTTACAAGTATTACTTCAAATGGCATTCAAGGATGGCACAGTGGATGGAAACTCAAAAAACTCAATAAGAAGAAAGCTTCTGAAAGGAAATTTACCATCCGCCTCCACCATGGAGGCAAGTGAATATTGTAAGATTTTGCCAAATGGTAGTCACTTGAGGGATTCCAAGTCCTGCAACAAGTATTATGTGTGTGCAAGTGGGCGAGCGATATTCCGAAAGTGTCCCAAGAACCTTTACTTTGATATCAAAAATAAGATTTGTAATTTTGCCTATTTGGTAAATTGTTACGAAGACGAAGAGTTATCCAATTCTGAGTTAACTGAATCGGCTACAAGTTCCAACTACATGCAATACACATCGGAGAGTTACTATGATGAAATCTCGTCGATCACAGATAAATATGAAAGTTTGATTAATGGGGAGGACTCACAACTTGCCCCAGCAATTTTACAAACAAATGCAAATGCTAACCAGAGACCTAGCAGAGAACCATCTTCTGCAAAACAAACTGAACTAATTGATTTATCTGAATGCGACTTCTTACCAAATGGTGCTTATTTAAGAGATCGAAAGTCCTGCAACAAGTTCTACATATGCGTTAATGGAAGGGCTATTTCAGGAAGCTGTCCCGGAAGTTTGTATTTCGACTTTAAAAGAAAGGTTTGCGATTCCCCCAGTCTCGTTAAATGTGATATTGATAGCGAGCAAATCATCAATTCAAAGAAGTCTTCAAATTTCACCAATGTTTTGAGTGCCGCCGAAGGGAATTTAAGTTCAGAAAAGGTTTCTATAGACAAATCCAAAACTGATATGTTACCACATCTTTCTTCTAATTCCAACTTGAAAGTTACTTTAAAGTCTCCAAATTCTACTTTGAAACCCGACCAAGACAATTTCAAAAATTTGCTAATAATCAATTCCTCGACAAATATTACTAAGAAACCATCTAAAGAAGAAGAGTCTGTATTGACACAGTCAGATGTTGAGAAACCATGCAATTGCCATGGTTTGCCAAATGGTGTATTCTTGAGGGATCCAGAGTCTTGTATCAAGTTTTACGTCTGCGCAAACGATAGTGCCATACCTCGTAGCTGTCCAGGAAATCTTTATTTCGATATCAAGAAAAAGGTTTGCAATTATCCTAGTTTAGTAGACTGTTCGCTTGATGAAAATGGTATCGTCATCACGAAGTCACCCTTGATCTCACATGTCGTTCATGAGGAAACTGATGATGCAACGAAAAAGCTGTCTACGTTTAGGCCCGATTGTAGTTCCGCAGCTAATGGAGATTATATTAGTGATCCCAGGTCCTGTAACAAGTTCTTTGTTTGCGCCAATGGTCGTGCTATACCGCGGCAATGTCCCAAAGGTCTTTACATCAACACTAAGCTAAAGTATTGCAACTTCCCCAGTGAAGTGAAATGTTCAATTGGTAGTAAGGACAATTTGTCAAATCTTTAATCAATAGAGGAAAAACTAGATTGTAGCGATAAGGCGGAAGGTTTCATTATGTGTGATTCAAAGCTATGTAATAAGTATTACGTTTGCGTAAATGGAAATCCAGTTACACATTTCTGCACACCTGGTAATTGGCTTGACCTGAAACGAGGAGTTTACAACCAAAAGCTAATGGTCTAGTGTAATAAGTAAAAGAAAAAGAGAGAAAAAATAGAGAGTGGAAGGTAAAATAGCAATGTATTCTATATAATAGGTGATGGGGTATACTACAATATTTAAAAACATATACTATATGTATAACTTGAGTGGCGTATTTTAGCATTTTATTATATATTTGGTTATGGTGTTAGTTTTAATCATCATAGTTCATACTTTATGTTATCCAGTGTAATTTATTTACAGGGAATAAACCATCAAATTACTATACTTTTCCTGCTAATGCATAATAACTGAAAAATTTCGATTTTAGTAATTTCAATATTAATTCGGTTAAACTTCGCTTGGGAACGATGGGGGCATTTGAGTCCTTGATGTGTGGCGACAAATTACAGGACATGCCGCTAACAATCTAGGCAAGGGAACAGCGTGAAATCGATTTTGTTCCCTGGGCGATTCACGTGAAAAGAGTCGGAGACTGAGACAGAGTCAGACATTAGACGACACAGTGTTTCGAGTTACACATGGCATGGTGATAAGGAAACGCCGACACTTCATCAAAAGACACCCCGGAACCAGCACCCCTTGTCAATGTGAGTGGCTGCGGCACACACACAATATACAAGTAGTATGATATAGTACAAGGACATTACAATGCAAGTACAAAGATGCTTCTTGGGACAGTTTCGATAGTTAACTGCGTAAACTTATATCAATGTGAGTATGTCATTGTTAGGTTAGGGTAGGGTAAGGAAATTAGGCGCCAAAAGTGCGAGTACAGTAAAATTCTATTATAACAGAAAGAGCTATCAGAGTCATCGCAGGCGCATCTCAAATAGCGAGAACAGACTCAGAGTAGAGAGACGGAGAGAGAAAGTTTTATAGGGTTGGACTCACGCTCTTTTTGGGGTGAATCTCGTACCGACAACGCCGGCTTTTCTCAAAATGCAGCCAAAGGTCGTCGTCGTAGTTGGTATTGTCGCACAAAACGACAGAGATTGAGTAACGATTTGAGTGTAAACAAGTGTGAATTAAAAACTGTCAGTGACTAAGAAATTATGCTCATGAAATTTATTAACATGTGGCTGCTGAACGATTCGGCAATACAAGAAAAACATAATGAAACAATATCTATTCAAATTGACGACGAGTTGCCATTGCCATTGCCAGCTTAACACCCAACAGGCGACAAGCGGGCTGTGCTAGCAGTAGTGTTATTTCGCTCGCACAACAATCAATCGATAAACTTAACAGTGGCCTGCCAACTTGACGCATTCAATGTGAGAGCTGCTCACTTAACGAGTAGCAGTCAGAGTCACAGTTGCAGCGCAAACGTTGAAACGTTCACAACGAAACACGGTTGGAGTGCCATTCAACACGCAATGCGTGTGTGTGAGTCCAGTGAGAATGTGAAATGTGGAAATGTAAAATACTACAAGTAAATGTACATAAATAAATATATTGACAAGGAATTAATGTGTGAAACGAATGGCAAAGCCACAACGCGTAAGCTTTTGAGCCGCTGATAATCTAATATACTTGTGTGAGTATTAAGAACTCGTCTGCCGTTTGCGACGGGCGTCGACTAGAGTACAAAGTTCAAAGCTGTGCTTTACTGATAAAAAAAAGTGTGATTAAACAATTTGTTTGCAAGCATCAATGCCATGAAAACAACAGGAGGTAGTAATAATCAGTAAAAATATAAATATAAAACAAAAAGGCGCATTAGAAAATAACTAACAGAGACGCGAGCAAAAAAGTAGCGAGTAAAAAGCAATACTTCTCCCTGCTCCCCCACGCACACACACACACCACGCAAACACAGCGCAGCGCAGCACAGTAGGCAACAGCAGCAGAGACAACGACAGCGACAGAGCGGCGGCGACAGCAGCAAGTGCTTTGTCGGTTTTGGTGGATGTTGTTATTGTTGTTGTTGTAACTGTAACTGTTGTGTTTGTTCTTGTTGTTGTTGTTGTGTGTGCGCCTGTGCCAGGGGGTTGCTTTACTTTCAGTACGGCATCACGCGCTGCACATGTATGCGTATGCGTGAGTGTGTGTGTGAGTAGCGCTTAATCTCATTCATCAGAGAGCTGAGTTTTACACATTTTTACGCCTGTGAGTATAGTACGCTGCAAACGAGCAGTGCCGATGACTCGCCTCTCGTCTCCCAACACCCACCACAGTTGCTCTCTTGCTCATGTTCTCAGTAACTCTGTGAGCGAGCGCTGAGAGCAATGCTCAAAGGCGCTGTTAACATTGCCATCTCGCTTGCACATGCTACGCTTAGGCGTAGTTAGTGGTCGATTTTAAAAGTCCTTCATATAGCTGTGTGTGTGTTGGGTATGTACACTGTGAAAGTAGTGCCAAGCGGTGTATATACATATCTAAGGTATTTACATATTTACAAAGCTTATGTACAGAGCTTATTATGTGTGTATTGGGAGTATGTGGCATTTTCGTAGCCAGGGTCAGGATGTGTGTAATGGAATATCATTCTGTTGCGTTTTTATGTACAATTCCATTGTGTGTAGGCTCGTTTAGGTGTATACACATACGCATACACTTCTTCATGTGTGTGTGTGTGTGTGGCAGGTGCAAGGCAAGCACAGTTGATCCATATATAAACTAGTTGTGCCTCATCTTGCGGCCAATGCGTAACTTCAGGCATCAGGCAGTCAAGCTGGCAATCGTATTAATCATTAGGCTGACCTCGACCCTTTCAATGGAGAAAGCCTCCCCAAACCCCTCCCTCTTAATATGCTGGGATACTTGATACGATGTCGTCTGTCAGCTTTTTGTGCTGCGTTTGCCACAAATGAGAAAACTGCCAACTGCTAAACATAAAAATAAATAAATAAATGTGATTGCGATTGCCTTGGCGCTTTTGCGGTTCTGTTCTTGCGGATTTGTCGACAAGCTGCCCGTTACCTCCTCCGCATACGCCTTGGGTTATGCTCTGTTCTCGCTATTAATCTGTGCGTATCCAAATCGAATACTTCTTTCCTTGGCTCTATCATCAACGAACCTCATCATCATCATCGCCGTCATCGTTATTGTGTGGTCCTAGAGTGCGTATTTCATTTTTTTTTTTTCCGTCTTGGGATTGACCCAGTTGTCAGTTGCTCCACCCATTTTGTCATCGCCGCCTGCTATCGCACAATCCTATCTGAAACTCATGATTTGGCACTTTTGGCGCTCAAGGAAATGAGCTTTATAAGTGGCATACAAAGGCGGCATAAGATTAGAGCGGATGCTATTGCTGTTGGACTCAGATATTGACTGAGTGACTGACAGATAGATTTACAGGCTACTTTCCCTTGCCTAACCCATTCGAATTGCGTTTTATATTTGTCAGTTTCGATTGTGCGTTGACATAGAATAAACAAATCAGCTTTAGTAGTGTTGCAGCAAAGGTTTTCTAAAGACATTTATCGAGTATCATCGCACATCATGGTGCCAAATCTTTAACAAACTATTACTCAGAACCCCGAAATCGCGAGTACTCAAATAGTTAATGGGGCCATAAGATTGTTAATCAAGTTGCACTAGGATAGATCCTTAAGTTTGACAGTGCAACAGACATGCAATGGATTATTGAAGAGAGGTCAGTGGGTGTGGCTATCTTCAGGTTTGCAATGGGCTATAATTCCACATACAGATTCGCATCATCCAGATGCGAGGCCACCTGAGTCACCCAACCACTGTGAATGGAGAGCACACCAGCTATCTGAATCGCCTCCGGGATGGTGTGATGTAATCTTTTGTCTTTTTTTTGGTTTTTCTCCAATTTCGCTAGCTTAAGCAAGGAAAATTCAAGCACTTTGCCGTGCAGAAGCAAGGATTGCCTTGTTCAGATGTAATTAGTGTTAACTAGGAGCTTTAGTTTTATCCGCTGCACTGTAAAGACACTTGAAAAGGGGTGTAATCAACTGGTAATCTTATATACTTTAAACAGAGAGATTGGTGGAGTGCTTAGTAATCCGCTTAAAGGTTATGTGGAATATTCGGTAATTAAATTTAGAATGTGTAGCTGAACTCAAAAATAATATTTTGTTGCAAGAGTGCTTATGAGTAAATAATATCAAAAGCCTTTCTTTGAAAAAAGTTGAAGCTTCATTAATTATATTGTTTTACTATACAAGCGATTTCTTAATGATTAGACAAAAGTTAATAATTGGATTATCATACTAGGAATTCAGAGCCATTTAAAGTCGTATTTAAAATGTTCTTGCTAGGTTTATTATAAAAAAATCGGTAGTCTTTTATTATTTTCTAACTATTGATAGTCTGATCTCCGACCTTTACATTAAAACGTATTTACACTAAGCGCATCTGTTTGAATGATTTTATTCTATTATGCAAAAGTTGAAGAAGAATATCAAATGTAATTGAAATAAATCAACTGGGTTCATTAACAAGTATGTGATTGTATATATTTAATCTATTATTCATTAATTAATTCACTGTATTTATTTCCGTTTTGCATTAATTAAGCAAACTCCATCAAGATCAGGTTCTTGTACAAAAAGGTTATTTTTATTTTTTAATTGCAAAGTAATTTGAAATAATTTGTTAGAGCAATAATTGCCATCGATACCCCGTACTTTTTTAAATACCAAAATTTTGGCCAAAATACAACCACACTTTTTGAATCACTGACGCTTCATTAAAAATGGGGAGTCATTAGTCGTCCCTCTCTTACACACCGCTGTGCGGGGGAAAGTTCTACTTTTCAAAAATATTCAATGATGCAACCTGTTTAAGCACCAAATTCCACACAATGTTGTGCCAAATACTTCATAATAAGTAAAATAGTAAGCAAGATACATCTTTAAAGATTTATTCATATGTACCTAGTCGATTTTAAACTATACTCAATTCATCTATGTATTTTGTATTGACACTCTTGTTTATTGGTGGTTATCGCTAACTGTCGATCATATTAGCGATTGCGCCAAACATCGATAATATGTATATATGGCTAATTATCGATCATATTAGCGATTATGCCAAAGATCGATAATATGCTGCTTTCCATTGTTCCATTGTTCTTCACATTCAGTTCTATATTAAGACTCCCCCCTGGATAAACACGTAGTTACATCACTTAATGAGAGCTGAACGGGAGACAAAAGAAGCAGCAGTTGGGTATGAACATCAATTGCTACAGAAACAGCAGGTCATCTATCAATATTTAAGAGCTTCGGCAATTGTTCTACATTATTTCGCATTGCGAGCAGTTTTATGTGTGTGTGTGTGTGTGTGTGTGTGTGTGTGTGTGCGTGTTTATCGGCGTAGGCGTTTGTTGACTCTCCGCCACAATCCCAGCTTGTGTTACCTTCCCGCAGCACTGTCTACGCCTCCCCGTAGTGTCCACAATTTAGGGGTAGCGATGACGTCAAATGAGAAATGATGCAAAGTAACGCGAAAAGCTTTGCCAGACGTCGGCACCTGAACAAAGGGCGACAGGAAAAAGGCACAAGGGGAGGGAGGGAGTGCAATGGATGGCAGGATAAAGAGGAAACCAGTTGAAATTGCTTTAAAATGCACATGCAAGTGAGTGAGAGAGTGTATACGTATGTGTGTGTGTGTGTGTGTGCGAGTTGAGGGTGTGTGCTGGCCAAAACAATGCGGCTTTTCGACGACTCGCCTGAAAAATTACTCATACGGCAATGAAATACGAACGCACAACAGGCAAGTGCTACAAGCATGTCTGTGTGCATGAGTCTGAGTGTGTGGTGTGTGTGTGTGTCTGAGTGTGTGTGTGTGTAGGTGGCGCCAACTGTTGTTGTTGCTGGTGGCAGGCCACGTTGAGCAGACAAATGGACATGGCCAGAAGAAGGGCGGCCAGACTGACTGGCAGACAAGCGAGACGAGACGAGTCGAGACGAAACGGAATGGAAGAAAGCGTAGAGACAACCGTAGGGGCGGACAATGGGCGAGGAGGGGTGGGGAGAGGGGAGGCCGCAGTAGAGGGGCAAATTGAGACAGAGACATCGAGCGGGAGTGCTTTTGCTGTTGAGCGATGGTGATGATGATGATGATGGCGGGGGCGGTGGAGGAGGAGGGAAGTTGCAGGGTTGCCGCCGGGTTTGCTGGATTGTCGGGCTTGCTTGGCTGCTTGCATGAAGTGAAGTGTTGCCAACACACATAAAAACACTTTGCCATTACATATAAAGTAATTCCTTTTGTTTATCGCAGACCAGCAGTTAATATTGCTACTGCGTCTGTATGAGTAACTGACTACCCCAGAGAATGTGTGCGAGATTGTATTTATGCTGCCTGCATTTTGCTCTCCTTTTTTGTGGATTTAATGTACTGTTGTTAATGGAAATTTGTGAATATTTACTCGCTCCGCTCTATAGAATAAATATACTTTTCTGATAAATGGGGGTAAAGCTGCCACTGAGATAATATGTTTTAGTTTAAGTTGATAATTAATGAGTTTTCTGCACCGAATGCATTTTAAAACTAATCAATCTTCAATGCTGGTAATAAGTGTAGTGTAATATGATAACTTGGCAGCATTTATTAAGCAGCTTGTCTATTAAATTGGAATGATTAGTGGGCTAGGTATTAAACATAAAGCACATCATTGAATTAATTTATAAATGAAACTTAGTATTCCTTAATACAAAAATTAGTTTCACTTATAATAGCTCACTACAGAGTTCTTTCTGATTTGATCTCAACTCACTGCATTGCATCAACACTTTCATTCTATATGTGATTTGTAGTTAGATTGATCACATCAATATACACATTATATAAGGCATTGTAAGAACCCTTTCAAAAGGGTTGAGCAACAAAGGTTCAATATTGATTTGCCCTTTAGTTTGTTCCAAATTTCAATTAGTTTTTTGCCTTTATGCATATCGAAGTATCGTTGGCTTCTTTGTCAAGCCGAGTCATAAATAATACTTTCTGGGTAATGGCAGCTAAATTTAAACAATAACACAGACCCCCCCGATTCGGCATATAGAGGCGTATCTATCCATCTATCTATCGTATATCGCATCATCTGGCAGTATGTAGGGGGCCCAAAGTAAGCGTCAGGAATGAAACTCCAAAGCGATTGCCCGATGAAACCCCACAGGGCCATTAATTGTATGCCAGTCGACTCGTACACAGTTATTTTCCCTTTTTTTTGCTTTCCTCCATTGTATCGCCGCATTTTACGCACACACACTTAGTTGATGTTGTTGTTGTTGTTAGTTTCGTTGTTTGTTTGTTTCGCCTGTCTAAAGCGGCTTTAGACGCGTTTGTTGCTTTTGGGCTTTTGTTTTTTTCATTTTCATTTTTGTTGATATGCTGCCGGTGTTTGTAATTTATGCGGCTTCCCTCGACCTCCTGCGTTCACCCCAACAACTAACAACGACAACAGTAACAGCAACAACAATTACATTTTACGCTCTTTTAGGGGCAACCATCTCCCAGAACATCCCACTTTTGGTCGCCACTAACCCATTTCATTGTAGTCGTAGTCGCACTTTCTGCTAGTTAGTTAGTTACATTGTATACACTTTTTTAAAGCTTTTTGTCCAGCTTTGTTAACTGTACTGCTGTTTGCTCATTTGTATTTTTTGTTGTGTACTGTATTTCGATGTTGCTCTGTTACTGTTATTTAATATTCAACATCTACTTCATTAATCTCTCACTTTGTTGTTGAACCACTTGCCGGGCAATCTATTCTCATTAATGTTAAGGAGCAGCAAATGCTGAGCGATAATCAAGGATAATAAGGATTTTGAGTCGTCTTGCATTACCAGCACTGCCAGTAAATCACTTTGGGTTCAAGCAACCAGAGTTGCCATGGCAACAGCAGCAACAACAACTAAACCAACTATAGCAACAGCACAACAAAACTTTACAATCGCTACTCAATATTCGTGTATACAACACACACATACATGCATCACATATAAAGTGCGATATACGATTATACAACTAAACGAAGCTATATAGCTACTAATTAGCACATCAATAATTCACCATAATTAGTTCTTTAATTGACTCTGTTAGCTTCGTAGCTGTGTCTATAATTGTCTGTGTTTATGTTATTTTTAAAAGCGATTAGTTTCATTTTCCATTACTATCGTTTAAACTATCGTGACAGTGCAAATTTGCTTCATAATTTATTACCAACAATTATTGTTGCATATTTGAGGTAGTTACTGCAATTTTTATTTACTATAGTAAGTTCTTTAATTGACTTTATAAATTCTGTAATGCCTATGTGGTTTTTATAGGCGACTATTACTATCGTATATACTATCGTGATAGTTGAAAAAAAGGTGCTATTTAAATAACATGAATCATTTATTGCAAATAATTGTATCTTATAATTTAAGTCAGTTTCTGGCAAGCTTTAAAACACGAAATTAGCTGTCATAAAATGACATAGATGACAGCAGAAATATGTCTTAATTGCTTTTTATATCCAGCCAAGAAAATCCAGCAATTTCATAAGCTAATTCTTAGCAATTTCTTAAGTCAACAATGCTGAAGCTAAAGAAAATTGCATTTCTTTTTTTCTACTTCGCTGTAGATGTAGAATAACAGAAGAAATCTTGCCTTGAACTGAAAGCAGTGCTCCAATTTAAAATCTCAAAACGAGAATGAAAAGCAAATAAAATTGGCATCAGAAATAAGGCCCGAGGCCAAAATGTTGCTGGGAGTCAACTTGGCGGAAAAGTCGAAGCACGGCATAGCGGGGAAAATGAGGAAAACTATAATCAAATTTAATTAAAGGCGAAATTGGAACGCTCGAAGGATAACAAACAGTGCCGCGCGCGTGTATGTGACACATACAAAGTCCGAGCGAGTCCTGAATGGTCCAGAGAGTCGGAAAGAAAGAGAGTGGGAAGGAAGAGTGCGGAGGGAGGGGGGCGGCAAGCAAATAAAGCACAACAAAATATGTGTGATAAATTTTTCTTTTTCTTTTCATTTTTTTTTTTCTGAGCTGTGTTGTGCTTTGCTTCTGCCTCTGTTCCCGATTTTGTTGCTGGTTCTTATGCTGCTGCTGCTGCTTCTGGCTTCTCATTATTATTTTGCCTTTTATGTGGCACAAGAATAGAATGAGTGTAGAGGGAGTGACAGAGAGAGAAAGAGAGAGGGAGGAAGCTAAGCGAGCTTGCGTCGTCTACTCGGCGCCTGCCGTTGATTTCTAATGTGATAAACTTTTGATGGCACAAAGGCGCAGCCGTTGTCCCGTGGCGCTCGGCCTGCAGTTGGCCACTGTATGCCCTCTGCCTCCCCCACCTCGCCTATCTACCCCTCCCTGTACACCTTTTAACCAAGGAATTATTCGAGGGCAGAAGCGGTTGCAGCTGCGGCGGGAGCGTCTCTTTAAAATCAACGCCAGTTTCTTATTACCCACTCATGCAGTTGAGTCTCATTATTATTTCAAACCCGCACACACACATGTGCATAACAGTATTTCAATGATAAACTGTGCCACGCTGCGTATACGTAATATCACGTTTGCAATGCACTCTTAAATGCGCATACGCCCCCTTGGCTTGCACTGGCGCAATAGTCAATATATCCCCAATCCCTCCTCTGACTAAATTTATGCATCGATTTCTGCATTTATGTGATACTTATGAATCGTATAGAGCGCTAGACAGAAATGGCGAAAGAGCGACAGAGATGGCGGAAGAGGAAGCGAGTTTGCAATCGCTTCATTTGTCAGTGCTTTGCAATAGAAACAGAAATGCGAATTTATGCTTGATATGTGATATGCATCAATGGCATCATAATGCAGCAGCAAGAGATGAAATCACAAGCATCACATGTTAGATAAAGAAGTCGAGGGGGCGGGGTGTCCATTAGATTATTTTCTAAATCTCGGTCAAATACTTAAGAGACAAAAGAAAGTATGACAGGATTTTGATGTATCTTTAATTATTTTTTGTATAGCAACTATGTGATTTGAATTTTTTAAAGCAAAATCATTCCATCTCTGTTCGTATTGCAAAATATTTTTTGATTTCCCAAAGCAAATATGTGACGATATCGATTTGCTTTTAGTATATTGTTTTCCTCTATCGCCTGCTCCATTTCTAATTGCTGAACGTTCTTTCATTGTGTTTTGCAGGCTTGATGACAAATGCAGCAACAACTGAGAGACAATTAATACGGAAACCGGAAAAACGTTAAAAACATTGTGCATACGCCGTGTGGGCCACCACGAGCAAAGTCATAAATGAATGCTTTTAATTGCAAAAGAATGACATTTGCCCGCAGAAATACGAAACAAACAAAATGAAAATCGTTTGCAAGAACAATAATAACGCAAGCAACAATAAACACAAAAAACAAACAGCTGCAGCCGAAGCAGCATCCACAGTGAAAATTGTGAAAATCGCGAAAATTGAGCGAACAACAAAATGCTGCTGATGCCAACATCATGTGGCCCGGGGCCACCAGTGGACGATGGCGACGCTGCTGTTGACCTTAGCTTAACCCCACACGAACGATGTGCACGTATCCCGACCCGCTCCCCCTCCCCCTCTCTCTCCCATTCCCCCTCTCAAACCCAATCCCAGTTGCAGTTCCAGAAGCACAACCCAACCAGTCCAACCACGGGCATTCCCAGATGGCTTCTAATGCTCCTCGTGCTCTTTGTCATTGTGGCCCAAACGCCGCAGCGTCAAGTGGCCGCCGAGAAAAGCAAACACTGTGAGTATTCCCAACAATCTATCTATCTGTCTGTCTGTCTGTCTGTCTGGGTATCCATCTATATAACTATTGATAAACATATATGTATGGTATTTATGTTGGCTTAAAATCAAAGTTTTTGTTCAACTTTTTATCCCTCTCCTTGTTCGCTGTCCACTTGAGTTTCTGAAAACAATTTGTCCCTTTTTTTCGCTTGTCGAAGCTTAACTAAAACGAAAAGTTTTGCTGCCATTTCAAGCGTGGCCTTTAATGCGCTTTTGACATTTCAAATAATTTGATTAATTTGCAAATTGTATTGCAAGTTAATTGATTAATTAAAAAAATTGAAGCGGTTGATTTAATCAAAGAAGAATCACATAGGCAACTGAAACAATAATAAAGTTGAGCAATTAAATTCAATTAAGTTATCAGCGAGAATGTTAATAAAAAGAAGAGTTTAATATACTTATTTCAATTGTTGAACCATTAAATGGGAAAGTGTGGTAAATAAGTCATTTCTATTGTGACGTTAGATAATTCAAAAAATAAAGTATAAAATGCTATGGCATTGAAGAGAAAATTTGTATAAAGAATGTGTATCAAGAATATAATAAAATGAAACTAGTAGATTTTTGAATTATTATTAAAACTAAGGAAAGAAAGAACATAAAAAGCTTAATCTTGACACTGCTTATAAAAATTGTAGTTTACCAGAATAAAATACTCAAAGAAAAGGAAAGTATTGTCTATCTCTACAAATAATATTTAGAGCTTAAAAGTTTTGCTAAAGCTGAGCATCGAAATGCAGTAAGCAAAATTGTGATGACTGCTGGAATTCTAATTTCCATCTGAAATGTGTTACATTTTGTCACATTCTGTGCTGTTTTTTATGTGCTGCGTTCAGCTTCCTACTTTAGCCTCGGTTTCAGCTTCGCCTTCAGCTTCGCCTTCAGCTTCAGCTACAGCTTCTGTTTTGTGGTCCATGTAACAAAATATTTGCACACAATTTCCCTTTTCCTTTCATTTTATATACATGTGTGTGCGTTCGTGAGTTTCAACATGTGTGTGATTTTTCTTTGCTTTTCTTTTGGCACGACAATAAAATGTTCATCATCGAGCAACGAGCAGATGTAATAAAAGTGCATGAAAATGTTGTTAAAAAGCGAACAAAAACAAAATGCTGCAACTATAAAATACACACATGATATGTATGCCTTCCCCTCTTGCTCTCTCTCTCGCTCTCTCCCTCTTTATGTGTGTGCGTGTGTTGGCTTTTCTGTGGTAATTTGTTCACATTGTCTTACATATTGTTTATGCGAAGAATAAACAACATATAAATACAATTTTACGATGAGAAGGCAACTTGCATACTAAACAGCTTATCTCCCTCCCTCCCTCTTTCTCTCACTGTGTGTAAGTGTGGGGTGTGTGTGTGCGATACATTTGTCTTGGCATTGACTTTGGCCAAAACATTTTAATCAAAGCAGCAATAACAAAGCGAAATGGAGATCATAATAAGCTCTGGCAACAACAATAAACCTACCTCAGCCCTGGCAATCCAGCCTCTGGCTTCATTTCTGTATTTACTTTAATTAATGTTGTTCAGATTAATTTCCACATTTTGCTGTTTCTTTGAAGAGTTTAGTTTTGATGAGTAATAATAATATGAAAGGTATAAATCATGTTTAGCTGTACGTTATTTATTCTACTGGTATTAAAAATTCAATATATTTTTATCACTTTCTGAATTAATATATTTGAAAATAATTTCTTTCGATGAGTTACAATAATAAGCAATATATATAAAGCAAGTTGTAATAGCAAACATATATTTATTCATTTTCGCAATTTCTAAATTCTAATTAAAGTAAACATATTTTGCAAATTCAGGTTTATTACATCAAGTCCCTCCTCTCGTAGTTAGTTGAGAGTTGCATAATGAGCTGTTTACATAAGCCTCAATAATTTGCTACACCTTCGGGGCTGTGCTACGCAGATACACATGCGAGTACGTGGCTGATAGATGGGGGGAATGATATGTGTCAGGGGTAAAGGGGAAGAAGGGGGAGCTGCGTGAGGCTGCTGCATTTGCTGGCAAATGAAATGAAATTCGCTGAAGCGTTGCGACGTCACGACGCAAGTTGTTTGCCACAAATTATTTCCGTATTTTAACATTAAATCATAATTAAAAAATTTTGAAGTAAAACAACTTACAAGCTGGCAAATAGCGCGATAGCAACGACGACGTCAACCGTGACTGAGACGGCGACGTCGACGTCGACTGCGGCAGAAAAAGTTTGAGTTGCAAAAAAGTTGCTGCATACTTTTTTGGGCCCCTTTTCCGGCTTCCAACTGCGGATTGCTGTTTGCAGCTCTGTTTCTGTTACTGGCAGCGTGCGCCTCTAATTGCAGCATCCCTTTGCCTTCTCCTTCTCTTTCTCTTTCTCCTTCTCGCACAGCCTAAGCGCAGCTTGGGTGACGTCTCGGATTTGCTCTGCTGCCTGGCTCTTGGCTCACTTCTTGTTGCTGTTGTTTCTGCTGCTGTTGGCTTTTTACTTGCTCATTTCCGGAGGCGACACAACAACAAGTTTTGCTGCTGCGGCCGTTTGCTGCGGTCACACACATACAAACACAAACACACATACACATGCGTACTTTCCCTTGTTGACTGTCCTCAACAGACTTTTGCGGCCCACGTGGCGTGTACTTAATTTTCCCCAGGCCCATCACCAGACGCGTCGCAAACTTTTTCTCAGCCTTACATGTTTTTTTTTTTTTTTGTTGCTCCGTTTGCTTGCCCCAAAGGGGCGCGGCCAAAGGCTTAAGCCGCGACGTCGACAGCATTGAAGGTTTCAGCTTCAGCCGCAGCCTCAGCCTCGACTTCGGCTTCAGCTTCATTCGCAACTCGTTCAACAAAATTTTGCACAAAAGTTTCATAATTAATTTCATGTTAAGTGGCAATGCGCACGTTACATAGGCACAGAACCTCTGCTGCCCTACGCAGCCCCATCCCTTCCAATTTGCACTTCATTTATCCCTCCCTCCCTTCTCCGCAGTCCTTTGCCTGCCTCCATAATCGTTAGTTGCCACATTCGTGCATTTTTTGGACCGTTGTCTTTAATTTGAATTGTCATTTCCTGTCTAAAACACTCAACGCCGCGCTCGCTCCTCCTTTCCTCCTCTCGTGGTCTGCCTGACATCCGGCCCTAGTGTATTCTCCTCCTGCTCCTGCTCCTCTTCTCCTTCTCCTTTGCTGCTGCTGATGCGCTGCGCACGTTCAACTTGATTAGCGTAACTTGTAATGACTCGCACGAGTTGCGACTCGACTCGACTCGATTCGCCTCGCCTCGTCTCGACTTGGCTCGAGCCAAACTTGTTGGTTCCAGCGCCAAACATTCACTTACATGAGTAAATATGTACACACTGTGAGTGTGTGTGAGAGTTGTCTGTCTGTCTGTCTTTCGTATTTGCAAGTGGTTTTCATAATTACTTTGTGTGTTCACTTCAAATTATCTGAAGCACAAGTTGGGCTCGGTGCTTGAGTTTTGCGTCCCTAAAACTCCTTCCTTTCTCTCTTTCGCTTCCTCTCCTGACTCCACTGACGGTGTGCTACGATTTAGGACTTATTCAATTTGTTGAATGTTTACCACATCATCGTATTATAATTAACTTTTTGCTACGTGTAGCTTTTTCGCTCTTCTTTTCGCCTGCCATTCGTAAATGTTTTTGCATATCAAATTAATGGACACTTTCAACGTTCTCTTTTAAAATGTTATTTCTCTTTGAAGTATATTTTTCAATGTAGGCTTTAGAAGAACTCTCGTTCAATTCTCTCTTCGTATTACGAGTTGATGGATAATTTAAATGTGCGAATTTATTTGTATAGTTCCATTTCTCTTGCTTCCGCATTGTTGAATATTGAAGATGCAATCAGTTGCTTAACGAAATAAGCTTGCCAGTATCTCTCTCCTTTCTCTGCTGTTCATCCATTCTCTCCTCCCCACCGATGCTGTAAACAATTGTGTCGCTTTGTGCGAATTTGTGCAATAATACGAGCATTACACAATTTTATAAAATGGGTCATGTTGCTTGGGTGACAGTCTGAACAAACCAAAAGGGGGGAATGTGAAGGAGTAGAAGGATGAAAGGGGCAAGAGAAAGGGGAGAGATTTCCTTTTGGGCAGAATCCAAGAGCCGAGCCGCTGATGGCCGACTGCCAATAAAATTGTGAGAAAAACAACTGTCGACGACCAAGAAATGGCATAAAACTTTTGCTTTTTGTTTGGCATAAATATGAATGGATGGATTTGGGTCTGCTTTGGGGTTGTGGATGTTGAGTGTGGGAGCGGAGCACCGAAGAGAAGGAGGAGGCAGTACCAGTTGCCACTGCGGCAAAACCAGAAGCGGAGGCAAAGGCAGCTGCCATGGACCCCACACGTACTAAAGCCTGCAGCTGGGAGGATGGCAAAGAGGGGAGACAGATGAGGCCAGAGGGCAGAGTGTGGAGTCTGGAGAGGCCAGATGGCAGAGGGAGCAGGGAGGTGGGAACTGGGAGGAGGAGGTTAACATTATGACAGCTTTGCGGAAGCAATAAATTTTAATTTTATAACAATCCATCCGCATACGAAATAAAAAGGATTTGAAATTTGCGACATACCACACAAATTTTGTATAAGCTCCAAAAAGCTTTTGTTGCCCATTTCGTGATTTATCGATAAAAAGCGATAGAAGGATATTAAGGCAATCGGCAGGATTAAAGCAAGGCGTTTGACATGCTGAAAGATTAAAGAAACAAATTAAATTTAGCTTAAATTCTATTCGAATTAAGAGAAAATATGAATTAGATGTTTTCTATTCATAAATAATTAAGTTTCATATATCATTTCCCACATCGATTCGTCTTACCTGATATGCCTACGAAGTCAAGTGACTATGAAATGCATCCATTCAAATCGCAGGAAAATGGGCCGAGTTCAGAGTCGTTAACTCGATTCACAGTTGAGTGAATAGATAAATGTTGATACTGCTCTCGCGTATGTGTTTGGGAGTATAATAAATTCATAGCTGTGAAATCGAAGCGCGAATGAAATCAAGCAAGGCATAACAAATGTCATTTATAGCTAAACATTTCTACCAAACCCGCGAGGAGGGGTTTCTATTCCTTCCTTCGATTTCACTCCCCCCAACTTCCTCCTCCGCTGGAGGAAGCCAATGCCAAATGGAGGATTGATGCGTTGCGAAGTTTTGGGCTATTGCCATTGGCAAATCCTTCATTTCCCCCGCTCTCTCTCTCTCCCCGCTCGCATTTGCCACCCTTTCCCATCGTCGTGCGAAAGCCAAACAATAAATTGGCCAAATTGTCCATGAATGTGGCAGAGGGCGATTGCTGGGGCAGCGCATTGTGTGGTAGCTGCGTGGCAATGGATGGTGGGTGGAGCGTGGAGCGTGAAGCGTGGAGGGGGGATTCGGGTTATTTATCAATATTTCCGGTCAAACGAGAAACAGTAAACTGTTATTATTCGAAATCGATATTTGATATGTGATGGCATGTTCTCTCTCTCTCTCTTTCTCTCTGTTTTTGTGTCGTGTTTTCAAATTTATTTATGCCTCACACTTTGCTTTGAATTTGACGCATTTGAATTCAATTTTAATTGCCTGCAAAATTGAGTAATTTGTGATGATAATAATAAATCGTAAACGTAATTGGGTTGCGAATTCAATTCACCATTTCGCTTGCCACACTAATTGTTCACATTGTTTTCAGTAATTATAATTAATTATTGTCCTTATTTGAAAATTTATTCAGTTTATTGAAGCCTTTTGCAATAACAGAGCCACAAACAGTGGGAATAATTTATTCCAATTGATTGGTAAAAAAATGTTTCGAAGTTCTGCGCATGATAGGAATCACTTAAATAATTAAAATTCAATTTCATCCGTAAACTAGAAATTAGTATAACAGTTTAATAGAAATTAAATTTACTCGTTTTGCAGACTATGAGAACTGTAATTAAATATCGTATAACACCATTATTTAATGGATGGACTACGCAAACAATGTGCACGACATTTAGAGACAATTACGCGTAGAGATTGCTAGTTGCGTATCTCGGAAAATTGAGTAGAAAAGCACATGAAAATGTGCAGAGCATTTTCATTATGCTTCTCACTTAGGCGCGTGTGTCCCTTTTGTAATCAAATGCACAGAAAATTCTATTCTATTCTATTCCATATAACAACAAAAAAATGTATAAAATAAAATACAAAAAAAAAAAATAAGAAAACGAAACGAAACGAAAAAAAAAACACGGAAAAGAATAGAAAGAAAACGAAGCGAATCCCAAACCTTTTTCGTGTTGGCTCTGATGGGCTTTGTGTTTTGGCGGCTGTGTTGAGCTGAGCTGTGGGTGTATCCTGGCTATCTCCGTGTATATCCTGTATAGAGTGCTGCTACTGTGTATCTGCTGTATGCCTTTCCTGCTCCCACTCTGCATCGCTATCTCTTTCTGTCAGTGCTGTTGCTGCTGCTGTGTTCCACTTGCGAAAAAGAAGCCGTCGACATAAAAGAGAAATTCGCGCGCACGCAAAACAAAGCAGCAAATATTATACTATATTCCCAACCCCTTGCCACCGCTGCCCCGCCGCCTACAAAATATTACTACAAGAGCCTAGAAGAATTAAACAACAATAATAAAAAAAGACAACAGCAACTGCAACAACAACTACTACTAGGCAGACAACAATAGCGTAATAAACTAGCAGAAAAGCAAAAACTTGCTAACAAAAAAAGAAAAAAAACGAAAAAAACTATAGAACAACAATTTTTGCTTTGTTTTCCTTCGGTTTTAGTTTTTCGCCTTTCTTGTCTGTTGCCTTTTCGTTTCTTTTGCCGCCGCACGCAAAACAAATTCTTTATTAAATGAATAAAGATAAATTATTTGCTAAATATTTAAGAGCTTTCATGCCAAACATAGTAAGGAGGCGGGCCACGACATTGGAAGCCGGAGGAAGAGGCACAAGATGGAAAGCAGCTAAAGGCGGCGCAAGTTTAATTAACAATTTGCAAAAGGAAAAACAAAGAGAAGTTCAAAAGGCAGTCGGATAAAACTTGATAAGCCTCGCAGGACACTTTTAATTTTTAGCTTTTTCGTTATTATGATTTTTTTTTTGTTTTTGTGTTTTCTTCTTTTCTGCTCGAAGTGTTCCTTGAGCTGGAAATTATACGCACTAATTGAATAACAACCAATGGGATCTTGGAGCAAAAGCAAAATGGGAAATGAAAATGGAAATTTCAAATGCATAAATCGAAGCAAGTAAATCGATAAATCTGTTATTGAAGGGCATAATCGCTTTGAGCAGTGAATAGTTGAATTAGGAAGAAAATGACAAAGCAGCTTTTGCATATCTCACCTTGTTAAGTTTTCTTTCTCTTACATTATGCGTCGCACAGCGTTGCCACCTTGCTCGCCAACAAAGCGCAGCCAACATAACAATAGGAGGAGGCCATCCTTGCAAATAATAATGGGAAAGTTGAGTAAATTTTACACCTACTTCACTGGGTGCGCTCTAACAATTGAAAAACAATGAAATAACCAAACAGTTAGTTGAGAAAGAACTCAAGAACAGCGAAGCGTCGCCTTCAGTCGCAAGTTATTCAAAAATTTGGCACATCATTTGAAGAGGCTTGTCAACAGTTAGCGGCAGCTGTCCGAAAACTTTTCCTCTGAGTGTTTAAAAGTGCTAAAAAGTTGGATAGACAGATAGTCAGAGAAACCGCCGACCAGCTGGGAATCACAGTATGCAAAGACAAAAAAAATAGAGAGTGGAAAAAGAAAGGGAATAAAAGCACGAGAAGCAGGCGCTAATTGCCCAAGTGACATTTGTAATGGCACTCCCGGGCATTAGGTGACGTGGTGGGCGAGCAAAGAGCAATCCAGAGATTGGATAACGAAGAGAAATGAAATGAAACGAAACGAAATGAAATGAAAGCAAAGCAACGAGCTGACGGGCATTAAAGCCAGTCCGAAAACAACGTGAGAAAAATTGCGACAATCGAGTGCGCAATGTGACAGACCATCAAAAATGAAAAGGGGTATGTGAAGGGCGTGTTTATGAATAGATCTCATTACTTATTTGATACCCATTCATTTAATTTAATTTGCCTGACTTCCGACATCCAATTGATCATGGTAAAAGTCCTGATGCGACCGATGTCCTGACACTTTACTAAAAACTTTTCACACTTTTGCAACTTGAACATTTTGACAGGCGACAATTTGCTTGATTATTGCAATGGAATCAAATGAAAGACCCAGTGCTGAATAGACAAGGGGGAAAGGACTTTACTTGACGACCATTAGGAGAGTCCTTTTTCTATGCTGTCAGAGTCCATTCATTAGTTTGCTACCCACTCGACTGCGACTGCCGTTGGTCGGCTTGAGGTTGCCACATTTTTGCAATTACCCGTTACTCTGCCAGCTGACAAAAGTTTAATGATGCGTTTAAGAGGCCAACACTCAGTGCGAAATTCTCGTATTTACTTGTTCTTGCCTGCTTTCTAATAAACTTTTGCAGCACTCAACAGAGAAATGGAAGTTTGTAGTATATTTGTTGCACTTTATGAATTATTAAACAAGTTGGCAGCGCCACTTAGTGAGCTTAAAACGTGCTTCCAAGTTTAGTTGATGCTGCGGTTGACACCTCTGCTCAGTGAGGAGCTAGAGATGGGCACACGATAGCACGACTAATCACGATGTCAAGTTAATTGAGATGATGCGATATGAAAGCATTGTTGAAGTGAAATGAGATAAGACTTGAAAGACACGGGTATATTGTATGCTGGTGGCATTGCATGTTTAAGCTGGAGATAGCAATAAAACCATTACTAAAAGTAAACAAATTTTAGTTGTTTAGTCCTCTAAATTATAATACTTTAGTAATTAACATTTTATAGTTTGTATTTTGTCGACATATATATCGATAGCATAAGTTGTCAATCATGTAATATTTTCAGTAACCTCGGCATTTTAATTGCTCTTGATTGAAGCTGGCCCACACTATTTTAAGCTTAGCTGTCAATCACACGTACCTCAGCCAGGTATTGTGTGACTTATAATGACGACAACATTTGCCCGAAATATAAATAGAGTTGTTAAAATATCTATGGCATTGTAGTACCTTAATTTCGCTCTTACACTAGCTGTCAATAGCTTGTCACGGTGTCATCTCTATTAAACACGATCCACTTGTGTGCTGGGATTAATGCTTAAACTGCGACAGTGCCCACAACATTGCCCCCAAGGCTCAATTAAATTGACAATGTGTTACGCAGCGCTGACTCCGTGGAGGGGATTGGTAGGGAAGGCGAGGGACTAAAGGAGACGTATCGCGGGCAGCTTCAGCGGAGTATGGCCAAAATGCCATGGCCTAACGCGCAAGCATTTACTTCAGATTAGAATTGAGTATATGTACATAGTCGCACAATATAATACATATACACACACATATTTCATTAAAGCAAAAGTCCAAGCCACTGAAGCACTCGAGGCGGCATTTTGGACGCGCTAATGGAGCGTGTGAGCCCCAGCAGCAGTAGCGGCAGCAGCTGGCTGCCACACGATGGTTGGTTCGGTTGGATGGCTGGATCAGGACAAGACGCAATAGCTGGCAACATTTGGTCGGGTTTAGTCAACTGTGTGTATGATTGGATGAGGCATTTGGAGGGGGCACTTTGGATGACATCTTCACACAGCATAAAAGAGCAGAGCAGAGCAGAGCGTGTGAACGAGAAACATTTGGGGTGAGAGGGAGCTAGGGGCAGGGTGTGGAGCTTAGCTTGGGGTCAGCTAAATTCAATATTGGCGAACAGGAAATTCATTGTTTAACCTTTGTTACTTAAATTGCTCAAATTCCTGCCATTAGTTTGACAAACGAGCCAGCGAAATTATTTTGTTGCAGCGAAATAGCCAAACAACTTCCCTCCCCCGACCTTACTTCCCCTCGCTCTGTACACTAGCTATAGCTAAAGTTTCGCCATGCTTGAAAGTGCACAAACCTCAATTTGAACCTCCTCCGCTCCCCTTCCTATACATATTGCCTTGCCTTTTGGGGTCACGCACTCAGCTGGTAGCTGGGCAACTGGTAACTGGTAGCTTGGTTGCCTTTAGGTTCTGCTGTGGTTCCGTTAGTTGCCATTGTTGCCGTTTTTGTTGTTGTTGTCCTGCTCCTGGTCGTGGTTCTGTCGTAGAACTATCCTCTTGTAGTCCGGCTCAGAGGTTTTCTGGCTTTGGCTATGAATTTTATGCCATTGCTGCAGATTTATTTGCGGTTTTGCATAATCACTGAAAATTAGTTTAAAATATTTACATTGCATTTGCATTTCAATGTCGGCGGTCAAGCTGATCTCCCATTTCCCAGTCCCCCACCATCCCCACTCTCTCCACATTCCATCAACAACAAAGATTTTGCAAAATCCAGACCAAATGTTTAAGCGCTTAAGCTTCCCAAGGCGAGCACAAGTTCAGGCTAGACTTAACAACATATACTTCAGCTATTTGCCAAAATTTGCAAGCAATTGGCAGTCGAAAAGGGTTTCAATTAAGGCGGATGAAGCTCAGGAGTTGTTGTCTACTATTAAATATTAAATTATGCAAGCTAAAGAGCTGCTTAGAGAATGAAAATAGCATTAAGTAAAATTAATATCGAGATTAAATTTGCAATTTATTATAAATGAAATAAACCTGTAAAAGATTTATCGACATTCTTTTGACAAGTTTAAAGTTAAATCCGTTTCCAATAAATCCTAACTTGTATGTCTGAACGATATAACGTTTTGTCTGTTAGACGAGAAAACTTGTAAATGGAAAGTGTTGGGAAAGTGTTCAGGCTAAAATTCTCGTCTTCTGGTTTCGATTGGTTATATCTCACATGCACACCTTGAGAATGAGAATCAGCATGTTGATGATAGCAAATGCATTCAGTATTTGATTGAAGTAATCCGGCATAGCTTTTAGTGGCGCAGATCTAGGCTTGACCCAGTTGGGGCAAGTATCAGGCAGATGGATGGAAGCTACCCGGGAATAGACAGCAGTTTCGACAGCAGCTTCGCATCTTGCATGGGTATTAGGTGGTTGAGTTGCAGAAATGGGCAGGTGCCCACAGCAGCTGTCCGCCCGTGTCAGGACATCAGGACACCAGAGCAGAAGCAGCAGCTGGGGGAGTTGCATATGTATATGTATGTGTGTATATACATACGATGCTTGGTATCCTTGTAAGGACGTGAAAAGAAGTCGAAAGGAAGACGCTAAGCTCGATATTAGACGTCAGAACGTTGTGGCAAGGTAAACATAATTTTCCTCTAGTCAAACTACTTGCACAAAGTTCTCGCTTGTTTGCAGATAGAGTGCAGCACGAAGCAGCACGAAGCAGCAGCAGCAGCAGCAGTATAACGACAAGAAGCAGTGCAAAAGGAGTGGGCTGAATAAAGGGGGTGTGGCTGCATTGAGGGAGTGGGTTGGGGTGGTGAACTGACAGAAGTGCATTGGAATTCCTTTTGCCAATTCAGCTGTCAGAGATGTTGCCAGAGAAATCAACGCCAATGTGTTGTGTGTGCTCTGCAAGCAGATGCCAAAGTACTCCCCGATAATGGGGGCATATCGACGACAAGAGAGAGAGAGAGAGAGGCGGGTTGAAGGTAGGGGGAGGGGCACGAATGCAGCATTGTCATTTGAGTTTGAGTAAACGCATTAAAGAGCAGCAAATACTTCCGGCAGCTCAACGCTACACTTGGCCGGAAACATTAAGGATCCCAAATAGCCAGACCAGAACCGGCCCCCAAACCAGTCGCGGTTTTTGCTGCGTTCGAGTATCCTTTTTGCCAGCTGGTTATTACTTCTGCGGTCCTGTGGTTGCCTCTTTTTAAGTGCCCCATCCTGAGTGCCAACTTCAGAGAGCGGCATGAGGAGTGCGGAGTGCGGAGTGCAGGCATTCGCATTCACAGCGGCAACGGCAGCCGCAGCTTTTTGATGACACAATTTGGGCTTGGCCTCAGTTTGAGTTTTAGTGGTCACCCGTTGCCACGACGAGGTAAAAGCAAAGCATCCTAACATCTTTAAGAGCAAGATAATGACTTATTTAGTTCCGCTTTTGTTATGTTTCTCTCCTCAACTATTTTTCTGTCTTTATCTTGGCTGCCTGAAGAGATTGTTTCCTACGAAATGAAAGCTGCTTTCAGCCAGTTAAAGAACTTCTCTAAACTTTATATTTTGATACTCGTCTTTCTACAAGTTTTCTTGGAATGTGCCGTAAGTTTCAAGTCTACTAAGACACTGTTGCTTTAGTCATTCAAGGTGGTTTTCTTTTATCATGTTTAATTCTCGTGAAATCATGACTAGAAAAACTAGCAATATTATCTGAATCTAGTTCTTATTTAAATCTATTTTCGTTTTTATAACGTATTAGTATTATTTTCTCCTGACAACTTATCTGCGCTTCTTTCAACAATTCAAATCTCAACACTCTATGCTTCTACCTTCGAGCTTATCTTAGTCTGTCTTGATTAATTGGTCTTATATTTTATGGTCATTTTCCCTTGACAACTTCTCTATGCTCCTTTCAACAATTTCAATCTTAACTAGTTCCCTTACTCTTCTCCTTTTTTGAGGTCACACATAATTGATTCATTCCATCTATTTGGCACATCATTTGTATCGCAGCTCAAATCTTGTGGCGCCATTCGCACGCAGTTTGGCCTTGGCGCGGCACTTTCGATTAATAACAAGCACATAAAGCGGTGTAAGGAGCAAGTCCTTGAAATTAATTATGCTAATTTTAATCCTTTTTGGCAGTGCTTTCATGCTAACAAATGACATTGCGACTAACTAATCTGGCCATTAACCGAAACCCCAGCAGAACCTCACTTTCTCACATTCCCACCTCCCTCTCCTTCTGCCCACGTGAAACTCATTTTCTGCAAGCTGAGCACTTAATACACCAAAAGCAACAAAAAACGAAACAAATCTTAGTCAGGGTGGAGAACAGGAACAAGGCAAGACTTTGAGCCATAATTTGGCCTTGGATTTGTAGACCATTAAGTGGGCTCAACTGAGGCCATTTCAAGTGACCAAACAACGGGGCAGGCGGGATTAGACCTATGCCTAAATCAGTCGTCTTGGCGTATTTTGTATGTGTTGTAGTTTTGGGAATGTTTGGAGTATATTGTCGGTTAAACTGGGGCATGATTTGGGGGGAAGTTCATAAATACACAGAGGGAAAACATAAAAAGCTCTTACCCTGTAAAATCCTGCATCTGTAAAATCATACCTAATTCAGCAAAATTTTTTTGAATTAAGATTAAGATTGTACTATAAAAGCACAAAGCAACAATCTTAATTTGATAGACATCATTTTTGATTCTTTTCTTCCTATTTGTGATCATTTATTGTATTAAGAATAAAGTAAAGTTTAGAAAATGTAAAAGCGAATCGGTCTAAAGAATGTTCATGCGAAGGCGGGATTAATTTAGGTACTTTTCCTTATAGAACGACAGGGTATTTCGATGTTGAGTGTATTTACGGTATTTGCGTTTAGGGGGGCAACCCATAAAAATACTACATTAGGCGCTAGGTATAATCCCATATTTCCGAAATGCCATTCAATGTTAAGCTACTCTCCGACTGCATAAATGGAGTTTCAAGGAAGGCAGGCTTAGGACGGGGACGGGGATTGGGATAACTGCAATATCGCGCAAGACACGCCCCTCAGCCCCGGGCATCCGCTGTAAATGGAATTGTTTTCGGGCTTAATTTATAGAAAATGTATCTGGCACTGTACTGTCTCTCTTTCTCTCCGTCTCTTGTCCTTAGCCCCTATCAGAGCGAACTTCAGTTGTCACATGAGCTAGCTCCTTGTGTCTCCCGGCTCATCCTCATCCTCAGCTTCAGCCTCTGTCTCTGTCGCTTCCCAAAGGACTCGACAACGGATTGTTTGCCGTCGTGTTTTGTATACTCCTCTCGAATCCCCCAATGTCAGCGCACAGTGGTGCCACAGCTGCGCAACACGAGCATAATCCTGATGTTATGTCGGGAGGTGTTTACCCCATCTCGTTGCCTCGCAGCAGCTAGCTCCCTTCTCAATTCAACACTGCAGTCTTGGGCTAGAAATGATTGAAGGATTTCGCTGCTGTTGCCTTGTCTACATGGAAATATGTACGCCTGAGCACTTTACTCCCATTCGTAATTGATATTTTACTATTGTCAGACTCTGACGCTGATACTGATGCTGCTCATGCTGATGTCCTCTATCCTGTATCCTGTATCCTTTGGCAGCTTCAATCCAGCGCTGTCTCTGTGTCAAATTGTGCAGAAATTCTATTTATCGCTGTCTCTGAATGATGTCCCTTATCCCTTGCATTGCATTTGATTGCCAATGCAGACAGATACAGCTTCAACTATGCTCATAAGAACTCATGTAATGCCAATTAAATCAAGTTGAAGATGGCAACAGTAAATATTCAAACATTTTGCAGAGTGACAACTATAAATTTCGAATATTTCAGTATTAACTTAAGTTTTGCAACGTTATTAATTAGGAACAACTGAGATGCATTATTTTTGAAATTCTGATTGTTGATCGTACAACACTGCGAAAAGTTGCTCATGAATGAAAACGATATCATATTATACAAAATAAACAAAAAAAATTTATGCTAATTTTATTATTTTCTGGTATCTACGCATTCCAAAGAATTACTAAATTTTCTTTAAATTTAATAAAGATATCACAAGTCTCACCGAAGTTGCACGTTTACGCCTTAAGGTGTCTTATCTATGTATATGTGGCACATCCTCCACACCGGTTAAACTTAATTTAATGCATCATGTAGATTTGGCTCTAAATTATTCAGAAACTTCCGGGCACATCATCAGCTGAAACTGTAATCAATCTTGGGGCAAGCGGTAAAAATAAAACAAGGGAACACAGCAAAAAAAAAACACACTCACAGAAAACAGAAAACAAAAGGGGAAAAGCCAACGAACCGCAAGGAAAAGTTTCATTTGGTTTTGGGTGGATGGCGAAGGGGTTGGGGGACAAATCGTGAATTATTTGCCAAAATGGCAGCCTGTCGGCAGAATTGTGTGCAGCCGCCCACAATTCGGGGGCACGCCCAGCTTAACTGCTGGCTGACTGGCTGCCTCACCTGGCGGTGAAGATCAAAGCGAAATGTGTAACAAAATTGCCAATTACATATAAAACACGCAAAAATTGTCTGTGCCGGGCACCTGGACGGCAGTTGCTTCGATGCGGGGTGCGGGCTGTGCTGAGGGAGGATATGGCTGTCTCGCTCTAAAACAAAAGGCCGCTGTTGCCGGCAATTGAATTCAATTGTGAATTCAATTTAGGAAGTTGGCAACGCCAGCACCCAGCGCTTATGACTGGGTGGCAACACCACTCCGCTTGCATGTGTGACAGCCTGTGCGAGTGTGTGTGTGTGAGTGAGTGAGTGTGTGGTTAAGGCGCAAAACGAATTTGCACTAAATTCCTTAACCTCCTCAAGCTCCCCGCTAGCAGCTATAAATGTTGCTCTCCCGTTGCGACGACATCTTTTTAGCAGTTGCTTTTTCGCTTCTTTCGCCGCAGAGCGAAAGCGTTGCGTCGCCTGTGTCGCCTTCGTGTCAGTGTTGCCAGTTTAGCAATTTAGTTGCTAGATCTAGCAACTTTTCAAAATATTTGCAACTTTTTTTTTGAAAATGCTATTAGCTACAAATCTAGCAACTTTTTATTTTTTGTTAGCTATTTTAGCAATTTTTCATTTATACTTTACTTAAAGCCCTTTTATTTTGTATTCTCTTTTTGCCATTCACTGCAAAAATTGCGATTAATAGTTCACAATGAAATCGGAACTTGTATTTAACTCAACGGTTCGATTATAAGAGCTACTTGAATCAAAACCCTTTTAGTGATTTAGCAAATTTTGCGCTCAAAATCTTTTCCCTACCTTGGTCGAACGCTGAAGTTGAACGTATATTCTCACAAATGAATATAGCAAAACATAACTGACGTAACTGTATGAGCATTATAACATTAAATGCGATATTGCATATAAGGTTAGTTTGAGTTTAAACAATTGAAAATACGAGCCGATATAGCGACAGGTTGCTAGTCTCGCTAGGAGACTCCTACCAGCTAGACCGTTGAGGCGATTGAAACGTCAAGGTTTCGCCAAAACGATAACCCAATCGTAAACTTCACATAATCTCCTTACACTAATATGAGGTTTGGTTCAACAAAATACATTTTTAGCTGTGTTGTTATAGTACTATTTTCTTCCTGCTGTACTGGTTCGATACTTAATAAAGAAGCTAATTATATGAAAAAAAATTAAAAAAAAAATAATTTAAAAAAAATATATTTATATATGGGTAATTCCATGGCGAAATTTTGTCCCGTGCGAGACTTTTACAGTTCACTGCAGTGAAAATAACATAAACTGAAACAATTTTAAAAATAAGTGAATGTTATTCTTAAAGCTCTAGATAAGCACTATATTTAGAGCTAAGATTGATTTTAGGAACTTGATCTGTTTTCCGATAAAATATATAATTTCGTTCATTTTTTGGTTTTGCGTACGAATCGGTTAATTTTTGCAATTATCACATCAGAAAACAAAACAGAAAAAAAAATCCAAAACCATTCTTAGCTCTAATTAAAGTACTTATCTAGAGCTATAAAAATAAACTTTTCTTATTTTCAAAATTGTTTCAGTTTATGTTATTTTCAATGTAAAGAGTCTCGCACGGGACAAATTTCGTTTTGGAATTACCCATATGTATTGGACTACATAGGCATAACAAATGTTGCCATAATTATGTACTTCCCTACGAGTACTTAGTTCAAATTTCAGGAAACGTAAAGTACACGGATAGTAAGGAAGCAGAAGAATTGGACGAAATTCTAAGTATTTTGTAATGTTAACAAAAGAAGATATGAAATCCTGTTTATTTAAATTTTTAATTTTTAATTTCAATATTTTATTCTCAAATTATTTAAAAATGTACATACTATTTGAAAAAGAACATTTAAAAGATTTAGCAATTTTTTTGGCAATTTTTTTATAATTTTTAGCAATTTTTAGCAACTTTTTTTCTTAAATCTAGCAACTTTTACTCCAGAGAATCTGGCAACACTGCTTCGTGTACGCTTTATTGAAGCGAAATTGAATTAGTGCGACGGCAACGGCGAAAGCGGAAGCGGTTGCTAAGCAGGAAATTGCCTGAAATCAGGCGCACGTAAGCCTCGCCGTCACGCCCCACACACACACACACACCCTCATACCGACATACACTCCATAATGTGTGTGCGTGTGTTTCATTAAAATCTCAAATATTCGCATTGGCAGGGCACGCTTTTGGCTTTTATGTGACAATTTCTGTCGCTGCCTTTGCCACTGTTTCAGACTTCATTTGCATGCAGCGCCAATGGCCAACAACGATGGCCATCATCTCCGCCACGTTACACTCCACTCCACACCACTCCACTCCAACACACCACCTGCCCTGCCCCTGTCTGCTTTGGAGTGCTACCCTCTTGGTAATGGCGTTCATTTCATGTTAATGGATTTCGCACTTAAGCGCTATAGTTTTGCTTATTAAAACTAATTGACAGACATTTAAATAATGCAATTTATATACACATTCCCCAAGCCAGCTGCGCCTCTTCATTAGCTCCATTTCATTGACTTCAAATTGTGCTTAAAAAGCTTCTATCGCGGACTCATGCGTTCTCTTTCATGCATACACAAAGCATGTCTTTGGTATATAATCGATTACAATAGCTATCGATAATTCATAGTTGATAATATATCATTTTCAACGAGCTTTAATCGTTTGCATAAACTATCGATAACTTAAAATTTCTATAGCATAAATTACGCTGCTCATGCATTATGCTCCGTTTATTGCTTTGGCCCAAGGCATATTTATACCTATTTATAAAATTTTCCACAAGTGCGAGTAACTGTACTTGAGCAAAATGCACGGGAAACATGTGCGGGTTATACGTGAAACGAAGCGTAAATGAATTTTTCATTTTACCATTAAAATTTAAGTGCACATTTTCCGGCGCAACGCACGAAAGCCCGCCGCTCTCTCTGTCGATGGCGGTGTCGCTGCCGTCGGCCGCTGTGGAAATCTGAGCCATTAAGTTGAAGAAAGTTAAAGGAAGTTGTGTCGGCAGCAGATGGAAATGTAGACGCTGCATTTCGCCACAAAATTATTATATTATTAAGTATACGACCTGTGTGTGCTTGAACTTTTCGTCTAACATAAACTGTTAAATCGTTGTTAACTAACTCTTTCTCTCTCTCTCTCTTTCTCTCGCTTGCTTTCAGATTATATGCAATCGCTGTGCAAGAATCACTTTCTGCAGCAACTTTATCGCAAAATTGACGGAGCTGTACTTTGGTCACAAAACGAACGCAATCTGGACTGTGTTATCACCTTTCAGACACAGACGATTCTGCAGCGCTTCATGCTACGCTTTGATATGCTCCAACTAGACTGCAATGATCATCTGCTGGTCTACGATGGAGCGCATGCAGTATCAACGCCCAAGGTAAGTTTAAAGTTGACTGTAAATAGCGATAACTTTGACAATAACATTGAGTTGTCCATGATAGACGTTTCTTAACTTTGGAAAGTTAAAAAGTAGTGCAAATTTATTACTAAAGTACTTTAATTGTTTATCCATCGTGTAAATTTCAATTACTAAGGGGAAAGCTCTCATTTTAAGGGATATGCTCAATGCAATAACAGTATTATTTATAGCTAAAGTTAAGGGCAATCATTGCGGAAAAGTTGTCAAAGGCAAAGTCATTGCGGGGAAATTTGTGTCGCAGCCTCATGATCCACATACACAATCAGAGCACGCTGATGCCTCTGACATTTTAGGTTCAATCCCTGCGGGGGTTTCCGCTTTGCAACACATCCACACACATACACCACACAAGCGGGAGAGAGAGAGACAAAATGTAGGCATAATTTTAGCCCGTTGCAACATTTGCAATGATGACAACGGGCAAGAATGTGGCTCGTTTGGTCTGGGTGTTTGCCTGGTTGGGTTAGCTCGTTGCGAGGGAAGGCAGGGAGGGAAAGTGGGGCGCTTTGCTGGTTGCCTGAGTGCACCACAGCGGTTGCAATGCGGCGCCAACTGGCAGCTGCCACATGCCAACTGCCGGGCTGAGTTTGCTGATAGCGCTACGATTTTATCAGCAACAATTTTCATTTTTCATGACACGCCCCCCCCCACTCTCTGCAACAGTCCCGACAGCCAGGGACTGCATTATATTATATTATGCGCATGTGGGCGTGCCAGCATATGAGTGCCTGTTTATGTGTGTGTGTGTGTGTTTGGAAATGTAAGCCAAGGCAAGTGGCCAGAAATGCAGCGCATAAGCAGCAACTAAATCTTTTATAGCCCAGGGACAAGCCAAACAAAATATGCTAACTAAGCCGAAACGTGTTCGACTTGCAGATACGCTGGAATAAACACTATTAAAGTTTAACAATTCCTTTACAAATTTCCTAAGCATTACAGGATATTTTGCGGTCATTTCCTGCTGCTCTACATAATTTACATAATTGCTGTTGGCCCAGGCAACGCATCAAATATTAACGCGTCACAGTTTATGACAAAATCGATGGCAACTTAAGCTTCCAATTATGAAAACTCTGCTCCAAGATGGACAGACAGTTAGTTGGGGGACAAGCTCGCCCAACGTCAAACGTGATTGGGTCGTAAAGGTGAAGTTGCCACACCGTTCATTTTCTTGCCTCAAATTAGCGGCAAGTGCATAAAATTTATGACAAGAACTATGAGTTTGGTATTAAATATTCGATGCATATAAAGTATGATTTCCATTTCTCTTTAATGACATAAATCGATTAAATTTTATTGCTTTTAACTATGATTTGGAATTGGTCATAACGAAAGTCAAATAGGCAAGCTTTAAATAAACTAACATAAATTATATTATTTTCATGTTTAGTTCATTAACAAAAGAGTAATTGGAAATTACCGACATTTATTGTGATGCATAATTTTTTTGTGATAATAAAATGGATGTTGATTTAAAAGTTATCTTGGTTAACTAGTTGTATGGAACTTGTTTTAGTACGACAAATCGATAAATAATCTTTAGTCATTGCAAGTGCAGAAGGTGTTATAAGTACGTCGCCCTCTATTAAGACCGAAATACAAAAAAATAAAAAATAAAATGCACTAAGCACTCGCTTTCGAATGCTACTCGTACTTATAGACTCTCTCACATATGTGTGCAGTAAGTAGAAGGCGCATCTGCTTAGTTCAAATCCGATTATAAATATGTATTCTCTTTGCGGTTCCCCACTTGAAAATGCCTTCGTTCTTCTGTGCAACCTGGTTGTTGTTCACCTGCTGCTGCTATGTTGCAATGATAGTCGTACGATGTGGGAAAGCCTTTGCTTAAATATTTGTCGAGTGAGTTGTTTTGCAGGCGACTTAGTAAGTCAGAGAGTCAGAGAATAGTCTGAAAGTCTGGGAGTCGGTTTGCAAGTGACCTAAGCAGCTTTGCACGCCTTGATTTCTTGCCACCTTGCCTAGTTGCCAAGTTGCCACGTCAACAGTGAGATGGTGCGACTTGATGCAGCTCCTAATGTTTATCTGTGTACTATGCGGCGTATGAGCAATGCGGCGCAAGATTTATGAATTTGCCATGCGACTCAATTCGAGTCTTGGGCTCATTTGCATGCCACAACGGCCACAGCAAAGCAAAAGGCGAAGCCCCCAAAAACTAATAACATTTTCGGTCGAGAGTCCTCAACTGCTCGACTGCACAGCTCCGAGTCCTTGGGTATGTAAATACTTTTGCGACAAAAGAAGTTGTCACTGCCTTCAAAAATGCAAAATTAAAATATTGCCACACTGTTCGAGTGTGTGTGTGTGTGTGTGTGTCTATGAGTATGGCACACACAAAGCAAAGGGGTAAGCGGTAAGCAGAGAAAAGTTTACATTTTTGGGCTGCAACAAAATTAAAATATGCCACAAAGCGCCGCACGTCGAAGATGCCGGCCAACTGCAGTCCTGCCTGGCTGCCTCTGCCACATGCTGCAGCATCAGGATCGGTAGCGGCGGCAGCGAAAAAGCAGAGCGTTGTGTCAAGAAAAGCAACCACAGCAAAGGCCTCGACGATGACACGCACAGTCAGAGCGAGGGAGAGCAAAAGCGAGAGAAAGACAGAGCGAGAGCGAGGGAGAAAGGAGGTTAGCGTGTGTGGACTTTGATGAACCCTGTTGCAACTTTTGGGTGGCAGCCACACTACACACACACACACACACACACAAAGAGAACGTGCACGTGCCACAACATCATCATCATCATCATCATCTACGTTGTGCTGCCTGCTCATTATGTGGCAAGGTGGCAACTGCACAGTGGCGCCACAGCGCAGCAAATTTACGGAAATAAGCAGACAACCAGTCAGAGAAACCGACAGAAAGTCAAGGATATTTGCCATTTATTTTAATCAATTATCATTTATCATAAAAAAATAATCAAAACACTCACCCCGGAACAACTCGATATCGTTTGAGGCAGTGGCACAGTTGCATGCGGGCACTTGCCCCATGGGATGCCATGGATTGGGGATTGTGAATTGTGGAAGATGAGCAAACGTGGGAGTCTGAAGTTGGGCCCGTATATGCGTAGTTAACCGCAGCACATTGAGGCAACCAATGCAGCGTGCCACTGGCAGCTGATGCTGCTCCTACCGCTGCTGCCTCCAAGGTGGCATGCTCTTACTACTCCCATGCCACATGTGGCATTGATGGAGCATCTAGAGGGATGCAACGACACAACGCAACGCAACGCAACGCAACGCGATGCGATGCGAAGCGAAGCGACGTGGCATGCACTTCTCGTCTTTGTGACGTTGCCAACAAGCTGCTTACAGCTCGACACTTCCATTCCTCAAATTGCAATTGCAATTGCGTTGCACGGGCTGCTGGGGGGCGTGGCATGATGTAGAAAACGTTAAGCGAAGCTAAGGAAATGTTCATTAATTACGCTTTGACGAGAAAAGCGTGAACATTTCGATGGAAATTCAGATGCTCTTTAACTTGCAATTCATCTTAAGTGATGTGATAACGTAGAATGAAATTTAATGGCGAAGTTATGTTGTTCAACATATGTTATTTCGATTGACAGAATATTAGAATTAATTTTAGAAAGAAAATCCTCAGAATAAGCAAAGAATATGATTTAAATGGAAAGCAGCGAATTTCTTTTATCCTAAATCTGTAAAGATAAAAGGAATGAGACATTTCAAAGTGTTCTACTAAACTTCAACTTCACAGGCTAAAAATATAATTAAGTTGCTTATGGAAAACAAAACCCGAAAACGTAATTTAGTTGAATTTTGTAAATTCGGAATCCGCAATAAAAGTAAAATTTTACGAGAAAATGTTAGGAGTAGAAAAATGTCAAATAAACAGAAATTTACAGAAGAACACCCAGCAAAATTTGCGAGTTTTTAAAGAAAAGAAAACATCTTAGAGTGACTGTTAAAGAAAAGCGTGCGGCTTCAAGTCAAATGCTCGCTGTAGTCGAGTGTGTACTTGTATTTATAATTGAATGGAATTTAATGAAGTTGATTGAATTTGCAGATTGACATCTCCTGTCGCAATACGAAGAGCACGGTGAACGCGATATTGACACGAACGAATTTCGTGACGCTCAAGTACGTGACCGATGGCTGGGGAACAGATGCGAACGGTTTCAAGTTGGTGATAACATCGGTGAAGGACCCAAGTGAGTAGCACCTACACACCTAACATAGCACTGAAGGAATGCCTAATGAGCTGTCCGTTTGATTCCCGTTTTCTTGCAGAGCACACGTGCAAGGATTTCACATGCGCCACACGCGAGTTCTGCATCAGTCCCGATCTGCTCTGCGATGGCGTCAACCACTGTGGCGACAACTCCGACGAGTCTGTGCAGAATCTTTGCCAGAGTAAGTGTTGACCACATGCTGTGAATGTCTCTGAATAACCTTTTTCTTCTCTCTGCGAAGATGAGACAACAAGCACTGTGTTTGGCGTGGACATGACTTGGTTCGTGCTAATCGTAGTCGGAGTCTTGCTCGTGCTTAGCGCCCTCATTGTGGCCATTGCGATCTGTGTCTGCCGTCGTCAGGATGAGAACACTGCCAATCAGAACACAGCCCTGCAAAGTAAGCATAGTTCAGCATATTGATCAATTCAATTACTTACTTTTACCTTTATCACTTTGCAGTGCATCACAATGCGGATACGAATGGATCGTCGAAGCATCTGCACTTCCATGGCATGGGAGTGGGCATGGGAGGCACGCTAACGAGAGAGCATACACAACTGCCGCCAGGTTCGGGAAACTGGCATCACCCTGCGGGACCATCCGGGTACCACCGCATTCCACACAATTACTTGAAGATGGCCACCAAAGTCCGTCCCATTTGGTGCTTGGCAAATTCCGTCAATTAGGTCAAGATCTTTCACAAAACTCCGCCGGACTCAGTCAGACGAACATCGCCGTTGCAGCTGGCAATCATCCGAATGCCAATGCCGCCAATGTCGCTGCTGCCCAAAAGGACGAATGGTTTGTTTAATTACCAAATCACTCGATTCTTTTAAGCAACAAAACAACTGACTTCGGTTCCGGGTTAACTAACACTGGATCAATGTGAAAGAACGAAAGCAACAAACAAAACAACCAACTAAATAATTGACTTGAGCACAATAATCTGCACTTAATTAAGTGATTTCATGGATATTTGCAGAGCATTAAATGAAGTAAGTAGCAAAAAAAAAGGCGAAATAAAATTAATTATAGTTTAAATAATTTCAATCATTATATTATTGTGCAAGTTTATTGAGTTTATATGAAATTAAAGTATCGTGAATCTCCAGGGCATTGTTTACTTATATTTTATAGATAATAGATAAATACTTTGACTAGTATATTTCTTAGTTATCAGATATCCAATGATATTATATTTTTTTGAAATTGCACTAATTCATATATCCCTTGCCACTTACAGGACTGTTTGACTATATTTAACAACAAATAATGTGGACATCACCGCGCAGGGTGTATATTTAAGAGATCTACTCGTACCCAGGAAGAATCTCGAACGCGTTGGGCGAAATGTGCCGTAAGAACGCACAATTTTGTCGGATAACCAATGCACTTGTATATAGATTATAAATAAATATTATAAAAAAATAAAACAAAATTAATTTAATTAATTAATTAATTGAAATGAAATGAAAAAAAAAATAGCTAAACCCCGATTATTGATACTGAAATAAACCAAACCCCAAACAAAAGAAATATTGCAAATACAAATACAAAAGAAAGATAATGATTTTAGATTATAGGACAAAAGAAATGAAGGGTCAAAGTCTTACAATAAGAGCCTCCAAAGCTACACAAAGGATCCTTGCAATTAATTCAGTTATAATTATTATTATATAGTACTTATATATGGTAATTGTTAGCACTTTTTTTCGCGCGTAGTATTCAATTTGTTTATGGGAAATTCTAAACCGAACCGTGAGTAAGCATCAGAAATGGACAAATACTAAAATAATCGATGGCATTTAAATGGATTTTTTGGAACAGTGACACAACGACACAGAAACCGCAAAAAGTATTAAAGCTCAATATGCAAAATGATTAAATGATAACCAATTAACTGATAACCGATAAAAACAAAATGATAAAATACCATTAGGATACAAACAAAAATACAAATTCTAAAGATGAGTGTTGATTTTGGATGAAAATTTGATCGAATTCTAAATAAATGAAATAATAATACTATAATGCGAGTTATCATAAAATGGACACAAGAACAAGAACAACATAAACAAGGGATGTAAATAAGTAGTAGACAATATTGAAACAAAAGTAAACAAAATATCGAACTACAAGGAACACATTCTCATACACTTCATTGTCATTGACCATAGCTTTGAAAACTTAAGATTTCAAGAGTCAGCAATCCTATCAGAGCCCTCATCAGATTTCACGATTCTCGACACTCACATTCGAAATAAAAACAAATCAACGGATCAACAGCCAATGCTAAATGACAAATTTCTGAGACATTAAAGGACAATACGAAACACACACATTTTTGCTCTTTTTGACAACCAAAATAACAACAACACCAACAACAAATAAACAAACAAAAGACACAAAATGCATTTTTGAAAGTAAATACAAATTATTGGGAAATGGGAAAGTAGTCCGCATACATTTTTCTACAATCAAGAACCGAAATAAAAGTCTAAGATTTTGCTACAAGTCGAATGAATACGATTTAACTTACACTGTGTATTAACTAAAGGAAAACTAAACTGCTTCAAGAACGATTGTAGTACTTCCCGCCGTTAATATTTTTTAACTAAAAAAAAACTAAACAAAACGAGAGAAATATTTAAAATCAAATTCAATACCTAATAAATACGATTAATAATAATAATAATTAACAACTAACAACGCTGCTTACGATTCGTCTTTCAAACAACTTCCATTAGACAGTTGAATACATTTATGTTCGTAAATAAAACTAAGGCATACAGAGAAAAAATATTAATATTAATATAAACAAGCAACTAAAATATTTCCGTTCATTTCAAAGTTTCTTTAAATTAAATTAAAAATAGCATTAAATTAATAATACTCAATATGTCTAGGCGTTTGTAAAGATGAAAAGCAACAACAAGAAACTAGCTGCAATAAATAAATAAATACATACATATGTTCCAACAACAAACTGCTCTTTAAATAAATGCCAGAAACTAACCATACTGAAATGATATATTATTAAATTTGCTTTTAATCCTAATATTTTGAAAGATTTTGGCTTGTTTCCTACTTACAAAATTTTGGCATAAACCATATAAAGTAATATGAAAAAGAAATCCATACCAATATTTATCGTAAATTATAGAATGGTAATATGGCAAAAAAGAATTTTTAACCAAAATTATAAGCAAAAACCAAAAAAAGAGCATTGTATTAGGCGTCAAATTTTAGAAACAAAATGAAAATAAGAACTCGAAAATATCTCAAAAAAGCAACAAATACTTAAAGTAATAAATAATTAATCTCAATTATTTAAAAAGTGAAAAAACATAACATAAAATTGTTTCAAATGCCGAAACTAATTTATGCATTACAGGAATATTTAAATAACGAAAAGAAAAAGGAATAAACAAAGGAGATATTTGTAACGATCGTGTCGTATATGAATGTAGTTAAAATATACAAACTAAAAAAAAAAACAAAAGGAAACGTAAAGAAAATTCAATTTAATCGAATTAGTGAAAATTGTACGAAAACTGAGAAAATTTTAAAATGCTTATGAAGAAATGAGTTAAGATTGGAAATCCATTTTCAATGGCAATCCCTACAAAATGTTTTGTAACTTTTTTTGTAAATGTTCTCATTCTTCAACACTTTTACTATCTGTCTGATTCTTATTGTCTCTCAAAATCTTTTCCGATCTATCTCTCTATTTCTATTGAAAAGACTTTGCCGCAATTAGTAAAAACTTTACGTCTGTTTGTATGTATATGTATGTATGTACTTAGATATTAACATAAAAAAAATGAAACAGAAGAATCAAATCTATAATAAAATGCTCCCATTAAGTACTAAAGCCATTTGCCATACACATCATTGAGAAGAAATCGTAGAAGAAGAAATTGGGAAACCAATACAGAAAGCATAAGCATATGAAATGTAAAATTGTTGTACTCGTAACTCAAACATAATCATCAAAACACACAAAAATGTGCATATTTAACATACTTAGTACTCGTTTGATTATTACATCTTATGCATTTCATAGAATGTTTCATTTTTGTTAAAGAATGTTAAGGAAATGCCGAACCAAGCGATAAAAGCTCGACTAAAATCAAGGTACTGGACAAACCCCTTTCGAAGCATAGAGAAAGATATATACATAGTACATACTATACTATATAGTATATCCGAGTAGGTGTAGGAATACAACTACAAAATGGAGGCCAGGCCATATACTCATCGTAGTGCAAATGTTAGACGAAATTTAGCTGTAGAAGTAGGCGTAGGAAGTATGTGTGAATGTGTGCATAGAGGGTGTAATTCCCCCAACCCCCAGTAAATACATTGAATATACATATTTACTTATGTAAGAACGGCATTTTTTTAGATGAGAAGATATGTTTGTATGTTGTGTTTGCTCGATATCCTTAGACATCAACAATCATCAACTCTTGCATCATTTGAATGTGTGTGTTGTCTGTGTGCTTAGTTTAAAACCAAACAAACAAAAAAAAAAAACATTTTATACGAATCATATTAAAAACGAAACAAATCAAATGGCATAATAACAAATCAATCAATTTCGATCCCCAAATAATATAAACTTAATTATGTCTTAATTAAACCGTTGCGTTAAGTCGATGCTTAGCTTTGTGTTAAATTGCTGTTGAATGTAAATGTACAATGGATACTAAACACAACAACAACCACAACAATACGATAAAGATCAAGATCAACAAGAACAGAAACCCAAATACAAAACAAAACAAAACTAATGATAATGAAATAAAGAATACAACAAATTTCAATGTAATGTTTCATTTTGTACCACAAGTAACAAGTATCACAACTCATCGTCACTCGTCGTCACTGTTGCCCCACTGTTAACATTACAGTAACTTGGCAGCACCCTAAAAAGACATCACTGTAGTCCTTTTTTGTGGTATTGGAGATCAGAGTAAGTCGCTGATTTCCATTACTTGTTGAGTGTCGCTGTCATTTGATCGATGCTCCATCAGTTCGATTTCCTGAGTACGTTCCTCTCTTTCCTTATCCTGCATACGTTGACAATGCTTCTGGGCCAGCGCATTTAATAAGGACACTATAAAGTAAGTTACAATAAGCAAAGCGAGTATCTGGAAGCCATGTGCCACAATTCCAAGACCGCTACTGGAGTCGTCCTTGATTTTACGGTGCATACGCAATTTGGTACTGGTCAAAACTTTTTGAATGGGCGCCTGTAGTTTGTGCCCGAACCAAGGTAAGCGGCCCAATGAATTGATGAGCCTGGTCACCAGATCCTCGTTAAAGGCAATAACAACGATCAGCAGCTGTATGTTGGCCTTGAAGATCGCTTTGCCAATCAACGTGGCTAGAAAGAACTTCCAGAATGGGACTAGAAAATGACCGCACGCAACACCAGCAAGATCAAACAAAGGATTTGGCACACTGGCGCAAAGTAGAATGCCGAAAAAACCGATGCGCAACACAACGCGCTCCACAAACAGCTTGCATCTATCGAATAGACCAAGTTTCCAGCTACGTCGTTGATGCTCTGCTATTTCCTGACGATCCTCCATGCATTTCCCTGATAGCCTCGCAGCCCTGGCCATGAAATAAGGTGGCAACTCTCCCAGAGCTGTACCTACTCCCCACAATAGGGATTCTGTGCGCACCTTAGTCAATATCTGCCACACATTCGGTACATGTCGCTCATAGACTCCTTCCTTTGGGCAAATCTTCTGATCAGGATAGGGCGGCATTGGAAAGTTCAGAGTCTGACACTCGTATGCAGCCAATGTAACAGCCGCAACATGTGGTCCAAGATACAACAGAAATGTGTGCAATCCCGACCCGAATCCTACCGATGACAGAACTCCCAAGCCCAACCAGTAAAGAGCAAAACCCAGATTATGCCGGCAGATTCGCACGTATTTCTCCTGAGGACCCGGCAAGCAGCAGAAAACAATCAAGATCACAACTCCCAACAAAAGACGTCGATCTAGTAGTCGAACGAGCAGCTTAAGTAACAGCAGACATGCTTCCAATGAGCTATACTTTAAGGTCGTCCAGGGACGACGCCAAATAACCAGAGACCTCCGTTCCAAATCAGCTGCACTTATCGGCGACACATCCGAGTCAATTGTCAATGAGGTGGCCATGGAAGCTACGCCGAGAGCAGACATTCTCTTTCTCATCTCACTGGAATCAGGAAATCACATTTTAATAACAAAATCTTGGTCAAATTTCTGTTATTACTTCTTACTTACGACTTGTACAGCATTTTGGAAGTATTTTAAATAGATTATCTGATGGTAATAAAGACTATTTTCATATTTTTAGCAGTATTACCCCCGCCCACTTGAATGAGTAGATGTTCAACCTGCCGCGAATTGAGCTGATTATCGATTGTCAAAATCGGCTTATAATGTATATATAAGTCAGTTAGTAAGTCGGTCACATTATATTAACAATACAGGCACACTTTTGGGCACTTTTCGAATTTGAAAAGGCGATACAATTTATCGGTTTATTATAATATAACTTTACAAGGCACTACTCTACAAGCTCATATCGATGTCACCTTCCTCAGTTATCACAAAACTAGCAATGTCCGACTGTTGCACTTGAAGCAGCTGCTGTTGTCTGCGCTCCGATTCCAGATTCCACATGGTCGTAATCTGATCGCGCAGCTTGTGCAATATGCCGATTACATGTTGGAAATCAGCAAGATGCTCCGGCGTCGATTCGGTCACTAGTTTGTTGATATAGTCATCTAATACTGCATTCACTTCAATATCATTACCTTGCCCCAGTTCGGTGCACAAGTAGAGCAAAGTCTGCAGTTGCAGAATCAATTCACGTGTGGCTTGCCCCTTGAGATACATTTGATTCGATGAAGCTTTTAGATCCCGTTCGGCAAGGAAGCGGCACTTTTCCAATATCTTGTTGCACGGTATGTCATTATTCTGCAGATAATCCTTCTCATACACCACCATTTGTTCGTGCGCTACACGCAGATTATCCAGAATTTCGGCATTCACACGATGCAGAGTTATAATATTGCTCGCATAGCGATGTTGAAGCTTCTCAAGTTGTGGCGTTAGTTTGATATCGCGACGTGTAGCCGCTACTGGAACGCCGCCACCCACAAACTCCTCGTTTATGGCAGTAATGTCGCTGATGATCTTGCGCTTCAATGTCAATTGCTTTTGCAGCTGCAACAAAGCAGCAAACAACGGATGGCATCGTTTTTGACCCGTCGTGTCTTCTGCGACAGCATCCAGCTCGTTATCAGCGGGGGTCTCATTGATGATGTCAGCTAGCGACTTACTCTTGCACTCATGCAGCGTATACAAATAACAGTCGGCCCTGCTGAGCACAGTATGCTTGCCCCCCATATCGAACTTGACCAGATAACTGCAATCCTTTGGATCGTAGCCAATCACACGTCCCTTGCGGAGCATCGGGAGAGGTTTGCTCAGCAAACTGACCACCTTAGCGTCCATAGGCAGTGGCATCGGTATTTGCTTGGGAAGCGACTCAACACTTTGTGTCGCATCCAGTCTGAACTGTTGCAACTGACGAATGACGCCACGGTAACGCTCTAATTCCGCTTTCTCGCTAGCTATAAATGCTGGACTAAAGCGGCGAGGTTTTCCATTTAAACGACGTATGAACTGCCAGCACCGTTTGGGCAGTTCATCAGTCTCCAACTGGGCGAATCGAGTCTGCTTATAGTTTATTGGACTATAGGCGCTAGCCAGGATCGTCTTGTCGATGAAAGACTCGAGAAACTCACACCAGATCCAGCGTTGGCAGGCTGGCTGCTTCAGGAACTTGTAAAGCCTCTCATTAGCCGGCAGAATCGCCTTTGAATTGACATCGCTTTCGTCCTCTTGCTTCTGTAAGGAGCTCTTGCCACGAACCCGTTTACTAAACTTGGGTAATTTGACAAACAGCTCGTCGTCATCCTTCTTGGTTTTCTGGGATCGAAGCAAACGTTTCGATTCGTTTGCTTTGGACATCTTCGAAGAATGGCACAAACCAAGTGATGAAAGTTGAGGTGGCGTCACTGGGGAATCGAAGTCGATACTAAAGTTATTAGACATTTTATGCCAAACGCGATGTTTTAAATTTATGAGAAGCTTTCAAAAGCGACATAAAATTCATAAATTACCTGTTCTTTACTGCTTTCAAATCACTTCAACTGTGAATCTAGCAATTTCCGGTTTGACAATTTTGGAACGTCAAAACAAATATAATTGCTTAGGGAGGCGCTGCCAAACTTGCCAAAATTAGTTGGCAATTGGGAGTTGACATAGTGATAGAAAAATGCAAATAAGATTGACAACTAAAGCTCTTTATCAAGGACTAACATTTTATAAATTTATTTTTATAATATATGCGGTAAGTTGTATTTTTCTGTGAATGTGTTGAATATTTTGGAAATTTAACGCAAATTAATATAATATATGGCTGCTTTCTTCATTAAATGTTCTTTTTAATCTGAATAATATTTAGAATAGGAAAACTACATTAATCCATATTCTTTCATTATGGCATGTAATTGCTAATTTAATTGTTATTTAGAATTATCAACTTTAAGTTTCTGCTTCCGATCATTAGATATTGTTAAAAATTATAATCCTTGGGGAATAATAATCATAATAAGCACTTTATATATAGAAACAAGAATGTTTGGTCGATATAAATTGATATACCTATTCTTTAAAATATTACGTACAACATCGAAGATATTCAAGAATGGATGACTGTTGGACTAAACACTTCAGCTTCCCACTTGGTTAAAGGCCCGACCGGCAATGGCCTTAATTCGGAGGCAGTATCTGCCTCAGCATCCTCGCAGCGATACTTATGAGCACTGATTTGAATCAGAAATTTGTCCAATTCTTCTTTATTTTGATCTCCAACTGCAATTGACTTGAGGCTGTACAGTAATCGACCACTACAAATAAAGTGAATTATTTAGGCGAACTAAGATCATATTAGAGGATATTACATATTCATGAAATGGGAATTCTCAAGACGCAGTGTGGACACCAGGGAAATCAGATGCTGCAACGTCACGAGTTGATTACGTTGACGTACTACTTTGTTCGCTGAACGTCGTGCCGATAAGTTCTTGACCAACATCTCAAGAGAGGCATTGAAGACATACAATCTAAGGAGCCACGCCTCCTTGACACTCGCATGCTGCTCTACCAGTTGAAAGTGGGCGTCCAATGCAAGATTTACGCGCTTCCTGCTTGTGGACTCGTTGCAAATGTGCAGATTAATGATGGGCAAGCAACGAGCGTAGGAGACAAAGTGTCGCTTAATAAGAATTGGAATTAATTCACCCAGCTCCGGACTTATAAGGTCTGGAATTTTTACAATCTATAAGCGTTTAAAATGTTAATAGCAGTCATATTAAATTTGATCGTGTTTACCATTTGAAACTGTAGCAAGGATTTCCAAATGCGATTGCTGGGTAATGGAATCGGACAGATGCTATGAAGTTGGCGAAAGAGAAAGTGTATCTCCTGTATTTGGACGCAGAATAACATATTACCACGCGCCTCTTGAGCCAATGTTTGATCAGAGATTTTGTTAATCAGCAAATCATATATAGCTGCATCCAATGGCAAGCAATAATGAAGTCCTACCTGAAGTAAGAGAATGCAACAAATCCATGGCTTGTTTTGCGAAAAATTCATGAAATCCTTGCGCAAATTTTTAACGCAAACATCACGAAGCTGCTTGGCTATTTGAAGCACCTTATCTTTATGCAATTCAAAGTGTTCAACTTCGTCTTGTTCACTATAAAGCAGTGCTAGCATTAAGGCCAAACACTCGTAGCCATACAGATCTGCATTGATTCATCAAATAAATAGAATTAGCAAGATTCACCAAAAATTATTTGAATATTGCTTACCCAAGCATTCATTTCGTTTGCCAGAATTAAGCAGTTGTCTCGCAAGAATATCGTACATATCACACACCTGATGACCCCGCAGCTTGTTCTCTTTGAGCAGGGCACAAAGACGTCGTACGCACTGAGCATAAGACTGCAACAGATTCTCTGATTCTGATTGCCCTTCATCCCCTTCCATGCAAATCAATTGCACTGAAATCGCCGCGCATTGATCCTGCAATGTCTGGGCAGCCATTACGAGCAGCTCTGTACTGCCAGTCGCCTCTATTGATTTGCAAATGTTAGTGAAAAGCGATCCAAACTCAGCTCCGTTCAGTGACTCATCAGTCAAAAACATGTCCAAGCAAAACGTTTCTAGACTTTTTAAAAGCTGCAATCGAATTGGTTTATTTTTCTGGACAAACTTTGTATCCGCATTCTCACCTCTATGTTATCCTCAGCCAAAGTCCTAAAGTCGACGATGCAATAAATGCCAAGGAGCACGGCACGAGCTACCGAACGTTGTGCATTTCGTTTAAGTAGACGAGGCCAATGACTGAGCAGCATCTGAACCTCTTGGCGAGCTAAGGCATTGCTGTTATATTGACTGGTGTAGAACTCAAAGACTGCATATATGCTATGAGCAGTAAAGAGAACCAGTTCATGACGCACATTGTTCGAATACATCACGTTTATGTAGTATCCAAAGCGCTGCAGTGCAGCAAAGTGTTCCATCAAAACCTTTAAGTAATTCCTTAATAAGGTTATGCCCTGATCGTAGGAGGCACATCTGCGTGAGTTGTGCTGAGTCTTCAAGAATGTCTCTATGATGTGCACTACAATCTCTTGCTTATTGTATTGTCGGTTTGACAGCGTTATATACAACTGCGCAGCCACGGAACAGACAGCTTTCGTCGCCGAACCGTTAAGAACCACCAACAAAATTTGTTCTACAAAGCGAATGGGAAACGCCTCAGTGCTAGCCAAGTGACTGCAATTACAAAATGATTAGAAGGTTATTAAATAAACAACGAAAGCCATTCTTACCATTGCAGCGTCTCCAAATATTGTAGAGTTGCCATGAGCACAGCATTGCTATTGTAGGGCTCAAGAGTGGCAAACTGTATGGCAAGAAATCTGTCGGTGATCAGTTCATTCGTGAATAGCCGCAAGTATAGATTGCCATTTGCATCACTTTGCTGTCCTTCGGCAAACATATTTAACATCTTTCCCAGAAATTTATACAACTGTACAAAACTGGACTTGTCGGACATCTAAGTGAACGGCATATGAAAAATTTTTATTTATGAAATGCTTTTCTGTCTACTTACCTCGCAACTGAAGGCACAGTAGACGAAAAGTAAAGCTGATTTTTCGCAAAAGATCTCAAAATGCTGTTCAAATATGTCTAGCATAGGTGACAATATAAAATCATAAGTCTGCACGAAGCTACGTAAAAGAAATTTAAGTACTTATCATCAACTATATCAATATTATATAAGCGAAAACACATACAATATGCCATACCGTCCCAGAGTAGCGAGTCTGAGACATATAACCTTAAGCATTGCGTCATTGGAGCCAGGCAACAGCTTCACCAGCCCACGCAGCATGCTGAATGACAATCTGGCCAGCGGCTCAATCAGGAACTTATCAATCGTATTGTCCTCCTGTCGTAAATTACTGGTAATGCTCCGCACCACAAACGTCCAAGCGTTTATCACTTTCAAGTAACATGGCACAGGTTGGGTCAACTCGTAGAATCGTTGGAGTCGACCTGCATGGCTTGGCTTATCCTTTATAAGCTCACGACCGAAATATGCTAACAACGTGGGCAATTGCTCCAGAAACGATTCGACGCCCTTCAGTGCAAATGGCACTGCAGAAAATAAATAAGTTAAATTATTATTCCGATATGGATGATCATATGTTCGCGAAAAGTCTTCCACGGTGACATTAAAGTTGAGTCCAACCACTTCAAAGCATTGCCCAACGAAATGATGCGACACTTGGTTCAACCAGTTATGCGGATTAAGTGCCACGGTCTCAATGAAACGGCACGCATACTTTTGTGTTGCATACTATAAATGTAACAAAATTAATTATTTGATTGCCATACCATGTACTAATTGCTTACTTCTATGGTAGCTCCCGTTGAAATAGCAGTCACAAAATCCATAATAAAAGCCACAATTTGATCAAGTTCTACAAATATAGTGAATTAATTTTCGTAACGTTTTATAGGGATGGTGCACGCGTTCCAGTCGCCGCTTGCAATCGAATTCGTCATTCATCGCATGGAGGCTGAAAGGATCGATAAGATATCTAAATTCTATCGTAATGATTATGAATATATTTCCATAGTATTTAGTGAATCCAACAAAGACTTCGTATAGTATTTTTTTTTGGTTTTGGCGTTAGCGATATTTGTATCGCTTATGGTGCGGTCACCAGCGTCGGATTTTGTTAAAAAAACGTTTATATTTTTTTATTTGGACGTTGACGTACTAACGGCAGTACCATCAAGTGGCCCAGTGATACCAACCACGGGTTTGTTGACGCGCAAAATAAATTTGTGAGCAGCATGCATTAATCGAAAACCGCGAATAAATATTAAAAGACGCTGGGCAGCTAATTAAGTTAACTTAAAATATGTTACGATATTTTTATAAGAAGATGAAAACAATTAAATACTCGATAAATATGCTAATAATAAGGTTTTCAGCAGAGGAATAGATACATACTATATACTAGAGCAAACTACGTTATTAAGATTATTATAATTTACACATAGAATACATTGTAAAAATAGTTATGAAAATTGTGTCAGAATTTACCGCGAATTGTTGTAATCAATTTGTGACCAGGTACATTTACTTACATACATATGTAGTTGGCTAATGCTGCTTGAAAACTTGATCTTCTTAATCGAAAAAATACATCCAATGCATTGGGATTGTGCGTTGATTGCTATGCAGTAAGTCAAACAAATTTTTTATGATACATACATATAATACAATTAATTGCAGTTTCCATTTTTATTTTGTTTACAAATTAACTCAACATTAAATTAATATTTGCAATTTTGTTTTCATTAATTTACAAACAGTTGCTCTTTCTTTTTGATCGCTTCTCCATTAATTGATGGATTCGTTTGACCGTCACTTTGCTCAAGTTTATAATAACACGTGCTGGAGGTATATTTATCCTATTTTCAGTTGTAGCGTTGGCGCTTATAAGGGGTTCCATTTCGACATTATTTGTGGGCGTTATTTCAAATTTTTCTTCGTTTGGATATGCAAATGCCAGCTCTGGAATTTCAGTAGATTTTAAAAACTTCTTTAAAAATTTATATTTATCGAGGCACATGTCATAGGACATCAGCAAATCAACAAGGGAGTTAAGACTATAAACTTCAGCAGCAGCTTGGATAGCCTGAAATGGAAATATTTATGTCAGTCATAGTGAGCTTAGTAATCAAAATACAGAATAATATTACCTGAATATCACTGAATGCCAAAGCAGACAGCAGATTCATCAACACAATTGCAATGAACAATACGAATGCGATAAAGAATAGACGAGCGAAGAAAAATTCTTCAAACTTAATACTGCTTTCTTCAAATTCTCCGGTTGACATGACGATCGTCTTTATGACAGCACCAACGATGCTCGTATTTGGTGACTCTAGAACGTCAAGCAGATAAAACGATAATCCGAAGGCAATCAGCAAAACTGAATATAGTAACCAGCTTTTCATGAATGTATAACACACTTCCCAAAGCATGAGAACATACAGAGAGAAAGAGATTGTGGGCAACGATCCAACAAGAGCGATCAACCTAATGGCAATCAAAACAATTGTAAATGCTGCAAAGATGCGTCCTTTGCCAAGACTCGAATCGGGAGCAGCACAAATATTGGTGCACACTGCGAGCACAACGAGAATTGCATTAATCCATCTCCATCTCGTGAAATACAGCTTAAATCCGAGTAGTACAAACATAGCCATCTCGACAGTTATCAAATATGCAATACTCCACCAGGATAATGCCATAAAAGTAAACTTAAGTATTCCAGGGACTTCAGGGGTATATATGAAAAGTATGTTGAATGCCATCAATAGATGCAAGGCCACTGACATCGTAAAGTAAATGTAATGTTGTTTTGAAATGTTTTGCCATTTAAAACACACTATGAGTGACGTAATCAGCGGATGATTAAGAAGATGACGATGCGCCTTCGAATTGCCAATAGCGCGAATAGCTCTCATTTCACTGGAATGCGATTTCCGCGAAAACTTCATATCATGGGGAATCTTAAATATCCCGAAGTTAAGCGTCACCTCAAAGTCCCCAGCAGCCCGACTTTTGCCATTCGATGTGATGTAGTTGTCAAAGTGTTCCTCCAGCAGCTCGGGCTCAATGGTATCGATACCCAACTCTGCGAACACACTGTCAATGTTGAGGCTAGCCCCATGGAGTAGCAGCTGCTGCACAGCGTACTCATGATTGTATATTGTGGCATAGTGCAGTGGGGTTCTGCCACTCTCATCCTGCATATTCAAATTCACTTGGCCACTGCGCAGCAGGATGTCAAAGCATTTGACAAAGTCACTGAAACTCTTTTGCGGTCTCTCGTCCAATCTGCAGACAAGGGAGCTAAGCACATCCATATTCTTGGGAATTTGCCAGTTCTGCAGCAGCTTGTCCAGAGCACACCAATTGCCATACGCAATTGCAAATTCCACGAATTTTTGCCTATCCTTTGTAGGATAATGTTGCAGCAGAGAATCGAGGGCTATATGATGGCCATTCGTTATGCACTCCTCGTACAAATGGATACAATCTCCCTCATAATTGCCGAGCCATTGGCAAAATTGCCCCTCATTCCCAGTGCGTAAAGCTCTCAGTAACTGTTCCTTATTAACTTCGCTCGAAGGAATCGATGCATTGGGTAGATTGAGTTGTGGATTCCAATGCAACAAACCAGCACGCAGCTCTTCATCTAAATAGATGTCAATTCGTTGAAGGAATAAGTCGACAAGTTCTTGCTTTATGCTGGGCTCGATTTTCTTGAAGATCACATAGTTCAAGGGTCTCATTTCCACATTATCCGCAATGTTTGGACACGCGCCCTTCTCCAAGAGTAACCTTATGCACTTTGTTACCTCGCTGGCATTTTCAGCTGTCAAGTTTTTAGCCAAGGAATTTATTGGCGTCAGGCCATTGTATTTGTTGTTTAAATGAACTGTTGTTTGGTCAAGTATCACTTTAAGATTTTCACTATCTCGCGAATCGCTGGCAAAATTTAAAGCAGCTTTATTTTTTGTATTAATCTGCAATTGCATAAACATCTATTACACTGACGCACATCTATTACACATACATTTTTTGATATTGTACTCTTACGTAATTTCCACTGCAACCGTATTGAAGACAAAGCTTAATATATTCTCCACAGCCTGCGGTCGCCAAAGCCTTCTCAAAGATTGTAATGTTATAGTCATCGGGCTGATTGGGATTAGCATGTAGTTTTAGAGCTCCTTCGAAAGTGTTCAGATCTCGATTTTGGAAGGCCCTGGATAATTCAAGCTGGAGATCCATGATCGTGTGCTTCAATTGCTCAAAAAGAACTAAATAATATTTTTTTGTATTGTAACAATGGCACTAAGATACTCCGCGACCTTATCAGAGCTGCGGCAACCCATTACTCATAATAAAATGAACTTTTTACAATCAGTAAACTGCAGTAATTTTAAGAAAAAATATATGTAGTGTGTCAAATTTTTAATAACACTAATTTTAAACTATGTGGGTTATTCATATTTGATATACGTAGGAAAGTAAAACTTGATATTGGAATACAAATAGATAAAAAATATTGCTAAAATATGCATTTTTAATTCGAAAATTGTTTATAAGGGTTTCAGTGCATACACTGCCGCTCAACTGAATAGGTTCATCATCTCAGTGGTAGAAATTTATCTATAATTCCTAAACCAGTTTTTCGATTTACATAATTTTTTTTTTCTTTAATTCTTAAATCATATTAAAATTAAAATCTTAAAAAGGTTTTTTCAGCGTATGTGTTTATTATAGTCATCAGGCTATCTGCACACCTAACATACTTGAATGACGTTCAAGTGTTTATAGCTTTATAGAGAAATGTCCACGGAAACAGTATTGATCAACCTTTCAAGTTAGATTAGATTAGATTTAATTTTGTTATGTGATATATTTTTAATACCTTCTGAACAATCGTTAAGCCAAAAGAGAAAAATTAATAATTTACTTATAACTTAAACGACCCCTGCAACTTAAAAATAAATTTAAAGCAAAACAAAAATATATTTTTTAGACACATTCTTCTCTCAAAATTAGTCGCATTAAAAATTCAGTACAAATTTGTTTAGAAATCCACAAAAACTACACCAATTTGAATATCGTGTGACATTGATAAATATTTTGAGAACAGTAAATACCTTCTGAAATAAAAATCGTGTATATGAATAATTTATCAATCAATTCAAATATAATTTTAACGAAGCTGTGAGTAATCGACGGGCTTAAGAAGAAATTCGGCAAAATCGTAACCCCTAAAGTTCATATTGCATTTTTCATTGACTTAAAAGATTTCAAATTACATATTAATTTAATATACAGTTGCCACATTTGCTGCTGTATGCATTTTTTTTTATATATATTTTGTATTTCTTAATGTACATATTTACAGCACAGATTTGTATGCAAAGCGGATTTAAGGAAATGCTTTGACGTACAGTATCGTATTTTGAACAGCTGAGTATTGCATGTGAAGCGTTATCGATAATTCCGCAAGTGTCGCACAAGTCGTCCAACGCGACATGCATTTTGAAAAGTGTGACCTTATCGAAGCCGTTACCACTTAAAAAGAGATTTATCGTTTTTATGTCTTTTGGTTTCATATTGAATTTATTGTTGGAAAACCAGGGTTTCTTGATTAAAGATGGAAAGATGTCACAGAAACCTCGAGGTTTCCGAACTACGAAGGAGTTGTACTCCTCTTCCCATTCCAGTTTAATGCGTTTGTATATCTCGTTAATTGCGTCTTTGACTGACCAGTTTAGCAATGTGAAGCTGCCTTCTGTGGGTGCGTTTTTGGCTGCATTATCGGCTATTATGTTTTGTGGGATGTTGGAGTGACCCGGAATGTAATGAATTTCTATGGACTTTAGATGGTGATGCCGGTTTATTTTTTCAATGATGTTGACTGCAATATGATTGCCGTGGATTGTTTTGCATAGATTGATAATGCTATTTTTGCTGTCCGTAAGAATACCGACACGAGGAAGATTGTTGGATAAGGCAAAGTCAAGTGCTTTGTCAATTGCAAGGAGTTCAGCAGAGAGTGAAGACAGTACTTTGTATGTGTAATAACTGGCTATGTGGTTTGACCTCTCGTGCAAAAAGGCTGCACTCGAATGTGTTTTGTAACAGACCCGTCAGTAAAAAATAGCTCAAAATTATTGTTTTTTAAGTGGGCCATTTTTTCATTAAATAGAAGGAGAATACTAGAATTGAAAATTGATTTTTTGTTCTTTGCGGAACTTTTAAAAAAAATGAGTAAAGCCGGTCAGTTTTGTGCAATGTAGAACAGAGGATTCGATTCCCTCCAATATTCCAATTTGCTTCTCATGTATGCCTTGTAAAGAGTTAGGCTTTGTGACGGATGTATGCCGAAACGACAGCCGCTTAGGAGCCGAAGGAAAGTACACGCTTTTGTTGTCTCAGAGATCGTTTGGTCAATGTGCGCTGACGAGGAGCTAGACGCTGACACGACTCTGCCAAGGTATTTAATTTGGCTGACTTCTTTTATAGGCCTGTTTTGATGGAAAATGGGTAGGGGTCTTCTGTGAGTGCTAAAGTGAATGACGTTGGATTTGGCTGCGTTGAATTGAGGGTCTAGGCTATTGCAAACAATTTGAAATTCATTTATCTTTTGTTGAAGTAGATCGGATGCTGTATTGAATTCTTTGTGAAAGCAAATTAAAAAGAAATCGTCTGCGTATTGAAAAAGAGTGCATTTTGGGCCATTTAGATCGTGGAGTCCTGCCGTGTACAAATTAAACAGAGTTGGACTAGGGCAGCTACCCTGACGCACACCTTTACCAATTGTAACTTCACAATTTCCCTTGACTAGAGTCCTCCTGCGTAAAAAGCTAGCAATCCACTCGACCAAATGCCTATCAAAACCTAGTTCGTTTAGCTTACACTGGAGGATGTCTATGTTTACGCAGTCAAAAGCTTTTTTGAGGTCTAGACATGCTGCTAAAACTTGATATTGCTTGGACTTCAGTGATTGAACTTTATTTATTAGATCATTGATGCACAAGGCTATAGATCTCTGGCGGCGAAAAGCGTATGATCTCTCTGGGATTATTAAATTCGCGCGAATATGCTCCTCCATTCTTTGTTTCGCTAGCCCCTCTAGTATTTTAAATGGGACACTCAATAGGCAAATCGGTCTGTAGTTGCTTACTATTGAGGAGTACATACCTTTCTTAGGGATGAGGACTACTCCAATCCTTCTCCAGCTTTCAAGAATGACGCCCATGGACCATTTCTTGTTTAGCATCTCCAGGAAACAGCATTTCCTTCTGTGATCCAGCTTTTGGATCATTTTGTATGAAATGCCATCAAGACCTCTGGCAGAGTTGGGATTTCTAGCATTTACAAATTCATTGAAGTCCAATAAGTCGAAGGGTAGATTCCGAGGGTCGGTGTCTTTTACGCCGTTGCCAACGATTTGGGGGCACATAGGTCTTGTGGTGTCTACTACACTTTGAAGAAAGTTTTGATCCTCTTCTTCCGTCCATTTGTTACCAATTCTTTTAACTTTTTTGTAGTTTTTTATATTTTTAATTTTGCTCCAAATATTTGAGGAAAATTCGTTCACAAATTCTTGGAAGCTGGACTTTCTGCGATTTTTAACTAGATTTTGAAAGTTTCTATCGGCTTCAAAAGCTTTCAGTGCGTCTTCTCTCTTTTTTGTGCTGTAAAACTTTTTCCTGCAAGCATTTCTCAATCTAAACAACCTGTCTACTTCTGAGTCCCACCATTTCTTTGGCTTATATCTATATTCCGAACTAATTATAATAGTGTGCTGCTTTGTGAGTTTTTTAACACTCTCGCTTAGGTCCTCTAGGCTAGTGAATTCACACTCAGCGAAGGCGTCTGCGATTTTGTTATGTAAAATTTTTCTATGTGATGTTGCTGAGGGAAGATTATCATAGCAGATATAGCAGATGAATATTGGGAAATGAGAACTGTTTGTAATGCGCTCATCGTGCGCTGACCATCTAATATTGCTAGCTCTTGAGTTGGTAAACGCTAGATCTAAGACGGAGGATTGGTTTAAGCTACGGGAAAATGTGGGGGAACCATCATTAAGGCAAATAAAGCCCGCGTCCATGGCAGCATCTTCCGCAAGTTGGCCTTTGGAGTTAGAGCTTGGGCTACCCCAGGATGTTAGCTTGGCGTTTATATCTTCCGCGACTAGAGACGGGTTATTAAGACCTGCTGCAAATTGAAAGATACTCTGCAAACCAAGTCCAACGTCCGAAGCTAAGGTGGAGGGGAAGGAATAAATACTAAAGATATTTAGATTATGTTTCAAATTTAGCGTTTGAATACCAACGCATTCGATTTTGGTAATGGGATTTAGTATCTTAAAGGTATATTCTAATGTATATTACCATCCCTCCATATCCGTCTTCCCTAGGCATGCAATAATATTTGTAATCAGGTATGCTACAATCGCTGTTGTCCATAACCCAGATTTCTGAAATAATAGCTATGCCTATGTTGTTGTTGTCGAGATACATATATAGAAGTTGTTTGTTGTTGTTGTAGGTCAGGCTTTGGATGTTAAATTGGAGGATCTTCATGATGATAAGACGTTTCCAAGGGAGAGTTGGCTAGCTATTTTATATGCATCTATCTCAGCGTTGGCTGAATTTATAAAATCTCTAAGCTCCATGAGAAAAGCTCAAAAAAGACTGGTTGTGGTGTCTTCTCTGCACTCAGTTACAAAGGCAGAAATTTTGGTGCCTAACTGACTGAGTTTCTCCTCAGCAAAGAAGTGGTTCGGGCTGGCTGCTCTCACTGGTCTAGGATTTGAAAAGGATTGGACTGACGTGCTCTGAAGTGAAGAATTAGAGGATCTGGCCGATCTGGGGTTGCCTGTTTGCTTGGGTAGCTGTGGGAAGTTCAAAGCATCGAGCGGAGGGTATGAAGCTTTCTGAAAAATGGAGGGGAATTTAGTTTTTGCATCCTTTCTAGAGATATTTTCGGAAGCCATTATTTTTTGAATCGAATATTTTTTTATCCTCGCTGGACAATTTGCGTCAGTCGCCAGATGCTGCTCCTTGCAGTGAGAGAGATTGGGCCGCAAGGAACCTGCTTGTCATGTGCAAGGCCGCACCTAAAACATCTGGCCTTGCTCTTGCAATGTTTAGCCAGATGACCAAACCGGAAGCAGCAGAAACATTGGCAAAAATAAATGAACGGCTGAACAGACAGTCTAGAGTACATAAGCTTTATCTCTTTAGGAATCGCTGCTCTATTAAACCACAGTTTTACTCGTCCAAAGGGGGGGTATGCTGTCCGTCAATTCTATATTTTTTCAATATGCGTTCGACTTGGTCTATTGTGATGTCAGATTTAATGTTTTCCAAAATATCGGAATCTGAAAGGTTTAAAGGAATATTGAAAATAATGCCAGCCATGTTTACTAGGTGGCGAGGTATCTTTGGCTCGTAGCAGCCTGCGAGTAAATCGCCACAGTAAGCCAAGTTATTAGCGGCCTGCGCCGAGTTGCAAGAGACTTTGCACCGTCCGTCCAGCTTGATGGAGTTTATGGCTCCGCCATTTCCATTTAAAGTTTTTTCCAGATATACCGCGTAAGGGCCTTTGTGGTTGTCGTTGTAAAAGTATCCATTTAAATTTTCCTTGCTAGTTCCGTTATCCATGGTGATTGTTGGTGTTTTTACTTTTTCCATTTTATTCTGCTTTGTTGCTTTGTCCGTTATTTCTGAGCGCGTGGCTTCAGAACTGGTGACACTTTTTTTATTGGTTTGTTTTGCAGTGCTCATTTTGTTGGATGTGCTTTCCAATTTTTAATTATTAATTTTTGAAGTAGCCAAATTGATTGAAAAGGCAGTTGTTCGCCTGGTGGCGATTCTCCCACTTGAGTTGGACGTGCTAAGACTAATTTGACCATCACTTCTATCAACTTTAATACCTAAAAAAATTTAATTTCATTTGAATCAGTCATTCTGAATTTGTTCATTAGGTATAATTTAAAATCCATCATTACTTGTTTATTTTTGGTAGATATCACTAAGTCATCTACATATAAAAGAATATACATATATATTAGAGAATATATCTCCTTTATCAAGAATATATATACAACGATCTACTGGTAAATTAACAAAGCCTACTTCTGTTAATGCTTTCTCGAATATTTCAAACCAACACCTAGCAGCTTGCTTGAGGCCATAAACTGCTTTATGTAGTCTACAAACCTCATTTTCTATACCCTTCAGACCTTCAGGTATTTGCATATATATTTCTTCTTTTAATATTCCATTCAAAAATGCTGTCTTTACATCCATATGATGTACTAAAAGGGCATATTGATTTGCTATGGATATAATCAATCTAAAACTGGATATTCTCGCTACAGGTGCAAATGTTTCATTATAATCAATTAAGTATTCTTGCGTAAAACCGCGAGCAACAAGTCTGGCTTTATATTTTATTGGTTCACCGAATTCATTTTGTTTGATTGTAAAAACCCATCTACAATCCACTATATTTTTATTTTTAGGCTTTTGTACAATTGACCAAGTTTTATTTAACATATGTGAGTCCAGTTGTTCTTTAATAGATTTCTCTCAATGTGATCTATCTTTATTGTATTTAACCTCGACAAATTTATTTGGTACAGAATAGATTAAAGACTGTGTATTTATCACACAATTAGTTATTAAATCTCTATAAGATACTTTACTTTGGTTTATTCATTATTCGATCACTTTTTCTAATATTTATCTGCGATTCCAAGTCTCCTTTTTCATAAGACTTTTCACCAGAAATTTCTGGATCGGCATTCTCAAAATCTACCATGTCGCTAGGCTGTTCATCAGCTTGGTTAGAATTCTCATTATTATTGAGGACATTTTCATTATCAGTATTCGACAGAATACTTTCTCCATCTTCATTATTAAGATGCATATCCTCGTCAACCACAGCTCTAGACTTTACCATATTTGTTTCATCAACAACAACATCTCTTGCTGTTACAAATATTTCTTTTTCAACACACCATACTCTATATCCATTTGGTTCATACCCCACAAGTATACCTTTCCAAGATTTTTCATCAAACTTCCTTTTAGGTAGTTTATTATAAACATATACTGTGGAACCAAAAACTTTTAAATATTTTAAGCTTGGCTTTTTGTTATGCCACATTTCATATGGTGTTTTCAAGAAATTTTTAAGTTCATTACTTGGACTTCTGTTTATTAAATACGTTGCTGTTAACACAGCTTCACCCCAGAAACTTTTCTGTAGGTCGGCTCCTATAACTAAAGTACGAGCTTTTTCAGTTATAGATCTTATCATCCTTTCGGATACACCATTCTGCTGAGGTGTGTGTGGAACTGTTAAATGGTAGCTGATGCCTTTTTCAACACAAAATTCTCGCACTTCATTCGATAAATATTCCCTCCCATTATCTATGTACAAATTAACTACTTTCAGATTAAAATGGGCTTCGCTCATTAGATTAAAATCCCTAAAGGCAGCAAAAACATCTGACTTGTAAGTTAACAAAAATGTTATACAGTAATGTGTATATTGATCTATAAAAAAAACATAACATAGTAATTCTTTTTATTTATTATGGGAGGAGTTATCGGACCACAGACATCGGAATGTATTACAAATAATGGCCTATCTATGTGATCTTTATTTTTAAACTTTTTAAAAGGAAGCCTAGTTTGCTTGCAGGCTTCACATTAATCATTAATGGATTAACATTAGTTAGTATATTAGTAGAAATTTTCCCAGACTTATATGCCGTAACCTCTCATGCCATATGTTATAATTTATTTTATTTAATACAAATGCCTTTTTAGGTATTGTAAACCTTACAGAAGAAATAGTAGCACTAAAATGGACGTTCATAATATTTATTTTATTTTTACTCACAAGCACACCTCCTGGATGAAATACAATTGTAAAACCGGCATCTTGCATCATTTTAACAGAGATAAGGTTTTGTGATACATCTAGACAAAATAATACATCGTTTACGGTGATGTTGGTCAAAGTATCGGTTAACAATTCCATTGATCCCTTTTTAGTTGCAATTAGAAATTCGTCTGACTTTGCAACAGCAATTTTGATAGGTGATTCAAGATGGCGAATGTTTGAGAGACGATTTTCATTGTTGATCAAGTGATCAGATGCACCTGAATCCAATAGGAAAGAAATATTCTTATCACCAATATTATTGTGACGTTTGAGCATAAATGCAAAACCAGATCTTTCTGTTTCATTTTGCACCTTGAGCCAATTGTGCCGGTTTTTCTTTTTCTCATTTTCTTTCTCTCTCTTATACTTATAGCAATCCTTCTTTAAGTGCCCTATCTTGCCACAGTAAAAACATTTTGGTTTATTATTATTAAATTTGAGCTTTGATTTGAACTGTGCTTTATCATGAAACTTATTATTTTTGTATTGAGATTGTTTATTATTATGTTGAAATTGTTTATTATTATTTTGAAGATTATTTACTTTATTCACAGCTTGCAAAACTTTTAAACTTGTATCTTTAGATTTCTGCTTTAATTTAATTTCATGATCAAGTAATCTGTTTTTTACGTAAGCTAAAGTCAAATTGTTCTCTGCAAGTGTTTCGATGGCAGTAATTACACTATCATACGAGACAGGCAGAGAAAACAAAAGATGGCTGATTTTGTCCAAATCATCTAATTTTGCACCAGATGCAGATAGTTCGGTTATTAAATCGTCAAATATATAAAAATGATTTATCAAATCCATATCAGTTTTTAATTTTAATGAAAGTAATTGTTTTCGAACTGATAACTAAGCTTTTGCGTTCATAAATTGAATCTAGATTATTCAAAATTTCTTTAGCACTACATTCGTCTGTGGCAAAACTTAAAAAATAATCACTAAGATATTCAATTATTGTATTTTTGGCCAATTTTTCTAACTTCTTCCACTCATCCGTATTTTCTTCACCTCGATTGTTGTCAATTACTTTAATTGAGTCATTTTCACTCCAAAGCGCTCTAATACGAAACTTCCAGATGACATATTTTTCGCCGTCGAACAGCGATTCGATTTCTCCATCTTTAGAATTATAATTCACGTGTACTTATCTTTGATGGATGCCTGGGCGCATAACCTGTTGAAAATCCAGTCAATCCAGTCAATCCAGTCAATCCAATCCAATCCTCACAGATAATATTTAGACGAGTACGGCGACTTCTCTTTCTTGAACCCTTCAGTTGTATCACTTAATATTTCCATATACTTTTATTCAGTTGTCAAATAAAACACATTTATTTATCTTTGAGCAACTAGCGGACACGACTTTATTGTAAGATGGTCAACGACAAAATAGAGAGAGATTAAGAAATAGTGAGGCCATGTAAGGCCAAACATCAATCGATATTCGATATATAATATAATATATAGTGATTTAATATTTTAGTGATGATATGTTCCGATAACATATGTAACATATATATATTCTGTTTTTGCATGATGCTACATTTCCACAGGTTTCATTAATTTATAAACAGTTGCTCTTTCTTTTTGATCGCTTCTCCATTAATTGATGGATTCGTTTGACCGTCAATTTGCTCAAGTTTATAATAACACGTGCTGGAGGAATATTTATCGTAATTTCAGTTGTAGCTTTGGCGTTAATAGGGGGTTCCATTTCGACATTATTTGTGGGCGTTATTTCAAATTGTTCTTTGTTTGGATATGCAAATGCCAGCTCTGGAATTTCAGTAGATTTTAAAAACTTCTTTAAAAATTTATATTTATCGAGGCACATGTCATAGGACATCAGCAAATCAACAAGGGAGTTAAGACTATAAACTTCAGCAGCAGCTTGGATAGCCTGAAATGGAAATATTTATGTCAGTCATAGTGAGCTTAGTATTCAAAATACAGAATAATATTACCTGAATATCACTGAATGCCAAAGCTGACAGCAGATTCATCAACACAATTGCAATGAACAATACGAATGCGATAAAGAATAGACGAGCGAAGAAAAATTCTTCAAACTTAATACTGCTTTCTTCAAATTCTCCGGTTGACATGACGATCGTCTTTATGACAGCACCAACGATGCTCGTATTTGGTGACTTTAGAACGTCGAGCAGATAAAAGGATAATCCGAAGGCAATCATCAAAACTGAATATAGTAACCAGCTTTTTATGAATGTATAACACACTTCCCAAAGCATGAGAACATACAGAGAGAAAGAGAATGTGGGCAACGATCCAACAAGAGCGATCAACCTAATGGCAATCAAAACAATTGTAAATGCTGCAAAGATGCGTCCTTTGCCAAGACTCGAATCGGGAGCAGCACAAATATTGGTGCACACTGCGAGCACAACGAGAATTGCATTAATCCATCTCCATCTCTTGAAATACAGCTTAAATCCGAGTAGTACAAACATAGCCATCTCGACAGTTATCAAATATGCAATACTCCACCAGGATAATGCCATAAAGGTAACCTTAAGTATTCCAGCGACTTCATGGGTATATATAAAAAGTATGTTGAGTGCCATCAATAGATGCAAGACCACTGACATCGTAAAGTAAATGTAATGTTGTTTTGAAATGTTTTGCCATTTAAAACACACTATGAGTGATGTAATCAACGGATGGTTGAGAAGATGACAATGCGTCTTCGAATTGCCAATAGCGCGAATAGCTCTCATTTCACTGGAATGCGATTTCCGCGAAGACTTCATATCATGGGGAATCTTAAGCGTCTTGAGGTTAAGCGTCACCGCAAAGTCCTCAGCAGCCCGACTTTTGCCATTCGATGTGATGCAGTTGTCAAAGTGTTCCTCCAGCAGCTCGGGCTCAATGGTATCGATAGCCAACTCTGCGAACACGCTGTCAATGTTGAGGCTAGCCCCATGGAGTAGCAGCTGCTGCACAGCGTACTCATGATTGTATATTGTGGCATAGTGCAGTGGGGTTCTGCCACTCTCATCCTGCATATTCAAATTCACTTGGCCACTGCGCAGCAGGATGTCAAAGCATTTGACAAAGTCACTGAAACTCTTTAGCGGTCTTTCGTCTAATCTGCAGACAAGGGAGCTAAGCACATCCATATTCTTGGGAATTTGCCAGTTCTGCAGCAGCTTGTCCAGAGCACACCAATTGCCATACGCAATCGCAAATTCCACGAATTTTTGCCTATCCTTTGTAGGATAATGTTGCAGCAGAGAATCGAGGGCTATATGATGGCCATTCGTTATGCACTCCTCGTACAAATGGATACAATCTCCCTCATAATTGCCGAGCCATTGGCAAAATTGCCCCTCATTCCCAGTGCGTAAAGCTCTCAGTAACTGTTCCTTATTAACTTCGCTCGAAGGAATCGATGCCTCGGGCAGATTGAGTTTTGGATTCCAATGCAACAAACCAGCACGCAGCTCTTCATCTAAATAGATGTCAATTCGATGAAGGAATAAGTCGACAAGTTCTTGCTTTATGCTGGGCTCGATTTTCTTGAAGATCACATAGTTCAAGGGTCTCATTTCCACATTATCCGCAATGTTTGGACACGCGCCCTTCTCCAAGAGTAACCTTATGCACTTTGTTACCTCGCTGGCATTTTCAGCTGTCAAGTTTTTAGCCAAGGAATTTATTGGCGTCAGGCCATTGTATTTGTTGTTTAAATGAACTGTTGTTTGGTCAAGTATCACTTTAAGATTTCCACTATCTCGCGAATCGCTGGCAAAATTTAAAGCAGCTTTATTTTTTGTATTAATCTGCAATTGCATAAACATCTATTACACTGACGCACATCTATTACACATACATTTTTTGATATTGTACTCTTACGTAATTTCCACTGCAACCGTATTGAAGACAAAGCTTAATATATTCTCCACAGCCTGCGGTCGCCAAAGCCTTCTCAAAGATTGTAATGTTATAGTCATCGGGCTGATTGGGATTAGCATGTAGTTTTAGAGCTCCTTCGAAAGTGTTCAGATCTCGATTTTGGAAGGCCCTGGATAATTCAAGCTGGAGATCCATGATCGTGTGCTTCAATTGCTCAAAAAGAACTAAATAATATTTTTTTGTATTGTAACAAAGTCACTAAGATAAACTGCGTCAAACGATTACTCATAATAAAGCGAACTTTTTGCAATCAGTAAACCGCAGCAATTTTAAAAAAATATATATATATAGTATGTCAAATTTATAATAACACTATTTTTAAATTATGTGGGTTACATATGTATATTTGATATACGGGATAGGAAAGTAAAACTTGATATTGGAATACAAATAGAGAAAAAATGTTGCCAAAATATGAATTTTTAAATATGCATACGTGTGTATTATCATCAGCTATCATCAGGCTATCTGCACACCTAACAGACTTGAATGACGTTCAAGTGTTTTATGGCTTTCAATAGCACAATATGGTATTACTAATTATTTTTTATTATAGAGAAATGTCCACGGAAACAGTACTGATCAACCTTTCAAATTAGATTTGGCCATTTTCTGCCTTGCCTTATGACAATCAGTAACCCGCAGTAATTTTAAGAAAAAATATATATACACCTGGCCCTCGCTTAACTCGGACTCTATTAGCACGAACTCGGTCTTACACGGTTACAAATATGCTCCCATCCCCCTTTTAACACGCTAAAAACCTCGTTCTTACACGATTTTTTGACAAGAAGCCACCAAAATGAGAAAAAATGTTGAAGCATACTGGCTTTAGCTATAAATGCCACCAAATGCATTTCAAACTTGATATGAATAGAAACATATGATCTCCTTACTTTTTGAAATTTTAAAATTTCTATAAAGATTAACCTGTTAAATTATTATATGAAGCAACTTTTTTAACTAAATACCAACTTTTAGTTTGAAGGCAAATGCATAATAACTATTGGTTAATTTCGAACATATGTATGAAACTTTAATAAAAACATACCAAATTTGAACAATAAAAAACATTTGTTTCTGCCAATTTTGAATTTTGCGAACGTACTGAATCCATGTTTCGCTTAACACGATTTCGCTTAACACGAAGATTTCTAGGAATGTAACCCCCATGTTAAGCGAGGGCCAAGTGTAGTGTGTCAAATTTAGAATGACACTATTTTTAAACTATGTGGGTTATGTATATTTGATATACGGGATAGGAAAGTCAAACTTGATATTGGAATACAAATAGAGAAAAAATGTTGACAAAATATGCATTTTTAAATATGCATACATGTTTATTATCATCAGCTATCATCAGGCTATCTGCACACCTAACAGACTTGAATGACGTTCAAGTGTTTTATGGCACAATATGGTATTATTAATCATTTTTTATTATAGATAAATGTCCACGGAAACAGTACTGATCAACCTTTCAAGTTAGATTTAACCATTTTCTATCTTGCCTTATGATAAAACTATTTATTTTAATTTGGTTATGTGATATGTTTTGTAATACCTTCTGAATCTGAATCTTTAAGCCAAAAGCGTAAAATTAATAATTTACTTATAACTTAAACGCCCCTGCAACTTAAAAATAGATTTAAAGCAAAAGAAAAATATATTTTTTTAGAGACATTCTTCTCTCAAAATTAGTCGCATTAAAAATTCAGTACAAATCTGTTTAGAAATCCACAAAAACTACACCAATTTGAATATCGTGGGACATTGATAAATATTTTGAGAACAGTACATTTTCAAAATAAAAATCGTGTGTATAAATGATTTATCAATCAATTCAAATATAATTTTAACGAAACTGTGAGTAATCGGCGGGCTAAAGAAAGAAATTCGGCAAAATCATAACCCCTAACGTTCATATTGCATTTTTCATTGACTTATGAGATTTCAAATTACATATTTATTTAATATTACATACAGTTGCCACATTTGCTGCTGTATGCATTTATTTATATATATTTTGTATTTCTTAATGTACATATTTACAGCACAGATTTGTATGCAAAGCAAATTATAGAAATGCTTTGAATAAACGAAATGCGCGTTTTTAATACAATTCCAAACTAAATCTTCTATTTTGAAAAATTAAAAATAACGAAATGAAAGCTAAACTTCAACCATTTTCGTTACATTTGTTCTTATGGTAAATGCAAAATTAGATGAGAACAACGAAATGCCAAATATTGCATATTTTCTTTCTACGAAATGCAAATACTATTAGTATGTGTACTCTATATGTACTATGTGTATGCGTGAATGATTTCAAAATTTTTGTCACTTTTATCCATTTTGGATTAAGGAGTTTCGTTGGCTATTAAATAACCAATATGCATGAGGCACTTTAGTGTCTACTCCCTGGATCGATATCAACTATATGGAGATGCTTAGCTAAACCGTTTTTACGGCATTATAAAATAGATCTTTTTGGTTTCAAATGCTGAATACACCTTGTACTTGATGTCTCTAAATATCTTTATCTCTATCTCTAACTCCATCGTTATCTTTTTCTAATATTTCTTTAGTTGCTCGTAAGTTATGAAGAATATTATATTCCATGGTCCCATGCGCACCCATGTAGGTATAAAGCCCTTATAGAGCGCCAAGAGGCCTTCGTTGCGTATTGTCTGCACTGCACAGTCGAGACTTCCGCTATAGAGTCGTTGGGATGATGCTGACGCTGATGCAGCCGCCGTAGCTACGCCTCCATTCAGCACAGTCACGTGCCTTTGGTTCATCAGGCGAGTCTGGAAAAATATATAGCATCAAGAAGAGAGTAATCTTTAAATGCTTCAAATGTTGCCACTTACCCGAATCACATCAATGGGCGTTGAAGCAACAGCGCTGCCCAGACTGGCAATGAAACTAGAACTGCAGATAGGATATTCCAAATTAATTGAAAATTAAATTATTAAGAAATAAAAAGCGTACATAAAATGATTGGCCACATGATCACCAAAGGCGCTCATCAGTTGCAGCTTGCAGAAATCGTAGACGGGAAGCTCCACGGATGCAATGACTACCGCTCGCTGTGCTGTGGGTCCCACGCCGCGCCATAATCCGCGCACACCCTCATATTTGTGTATCTCACGGAAGCAGCCAATCAAGCCCAGGTGGTCGGTGCCCTTACCATGCACCTGCATGCGCACCTTCAACACGTCGGTAGGATTTGCAATTGCTGACGAGATTGCTCCAGCGCCTGCTGCACACAATATATTGCTCCAGACACGTTCGCTGCCATCCTCATCCGTTAGCAGTCCCCGCTCATTGGCCAGCTTTTTCAGTGTGTAGTAGGTGCCAAATTTGATAGTGCCATAGGTGGCTTGCCGCAATACCGCTGGCCAAATGCTGCAACACAAACGATTAGCCGATATACGATGATTATCTCAACACAACACACACACATATTACTAACAAAGTCTGAGTAAGGGGGTTGCTTATCAGTCGGTTGAAGGTCAAAGTGTATAGACCATTTAGTGGCATGCTGAACACGAGACGTTGCTGCAGTTGCTCCGTCTTATCAATTTGCATGGCATTTACACTTTTACATCTGTATGTGTGTGTTTGAGGTTACTTACACTTACACACTTACCCAGAATATAATGCTCGCAGACCCTCTTCCTTTGAAATTTTCACAAATGCATCGGTCATTCCCCGGTACCGCAGTTGAGAAAAAGTTTGATCAATTTTCTGTCCTTGAATTTGCAATCGAGTCTTTGTTGTGTCAATTGGAAATGTCCCTGTATTAAAAATACACACATACATAGACATGTGCGAATAAAATACATGAGACTAGAGTTTGTTTACATCAGAATCGTGGGTAAGCAATAAGCCTCCCATAAAACGCACGAATCATTGCCGCTAAATTGGGAGAGCTTTTGCTGTTTTACTTACCAAATTCAGCTGTTATGGATGCCAAACCGCCATAAACAAATGGACGCCAGTCTTTGACTTCAGCCATGACCACAGGAGCTATTTGCACCTGTTGACTGTCTACAATTCCGTTGACACCGCTCGTTGGTTAATTTTATACCAAAAAAAAAATCACGCAACTAACATTAGAGGTGGATAAAAATCGGCGGGCTATCGGTGCAACGATGTATCGATTTTTTATGGCAAACTTCTTGTGTTGCAGTCAAATAGTTGAGATTAATAATATATTTATTATTCACTCCAAAAATATAATTGCGGTAATTATTAATCTGAATTCCGGCCTTTTTATTTTTATTTGTTTGTTTACTCATTAATATTTTTTTTATTATAGGAAACAAATGCACAAAATGTATTTAAATTATTTATATTTAATAAAATCTAAATTAAAATGATTATAGTATCTATCTTAGGTTTAGGTCTAGTAGTATATCACTACATAAATGAAATCCAACTGGAATATTTACTGTCTTGAAACATTGTTTTAAATATTATTTTCTATCTATACTTTTAATAGTTTTTCAATATTAACTATTTTAATTTAATTTTAATTTTATTTAACAAATGTTAATAATAATTCAGCTAATAACCTAATTAAGATCCAATTGAAATGGCATAGAAAGCCAATTTGAAGTTTCTTTCAATGTGGAAATATACCAAATTCCAAATTTTTCATATAGAAGAAGTGGTGGTATGCTGACGACATGTTGTTGTGTGATTTAGAGCATTTGTCTAAATATATACTGTGGTCACACTTAATGCTTGCACCGGCAAATAAATCTAGGAACCCAAAAAGAAGGGACTGGGCGTCTCAAAGTTATCATCAAATTTATCAATGAAACAAACTTTGATCTTTGGTTAACCATCTTAATCAAGAATTGATTGGAACGTGATAGTCCGGATGCCAAAATCCGTGGAAATTCATCAGTACAACAACTGGAGAGCGACAACGGCATTAAATGAGACTGGTGAAGCCGGGCTGGGTGCACCACGATGGTAAGAAACAACCACCAACGATAATAACAACAACAGTAACAGTGTCATATTTGGTAGATAAACCAATCTTCTCGGTGGACGTCCATCAGGATTGCACAAAATTCGCAACTGGTGGCCAGGGCAATGATTCGGGTCGTATAGTCATATGGAACCTGAAGCCGGTGCTCTGTGAAAAGGATGAGCACGATGCCAGTGTACCAAAGATGCTGTGCCAAATGGACCAACATTTGGCATGTGTTAATTGCGTGCGCTGGTCACAAAATGGAGAGCTGTTGGCCTCAGGTTCCGATGACAAGCTGATCATGATATGGCGCAAGGCGCAAGGATCCAGTGGCGTCTTTGGCACCGGAGGCATGCAACAGAATCACGAATCCTGGAAATGTCAGCACACTTTGCGCGGTCACGATGGCGATGTGTTGGATTTGGCTTGGTCACCCAATGACATTTATTTGGCCAGCTGCAGCATTGACAACACAATCATTGTGTGGGATGGACGCGATCTGCCCACCCAGCTTCAAACGCTCAAGGGGCACACGGGACTGGTGAAAGGTGTTGCCTGGGATCCGGTTGGCAAATTCTTGGCCTCGCAGTCGGATGATCGCAGCATCAAGGTCTGGCGCACCAACGATTGGATGTGCGGTACGACGATCAGTGAACCCTTTCTTGAATGCGGCGGTACTACGCACATTTTGCGGCTCAGCTGGTCACCTGATGGTCAGTACTTAGTCTCGGCCCATGCGATGAACGGCGGCGGTCCTACGGCACAGATCATTGAACGCGAGGGCTGGAAGTGCGACCAGGATTTTGTGGGGCATCGCAAGGCGGTGACGTGTGTGCGCTTCCACAACTCCATCCTCAAGCGTCACATGACTGGCGGCAGTCCCAGCAAACCGACGCAATATTGTGTCCTCGCCGTTGGCTCCCGGGATCGCTCGTTGTCCGTCTGGTTGACGGCGCTGCAACGACCCATGGTAGTCATCCATGAGCTATTTAATGACAGTGTGCTGGACATTTCGTGGGGACCACAGCAGTGTCTGTTGATGGCCTGCAGTGGCGATGGAACCATCGCCTGCCTGCAGTTCAATGAACAGGAGTTGGGGACTCGGTTGTCGGGCGTGGAGGAGCATGCGATCTTTAAGCGCAAATATGGCGGTTGTATCGATGACTTCTATGTACCGCCAAAGAAAGTCGCTCGCGCGTTGCCTGAGTTGAGTAACCTGACGTTGCCCAATGCGGCCATGGATCGTAGATTGCCCGTCCAGGCGGGAACTGGTGTTGTTAATTCGCCGGCGCGCGCCATCAGCAAGCAGACTGAGACACGCACCAAGGATGGCAAGCGACGCATCACGCCGGTGTTTATACCGCTCAACGATATGGATCAGACCACCATCACCAGCGTAATGCACACGCCAGCAAGCAGGTGAGCAAAGATTTAATAGCGTTGATAGCTCAGTCAGTGAATTAGCCAGTCAGACAGAACTAAGCACTAGAATATATACAAGAGAGATTAATCCGCAGCTGTGATAGTAACATGGATAGTTTACCTATAGTCGACAGTAAGACAGTGATGGTAACATTAAGAACGTAATGTATAGACATTTATAGACATTTCTTTAGTAATAGTATCATAGATAGTTCTCGCATTAATCAAACCTCTCAACCTTTTCTTCATCATTTCAATTCCCACCCACCGCTTTTCATTCATGTGTTGCAGCCTTAACAATGGCGTTGCACCTGTAGCACCTGTGGTAGCCCCAGCTGTCGTTACACCGCGACGGAATTCGATGCAACAGGTGTTGGGCGATACGATAAGCAACAACAGCAATACGATCGTTCCCAAGCCTCAAATATCGGCAAATAGTAAATGTGAATTCACGAAATCATCCCAAGACTATCGCATCTATGTGCAGAACGGACATCTAAAGACGGGCTACGGAATGGTGGCCAAAGTCACAGCACAACTGAGTCGCGAACAGTTGTGGGAGTTGTATGTTGGTTCCCCTGTGATCAATGTGAATCTGTGCAGCAAATATGTAATGTTGGGCTCCCTGGATGGCAGTATGCGATTGCTGGCCATGTCCACCGGCTGCCCCGTTTTTCCCGCCATCTCACTGACAGGCTCAGTGATACATTGCACCTTCAGTCCGGACAATCAAATGGTTGGAGTGCTCACCGATTGCGGTCTGTTAAGGATTTGGGACATTAGCAAGCGTTGCATACGTCTGGCCACCAATTGCCTGGAGCTGTTGAGCAAACATGGCACGACGCTGCAGTTTGCCATCACAGATCAAGGAATGCCATTGATGGGTTTCCCTAGCGGCAATTCGTATTCGTATTCGACCACGTTAAAGTCATGGCTGGTGCTGGCCACGGGCGATGCCATCATGTTCAATGGCATACGGGGTTCGTTGCCCAGGGATTTGGAGCATATGAATCGCAAGTTTCCGCTGCTCAACATGCAAGCGAATACACAGAACATTGTCAGTTTGCGTGGCGCTGTCGAAATGTGAGTAGAATGTGCTGTACTGCAATGAAGTGAAATGTGTAACTAATTAATGTATTTGCTTTTAATTCTTCTGCAGCGATCCAGAGAGCTGGCAACAGACAGCCAAAGTGTCGTTCCTGGAGAACCAGATTAAACTCTGCGAGGCCCTCGAAGCTGTCGAGGAGCTTAAGCATTGGCACACGATGCTCACATTTCAGCTGGCTACGTATGGTACCGAAAAACGATTGCGCATCTTCCTCGACAGCTTCATCAATAGCGACGAATGCTGCAACAGCTATCAGGTAAGTTCACTCATCACAATTTGGGCCAAGACATCTTGTAACTCTCGGTCATACTTCTAGTCCGTGCCTAAACACGAGCTGATGCACTGCGTGCTGGAATCGCTGAAGCCGCACATACAATGGGAGCACATTTACAATGAGTATCTGGAGCTCTACAAGCTCAACGAATCCAACTTTGTGATGCCCTCCGACGATGAGCTGCCACAATCCTCGAATCTCTGTTATCCGCTGCCCACAACTCGCACACGCACTCGTGCTCAAGCTGCTGCTGCTGCAGCTGTTGAGGCGATGCTGACAGCGGAGCCATCCTCGCCGCCGCCAACATCAAGCAACCACGATGAGCTCAACAACGACCAGGAGAGCGAAGAAACAGAGTCTGATTCGTCTTCGTTGGCTGCTCCGTCAACGACACCCGAACAGGAACAGGAGGCGGAGGAGGAGCCCGAGGCGGATCAGGACTCCGAAGCGGTGCAGGAGTCTCAACGAGAAGCAGAGCAGGAAGTAGATCAGCAACCGCATCAGCTGGCAACGGAAGCACAACAGCAACCCAAATGTTTGGAGATGGATGCGCTCGAAAGCAACAACAACAACACCAACTGATGCAAATTCCATAAATCTAAGATATATTCGTCTAGTTGTAAGCGTTACTTTTGAAAAGTGTGTAATTATAGTCTTTCATTTTGTGTACAATTGAAATGAATACACTTTGATCTATTTAGCAGTTGAATTTCATTAATAGGCATTCATTGAATTTGGACAGAATGGAAAATAATACGAACAATGGTTTTATTTTTGAAAGACATATCCTTATCCTAGAAAAGTATTGTAAAAATTTTTGATTTCATTTTTAATGATTATTTATGTAAAATACTGATTAAAATTTGTATTTAACAGTCAAATCCCAATTTTGTAATTCGAATCAAATATCCAAGTATTTGATTTACAGCAACACTCAAAAAATATCTAAAAAAAAGAGGACAAATATACCACAGTTGCTGAGGGAATTTAATCGATAACATAATTCGATATCGATACGTTTAGGTTGCATTCACAATTTAAAATTATACATGGTTCACTCAACTTCAAATATGTAACTTCTTTCATTAAAAATTCTTTAATTAATATGTATATGTGTATTATTATTAATATAGTGAAACCTTTAAAAAATAAAATAATATGATTTCATCAAATCGCTCTGTAAATAATTGTTACATTCTCCAATTACTAAAAGGAACCGTTATTTTTTTCTTCATCATCAGCTTGTTAATCCCGTGCAGTAATTCAGGGTTTCTGTTGAGCAAGGAAAGAAATCATTACAACGGAAACTTATAAGCGAATTAAATTAATAAAATATATCCTTAATCTTAAATTTAAACTACTTTTACAAATTGTTTCAAACAAATTTTAAATCAACTAATACACGCTTTTATTGGGAAATTGTTGCCACTCATAGTAGTCGCAAGTGTTTTCATTCAATAATAAATTTTGGGTTAATACTATACATACATATTCGCATTGAATAATCAGGTATGCATGTATGTTTGGCTTGTCCTCTGATACATGAATTGTCTGGGATTTGGCATATAAACGTTATATACTAATTTATATCGATTTTTGCATAAACAAATATTTATGTATATACTACAAAAAGAAATATCAATATAAAAGTAGTCCAAGAAACTGCGTCGTGCAGCGGATAAATTTGATATGCAAATTTGACTTGAAATGAAACAAGAAATGCAATATTCAACATGCTGAAGTTTAAATACTCTTGTTACCTCATATTTTAAAATATCTCCTATTAAACAGTATCATTGTTTACAAGATTTATTCTAAATGGTAAATATTTCAATAAAAAATGGGAAATGCATTCACCAAAAAAAAAAAAAAATTTATCTTTACTAATTGCAACTTTGAAACCGGCCCTAAACCTTCCACAGCATTAGCTTCGCTAGAGTATAATGGATACAGAAATAAATGTAATCTTTAAACGAAGCGAATGGGAATTCCTGAGGTTCATCTGGGTTCTCTGGCCTTCGCATCGTTCGCATCGTTGTTTTGAGTTGTGTTGGACATTATTCTGTTGACAAATTCGACTAATTAAAATTTAAGTTTGGCAAATTGTCTTTGTGGCGTACATACGGTATCACTAATGTAGATTTTAGATCAAAGATCTCTTGGATGTCTATGTATATGCAGACTTGTTTATACAGACTAACATATATATTTTGGTTAATCCACGTCACTCATTTGAAATTCAAACGCAGACCGGATCGTGAAAGTCGACGGCGTCACTGCGTCGCCGGCGTTTTGGACTAGTTCGACTTTGTTTATTCAATGTGGCGCGATGTCGGCGACGGCGAGGGGTCCAAGTGATGCTCTTCTCTTTGGGTTTAACCCGAAATGACGACGGAGATAGAGCAGCCGGCGACTTGGAGACGCCTCGATAAATAAAACAAAACAATAAGAAAAACATCCACAACAACAAAACAGCAAAACAAAACAAAAAGAATTTGGCAAATGTATTGATTGCCCTCGTATTGTAGCTACATATAAAATATAATTTAATTTTCATTATTTTACAGTCGTTTTCGATTAGCTGCTGCATTCCTTAATATCGCCAATTCGTCGCCTGCTAAGTGATTTGTGGCAGTGAAGCGTCCAGGCTCTAAAACACAGCGCGTGGGCTGCATCGAGTTGCCTAGTGACAGAGACCCATTAGATACTGTGGACAAAATAAATTAACAAATTAACTCGACTATAGAATTACGCAAATGACAGTTGCTCACGGTCCATTGCTTCACAGGTCCATTTCAAATTAAAAGAAGCTGAAATTGATTTTAGTTTTGCTTCAATTTAGAGAGTCTTAATGCAATGCCTAATCTGGGATTCCTATTACAGATTTCGTCGAGGTGAGAATGCTTTAATGGAAATTCCCAGGATATCAGTTTTAACATGCAAGATTTTACAAAGATATTTCTAAGTAAGAAATTCGAATCAATTCAATCATTTAAACCAATTATTTTGGTTTTAAAACTGCATCTTTCATCTTAAAGATTTTATTGTAAAGTTCATATACTATATTGGATAATAGTTTCAACTCAGATGTAAATTTATGGAAGTTGTCTTTGAACAATAATTTAAAATTGACCACAATGAGCATCAAACTTTAAAGTGAACCTTGTAAGTTAGTCACACCTTACATTCCATCACTTTGAAATGAATTTATGACATGCGGTGGTCAAATAAAAAAACAATAATATTTAAGAAAAAAAAAAACTGTCAAATTCGTAGAATTTATCGTGGCGACTCGTCGACGGACGCCGCATCTAAAATTCCTGCATAATTAGAGACAATCGCAGTCACATTTCGACCGGGAAATAGATTCAAAAAAAATTCATCTATGGACCGGTCTGGACAGTAGCGACGTCGCGTCGGCGACGTGTAATAAAAACTTCACGCAACGCACCGTCGAGCGATTAGCACATGTCGGAGGCTGGAGCTGTCTTAGACTTAGACTTAGACTTAGACTTAGACTTAGACTAAGACGCTGACTTTCCGAATCTGAGGCGCTAGGGGGAGTGTGTGATAAACAAAACCACTCAAACCGCTTGATGGATTATTGGCAATTTCTTTGGCGCCAGACTCTCAGCTTCTACTTGCATGTTTTTTGTATACGGATTTTGGGTTTTCGGGGTTTTTTGCCAAACGAAAATGTATACAAAAAAAAATAAATAAAAAAAAAACGACGTGTTAAATATGCAAATTTCAACTTAAATTAATTTATGAAGTCTGCCTCCGATGTTGCTTTTAAAGAAATTTCTTTCGCCCATCACTCAATATCTCTCACTCAATTCTGGGGAATACCAAACAAATGTTTAACTATAACATTATACTTGACAATCAAGTACGTTCATTTGGAACTTTTGTTATGCATGTGGAGAGCAAAAGAATAACTGAATAAATTAGGCAAATAAATAAATGAATCGTAACACTTTTGATTTGTTTTGATTAAAACTTTAGCAACAGTTGTTTAGACTGCAATCGAAGTCATCAAATAAAAATATGTTATTAAGATGACGCCTGCTGAACATTTCCTTTCCCATGCTGTTGCCATTTCCTCAGCTGTTTGTTTCTTTGTTCACATGGTCACATGGTTACATGTCAATTGGAATAAGGGACTGACTGCATCATGGAGTAATCAAGCATCTTGTGATTCGACTTTATGCGGCACACGTCCACTGAAATTAATCAGCAATTAATTGTTTATTAAGTGCGTATAGGCGAGCGAGGGAAGTGGAGGGGGGGAGGGGGGACGCTTGAACGGTATCGAAATCGTGCTACTGTATGTGACTGCGACTGTTTTAATATACAATTTATTACTAATTATGCGTCACGTCAAAACAAAAACCCAAACTCCATAAATATTTATCAATTCGGTTTTTTGTTTTATTTATTTACTTTTTTTGTTTTTGGTTTCGATTTTTGCCGAGGGGTTTATCGTTGTTATTGCTTTAGTTACATTGGGTCCAGCACGTAGGCCAAAAATGAGCAATAACATTAAAACGAATAAACAATAAATCAGCTATAAAACGGCTGCTTGGAATGGAATTTTTAGCATAGCTGCCCCCTGGCTCCAAGTTGCCTCTCTGGCTTCCGCCAAGCCACAGATCCACGCCCCGCCAGCCCCCCCGCCCCAAGTCGTGTGCTAAAACGTTGTACCCGGTCATAATTAATAAATTCCAGCGTGCGCCGCTAAATGAATTCGGTTTCAGTCTCGCCAGGCCAAGGCAATGTCAAAAAACAACTCCAAACACAACCAAACAAAACACCAACAACATCAACAAGTTGCAAAGTTACAGACAAAAATACTCAACTTTGAGATACCCGATAAAAAATAATAGCAGTCAACAAATGAATTCTTTTTAATGTCTTAAATTCTACTTACACCTTTAGAATAAAGTCAAAGTTTCTAATCTGATTGATGGACATTTTTCAGGACACATCATTTATATAGTAAATATATGTTTATAAATAAATAATAATTACATTTGGCTTGGTTAAGTCATATTGGGTTTTATAATTATCTTAATTACATTTGTGGGGAAAAATAATAGAATATTTATTAAACAAAATAACGATAAAGAAATATATATTTTAAATTACTTGCAAGTTATACCCTTTTGTTGAATAGCTGCTGGGTAGAACAACAACAGCAAAACAACAAATTGACGTCACACGGTCGCTGCTGTTATCTTTGTCGAACTTGAGAGCTGAAGCTTGAGCTCGGATTCGCCTGTCGCGACTTTGCGTCGCTCGTTGCAAGTGTGACATGCGTATCAAGGCACGAAACGGGTTTAACGGGTATTCAGTATTCGGGGGGCTCCAAGACGCAATCAAGTGAGAACGAACCCCTAAATAACAACAAAGCCAGCCACATTGTGAGACTTTAATCAAAAAGCGTACAAGTCAATTGGGTTACGTAAATTTCATTTGTTTATTTCGAGCATAGAAGTGAGTATATAAATAATAACCAAAAGCTCTTATCGTGCTTCTTGATAATTGCCCTCACTCTCCCTCGCTCTAGCTACAGGCATCCATATATGCCTGTGCCATGGACTCGATCAAAGCCGCATGGAACTAAGAAGTATTTAAAGATTGGTATGCAATAAAACAAAAACAGGCAGCGGGCGACTAGTTTCCATTAAGCGAAACGCCCCCTGACGGCCAGCGGCGTCAACTTGGCGTCGCTCGAATGGGATAATAAGCACTGTTAGCCTGTACACTGTACAGTGTACAGTGTACACGTCGCAGCGGCAGGTTCATCAAGTTCTCTCTCTCCCTCTCTTTCTCAAGGCGTCGCAATGAAGAACGACATTCAAAACGTAAATAAGAAAATGGAATTTTATAGAGAAAGAATCCTTGTATGGCAGTCACTAGTGCAATTCTGTAGTTATTTTCTGATGCACATAAAACACCCATGTAAGTTACATATTTTACCGCTGACTAAGTCAAGATCAGATTGGGTTTGTCATAAAATGAAAGAAAGCCACAGAATGGGGCTGGGCTGCAACGCCTCCAAGTAATTGTAGACACCCACATTTGGTGTTTGTAGATCTTTACGGATCTGGTAAGATGTCGCCGCCGGCAAAACAACCAACTGCCATTTGAAATAATCGCACACTAATTAATTACAGCAAACTGCAAATAATGCAGAACAATGGCGTGCTTTTTCAGCGTGGGAGAGCCATAAAACAATGGCGGCCATGTCAAGAGAGAGCAAGTGAGTGAGAGAGCAGAGAGAGCATTTCGCCGGCAAACCAAGTTTGTGCATACTTATGTTATTATAAATACTAGTTATTATGTATACATATGTATGTGTGCTCTAAGATTTATGGTGCGTGTTAGGCGTGGAATAACCCAAGACGCAAAAATGTGTGGCGAAAGAAGCGCGCGAAGCTTGAAGCTCGAAGCTCAAACAACGCAATCAAAAAGAAAACATGTGCTTTGCAGCCCACAAACAACACAATCCCACTAAAGAGAGCGAGAGCAATCGAGATAGTGTGTGTGTGTGTGTGAGAGCAACACAACGGTCGGTCGCTTCTGTTGGCTGGCGAGCTTAAATATGAGCGCCTCTTGCCGTTATAGCTTCAGTCGCTGACTGTTAAGTGCCCAGTGCAAAGCCAAGCTCTACACAAAAATACAAAGCTCAAAAATCTTACGCTAAACATCTACGTCTGTTTACGCCAAGTGAATAAAAGTTAAAAAACAAAAAGCATTCTTTACACACAAATAAATAATATCAAACAAAACTAAGCAAAATGTACGCGGAAAAAGTTTGTGTTGCATTCGCGTTGATCGCCTGCCTCGCCTGCGTTGTTGAATCTGCTGTTTACACGCAACCCGCGCAAGTTCACAATGGTTAGTATTAAAAAAAAATGAACTACTCAATGTAAATGTTCTTTGCTAGAGAATCAATTGTTTTGCAAACTTTGCTAAAGATGTGATAGAATCGTTAGATAGCTTTCAAAAATTTAATAGAAATAAAAACAAAAAAAAATATAAATATATTCTGGGGAGCTAGTAGCACGATATGTCACTTAATTGGAAACTTTTTAATTAAGTTTTTAATTAATTTCAGTCATAAACAAAGCCTTCACATAAACATGGTCAGATGCTTTAAACGACCTTTAGCAACAATAAAAAAAGCGCATAAAGCTGAAAGCAGTTGGCAGTTTCTCTGATTGATTTATGAAACAGGTTGAGGATACAAGTATGTATGTTTGTATTTAGTCTCAACATACTCGTAGTATTTTCGAATTTCGATTTGTTGGCTTCCAAAGAGTTGTTATACTTTTAATTGTAACTGTTTGCCATCGACGTCAGTCATCAGACGTCACATAAAAAGAGATTAGTTTTTTTCTCTTTTTTTATTTTTCTTTAAGCATAGTTTGATTGATATTTTGTTTTGCTGTTTTTTGTTGACGTCAAAGAAAGAGATGGATGGAAAAAATTGGGCAAATAACGCAAAACAAAATTGGCAACAACAACTAAATTAGTCATTCCGTATTTTTCTTTGTACGAATTTCGGTTTTTTGTATTTTTGGGTTTTTCGCATCTGCCAAAAATTAGCATAAGAAATGTGCTGATTTTTTGTTTTGTTCATCAAATTCATTTGCATAGCTATGCGGATTTGTGTTACAAAAATGTCGCAGATCTTGATAAAATAGTTTCTCGATTTATTTCGCTGAAGGTCGTTCGACTTCTGACCGGGTTTAGTAGCACGAATAGCTAAATAAACCTAAGCGCTGACTAATTAACGCTTAAAAATAGGCGATGAGTTCACTGGCGAATTTCTTTATCGCCAACTCAATTAGCTACAAAACAAAAACAAGAAGGAAAAGAAAACAAAAAAAAAAACAAAACAGCAACAGCACGTAAAATAAATCAAAATGAATGAACGAACTCTTTGAGATTGTACCGCCAGCGACCTGAATGGCAAATGGGGAGTACCATTAATCAAAACTTCGACAGGCAGCTAGCTGCGGCAAATTCCAGCCGGCGGCAAATCGTTATAAATATAAAAGCCAAGTCAATTGTTTGCAATTACCACTTGAGACTTGAAGAGATTTTATTTATAACTATGCCACAAGAGAGCTCTGAATGTATTTTTACTTATTCTGTTTCGCCATGACTGTCAAGTTCGTGCCTTGAGTCTTTTGTGTTTGCGAGTTTGTGGCCTAAGTCTTTTCGGCAAGTCATGCAAAAATCATAAAAATAAATAAAAAGAAACCTCAAAACGAATCATTTTGAAAGTAAAGTAAATACTTACAGATATTTATGGAAACTATAAATATATATGTACATACATATATACATATATATAGCATGTCTTGTCAGTTGAGTTTTGCATAGAACGCAGTTCTTTATTGTTGTTGTATTGTTGTAGTCAACTTCCTTGTGCATAAATAACACATATACATAATGATGAAAAAGTGCAGGCAGTTGTAGTAATAAAGCACAACAGGGAACCGAGAGCAGAAAAACAACTTCCGCTTTAACTGAATTCACATTAACATTCGCATTCTGCTTCTTCTTCTTTTTCACGATACTTACAGCGCATCCCGGCAAATGCTACGATAAGCTCACGAGACGCTTCATGCTGCCCGACAAGGAATACAAGCCGAAGGGCATCTGTGCCGCCATGACGTGCGACATTGAGGCGCGTCAGATCAATATCGAGACCTGTCCCTACATCGAGATGCCCGGCTGCGAGGAGCTGCCCAGTGACCTCAACTGGAGCTTCCCCAAGTGCTGTCCGCAGTTCAAGTGCGTCGACTTCAAGACCGGCAAGGAGTTTGTTGTCTCCGTCTAGACAACGGCAACGGCATCTATTTGCTCTCTTTTGCCAAGCGCCCCGCCCGGTTCAATTGCCGGTGGAAAAGGGGGAGGAGCGGTCTCTACCTGAAACGTGATTTTACATAAAATGTATTCTTAGTTCTCTAGTAACTGTGTTTTGCGAGTGCGTGTGAATGACTTAGTTAGCTTGTTTGTTTGTTTATTCTGAGTGTGTGTGTGTGTGTGTGTGAATGATTCATTTAGCAGACATAATTTATTTATTATTCCAATTTGTAAATAACAAAACAAAACAAAAATAATTTGCATAATTTCTTGTAAAACCTTTTGATGATCTTTTATCATATCTCATGTGTGAACATATTAACTTCTTTGTCTTCTCTAGTTATAAACACATTAATTTATTTTGATTTATTCAAAAAACACTGTATGCGATATTTGCAATTGTGACTAACTGTATAAAATTGTTTAGTTTCTTAGTGATAAACAACAACAAAAATACAAAAACAACAAATAAAAAAAACAATTAATGAAATATTAATAACTACAGCGTATTTTATGTATTCGAATTCCAATTCTCATATTTTTTGCCCATTGTAGCCCGAAAAAGATATTTCGTCATTTCCATATTTGAGCATCTTTCTTTGCGTGACGATTCAATACGTTTTGCATTCACTGGTCTTACGCGCTTGCCGCTTCGCTCTTTATTTGGACTTTGCCAACCGACAACGGTTCGTTTAATTAACAGTGCCGCCTTAACTTGGCCGTCTGATTCATCTTGGCCTTTAAATTGGCAAACATCGCACATTCCTCGCATAAAAAAAAATTACTCTAAAAGCGATCACCAAATACGAGCAAAAGTTTATTGCTCGCTCTTTCCGTGGCTTTCTGATTTGCATATCAATTTCGCAGCTCTAAAAATACATATGACCGGTGGTAGGAAACTCCAAAAATATGTGTGTCGGAAATAGGCTGTAAAGTCGCCAAATTGATGCCAAACAAATAAATTATGTGTCGTAAACAAACAACATTTGACTGAGTCATGGTAGTAAATAGTAAACAAAGATAAAACCTTTTACTTTCCCACCTAACACAAACAATATTTGGTTTACGGTGGTACGTTTGAGGTATTGGTGCTGTTTGAGCTTTTGAATTGGCGCTCACACTGTTTCCACACTGTTGGGAAGCACTAGTGTTGGGTAAATAGCAGCGGCTATCGATATATACGAAATAAGCATTTGCAGTACATTTTATATAGTATCTGATCTGATGGGTAAATTTAACCACTTTTATCTATAGAGGTAGTTGCACATTTTTATTATAAAAAGTAAAAGGATAACAACTAAAGAAAGAAAAATCATTTTAAGAAATACCGGCTTTTGAGAAATTTCCCTATGCCCAATAAAGTGTTACCAGTTGGTGTCAATATAATTAATAGTATATTTTGCACATAAAACATTAGTATATATTAACATTTCATTTGCGGTCACATTGCTAACATCATTTCAATAAGTTTGGGCGTTGTTTTGTCGCTGTTTTTGTGTTATCAATATTAAGATATAAATTTATTGAATTCCATTTAATTTTTACACAATAACAATGCAAACGCTGGCATCCATCACTGTACTGCTGCTAATCGCAGCATTAATACACGAAGGTAGGCATCTGATTCACCACAAAAAGTAAACAGAAGAAGAAGCAGCAGCAGCTGCTATAACAACATTGTGCTAATTGATATTTTTTATGCTGTCCTAGGTGCTGCCATTTGGTGTTATCGCTGCACATCGGCCACGCCCGGCTGTGCCGAAAAGTTCAATTGGCGCGGCATTGGCTTCCTGGGCGAACAATGCCCCGAGAGCGACGACATTTGTGTCAAGCTGACGGAACGTCGTGGAACCCAGGAGACCATAACACGTGATTGCCTCAGCGCCTTGAAGTTCCGTCGCGACATACCAGCCGACAAATACGAAGGATGCCGACCAGCCTCTCAGGATGTCATCCTGGCCAATTATGTTAATCACACGATCAAGGAGCACGATGTGAAACGTGATTATTTCACAGATACGACATACTGCTTCTGCTTCCTCGATCATCGCTGCAATGGTGTCAGCGGTCTAAAGAGTTCTCTCTTGGCTAGCGTCGCAGCTCTGTTGCTCGTCATCTTTAGCACATTCCAATCGAATTGAATCTTACTTGGAGCTTCAAGTACCTTTTTTAAGTGCCTTAGCATTAACGACAGTTGAATCTTATACTCGAATCTCGTCCAAACAAAACATTCCGTCCACACTTTTGATAAGCAATTTACACTCAATTCCCATCAACGGGTTGGTTTACAATTTTTTTCAACTACTTATGTATTACACTTTATACAATTAAATAGAAAGGAAAAACAAATCAATGAAATCGTTCCACTCAGTCCAGGCACTTGGGCCGCTGCTTTGGCCCACGATAGTCATAAGTGGCCACCTCGGGATGCGTCTCCAGATGTTCAGCATAGACTTCAGCCAAACGCAAACACTCAGCAACGGATAACTCGAAGGGACGCAGCGTATCCACTACATCGGCTTGTTCAAAGAGTTTATTAGTGGTTTCCTCACGCATCTCGGGCGGGAACAAGGTGCTGTAACCACGGCGACAATATTTCTGGCGCATGCTGAAGATGTGGCGCACTACGCGCTCCACCAACGCAAAGGGCAACTGTGTCTTGGGCTGCTTGAGCGGGATGAGCTTGACAACACCCACATCAACTTGTGGCTTGGGCACAAACGCCTTGCCCGGTATAATGAACTTGAGCACCGGTTCCGTCCAAATTTGTGACATAATGGAAAGCCGTGAACGCTGCTCGCTGCCCAGATCGGCGCAAATACGCTCGGCCACCTCCTTCTGGAAGGTGAGCGTCATGCAAGTGTCGTTGCGTCGAAAGGCGCCACGTCTGGCTGCCACATCGGCATACCAATTGATGAGCAGGCGCGTCGAAATTGCAAACGGGAGGTTTCCAATCAAATGGATACGCTGCTCGGTGTCTGGCACATGTTGTTCGATGTTAAAGCGTAAGATGTCTTCGTAGTAAATATCCATTTGCAAGTCGAGTGGACGCGCACACTCCTTAAGCAGCTGCAGCGTGCCAGTGAAGCGTTCATCCTTCTCGACCAGCATGAGGCGTTGTGGCTGCCGGCGAAGAATGGAGCGTGTGATGCCGCCTGGACCGGGACCCACTTCGAGAACAATATCACGCGAATCAATACGGCCAGCAGATTTGACAATCTTGTCCGTCAATCGCTCATCCATGAGAAAGTTCTGGCTGAGCTGCTTCATGGCCTGCAGCTTGTAGAGTTTAACTAACTCCCGAATGGTGGGCAACGGTGGCAAACGCACACCGCTGTTGAGGATACGTGCGGCGGCTTGAGACATCTGTAATGTTGTAGTAAGTGTTAATTAGTACTCCAACGGTTCTAAGAGAGAAGTACTCACTTTGTAATTGGTGCAACGATTTCAGTGTGTTGTAGAAAATGAATGAAGAAGAAACGCTTAACGACTAAAGGACTAAGAGTAGACAACGATTGATGGGCACTTTAGTTGGTTGTCACTTTCTTGGGCTCCTCGAAATCGTCGAGGAACTTCTCCTGCTGCACCGAGAATATTGAATAGCCGTAAATGGCCACCACAGACAGTCCCAAAGCGCCGGCAGTGAGGAGGTTATTGCGTCGCACGCGCTTTAATTTCTGCACACGATCAAAGTTTTGCTCCTCGATCAGTTTCATGAACTGCAGCTGGGCTCTGTCTAGCTTTGGTGCGGATTCGCCGTACTTGATTTTGGGTGCTTGATCCGATGCCGACATTATTACTTAATTCAGATTACGTTTGTTATGTGCGCCTGCTTGATTTGTGATTGAAATTTTTCGGCAAAACTTATGAAATCCCTCACATCAGAGATGGGGAATGAAACATCGATAACAACAACAATATATCGATATTTGTATCTTATTTGAAAACCTTTCTATTGCTAACATCGGTTGTTCATCGTCAAATAACTATTAGGCAAATAAATCGCACATCTTTAATACCAAACTAATATTTAAAAACAAAAAAAGCCTAAATCTTGAATGCCCGTATAAATTAATGTCTTTTATCTCCAAAATATACTCAATCCAATTAGAGAAAGCAAAAGCGAAAAATCGACTTGAATTCAGCTATCGATACGATAACAAGTCAACATGTTGCCAACTATCATTTGTTGCTAAGCTCGCAGCTTTAGCTTTGCTATGTGTTGCACAATGTTGCCAAGTGTGTGACTAGAGTTCATGGAATGTTGGGCAACATGTGCACAATGCCATGCAACATAGTGTCTGCCGTTTTTGGGGCTCGAGTGCAACGTTAAACGCGCCGAGTGAAGCAGTTCGTGGAGTTAGTGGAGCTGCGTGGTAGCATTGTTATTTGTGTTCCGCCGAGTGCTATAATAATTTTACTAAGTGGGAGCTGGAATATTGCCTGCCTGCCACTGCTAAGCAAAATAGCAGCGTGGAAATCAATTTAAAACTAGACCAGCCAATTTTACAAAGTGCGTAATAAGAAACGAATATCGAATTCTAAACAGAATGTACATTGCTTATTGTACTGAATAATAATTGCAAAGCAATTACAAATTCAGACATAAACATATTGAATGTACATTATTTATCATATATACTGTGTGTGAATAGATATTACTTAATTGAGGAAATGAAAGTAAAGCCCAGCTCAAATGTTGATATAAAAATTTGGTTGCGTGTTTTTAAACCCAAGCTGGAAAAAATGTATAACAAAAAAACAACAAAGCAACAACAAAAGCAAAACAAACGCGTAATTGCAGAAATCAGCTGTGTACCTACAGCACACATACACACACACACGAGGCACGAGAAGAGACAGCACAACAAAACAACGCACGATTCGTGCTCCACTTGAACGCCAACAGTAAACCCTCGCCCTCTCCTTCAACCTATGCTCGACTCATCAAAGTGACTGAACGAACAGCTGGTACAGCGCTCTCTTGCTCTCTCGTTTTGTTGACGTTGGGCACTCTCTCTCTGACTTTAGGCTTTTGTCTTTATTTGGCTCGTTTTTCATTTTGTTTTGATTCCGCAGCTCAACAAACTTGTCAACGCTTCTATACTCTTTCTTGTGATAATTTCGATTACGAGTCGTGCAGAAAAGGGTGAAGCTAATAATTGATAAAAGTAATTAATTGCTAATTGTTGCGTGTTATTTTATATGTTCAATTATTGTTTTACACTGCACAATAACAAAAAAAAAGTAGTTGGAGCAAAGAGTGTGGAGAGTGCGACTCGCCGATAAACTTGGAAAATGCGCAACAAATTTTTGTAGCAGCAGTGCTTGAAGAATTGCATAAAGTTTTGAAATTCACACAAGAAAAATTATATCTTTTACACTTGCAGCAGTGAAAACGCCGTCCACAATTAAACAAACAACATAAAAAAATAAACGAGTAATTAAATAATAATATTCGTAATACGTAATAAACCGTAATTAGTAACGCATCATATATACAAAAAGTACACATGGCGTTCATTTCGAAAGATTTTCGCTCACCTGGCGAGGCTTGGGTCAAGACCGAGGAGGGCTGGGAGCGCAAAAAGGTGCTCGAATGCGGTGGCAAACGCAAGCGGTGAGTCTTCATATGTATTATTTATTTTATTTTTTGTTGTTTTTGATATGACGGGAACAATAGATGGTGCTGATTAGCAATCAATTGATCGATGACAAAACAAAATTTGATGACAATTGATTTTGATTTTTATATTGCGTATTGCCCCATTGAAACAAAGGAAATTGTTAATGTTTGTTTGTCAACTGTGCCATTTTCATAGACAATTTACATAAACTGTGCAACTGCTTCATTCAAAATTGGCGCGACTTGCCAATTTATCGATAAGATAACCTAACCTAATTGACGAAAGAGAGGGCAAGGTCACCGGAAATGTTCCGTTTTGTTAAAAAATGAAAAGCCCCAAGGTCCCAAGTGCTGCGACCCACTAAAATTGTTATCAGCCTTCGTCAGCATCACTTTTGTGCACTTTATAAGAATAGTGTTAAATATTAACAAGCTTATTAATGTAATAGATAACAAAGCGTGGGCCACCAAGGCGAATGCCCTTCACCTTTTTCTTCAAGCTTCAAAACTTAAACTAATGATTACACAAAACATCATTAAGGCAACGCAATGCTAACAAAACACAACAAATGACGATGACGAAAGGGAAAATGTTGAAACGCTGTAGTATAATATAATCTCCATGAATGCGTTTGAGCGTTATTGTATTAACTTTAATTATTCGAAATGAATCGTTCAAACAACGAATAGAGTTATCTAGGGCATTATAATGTATTCCTAGAGCTTTTATTTCAATCATATAAGATATACTAGCAAGTTTAGGAGGTTTGTCTTTTATGGCGTGTCTATATAATCATTAGAGTGATTCACTTGAAATGAGGGTGAAAGTGGCGACTTGCAAAAAGAGGTTGGGTGAATTACCTTGATAGGCGCTCCCATTTGATTGATTGCTAGTTGTTCAGGCAAAAAATCTGTATGAAAGCAAAGAGCATGGAACTTTAAAAGAAACGCATTACGGTGACTATATATAGTAGATGCTTTCCCTTATATCTCAAGGGAATGGGACGAAGTAGTCGTGTAGTCGATCCACTTGAAAGCGTCCAAAGATTTACATGAGGCAGAGCCACAGAGCCCAGGAACAAAAAATAGACAGGCACACGGAAAAAGTCATCTTAAAGTGATTATTTTGACATGTCATAAAGAAGATTTTCCCGAGTGCAACAAGAGAAACTATTTTTGGCATTTGTCAGGCGGTCACGGTACGTACGCTGTTACTTATATGGCCGGAAAATGCGGAAGCTGCAACAAATTCAAATTCCAAATTTAGATGCAGAAGTAGAATGTATTTGTACCCCCGAAAAGAAGTTCTATGTTACATTAAAGATACATTTGTGATATATTAGCTTTGGGGAACCTTCGTACTAGCTGAAGGACGAACTGAGGTTTAAACACCCATGCTAAATAACCTTGGCAACTTCCATTGCACACACATACACAGGCTGAGAGGCCACAACTCGGTCAAGTTTAGGCTAAAGTGCGTCTGTGTGCGTGAATATTTGGCAGCTTGGCATGACGCTAAAAGCTCAAGGTCTCGTCTCACTTTTATCAGCTCAACTTCCTAACTCAAATCGATTTTTAATCGACGTCATGCTTCGTGCAAGCAGCTTAATTAAGATATATAGTAAATTATATTGGAAGAAAGATTCTAGTAAAATGTTAATTTTTGATATGATACTAAAGTTTTAGTTGCATTATTTAATACTAGGAATCTTCTGAAACTTAAATCATTTCATTTATTTTTAATATTTGAGTGAGTTTGAACAAAAAACTCACGCAAAGCTTCCAGCTTTCAATTGAAATTCTTAAAATATTTACATGTTCAGGAAATGTCGTTCAAGCATAAACTCAATTGTAAATTGCATAATGGAAATTATTACATATAATACATATGTAATTAGGAAATGCCACTTGATTTTTAGGTGGAAACCTCATAACTGTGTTAAGTGTTGTTTTCATTCGAAGTATTCCAATTAAAAATGCAATTGTCGAATTGCCGATTGCACGAAAAAATCATAATTAAAAATTCAAATAACCGAAAAAAATCAAATTGCATGAAAAACAAAAACAAATCAGAGTGCATTACGTGGACGCGGACGTGGATGTGGAGTGTGGATTGTGAATATGGACCCACTTTCACTGCACTCACCACTGAACATTTGTTGGCCTTTTGAATCGACTCTCAGTTTCTTTATTTCTTTATACACTTTCAAAAGTCGGGTGCAGCCAATGGAAATGCGTTCAAATCCATTTTGTACACTAGACAACATGGTAAAGCGATGACAAAGCACAAATGAAACTCTTTTTAAACTCGGCAAAAACAAATCTAAGCTCTCCATCTGCATCTTATCAGAATTAAGATATACATATCGGAGTTTCGTTCCAAAGCAATCTCATGAATAATAGTTGTACATTATGCACAATCTATGATTTTGCTGGACAGTGTTGCGTGCGCATTAATCATTGCTATCTACAGTACTCGCTTTTTATAGTGCTTTTTTCTTTCTTTCGCTCGTTATAATAATTGACTTATTTGTTCCATGGTGTGGCACTATGAACCGCACTCTAATGGAACTTGCAAAACGTTGTCAGCTCTCGAAGAAACTCCCAAATATCGCTGGTCTATTTATAATGCCCATTGAGAGAGCGACAGCGACATGTGATAGCTTCCAACTTCCAACTAAAATTAGACTGTAGAAGAAGTCGACTCGAGTTGACTCCACGCCGTTCCTCCACTAGACCGAATCACAATAATTTATGTCGAAAAGGTCTTAAAAATAGAGAAGCGAATTGCAGTCGCCTGATCCCCAGATCCCGGTGCCCGGTACCCAGTACCCAGCACCAAGTACCAAGTTCCCAGCTGCCCGTTGCGATCCCATTGCATTTTGTCTAATTTGCCTGAAAGAAAGGTAAACGAACGCTTGATGATGACGTCGTTGACTGATTTATATACATGTATGAATCACGTGGTCGTCGGCCCCCTCCAACAATCACGCTACCTTGCTCTCTTTCTCTCTCTTTTTCTGTGTCTCCATCTCTATGCTTGGCTGGTTCAAATTTGGAGCTGGAGTCGAGTCTGTTGACTGAGCAGCAAACAATTACAATTTCTTTGTTTCAGCTGCTATTATTATACTACAGTCAGGAGGTGGGGCCTTGAGAGCTTGCACTTTCTTCACTCGCTGCGCGCGAATTGTAAATAAGTTTTTTTTGTTACAATAGAACTAGGGGTCATTTGGGAGGCAGCTCTCTTTATGAAAAGGGTTTTATGTTATAGAGCTCAATTGTTTTGCCATCGATTTAGACTTATTTAAGGATCGTTTTTATCTTTATCAAAACTTTTAATGTAAATTTGGTAAAATAATTTTGCTTTGTTATCGAAAAGATAGTAACATTTAGTCGCTGCTATCCTGATCGCAGAGAGCTTTGAATAAATAGTCAGCATCAACATCCGATAGTTCCGCGTCCTTTTCCATTTCTAGCATTTCCGACATATCATCATAGTGCGATGGCGCAAAATAATGCGCATTGCATCTTCTTATGCAACGCATCTGTACACCGGCATCAAGAAGAGATTCCAAGGATCGCTTAAACTCATGTATCTTTCTATTTGAAAGATAGAGGTGTAAGTTGCCAGCGTCGACTAGTTCATCAATTGAGACCGGTTGGTTCAATTTCCTAAGATACTTGGCCATTTGTTTAGACGCTTCCTTTATGAATTCTCGGCAGTTCATTATTAAAATGTTATTAAAATTACTGAACTTAATAATTTGGTAAAAGCAAATAAAATTAGTATGATGTTGACTAGAGTAAATAAGAAAATTAAATACAAGTATGCTAACAAAAAACGTAAAGTTAACTAGATATTGAAATAAAAGTTAACTTTGCTCAAGTACAAGTACAAAAAAGTATCACCAGGGTAAAAAATGTAGACGGAACTTCAATTAAAAGTCAATTTCAGCAAACTTTGAATAAATTGCAACTCGCAGAGACAACTGACACACACACACACACAAACTCATTCACATAGACCTACTCGGAGAGCGAGAAATTGACCCAGTTTGGTCGAAAATTGAAATGCAGTCGCCGAAGGACATGTCCTCGTCCTGGTTGGCCAACAATTTCAGCCGCATTCTAAATATGGTCAAGGCATATCGACCTATTGGCCAGTCGACTGCAGCTAGTTAGCCCAATTAACTAACTAAGAGACAGCTCTTAGAATGCTCAAATGTAACTCGTGACTAAATTGAGAGTAAGCTCTGTGGACCTGAGAATTTCTCGGAAGTTATTAAGATAATAAAATATGTTATTTGTAGCGAATTCTAAAGTAAAGTAGGTCAGTTGAATTGTCAATGCTTTCTTGGAACTAGAATGAGTAAATCTGAAGAGAACTGTCTATAGAGATTATTCCTGAACATAGCTAAAACAAATATTTGTGTAGTTAAAAAATATAAGAATTCTTTAAACATTAATGTTCAAATAACATTTTAGATAAATAAAATAATACATATAACTAATAATTCAACTTCAATTTAAAAAATGTTGATGTGCCATCAAACATTGGGAAATAACCCTTTCTGTATATTTTTAACCCCTAATTTGTTAGCTAACATTTCATATACCCCACTGTCCAAGTTCATGAAAGCAGGGTATCGTAATCTGTTATTATTGCTTTGATAATAGTTGTCTCTTTTTTCAACTCGTGTAATTGCAGTTGTGCAAGTTGCAATGGGTACAAAAAAAATACAAATCTTGTAATTGAAGGAAACACGACAATCTTAGTCTCAGCATCACTTCAAATCCCCTCAATTCACTTCGTACCTGCCGTGTGAATCGCTTAATTTAATAAACGAGTCTCACACACATGCAACAGCTGCTGGAAAAACTCGACAAAGCTTCCGCCTCTTAAAAAGCGGTTGACGAATCTTTAAAATAAAGCAAATAAACAAAAAACAAACACGAAATAAATATTTGAGAAAAAAAACTTTAAAGTTGTTCAACTGGTAAAATTGTTGGCCACTGGCAATGGTTGGTTTGTGGGAGCGGGAGAGAAGGTTGTTTGAGAGGCCAATTGCATTCACTTCCGAATTGTGGCTCAGGCCAATTATACCCTGCTAATACACTAAGAGTGGACACTTCCGACGGCTCAAACGATTCGGTTATAATCTCGTTTTCGCCGTTTGGGATTAAAGAGATTACAATCATTTCTTGTCATCAAAAGAGTGATGAGCTATTTGTTTCCTGAAGTATCTTAAATTAGTTCAGACACAGAAAATGTTTAGGGGTAATAAAAGTTGTTGGAATAATCTTGAAAATTGGAATTGAAACCTCCACTGACGGGAAGTTTTAGTAAAAGGTATATGTATATATTTAAGCTACCCTTAGCTTTATTTTCAAATAATTTGGTTATTAATAATATAATATTAAATATTATTGTAACATAGTATTAAATACTTTAATAACTGAAAGATTGTTCATATATTTATTTCAATTAATTGCAGTCATAGCTCTGAGGGCAGCATCTCAGACCTGGGCATCAGTGGCGAGGGAGAGAACGACGAGGTGGGATGCATGCCACCGCATTATCACATCACGATACGCTGCACACGGGAGATTGCAGGTTTCAATGGGTTAACCGAGGCAGTGAAGCGTCTTGACTTCCGTCGCTCGGTGCGTGATCGCAAGCGCTTCCACTACATCTGTGCATTCCTGCTGCTCGTCTCCAACAAGGGCATTGCCAGCCTGCCAGGCAGTGCACAGCGTCAGTTGCTCCAAATGGTGGAGGAGGTGGCCTCACATGGTGAGTAATCAAGGGGGAATTCTATGGTGTAATTATATTTAATCGCATTCCCCTATCGACAGTCAATGACAGCCAGCAGCATCCGAATGTGCTGCGTGGATTGGCATTGAAGCTGGAGCACATTGTCAACCAGGAGAACCAAAAGTGCTGGGGAAAACCGTTGGGCAGCACCTATCTGTGGCAGGAGCATGTGGCCCGGATTAAGCGCATTCAACGCGTCGCCAGTCAGATTGAAATCCGCGAGCCCGATCCAAAGGCAACGCCCAAGCTGCACGAGCTGCCCGAGGAGTGTGTGCGCGAGATCATTTTGTGCATTGCCGATCATCGGGATCTGGAGTCGGCTGCTGAGGCCTGGGAGACAATGGCTAAGCTGGTGTCGGAGCAACGCATCTGGCGCGAACTGACACGCTTCCACTTCAATCAGCGACAGATCAACACCATCCTGGACCTGGACAAGATCAAGCAGATGGGCGAGACCAAAGACTGGAAACAGATCTATCATCAGCTGCGACGCACCTACGGCGTCAACGATGACTATCAGTTCGCCGAGGTGCTGGCCCTGTGCCGCTCCTGCTGCTGCCTCTTCTGGCCCTCCGATGGTCATCCGTGCATTGTCGATCAGAGTCCCGACTACAAGCAACGTGTCGAGGAGGCTGGCGGCCAATTGGCGCTGGCTCAGCCTGTGCCGCCGGCACAGTTCTTGAAGTACTTCTCATTGTAAGATGCCAGCAGACTAAAAATGGAAACCAAAACTTGACCAATGCGGCGGGGGGCAGCTTAGTAGGGGGGAGAGAGAGCAAAGAGATATATTCATATTTTTAGACAGACCGCGAGGGAGGCGAGGGAAATATGAGAATTTTATTGTGTATGTTAAAGTTTTAAAGCAAAGAGACAGAGCGGGAGGAGGGAGTGATGAGTGGAGTTCTTTGGTTGAGCAGAAAGCAAAGTGATAAAGTTTTAACGACACTACTTACATTATTTTATTTAACTCTTAAGGGAGCTCAACTGTTACGCTGAGTTCGCATAGTTTATTGTTAGGATTCAGATCCGCCGAATGGCTTGATTAGATTTTTAAATCTGTGTGTAGACGCTATATGTATACTCTTGACTTGTTTTCGAGCCTCTTGTTTTATTGAACCGGATATTCAAATTATCACGTTGAATTTCGAATTGAAGCGAGTATCGTACATCACATTGGTTGTGATTCCAGATCATTTGTCCCCAGATGTATTTTTGAGATATGCAAAACGAACTGCCACAACAGAGAATAATAAACAAGAACAACAACAAAAACAAAGACAAGGTAAACAAAATCAATAAAAACTAATTTTACTATTTTCGAGAATCGTTCAAGAGAATTCTATTTGTTCTATATAAGAATTATGAATTTTAAACGTATCTTTTTAGGACTTAAGTGTAGTTATTTTATGATCAGCTGCTTTTGGTGCTACATTCGAAGATAAGTTACCCAGTTACCAATTACCGATTACCAGTTACTAATTTGCCCAGAATGTTACCAAAAACTAAAAAGAAACTGAAGCTCTATTTACAATCTCCACAAAAAAGAAACCTTTAAAGTAATTATGATACAGAAATCATGTGATGTTGCAGGAAGCAAAGCTAGAAACGAATACACCTACCTAATACATAAATATAAACAAAATAAAACATAACAAATCTGAAATACAGAATAAATAAAATCAATGTATGTACTATATCAGAATCAAATACAAATACGTGTCCCAATATTAACATTAAGTGCATACGGATCCAAGCCTAAATTAATCAAATAAATATATATAGTATATATATATACATATACATACGTGTAATGTTAAGATTCTGTAAAAGTTAAGCGGGTAAACAACTACGAAGATATTACGACTATGTTTTCCATATGTAGACGTTTTCAATCTAATGCTTAAAGGGACTTTCTCAAGTCCTGAGATCAGTTAAACATCTATGTATGTAAAGTCTTACAAATCTGATTTATATACCCAAGCAAAACATAATAATATCGTGCGCAGAATGCACTTAGTTTTGCTTTAAACTATATGACCTTATACGTGATCGTATTTGTGCGTACATTTTTATGTTTGAAATAAACTCTTAAACTATTTATGAGGCAACTCGAAAAGTGTTTGATGTCTGTGAGGAAGTAAAGGGAAAATATTTTACATTGAGCAATTTATATTGACTTTTACAATTTAGTGTTTATTAAACAATTGCATTGCATTCGTGAATGCAATTAAACCCTTAACAATTTAATGTATATCTTACTTTTAGGGTGTTGTAGTTATAGTTATCTCGTTCGTTGTGCATATTGAAATTGTAAAATAATTGGAAATGAGATGAACACAAATGTTTGTTAACTAAATTATAGAGATACTAGCTTAGAAATCAAATTTGTACTAACTTAAATTAGTAGATAAATTACATTTGGGCTGGGCGGGCACATAAACTAAATCACTTCTTAGTTAGTTCAACAGTAAGTCGCGCTTGAGAGTTATGGTTGTAGGAACACGACGTGTCATCTGTTTCCCTTTCGATCCTTATCCCTTTTTGAAATCCAATAGGTCTGCCAATGCCGCCGCCTTGCCAGTATCATCCTTCTCTAGCTCGGCACGTGTGCAGCGGCCACAGCAGTCGGCAGATGGGCGATTCTCGCACTCGCCGAGCGCTGGTGGCTTAAAGTTGGGCGTCCAAGGGCCCAGACTACCGCTAGCGTAGAAGTCCATGGGATATGCGTTATTGCGAGGCGATGCGTTGTCAGGTGTCCATTCAATGTCACCGAGGACCACGGACAATTCATAGGGATTCAGCAATGGCTTCTCAAAAGCTGATCCCCAGTCGATGGACAGACGCGGGCAGGCAATCTGCACAAATGCATCAATGTCAGCGAACAGCGCGAGTTTCTGCGGAAAGATCTCCGACAGCAGTATGGTGGTCGTCTCAATGCCCTTGGCGTGCAGTCGCTTCTCCAAGAAGCGATGTACACGCGAACTGCCCTGCCTGCCCAGAGTGCCCAGTATGATAGCAATGCGTTTGGCCTGCTTGGCTTGCTTCACGGCCGAATGTCGCAGTCCCTGCATGGCGCCGTGATCGTAATGCTCTACGGTGAACTTCTTCTCATACGGATCGTATTTGTAAGCCTGTAATTCAGAAAAACCCTTTAGACTTGCTACAGTTTTGTTTACAGTAATTCAAATACCTTTAGCAGCGGGTTGGCAATCATGGCAGACTCCAAGTGGAAGCGTCCGTCACCCAGGTAGATAATCATTTGTGTTGTCTCCGGCAGCTGTGGTGATGTGCAACCCAATATTTCTCCTGGGCTGAGAGGTTTGGCCTGTGGCACCAGCACGTCATAACCGGCTGCTTTTAACTCGGCGGAAGCTGCCTGAAGTGTTGTGACAAACTGTATCGTGCTGACCAGGGCAATTTGTCCGACATCGGGCTTAAAGTTCAGCTTAACAGAGTCCAGGAAATGCAATGGATCAATTTTGATGTCCACAAATATGTAGAGCACCTTAATGCCACACGTCTGATCAACGGGAATGAGACAACTGTGGCCATAATGCACCAACAGTTCGGCGCCCAAAGCTTGTGCTGTGTAATCATCCACACAGCAGGCTCCATATGTGACATCGCCCATGATGACGGTGTCGGCGCTAGTGAAGCGTTCAATAATATCACTGATAACCATGGCGTACATCAACAGACCCTCTGGCAGCTGCAGCGCCACACGTTTTGCCTTCGTCTCGCGGATGCGCCAAATGGTCTTGTGTAGTTCAAAGTTGTAGTTCGAGGGCAGGCGATCGATGGCGCGTTGCAGGAGCGGATCATCGAGAAGCTCCTGGGGTATGCGATTGATGCGCGCCTTGGGCTTGAACACCTTCTTGGGCTTGGCACGAATAACAACCACTTCATTGTTGTTGTTGCTGCTGTCGAGCTGTTCGCTGGGTTGGACAATGTCCAACATTTTGAGGGCTGTCGGTAGCTGCAAACAATAACAGAAATGACCTTGTTGATTAGTCAAGTAAATGCGAAATTAACGCAGTCAATGGCCTACGTGACTTTTGCAGACAAGCAAAGTTTCTCTCGAATTTGTTCGCGGGATTTAAATGGAACGGGGCAGACACAATGAATGCAGCCCAAACAACAAAGAAACAATTAAATTTCGAAAAATGAATCAGAACCGTGGTCTCCTCACCTTCACTTTAGAATTACTCGTCAAGGTTTTCTGTGCACTTTTCAAATCACAAATCAATTTCCTAGACGTTCACTTTGTTATTCTACAGTATTTTGTGTATTTGTATTTGTATTTGTTAAACTGTTGCTGATTATTTAATGGGAACACGTGTGTTGATTAGGAGACACTTGTCTAACGAATGCTGCGTTTAACGAAAATCAGTTAACATTTTTGAATACTGTTTGCTGCTCGGGGGTTGCTGTTGCACTAAAATATATGTTGGTCACTGAACTTTTGAAGCAGCTGTTGTTGCGCCATTGATAACTGCCTCTGAGTCACGTAGGCCAAAATGCAGGCAGCAGCCCATCAACGTGCAACATCAAACGTTTCTCGCATTACGCGCGCAGTTTAAACATTTCCTTGAATTACTCTTGCGCTGACACACTCACTACTTCCTTTATTGTTGACAAACAGCTATTGTTGTTTTTTATATACTAAATGCACTTACATTTGTTTTGAAACTTGCTTAAAAGGTAAAACACAGTCAATATACACGCACGCTACGTTCTCTTCGATGATTCAATGGTGAATGATGTAGTCACAATCGATTTAGTGCCTGTTGTGCGTAGTTATCGCTTGACCACCACAATGTATCGTTCACTTCTAAAACAGTGCTGGCAAACATTCAAATATGTCGTTATACAGAAAAAAAAAACCCAATTTTTGTAACGTTTAAGTTTTGTTTAATTTCACTACAAGGAACTTTACAATTAAAAAGTGCACAGCAATTGATCATCTACAATTTTGAGCTTTCTGCCTCTGACACATCAACCTCCTCCACATCCTCTGCAATGGAAAAATAATAAATTTAGCACATCATGAACAGCAAAAGAACAAAAAGTAACCGTTCACCTACGCTTGCCTCCGGGCAGACGTCTCAAACGTTCCTGTTCCACAGCGGCAAAGTATTCCGTGGCTGCTTGTTCACAGGCACTGGCAAAAGGCGCCATGTTGACTTTTCCATTCAGCATGGTCATGTCGGCTTGTTCCTGTCCATGATTTGCCTTAATTTTCAGCTTGCTTTCCCTGGACTTGGCTTCCAAGATCTTCTCACGTCGGTTTTCACGCTCAAACATCTAAATGGAAAATGAGTTTTTATTTTGAGAAACTTTTTCGCAGATCAAGCTAAGATTGCAACTTACCGCCGTGAGTAGCGGCTTATCATTCTTGGATGACATGACCATGTTGTCGGACACTTCAATCAGGAATGTGGCGCCCAGTTTGCTGCCACAGCTAACGAACTTACCGTTCTCGTTGGTCCTCACACAATAGAGCGGTTCATCGCAGACTTTCACTGTCAGTACCGGCTCATTCTGCTGCTGTAGCAGATCCCAAGTGTCTAGCACTCCGTCCATGCGGGTGATGAAGAACTGCGATACCCTGCAAACAGATAAATATAGTCTTGTATATTTGTTATAACTAAAACGTCTATAACTCTTACTTGGTATAGCTCCAGGCACCATCTGTCAGCATGGAGGAACTACTCTTAGTCCAGATAATCGAACTCTCTCGGCAATCCTCAGACCAAATGCGAGCACACCAATCGCCAACAGTGAGAAAGTTCTTCACAAATGCCGGATTGCGTGTGATGGCATAAACGGGTCCCAAATGGCACATCATCTATGGGAATATCATCAAATATTTCATCAAATGCTATAATACAGCGATAACTTACGCGTATTTGTATCTTCTCGGTTGGCGTTTTGCCCTTGCGATTGCAGGAGAAGAGCATTCCCATCTCTGTACCCGCCATGAATCTTGTAGGAATAGTTGTTTCGTATTCTAACACCGAGATGCCATAGGAACGCGAAAGATCCTGCTCATCACTCTTCACGGGATCCATGAGCAATCGATCCAATGGTTCACTCAGCTTGCGTGTATCCCACCAAAGCACTTGACCATCGGAGCCACCTGAGAAAAACTCGGTGCCGCTTTTCGAGTTGTTCCACAGCACCGAATTGACGGGATCTCGATGACAGACCTCACGTTCACTGATCATCACCGGATGCTTGCCATGGCGCGTATCCCAGGCAGCCACCTGACCATTGTACATGCCACTGACCAGACTCGTTGGATCCTTTTGATTGTATTCGAGACAAACGCACGGCACCTTTGGCTCAAGTGTTAGAAACGGCTCGTTGGGATTCTCCACTTCCCATATGTACGAATTGCAACGCTGTCCCGTCTTATCGCCTTGGAACTTCATGTCACAATGGCTAACTGCCATTTTGATGCCACCATCCGGTGACCAGGATAGATGCTTCACCGGAACCTTGACAGGATTGGGATCTCGGTAGACGTTGACAGTGCGCGATTTGCATGGTTCGGGCAATGGTGCTGGATCCATATTCTCAAAGTAATTCTCATAGATGTTGACAGCATTGTTCTGATGTATGTAGTGTTCCATGGGCTTTGTTAAATTCATCACTTGCGTTATGTAATTCTCATCCTTTTCGATTTTACGCTTGTAGCGCACCGTCTGCTCTGGATCATGCATATTGATGTCCTTTGGCCAGCCGCCCTCATTGTGCGTAATGCCTGTGCTCTTGTATGTGGCACGTTCGGTATTTGCCACACTAAGCGATGTCTGGCCAGCATATTGTGTAACGCGGTCCACGGGATTCTTTAGAATGTAGCTCTTGACCAACTCTGGATTGGAGTTTTCGCTGAATATCACCTCATCCTTATCCTCGAAATGAACACGTGTCCCAAATGTGCGACGCTCCTTTTTAAATATGTATTCCATATTTATGCAGTTGAATTTATTTTGAATTTTATGTTGAGTTACTCGTCGAAAAAATTGCTTAGGATAAACATGCGGAAGGACTTTCTCTGACTCCTTGGCAACCAGGAAATGCTTTATCAATATTTTCTGGGGTTGTCTAGACTTTTGTTAGTTGATTTACAGATACCCTTTTTTATATATGAATAGTTTTACATATTTCTAAGTATTTGAAAAGTGATAAACTTATAACAATTACTATTTCAACAAATATATAAATTTATATACATAACATATACATATGTATATAATATATGTTAAAAAAAGGAAATATAAATTTGTAATAAGAATTGATTTTTTTATCAAAAGCTGAAAAAGTTAAATTTAACAACTGCAGAGTTTTAAAGAATTAAAATTGAAAGATGCAAAAAGTTTTGATTGTGTATCAATTTTATTTTATTGCAGAAAATATCACGTCAGTAGCAGTAGCAGTATCAGTAGCAGAGCAGCAGCAGCATATTATATACACAATACAATTAAAATAATTCCTAAAAATTTGGCTAGTTTTTGGGACTATTTACAATTGAGACAATAAATAATATGACTATTTACGGCTAACAGGGGGATTATGTACAATTGAAGTTATGACTTTAAATAATGTACAATTGCTATTTACACTTTAAATAAAATTTACAATTGCTATTTACATCTTAACTTAAATGTACAATTTGACTAATATTGGCTAGATTGCTGACACTGCAAGCTGGGCGAATCCATTCCCGTCTCCCTACAAGTCCAGCACTTGAGTTGATGTTGTTACTCTTGCAGCTCCTTCCGATGGATGGCAGGGTCCTCGTCCGGAGTGTCCATGGTGTTGGTTGCCGGAGAGTTGTGCTTGCAATGCAGATCGATTGCTGGTTGCAGCACGCTTTTATACGCTAGCAGGTAGTAAGCAAATCGTAGGTACCTCGGAGTATTTCGAACTTCTAATGACTTTGACCTTGTGGAAAATTTCTTGCCTGCGTTTATGATTGTAACTTTTGCCTGCGCGTTAGGATCAGCGAAGACGCGATAGAAGAAAGTATTATCGCATGTTTTTCAACGGAAATTCCACGCATTTAGGTAAAATTCCAAAGAACTTCATATCTGTCGACCATTTCAATTCCTAGGAAAAATTACTTTCTGCAATACATGGTTATCCCGAAATGGAAAAACGTTTTAAATGCGATTTTAACGACCATATTTATTCAAAAATAGTTTCGTTGTAAAGAATATATTTACTATTTCTTATATCTGTAACTTATTGCTTAACTAGCTATTTATTTAATCAGTCAAATTGTTTGTTCTGCGCAGATTTCGAATCGTATCAATATTAGCCGTATAGAGCAGGACTGTCTTCTTGATTGTTGGTTTTGTCTTTGTCGACTTTGGGAACTGTAAAAAAATATACAAATTTGTAAAATCAATAAGTTAAAGATTAAAATACACGTAAGAAGAAATTAGCAATTAATTGTTTAATATATAAAGATAAAAATTATTACAAAATTAAAAATGTTTGTGTTATTATGATTATATACTTTTTTTTAAGCCCTAAACTATAATTTATTCTGAGGTCGTTAATATTAAAAAGTATTAAAATGAAGTCCTTAAACTTGTTCATTATTTATTTATCAATTTTGAAACTTGTTTTTTTTGGTGATTTAATATTTAGTCTACATATTGAACAAAAATAAGTGGGAATGGATTAACTTTTTAAATAAAAAATGTATTGCTTAGCAATCCAATTCTCTGGATTAAATAGTTAAATTCATTGCAGCATTCATAAATAAAAGCAGAAAGCAGTTATTAATCTAGACAAAATTTATACAATCAACTGGCGATCGGCAAAGATATAATTCAAAGACTTGAGTCATATTAGCATTAGATTATGCTCGTAAGGAAATTCTTCAAAAAATTATACAAGTTTTTAATTATTAAGACTTGAGTCATATTAGCATTAGATTATGCTCGTAAGGAAATTCTTCAAAAAATTATACAAGTTTTTAATTATTAAATTAATTTTTTAATATTGAATTAGACTTTGCATTTACTAACTAAATATTTGCCTGAATATATTCAAAATTGGTGTGATCTGAGTACAGTCTTAAAGACAGCAGTAGTAATTCTAGCCTAGTAATTCTAGTAATTACCTAAGTAAAATAAGCATACCATTTCAATTGTAGTTACATTTGTTAATTTCTCCTCAGATTTCACTTCTTGGTTGCTTTTTGCACGCAGATTTTGAATTTCTTCAATCAATTTCTTGCGCTCATCCTTCAGGAAGAACACCTGCCGCTTCAGCGTGCTTCTGTTGATTTATATTTAGAAATAGAATTCATTAAATTAACACTATATATATAGATATGTGATATTTAACATACACTTCTAACTCCAAGTGCTTCACATAGCTGTCACTCTCTGAATCGATGATTTCCACATGCTCCTCACTGGTGGTTTGTGGACTCAGCGAATCAATTATTTCAATATCCATTCCGTCAACAGAAGAGGTATCATTAGCTGGACCATATTCTTCCATTTCGCTGATGGTAAACTCGATTAATTCATTTTCTTCGCTTTCTGCAAGATCAGCAGGACAATCAAGCTGTCCTTCGACATCCGTCTCTTCTTCTGGCTTATTTAGAGTTGGGAAACAATCCTCATCGTTTCCATGGGTTTCCGCATCCTTTTTAGCCCTGCCGCGTTTTCGTTTCACATTCCCCGCTAACGCTTTGTGGTGTTGACAACGTACAGTTGGGCAAGAGTTTGGCTTTAGCTTGGTTGGATTCTTACGGGTAAAGCCTACAAATCCAATTGGATACGCTGCAGTTATTGGTCTACTTACAAATACCACTTAGCAACTTACCCAGCTCGTATTGCATATTACGCTCAAAGTCATCAGGTGTAAAGTGTTCATTGCAGATGCAGGCTGACAATTAGTTGATTTTATTGACATTTGTTATTGTTATTATTATTATTACAATATGTTCTACCTGTTGCTGTATTTGGTATATCTCGCTCGCAGAACTCAATCCATTTTTGCAGTTGCTTTTTGTCCTTGGGAAAGTGAAAGTAGCGCCATTTCTTTCTATTGCCATTGCGATTATTGTTACCACAATTGCTTACAGCACAACGCATTTTAAAAGCTAAATAAATAATTTTGCTTTGCGCTTTATTTCTACACAAACTAAAATGTCTTATTGTTCTATCAGCTGTTTTCGGCTTGTTATCGATTATACGTCAATCGATGTGTACTTTCTATTTTCAACCATTTACAGCACTGTTAATCAACAGCTGATAGCTTATCTCACTCTTTGTTTTGATTTGCTTCGTTTTCGAAATGTTGAGAAGTAGCAACCTAAATAGGTAATTAGCATATTTTCTTTATAAATGTTTCATAAATAAACACAAAATATTGAACCGCTGCAGTGTAATTAATCAACTGGATGTTGATCGCGCTGTCAACAGCGTTGGAATAGCTGATGAACAGGCCACAAATAACAATAATGACATCGTACAAACTGTTGCTGGTGAGAATGAATGCAGCCTGGCAGCTTTACAGTTATCCTATGGCCTACTTCAAATTGCCGAGCCTCCGTTAGCGCGGGCTCGAGGGCAGCTCAAGGAATTGATGTAAGTTGTGCTGTTTGTTTACGTGACTACTTATGTGACTATCAATTTTCTATTGCAGCGGAAAGCAAAACAAAATCTACATAGACTTGTCCAAAGAGAAATACAAACTGGATTGCAGTGAAGTGGCAAAATTAAATGAAATGGTAAGTAAAAATGTAAATTGATAAAACAAATACAGATCACGGCTATACGGTTATATTTAAAATTGGGTAGTGTCCGATTATGAAGAAATTATATATAAATGAAGAATATCTAGTCCTCCTATTAATTTCATTTATTTCAAATAGAAATTGTTAAAGCTATAGTTAAAGTAAAATTTGTTGATGCTTTTTAACGATGTACAATATCATACTTACAGTTCCCATTTTGATACTATTGTAAATCAATATTCATTTCATTGTGTTATAATTACCGGGTATCGTCTAGTCGTCTATAGATATTCGGCTATTTTTAACAGCCCTCGTAAATGGTTCAGTTATCATAAATAGCCCCGTCGGAGTATTTAAATTGGGTGGGAAAATCACATGTCGTCTTATCGCTGGGGCTTAATAGATTTATGGGGCGGGCAATGTAAGCCATAAGCCATGAAATATATACGTTTAACTTTACGATATTCTAGATGAACGATGTGCGACGTTATAAAGAGAAACTGGCGAAAATCAAGAAGGAAATGCAGAATATCTACCAACGTACAAAAGTGTTGAAGGTGAGCAACAAAGTAGAACCCATTAACGTAACTTTATTATTTTTGAAAAAGCCATAAATGTATATAAAAAAAAATAATAGTATAGGATATAAAAATAATAGTATGTAATTAAGAATGATTACAAAGTAGAGCACATGCAATAGCTTAACTACAATATAGCCTAAGTGTACATACATATATCGTATCTCGTATCACTGATTACAGAAACGAGCGGCAAATGTGGCGACATGCAAGCAGCGCGATTATCAGCGCAAACTTGAGAGGCAACAGCACGAGGAATCGCTGATCGGGAACCATTAGCCATTAGCTGATTGGCTTTACGTCTAAGCACTTCATTTAATTCATTAATTACGAAAAACGACAAAAAAAAAGCATTTGGGATTTTTCCTTTGGTAACGGGAACAAAGAAATTAATATCTAAGAGCTAAATATAAACGTAACATTTTGTATAGATTTCTTACTATAACTACGTTAAACAATTTATTAAACAAATATATATATTGTGTGTGGTTTGTTGTTGTTTCATTGGTCTATATATTTTTGTAATAATTATTTCAATACTTTTTGAGATTTTCACAGAGAATTACGTTGAAATAAAGCCACATGCAAGAGAGGCCAATTTCAGTGGATTGATCGACGTATTTAATAATATACATAATATTTGTCGTGTAAAGAATTAAACATTCACAGCGCTAATACAGTGACAAAATTACATTCTCAGAGTTTACAATAAAATTAAAAAAATACCATGCTTATATAGCGTAGGCAACAAGTTTACAGCTTGACTTATTGTGATAAGATCAAAGAGAGTTTTTCTAAGCGACAAAATAATCTATGTATATAGTTTGTATATAAGACACGAGAGATATCACAATAAGCAGCTGACAAACTTGGTACATTTCTTGAATGTGTGTGATTGAGATAAGCATGCATAATGAGTGTTGTGTGTGGACTACGATTGTTAAAGTTAAAGTACAACTAGATAGATGGTATAATCACTATAAATACATTTAAGATTGAATTGAAATTCAGCATGCAGCGGTAATTGGAAGAATTAGAAGACGTAGTAGCACTTTCTGTTGTATTGTGTTGGGTTTTGTTGTTTCCGGGTGATAATCGGATTACGGTTTCAGTTTCAGTTTATGGATCACAGAGGAGGAGAAGCAGCTTAGCTAACACTACTTGTAAAACTTGTATATTCCTGTTCATTCAGCATGTGCATTGCATCTGTCGGTGCAAAATATTTGACAGTGCCTAAAAGTATTTGGAATATGGATTAGTTACAAAGTTTTCAACAATATATTTTTATTCTTACACATTATTCTTACAGCTAATGCCGAAAGAGTTCGAAAGAGTGTATAAACCAAAAAATTATGTATGGCTTTTAAATTTCCAATTTTATTTTTGTGTTTCACAGATTAATGGCAAGAAAAGATTTGCAAAAACTTAAGATCGTATACAAAGTGATTTGTACTAAACATAAAAAATGGTTTTGTGTATTAAGATAGAGCATGTGTCGGTTCCTATTATGTAGTTAAATTGGTAAATTGTTTATTATAAATGTTTAATGTTAATCTCTCATAATTTAGCTGCCTTTTTCTAATGATTCTCTTTAATCGAATAACGCTGAATTAAGCCCTGCTTAAATATCTTGTGATTAAAGAGCTGAGGAACTGTGGGAATCGAAACCTCTTTGAGCTTTACTCTTAATTTAAATACTATTTGAGCATAGCTTGAATTGATGGTAATCTAGAAACTATAGCCTTTTTATATAATCTTCAATTGTTTCAGGATTCTAGTGTGAATAATATCTTACGTTTCTTTCATTTCATTTGATGATTCTAACCTACGTCAGACTCTGGCAATAATCTTCTGCTTAAGTCACATAAATTCATATATATTTCTTGTTGTTTGTAGCGTCAGATTTGAATTAAGTATTCAAGTCCTTTTACGAGTATAATTGTACAGGGATCTCTTCTGTATGTAAGACAAAATTGCTATAAATTCGTTGATCAGCTCAAGTCGACGTCTCTAAAGTCATCAAGGTTCTTAGGGCTAGTTGGGCTATCAGTATGCATTTCATTGGCAGTGTTAGTCGCCGTCGTGGGCGGCGAGGCGGAAGCGGAAGCCGAAGCTGGAGCAGAGGCTGTTGAGGACCTACCCTTACCATTTTCATAGGGGACATTGCGCTGCAGATACATTTGGACGCAGACGTGAATGATGAAGATAATGAAGGCGGCAATGCCAAAGATCTCAAACGTAGTCCGAGCACTGACAGCATCAAAGAGCTGACCAGCAATTTGACTGCCAATGGACACGCCAACACCCTCAAAGATGGCGCCCACAAGACTCTGCAAGAAAAGAAAGTTTTAGAATGGAAACGAACAACAGGAAATTCATGCTAAAGATACCTGCATAGTTGCCTCCGTGCCTGGAGGCGCCACAATGCTGGCATACGAAGCCATGGTAGCGTAGAAGAGGCCAAAGGTGACACCATTGAGCAGCTCAATGGGCAGTATATACCAGGGATTCTGCAGCATTGAGTACAGTATGAATCGCACACCAAAGCCAAAGAGAACTAGGCTCATTGCATTCACATGTCCAATACGCTTCAGTATCCAGCCGGACAGAAAGAAGAGCGGCAGCTCACCACCAAAGCACTGGATGCCCATGACTAGACCCTCTAGCGTCTTTATATAGTTTCCCTCATCGAAGGGCTTCGCCAGCTCCTCCAAGTAGATAAACAGAAAATTCCAAATGAGCGCAGTGCCCAGGCCAATGGCCACGCACCAAAGAAAGAAGACGACACAACGCAACGAGAGGAACATTTGGCCCACATCCTTCCAAATATTGGACGACATGTGCGTCTGAGTGTGCTGTAAGTTTAAACAGAAAATAATTCAATTCAGAAATAACTGATCGAGGAAAGATATCGAACTCACCTTCAATTTGGTAGACGCGAGCATATCGAAGCCCAGTATGACAAGCGTCATCCAGAAGACAATTGTGTAGTTCTTCACCTCTGAACCGTCCTTCGACATGGCATCCACAAGCAGACCAGCGATCACGGCAAAGACGCCCCAACCCAAAGAGCCGCACAAACGTTGCTTTCCATACAGATGATGACGCTCGCCCAGCAGGCCAAAGCAGATTGCATCGCCAATGCTCACCACAACAGCCATGCCCGCCCAGCTGATGATGAGCATGCCAAAGAAGAACCAAAACTCTGGCTTGGCCATCGCACTGCTCATGTTAAGCTCCCGGCTGGCGGGCAACATTTTCTCCAAGTACGAGTCATTGCAATTCATCTGGCACTTGGGCCGGAATATATCATTCTCCTTGGGGCAATAGAGTGTCACATTTTGTGCGTCCACCACGCCCTTGTCGTGTGGTATTATAAAGTTAAGGCATCTCCCCTTGCCATTCAACATTGGCTCGTCAATGACGTCATTCATGCTGATGTAGGTGTCAAAGTCAATCCACGATTTGCTGCTGTTCGTCTGGCAGCTTTGCGTCTTGTTTTGCAGCCAATTGTTGCACACAATGTCCCACATTGGCGGCACCATTTGACAGCGCATTTGGCAGCTCAACGTTCGATTGGCAAAGTGTGTTTCCAGCTGCTGCTCCGTGTCAGCGGCGTAGTTGGAACAGTAGCGTATGGAGGAGACGCCGGCGTGGCAATGGAACTGCGTCTCCTGATCCACGGCTGGCACAAACATGATCAGGAAGAAGGCCACAGCGGTGAGTGCCTGTCCGCCCAGGAAAAGGAGGCGATGCTGATGGTAACTGTGTAATGATCAAAGAAATAGTTATGTCCATAATATTAATATTTCTTATATGTTTATGTTATAGTAGATGCTCAAAAATTATAATTAATGTAATTCTAATACAACAAAATTGAGAATACTTATTTAAAAATACATTAGATCATTTGTTTTTTCAAATTGATAAAAAAAAAATTATTAAGAAAACAAGAAAAAAAAAAATAAATCTCAATCAAATCTCAATCTGTTCAAATTTCTGCCAGATTCGAATTTCAGAGAGATATCGAAACATTGATAACGTTTAAGTAGAGAATATACTTTAACATAGTGATTCATTAAAAGAAATCAAGATATATTTCAAAGCAATATAATCTTCTATTATGAAAATGTGAGATAATTAAACAATAGTTGAACTTTGGAAAATGTAAAATAAAAACATTTGTTTTAATAGCGTATTCCCCAAGTGAAAGGGTTGGTTATCATGTTATATGGTTGTCAACATAACAACATTAGATCACGTCTCCACTACCATCATTAGGGCAATTTACTTAGATTAAAAGAATTTGCAGACATCTTACAAACAAAAACATTTTTAATAGTTGACGATAAGAAACTTGAATCATTCAAGAACTTACCGATCGGCTATATAGCCAAAAAGTGGCTTAGCTATGAGTCCAATAATAGGCAAGATCATGTACATGGTGCCGACGACAACCGAGGAGTATCCCAGCTGCGTCGCCAGCTGTGGCATAAAGGGTACAACGGGTGCGGTTCCTGTCCCAGTTTCGAATTGTCGGAAAGAAGCAAAACAAAATATTTAGATTAGTTGCATGGGCGTGGGTGTTGATGAGTCTGAGAGGTTGAAGTGCTAAACTAAATGCAATCAAATGTGTGATGAGCACAAAAATTCCCTGTAAACTACGAAGGAAACATTGCGGAGGATATGCAAAACTTACAAATGAAAAAATAGCGAGGACTAAAGGAATTAGAAAATTGTTATTTATTATACAAAATTTGTTAAAATAAAGATTTCTTTTAATGATTTAAGTAATGTAATAATAGTTATAACATATATGATACAACAAGTGCAATAAAACCCTCAATTTTTTTTTGTTATTTTTTTCGTTTTAACTCCAAATTAATTTTAATATTTTTTGTTGTTTATCATTATCATTATTATGCTTAACACATGATTTAAGTTTCAAGAATAGATAAATTTATTTTATTTTATAGAAAAATTGCTGTATTGGGAATTGTGTCGTTCTATTCCCAATTGGGCATTTTACAGGGTATGTAAAACCAACTGGCCAGCGATTAGTGTGAATTGTCCAAATATGAAATGTGGGTGTTTGCGTTTGATAAGCATTGGGTATAATTATGGAACGTATATTTGTGGCAATTCCCAAAATCAACAATCGGAGTCATATATACCGCTATTGCGATTATAATCTATTCGCTTTGTCCAAGTATAAACCTGTATAATACATTGTATTTGGTCGTCAAGTTGTTGCTGCGTAACTTTTTAATTAATTTAAAAGTAAGAACGTTACTTTAATTGCTGATAGCAGCTTTGTCTCACTTCTCAGGTCACGAAGTGGGCTAAGCACCGTGGGGACTGACGGCTTAGTTAATTGACATATTAACTTTGGACTCAACTAAAGCAACCTTGCTCTGTTATTTGCAGCAATATGCGTTATGAATGCTTTAAAAGACATTTATTAGCGCTTATTTTGCATGAGAAGAACCTTTGGAATTTTACACAATGAGACTAAAAGAATATTGCAAACAGTAGATATGGAAATTGAATATACATTGTTCTGTTCCGTTTTTAAATAATAGGAAAGAGTTTTTTCATGATAAGATAATAGATGAGTTATTTGTTGTATTTGAATTGTTTGGCATTGTCAGTTGTGCGTATATTGCTGTCGAACAGTGTTTGCATTGCACTATGAGCTGGCAGCTTAAACTACTATGGGATCAAATTGATTGAATTGAATGTTGAACAACTGCTAATTAACTAAGCTTCTTATCAAGCCTATATTTACGAAACGCATAGCACACAAATAAATGTGTATCAATACATTCAAGAAATGTTCAATTTTAACATGGTCATAGTATTAAAAGTGCGTGTAGTATTAGAATGGTATCAGATAGAATGAGTAATTAAAAGGGTACTTGTAATTAAGTAATGTTATGTGGGTTATTTACCGGCATTGAAGAGAAAGTAATGGGCTTTCATGGGCACCAAGTCCTTATCGATGTTAACCTTCATTTTCACTGCTGATTCGTTTCGTTCCGTTTCAATTCGTTTCGGTTTCCTTAATTTTCGATTCCTATTAACAGCGATTCATCAAATGCCAATTAGTTTTGGCTTTCAATTTGGGCAGTCGGAAATTTCCGATAGATGGCTGCGATTCTTTATGATTGGCAAGTTGTATGCACTTAATTCCAAAATATTGTTTATTTATTTCACAAACCGTGCAATTACCAGCATGAGAATAGTTTAAATATTCTTTCAAGTTGCTGCACACATACACGAGCACACACATCCACTTGTAGTTTACGCGATCACGTTTCTCGTATTCCAAATAAAATTGCAGGTGTCAGCATAACGCGTTTGCTCGCAAATATTGCTTATGTTCTTTGCTACGACGGCATTTATATTTTCAGCACATGCAATTTAATCCTTTTTGGTGGTTGAGGATTCTAATTAGAACGACGAAGCGGCAATGAAGAACTGAGTAGACCAGACTAGGTCGTGTTGATTTTACACATTAGAGAAACATATCTTTAATACTGTTTACATTCAACCGCTTATCTAGTTAGTGCACACAGTTTGGCGAATGTGTCAAATAGACGCCCACAACACAAACACCAGTAATACTAACACTACGCAGCATGCTTTCAATGTGAGGCCACTGATATTGAAACGAAAACTGATGGGAACAGCTGGTCAGCAAGCCCTAGCAAGCTAATTAACACTGAGAAGCTTCCTGCACTTGCGGCCAACTTTGCGTAGCTGTAAGCTTAACAGACCGCATGACATAATTACGCCCTGTTAACGCAAATTTTCGAGCATTCCATTGCGGCTTATGTTATTTGAATGTTAACATAACAGACGCCAACCCTCAGCTGATGGCTAGATCTGCATAAAATTGGCGCCATTTGATAATGCTTAAAATGAAATACGCTCTACTATCAATCGCGAAGGCTTCCAATTTGCAAGCCAATTTAATATACAACTTAAACTATCATTGAGCCTATACTTATATGCATATATTCTAATTGCAACTCAGTCGTATATATGGCTATAGTGCTGCTGATAAACGTGTATGTAATTCTCCTTCTCCTGCGGTGTCATTTGTGAAATTAGCTTATCATCCACCTGGTCCAGTGGATGCGGTCGTCCACCCACCAGCACGGTGGGCACATCGTCGTCCTCTTCCTCCGACTCTGAGTTGATGTAATTATCGAGATCGACATTCGCTACATTAGATTGAAGAGAAGACTTAGCTGGAGGTTCATTAGCATATGCATTGAAAAACTCACGTATCTTTGTGTTGTCAATGTCATTCTCATCATCGCTGGAATCACTGGAGTTGGCATTTGACGAACCCCTGTGAATGCCCTTCAAATGCGCATCCCGCTCGCCGGGCTGTTTCTCGTGCTGCAGCAGCACTGACATAATGTCCTCGTTCTCCTTTTTGCTGCGATGTCCGGACGTTGATGACGGTTGTGCTGTTTCGCTGAGCGAGTTGCCATCGCTGCCATCCGCATCGGTTATCACAGTGCTCTCTGTCATCCAAATCGGACGTGATTTGCGTTCCACAACCGCCTCGGAGTTATCATCGCCACCAATGGTGACATCGACGCGAGTCTCCTCAACAGCGAAGCCTTGGTTACGTGTCGCCTCACCCGACCATTGCATGCTGTCCGGCCGCATGGCATTTGGTTTAGTGATGCCACGTATCGTATCGATGTCCACGGGTTCGGGTTCAAGGACTTCGGGCGCCAACTGAATACCTTCCACCTCCCGTAACAGATCATAAAGTGGCTGCAGCTGCTCGTTGAAGTGTGCCAGCATTAGGCGTGAATCCTTCTTAGGCATCGCCGCACTGTCTTCCTCCACAATGCTGCCGCAGTACGTACAGCGAAACTCCAATGTTGCCGTGTCGAACAGCTGGTCGGCCTCGAGATCAGTAAATGTCTTGGAGCACATGGAACACTTGAAGCTTGCGCGGCTGGTCGCATCGCGTTCCTCCGTCTCCATGCGCTTCCGCATCAAATCCAATTTGTACTTGACCACGTTCACAAAAGTTTTGTAATTGATAAAGTAATAGTTGACTTTTTGCGCCTTGCCATCGGGTCCCGTCTCCATCTTCAGACGGATCTGTATGAACTTGTCGGTGCGCAGTGTGGTTATGCGTGCTCGCAGCTGTTTCTTTTCGAAGCGCAACAGCTCGCCGATGTCATCCTCCTTCATACATGGATTCCGCACTAACATGTCGATGATGAGCGCGTCCTCCTGTGAGTAGAAACCTCGAACGACTAAGCGGGCTAATTGTTTCAGACTGCTGGGCACTTCTGTCACATAACGCACTTCTGTTTTGGCGGGTGCTGCATTTGATGCGGCCGCTGACGTCGAGGACATGTTTAATCAATTTTAACAAACTACAAATTATTATTTGTGTCTTCCTCTTTCGCTCAAATGCTTCTTCTTGCCGACTAACAGCATGAGAGTATGTCGAGTAACATGAGATAGGCCTGTTAACTATCGATAAATGCCTCTTCTTCTTTGGGAAGCCAACAGAGTAATCGAAATTGTGAGCGCGTGTGTTTTGCTGAAATTGAAATAAGGTCTTGCCCGTTACTTGTTTTCGGTTTCAAATATTTTCGAAACATTCAATTTGATCGAAAATTTTATCTGATCCAGAAGAGCAACACTTGAAGCACGAAAATAATAAGCTGTTTGAAATGAAACGCCACTTTATTCGTGTTTGCAAATTATACCAACAATATTGGTTACGGTCACACCCTGGCACTCGTTTAAAAAAAAAACAGTTTGGTAGCTCTTTTTTTAAGACTTTATTCTGAATTTATTAATAATTGATTTGTTTGATTTGGCTAGATAAACAAAAAGTGCATACATATTGATGACTTTTAAAAACCAGCCAAGTGTGAATGATATAATCGCCTACAATTATTCTTTATATGGAGTACCATTACTATTTACAAAGCACAGGGCATAGCCAAAGGGAGCGAGTATAAGGTAAGTGAATTTTGCTGTTACAAGGGTAATAACCTATTAAGTAACTGAAGAGGTCTAGGTTAAATGAAAGCGTACAAATATAAATCCGTTATTCAACAACAATTCTTCATATTTATTTAAACATAACAAACAAATGAAGCAATAAATAGCACAATTATTTTTAATAAACAGTAAATGAATATAGAGACTATTATGAATTTCCAAATATGTAATTAAATAACAAATTCAGTTTTAGGCTATAGTGCGAGCTTTCTCTCTTCAACAATGTTTAAATTCGCTCTCTCAAACTAAAGAGCGCCATTTTGGGGGGTGTATTTCGCTTGTTTACTTCACAAAAGTCAGCGAAAACAACTGCAGTGCGCATCCTCTTGTGCCACACAACAAAAACAATGTTAACAGACAGTGGCGTGCTTAACAGGGATAGCAAATGTTATATTAACAGTTTCGCCGTCCACCATTTTATAGTCCATGTCCATGTAACGAACTTTTTCATGAGAGACAATGCGAGAGCGCACGCTCCTTTTTCGCACTCTGTTTTGTTCTCTGGGAGCTCTGGGAGCTTTTGCACTTTCGCCACTTTCGCTGTTCGCATTGGCCTGCAGTTAGTTATGAGTCGTGCGCGCTTACGCTCGGATGCTTAAATTTTCCGTTTAATCGTTTACTCGTTTTTTTTCACGGCGCTCAACATTTTCAACACACAAACAAACACAAACAAATAAATGCGTGCAAATAGTTTTAATATTGTTTTTGCGGTTTCTCAAAAACATTTGTGCAATTGTGTGCAGTTTTTACGCGTATGCAACTGAATAAGTAATAGAAACCCATGCGCGATTAACGGTTAACGGTTGAGTGGTGGTCGCAAGCGAAAGCACAAAAAATAAAAGCCAAAGAAACCATTAAACAACACAAGAACAAACACGCCGCAGCAACGTTTGGTAGAATTGATTTTTATTGCATGCGACAAGCAAAGAAAATTCCAAACAAATAAATACAATTACATATATACTCTGTTATATATATTCTGAAAATAACTTATTTATTTCAACAAAATAATCAGGTGTGTGCATATATCTACTATATATATTTACAAAAGTTTCCATAGCAGCAGATTTTCGGTTGGCGTTTCACGTTGCCAAATTTTACGTTTGAACTGTTTCAACATTTGGGTTGCACGTGATTTGTTTGCTTTGCTTTTGTCTGTTTTTTACTCGTCTCCACTCTACAGCAGCATTCTACACCATTCGACACCAAGCAGCAGCAGCAGCAGCAGCAGAAGTAAAGGACTCTCCATCTCCATCTTTGAGCTCTATCAGCACTTGCAACCCCCGAGCAAAAGCCGGGCGCTTACCGCCCGCTCTCACCCCCAATCCCAGAGGGTTGCTTCGCTTCGCTTGGCGTCGGCTTCAGCTTGAGCTTGAGCTTGTGATGTCATACCAGCGACATCTACCCATAATAATAAAGGACTTTAGACAGGCTGGCGCGACCCATTGCCATTGCTCTCGTCTCTCGTCTATCGTCCGCTTGTTTTGGCTCAATTTTCGCTTTGGAACGCACACCTGGCTACCAGGTTGTGCCTCCAGCTGATTTCCATATTGATTTGCCATGCCAGCACAATCTCATTGGGGCTTAATCAACATTGAGACTTCAATACGCATTTATATACAGTACAACAGTTATATAGGTGGGCATATAGCTAGGTCTACACATAGAAAAAGCTATCTGCCATGAATCGGGTCACATTTGCAGTTTGACCCAGTTAAAAACACACTGACGCACAGATGCCATGTGTTGCATGAATCAGCCCATTGATAGCTGCAGCACATCGAGTTAATTCGATTTTTAACCTGACTAAGTCTATATATTTCTTGTTAGCATATGAATTGAACCAGATCAATGTTAAACCAGAAAAAGATTTTTACCCGTAAAATAATATTCAACTAAAACAAACTGAAAGAGAAAACCAAATCCAGTTTTTTATTAATTTAAGAATTATCCCAATGAAATAAATCGTGCTAAAAACAAATCCAAAGTAGCAAGTACTTGAGATTAGCATAGAATTTGAAAACCATAAAATTCATACCAATTATTTAAGTAGTTTAGAGCATTTTTATTCACACTACTCAACAAATTATGCTAATTCTAATACTGGAATACAGTTCTCTAAAGTTTTATGTTATTTTTTGTTGAATAAGCTTACAAAAACACAAAGAAAAACTATTTATATGAATGAAAATCTAAAAAAGCACTTGGGATTAGCATTGAGTTGAACAACAGCCAAATGGACGTATAATATTAAAATAGTTTCAGAGCTCTTTTAATTCAAGCTACTCTTAAAAGTATGCTATGTATAATGGAAAATATTTTATGCTAAAGTAAAGTAAGCAGCTTAACAATGAATGTTGATTGCACTTTGATGTTGAATTATTTAATTTATGTATTCTCCATTTTTTGCTGTTGTTGTTGTTGTTGGATGAACTTGCACAATGTTGCGAAAGTTGCGAGGATATTAGAAATGATTGACAGTCGCTTGCTATCCGGGAGATTTATTTTGTTTTCATCGTTTAGATCAAAGCGCAAATGGGAATGAAAACAACGGGACGAAAATCGATATATAAAGCTGTCGCAGCACGCATACAAATCCAAACCCAACGGGCAGGGTTACGATGAAGGGCGAGGGTGAGGGTGAGGGTGAGCATAGAGGGACTTGGATGTAGACCAAGTCCTCACACAGTGCAGAGCTGCGAAGCGATTTAAAGCGTACTGTAGTTACCGTTACGCGGCAGCGGCGAAATCCAATAAGCAGAAGGAACGAGGCACGCGAAACAGCAACAAAAACTCAACTCGCCTCGAAGCTTGTCTCGCTTTGTCTCGCCGCGGCTCAAACCAACTCCAAAAATAGACGCACAGCCAAGCGGCGGAAAATGCTCACAAAATGGAGGGTCGCATAAAAATGAAATAACTACGGGCGAGTGCACGCACACACTCTCACGCATGCATATCTGTGTGTATGTGTGTGTGACTGTGTGTGCGAGCAGGACACACATAAGCTGAGAGTGCGAGGGAGGGTGATGACATTCAGATTTACATTCTGATTCATTCACCGCACAGTATGCAGCTTGTTTTGCGAAATTGCTACACAAACTTTACTGTCGATTCTCGTTGCATGCCACACAGCTGCCTCTGTCTCTACTTTTGGTCGAGCATTATCATTTCCCAACTGTTTTTCCACTTTCACATTCATCAAATTATTCATTCGAAATTGCAGTTCATTTGAAATGCCAAAAGTTGTCCATCCTCAATCAAAATAATTGATGCAGCTCAAAAAGTAGACAAAATTAATTTGAATTAAATTGCAATATAAATTGAATGATTCCAAAGTATCCATAAAGCAAGCAATTAATCAAATAGATGCAATTTAACCATTATGAGAAACTTTTGAAAATGTTGTTCTTCCTCCAAGTGGATTTTAAAGATTTATATGGCTGTTAGTTATAGTATTATGATAATTTGTGAGTTAAGTTGAGATTCAAAAACATATCTTTAGAATTTTGATGCTAGTCTGGTGCAAGAAATCTTAATAGTTTTTTTTTAAAAAAAGTGAGTCATTAATAAAATATAACTAAATTTTACTTTTGCAAAATTTGAAAAACATTTAATAAACTCATTGCTGTCAGCAGCTAATGCCAACTTTTGAGTTGGTAAATTTGCGAAACATTTTAATATGTGTAAAGTAAATAAATATGGCGCAGTAGCTTCGGGGACTTTGAAATCAACTTTGTCTGAAAGTCAAAGGCATTTATGTAACTTTCTTAAAAAGGGAAGTCCTTTAGAAAGCCAAGAAATCTGAGAATGTGCACAATAGTGTCCCAAGTTTTCTGTTCTGTTCTGGAAACAATAGTTAACCTTGTCCGCGGAGTGTGTTCGATAGGTCAAGAATTTTTGGGGGACAAACTGCAGACAACTTCAGAGATAGAATAGAGGAAATTGAAGTGTTCATACACACAGAGCGATGAGGAAGTCAGAGACAATGCTCTCAGCCCCCCAGTTCGTCAGTGACTTCCTAACTTGAGAGGCTTTCATTGTTTTCTCTTGCTCTTGCCCCATTGTGTTACCCAGCAGCGGAAAAGGCAGACAACGAGAAGGCAAACGCTAAGATTTACCCGTTCCCAGCGACAACGACGATGACGCTGCAACATGACAAACGACGCGTCGTTCACCTTCCAGTCCAACAGCAAGATGTGGCACATGCCACACGGCGCAGCGTAGGAGGTGGAGGTGGAGAAGAAGCATGTGAAGCATAAACAGGGCCACCCTATTTATGGCAATTAAATTGTCTTTCATGCCCCAGGATCCTTTGTTCGACCTGATGAGCATTTTGCTGTCGTTTTCTTACCTCTCACTTACCTCTCTCCGACAGAGCTTTTTAATAACCTCATTTGTCTCGAGATTGGAAGCAGGTTAAGTTCTTAAATTGCTGCACACACACACACACACACACACAGACATACGAACGCTCTTGACATGCTTAGGATTTCATGTGTTTTCTTTTAACCTCCACCAACTTGGCTTGCAGCGAACAGATTTCCATGTACTTAGTACACCCCGCTAAAGCTGTGATGTCTCGTTAT